>NC_083708.1:9375000-10000000 GCF_033118175.1 Dama dama | reverse complement strand
TTTTCATTTATTTTTATTAGTTGGAGGCTAACTACTTCACAATATTGTAGTGGTTTTTGTCATACATTGACATGAATCAGCCATGGATTTACATGTATTCCCCATCCCGATCCCCCCTCCCACCTCCCTCTCCACCCGATTCCTCTGGGTCTTCCCAGTGCACCAGGCCCAAGCACTTGTCTCAGATTTTTAAACTGACCTAATCTGGACTGGATGCTTAAATAGTCAAAGGGGCCAGAAAGCTATGGGGTCTGCCTGAGATGTTATTAAGGGTCAGGAAAGAATTGACAAAGTATATTTGAAAGCAGTGACTGGGAGAAAATAAACCAGTTAATATTTGTACCACACTGTGTCCAATATAAAACCTGTGTTTAGTTTGGAGAATAATATCATCAAATATAAATAAGACTATGCAAGGATTCAATGTAAGCTACATGAAGAAACCAAAGATTAATATTCTTTTGTTTTTGAATGAGCTTAAACAATGACTTTATATCAGCTTAGATAACAGGAAAAGGAATTTAATCACATTTTAAATTAAATTCAAAGATAGATCTAAAAATAATTGAAGTTTGGTGAATGCCTTTCTGCCAAGAGTGCTCTGAAACTCTCATAATTAAATTAGCATGTTTAATTCCCCTGGAGTATTGCAGCAGCCTTATTCATAAAGTACATCCCATTCAAACAAAGTAAATGCCCTTTAATGTCCTTGCAATGACCTCTGGGTGGAGTTTCCAGTTCTCATAAATTCTCATACACGATCTTAGCTTCTAGGGACTTTGGCATGAATTATGATTCAAAGATAGAGTTTGATTAATAATGCATATCCATGGATAATTAAAAGAGCTCTTTCTTTATAGAAAAAAACATACTTGAATTCTGAAGAAAACGTCTCAGATGACGTTCAGAGAGCTGGGATGTGCCTGCCATATCATCCTGTTGTCTTGCTTTCGAAGCTGCCCCTCCGCAACTGCTCTGTCTTTAAAGACCTCCAGAGAAAGATGCTACCATCACACAGGTCAAGCGTCCTTCTGGCCACCACCAAACCTGTACATTATGGACCACACTGAACATTCTTTATTATATATTTATTAAAGCCAAGCCTATTATGTTCTTACAAATTTTCTTATTACTTATTTGTGTGAAATCTGTATTTGAAAATTTTCAAGTTCCTTCCTCTTTTAAAAGACACAGCCTTTATTTATTATGAAACAACACATGGTTGGAATATAAAATAATGTTCAGATTGGAAAGACATTGCATGATTTTAAAATTGGAAAGACCCTACAGGAACATCTATGAAAGCGAAAGTGAAAGTCACTCAGTCGTGTCTGACTCTTTGCAACCCCAGGGACTGTATAGTCCAGGGGTTACTGTATAGTCCAGTATTCTCCAGGACAGAATACTGAAGTTGGGGAGCCTTTCCCTGCTCCAGGGAATCTTCCCAACCCAGGGATCATATCCAGGTCTCCTGCATTGCAGGTGGATTCTTTACCAGCTGAGCCACAAGGGAGGCCCAAGAACACTGAAGTGGGTAGCCTTTCCCTTCTCCAGGGGATCTTCCTGACCCAGGGATCGAACTGGGGTCTCCTGCATTGCAGGCGGATTCTTTACCAACTGAGCTACCAGGGAACATCTATGGTGCCACCTAATTTTACAGAATCTAAGTTTCACAGAGTCTGTGAGTTCACTTGGTGGCAGAGCTGGAACTCAACTCATTTTTGGGCCGGTGTTTTGTGCCTGATGAAATAATCTCTCCATTGTGTATAGCTCTTTACATACATAGAGGGGATGGTGAAGCTGATTAGGGTTTAAGCAAGCTAGAGTAATAGCAATAGCTGAGAAGTACTATGGACAAATTGCTTACAGAATATAGACAAAATAAAAATTATTGTTCATAGCTGTGTACTAATTTATTTTATTATTCATTGGAGGGACTCTTGCTGAAGCTGCAGCTCTAATACTTTGGCCACCTGATGCAAAGAACTGACTCACTGGAAAAGACCCTGATGCGGGGAAAGATTGAGGGCAGGAGGAGAAGGGGACGACAGAAGATGAGATGGTTGGATGGCATCACCGACTCGATGGGCATGAGTTTGAGTAAGCTCTGGGAGTTGGTGATAGACAGGGAGGCCTGGCGTGCTGCAGTCCATGGGGTTGCAAGGGATCAGACACGACTACGTGACTGAACTGAACTGAACTGAATATCTGTTTGATCTACTAAATTATAAATGTCAAGAGAGCAACAATTACATTTTAAATTATATTTTGATAACAGGCATATAATTGTCCTTTTATAAAAGGATATTTAATTTGACAACTTATGATTCCCTCTTTAAATATTTTCTCTAATATTATATGAACTGTTCTACAGATAATTTCCAAGGTCTGCATTTCATGAATTTTATGTACGTTTCTTTTTCATAAAGTCATCCTTTAAAGTAATTGCTGAACTTTATATATGTTTCTAAATGTCATCAGAAAAGGTACATTTCAGTACTTTCTTGAATTTTTGACATTGTTCTAAAGGATCTTTTCACTGCGATACTTGTTAATTATGTCACTTTAACATAGAGAAGTGAATCAATGAGACGTCTCCCAAATTGAGAGCGAATATTGATGAAACTGGGCTTCCCCAGGGGCTCAGCAGTAACGAATCCGCCTGTAATGCAGGAGACCCAGGGTTTGATCCCTGAGTTGGGAAGATACCCTGGAGGAGAGCATGGCAACCCACTCCAGTATTCTTGCCTGGAGAATCCCATGGACTGAGGACCCTGGTCGGCTACAGTCCATAGAGGGGCAAAGAGTCGGACGTGACAGACGTGACTGAGCGTGCACGCACGCATTGATGAAACTGACAATTGATGTCTTTCATTGATGGCTGGTTTGACCTGCAGCTGGTCTGCTCCTGAGTCTAACAGAAAACTGAAAATATCACTCTAAATGAGCTACAGGGCTCTTTCCCTGGATTTATTCTTAGTTATTTTAAATAATAAAAAATACACTAATATATTCTCATAGGAAAGTTAAATAAAATAGCAGTTGCAGAGCAAAAACTGAAGTTCTTCCTTCCAGCTGTCTTAGTCTGCTCAGGTTGCCATTACACAATACGGCAGACTTGACAACAGGCATTTATCTTTCCACAGTCTGGAGGCTGGCGGTCTGAAGCCTGGGAGCCAGCACAGTGGGTTCTTCTGAGGGCTTCTTCCTGGCTTGCAGATGGCCGCTTTCTTGCTTTGTGCTCACAGGGTGGACGCGAGAGGAAGCACTCTGGTGTCTCTTCTTGAAGGACACTCATCCCACCCAGAGGGCCTGCCGCTATGACCTCATCTGAAGACAACTACCGTCCAAAGCTTCCTTTCCAAATTACATCACAACAGGGGTTCAGGCCTCAAAGTGTGAACTTGGGAGGGGAGACACACTCAGTCCATAGCTATAAAACTGGTGAACCTTTGTGTGTGCGTGCATGCGTGCTCAGTTGTGTCCGACTCTGCGACCCCATGGGCTGTAGCCCTCCAGGTTCCTCTGTCCATGGGATTTCCCAGGCAAGAATACTAGAGTGGGTTGCCATTTCCTACTTCAGGGGATCTTCCCAACCCTGGGATTGAACCTGCGTCTCTTGAGTCTCCTGCATTGGCAGGCGAATTGTTTTTACTGCTGTGCCTCCTGGGAAGCCCCAAACACTCTGCTTTACTCCTCTCTCAGCCCTCACCCTTTCCAGATAAGCCTCGTCAGAGGTGACATGGCCAGTGAGTGGCATGAATTCTTCTAAGCCCCTTTGTGGACCGTCTTGGGCTCTGTGTTTGGTGACTGGGTTCGTCAGGAGAGTGATGCTGTAGCACGTGGCATATGAAACATGATCAGCTGACCCTGCTGGACTGCTCTCCTCCCGGTATCTGCCCCTTCTCATACCTCACTGAGGCTTACCAGGCCTGTAGATGGCTACCAAGCAGCTCTTCATCAAGGAAGCCCCAGAGCCCCCACCCCCTTTTTTCTAGAGGGAAAAAAATGAGATGCAGAGAGGCAACTCGATTTCCAAGAGGCTGTCCAGCTGTCTGGTATCAGAGCCGGGTCTGGAATTCATGCCTCTGAATCTCGCCGAGAGCTCTCCTCCAGCACCACTTTGATTTTCTGGAACTCAAACTCCCCACCTAAGATTCAGGGGAGAAATTCACACGAGTGCCACTGTCTTGTGATTTGGCTGATTCTGGAGAAGTGTATTTTAGATCTTGAGTCTTTAAACTGACTCTTCCTAAACACAGCAGCGAAATAACAGAGACCATTTTAGTTTTGGGCACAAGACACAAAACAGATGTTTGAAATTACTTTATGTGAAAGACGGGGTCATTTAAAATGATTTTTTGATTTTAGGTTCTATGAAGGTACGGAGGGACCATACTATTATTGTGTCTGACTCTTTGCGAGCACATGGACCATAACCTACCAGGCTCCTCTGTCCATAGAATTTTCCAGGCAAGAGCACTGGAGTGGGTTGCCATTTCCCTCTCCTGGGGATCCTCCTGACCCAGGGATTGAACCCGGGTCTCCCGCATTGCAGGCAGACGCTTTACCCTCTGAGCCACCAGGGAAGTCATTAGAAAAGCAGAGAGGATCATGTTTTTATAACAAGTTAAATCTGACTGTGTAAGTGAATGTGTATTAGTTGCCTGTTGTTATCAGCATATTATCACAAAGTCAGCAGCTTAAAATAGCACAAATTTATTATTTTGCAGTTGTGTAGGTCAGAAGCCCGCCAGGCTCAGCTGGTTTCCCTGCGAAAGGTGCCACAAGCTGAAATCAAGGTGCCGGTAAATCTTACCGGAGGGAGAATCCACCTCCACGCTCATTTGTTCGGATTTCAGTTCCACGTGGACAGCCCTGAGTCCCTCATTTCTGAACCGGTTGTTGACTGAGGGTTGTTCTCTGCCTCTGGAGGCTGCCTGCATCCTTGGCTTATGGCCTCTTTCTCCATCCTTACAGCAGCCTTGGTGGCCCAGTCTGCATTCGTGACCTGTGGCCTCTTTCTCCAACCTTAAAGTAGCAATGGTAGTTCAGTTTTTCTCATACTTACCTCTTGTGACTTCTCCTTTTGCCTTATCTTTCCTGCCTTCTTTTCTGTGGCACCTCTCTTATTAACTCTTCCATTTTCCTCTCCTATGTTTAAGCATCTTGCTTAAGAATATATTAGGTCCAGTCAAATAATCCAGTATAATATGGCTATTTTAATGTCCATGACTGTAATCACATGGACAAAGGGATTATGCCTCCATTTTGCCACACAGAGTAACATTGTTCTGGGAATTACGGAAGTTTGGGGAGCTTGCTTTTCTACTTACTCAGCCTACCTTCCGGCACTCAGAGATTCATTTGCACCCCACATAACAAAATACATTCATTGCATACCAAGATCCTCCACGGTCTCTCCTCATTACAGCAAATTTAAAAATCTCATCTCTAGAGTCTTAAATCTGATCACCTGATTCATCTAAATCAGCTATGAGTGAAACTTTCTTGGAGCACAATTCCTCTCCATCTTTATGCCAGTGTAACTAAACAAACAAGCTGTTTCCTCCAAACATACAGTGATGTGATGGGTAGCAGGCGACAGTTTCAGATGTTCTGGTTGACAGGGAGAAGGGAGTCACCGGTGACCCGTGATTTTGAAATCCCTTTGTGCAAACTCTGTTAGATTTCAAGGTTGGAGGGAAGCCTGGTTCTGGGTTACACCCTCTGGGCTCTTGCTTCGTGCTTTCTCTTTCACGAAAGGTGGTCCTTGTTTGCAGCTGAGTAGTTTTATCAGTCTGTTTCCACAGGTAAAATTGTGGGGGTTGCCAGCCTCTGTCCGTCCGAGGCGGTGGTGTTTCTGCTGCAATAACACCCTTAAGGACTTTGTGTGTCTTCCATGTATGTCACGGGGATTTGCTTGTACACAGATCTTTCCCGGATAATCTCATCTCTATTTATGGTTTCTGCTGGTCTGGCTGAAAGGATCTATGAATATAGAGACTTTGAGTCTCTTCAAACAGCCCTTTGTGCAACATTCTTAACTTTGGCGATTTCTAAGGTATTAGCAAAAAGGTTTTATAGACACAGCTGGGCTTTTCCTCTATATATGTCTTCCTGAAAAGAGGATTTCTTCAAAGCCAGCAGTGATGGGTCAAGCCCTCCTCAGGTTTTGATTACCTCTTACCTTCCCTTCTGTCTCATCTCTCTTCTGCCTCATCTCTCTGTCTGACTACAGCCCGAGACATCTCTCTACATTGAAGTGCTCAAGTGATTTGAACAGGCACACTTTCCTAATCCAAGAGAATCTTCGTAATTCAGGATCCATACCATTATTTCCATTTTCAACATCTTTTGCTATGCAGCGTAACATAGGTTCTGGGAACTGACATGTGGAAATCTTTGGAGGATCGTTATCTTGTCTCCTACAGAGCGTAACCCCACACTATCTATCCAGATAGGAATAAGAGAGGGGAGATGGCAACTGAAGAGGAAACAGCTCCTGGAAACCAAAGGAAGTAGGAAAGTGTCCAGCATCATTTGGACCACAGGTGTCAGAGCAACTGTGGAAGGTTGGAAGCTGAGTGTCCTAAGCAGCTGCTCAACACCATGACAAACCCAGACAAACCCTTCTGGTTTGAACCAGGAAGGCAAACTTAGGCAGTAAGGAAGCTCAAGTAGAAAAAAAAAAAAAGATTATATCTTTAGTCATCATGAACAAGTCTGATCAGGAGTCTGACTGTGAAAGGACAGAGATAGGTTGGCTTCACAGACCAATACCAAACTCTGTTATGTTATGGTAACTAAGTGTTTTAATTTAGTTCTGAGTCCAAATAAGCTTGTCTCATCTTGCAGACATTCTTGTGGGTGTAAGAGTATGGATGAGTCATAAACCAGTAGCATCAAACTCTCTGAAACCATTTGTTAGGAGAACTCTTTATAGCAGTGGGTCAGTGGTAAAGAATCTGCTTGCAATTCAGGCAACACAGGAGACATGGGTGTGATCTCTGGGTCAGGAAGATCCCCTGGAGGAGGAAATGGCAACCCATTCCAGTGTTCTTTCTTGGAGAATCCTATGGACAGAGGAGCCTGGAGGGCTACAGTCCATGGGGTCGCCAAGAACTGGACACTACTAAAGTGACTGAACACACACACAGAACTCCTGTTAGGGTGTCAGATAGAATTTCACCTGGTTAGAACACAGAGCCATAACAGCTACCATCACTTATCAGAGTAGCAATATGGTAGCTGGATATTTTTTTCTGCAGTACAATCATTCATCTGGGTCACACGAGTCACTCACCCTCTGACCTGGCAGTTCAATAGCCATAGCAGATACCCACAAGTAAATCACATTAAGATATGCACTGGTCCTCAAACAAGACACTTCTGAATCCCGGAACAGTGTGCAGGAATCTATTTAAGGACTCTGCCATTTCCTTCTGCTTAATTTAAATTACATTGCCAGTGTGACAATCAAGCCGTCTTGTACTAGAAAATTAATCCAAGAACCTCATTTGTGTCAATTTGCTTTTCTGTGGCGTTGGCTAGAAAACACAGAAGTATGATGAGATTCTGTTGTTAGCCTAGCACTTAAATCAAGGCTACAGGCTCTCTTAAGTATAGATAGTGATTTTAGTGAGTTAGTATTCCTTTCCTTTCCAAATCCCTTACATGGGGGAAATCAAAGCAACTTAAAATCTGAAACAAGCCAATATCTAGTAGTTCACACAACATATTTAATCAGGAAGCTAAATCTTAAATTTAAAAAATTTTCAATTATCATGAATGTGGACTTGGGCCACAGTAATAACTGAAAGGTTTCTTTTATTTTTGGTTTTTGGTGGTGAAATAGAGTTATGCATGTGTGTGTAGGGGAAGCAGTTATTGGCCATTTTTTTCATTTATGTCTTTCTTAATACCAGTATATATTTATTGTATGCAAACCCCATTCCAGAACACCATTTAGACTTCTGTGGAAGTAGCTTTTCTTCATTGTGCCATGATCCCCTAGGACAGTGTGGAGCGGGGCCAGACAGTGGGAGAGAGTGTGTCTTTTTACTTACCTAAATTTACGGCCATTTAATTTTCAGGTGACCTTTCCTCAAATGTGCCCACCCCGCCCGCACCCCTGCCATAGAAACCTTCAGTCTTTCTACTAACCATGTGAATGTTCTCTGTGAATGTATTCTTTTTTTTGGGGGGGGGGATGGAAACTGATGAAAGGTTTGTATTTTCTGTACATATTGACGCCTAGTGAAATAGAGACACGTCTGTGGAAGCCAAGGCAGAAGCGGTCTTGGGAATATTCAGTTCAGTTCAGTCACTCAGTCGTGTCTGACTCTCTGTGACCCCATGGACTGCAGCATGCCTGGCTTCCCTGTCCATCACCAACTCCTGGAGCTTGCTCAAACTCATGTTCATTGGGTTACTGGTGCCATCCAACCATCTCGTCCTCTGTCAACCCCTGCTTCAATCTCCGCCTTCAATCTTTCCTAGCATCAGGGTCTTTTCTAGTCATATCAGGTGGCCAAAGTATTGGAGATTCAGCTTTAACATCAGTCCTTCCAATGAATATTCAGAACTGATTTCCTTTAGGATGGACAGATTGGATCTCCTTGCAGTTCAAGGGACTCTCAAGAGTCTTCTCCAACACCACAGTTCAAAAGGATCAATTTTTCAGTGCTCAGCTTTCTTTATGATCCAACTCTCACATCCATACACGACTACTGGAAAAACCATAGCTTTGACTAGATGGACCTTTGTTGGCAAAATTATGTCTGCTTTTTAAAATGCTGTCTAGGTTGGTCATAGGTTTTCTTCCAAGGAGCAAATGTCTTTTAATTTCATGGCTGCAGACACCATCTGCAGTGATTTTGGAGCCCAAGAAAATAAAGTCTCTCACTGTTTCCACTGTTTTCCCATCTATTTGCCATGAAGTGATGGGACTGGATGCCATGATCTTTGTTTTTTGAATGCTGAGTTTTAAGCCAACTTTTTCCACTCTCCTCTTTCACTTTCATCAAGAGGCTGTTTAGTTCCTCTTTGCTTTCTGCCATAAGGGTGGTATCATCTGCATATCTGAGGTTATTGATATTTCTCCCAGCAATCTTGATTCCAGCTTGTGCTTCATCCAGCCCAGCGTTTCTCATGATGTATTCTGCATATAAGTTAAATAGTCACCTGAAAATCTGGAACATCCTGGGGAAAGCTTTGGGCCTTGGCAGAACAGAGCACTTTCATCAAGAACTCAGGGAGTGGAGAGACCCCAGTTTCCATCTGCATGACACATATTAGCTCAATAAAGCACTTCAAGGTCACTGTCAGAACCACTGACATCAGACACCAGTGTCAGTTAAAAGTTCAACTCAACAGAAGAACCATTCCTGAGAAGGCTTCCCTGGTAGTTCAGATGGTAAAGAGTCTACCTGCAATGCAAGAGACGCAGGTTCAATCCCTGAGTTGGGAAGATCCCCTGGAGGAGGAAATGATAATAACCCACTCCAGTATTCTTGTCTGGGATATCCCACGGACAGAGAAGCTTGGCGGGCTACAGTCCATGGGGTCGCAGAGAGTCAGACAAAGCATCAAACGTGACCGAGTGACTAACACTTTTGCTTTCACTTTCACCCCCGAGAAAGGACTCAGCACAGAGGTGACCTTGCCTTCCTGACAGTCAGCTCCAGGTGCTGGAGTACAATCTGGCAAGACTTCGAAAATCAAACTCACAGATCTTCCTGCTGCGTCTAAATCGAATTCCAACCCTCATACCTTCGTCCTCTCACTCCGATTTGTACTTGAATATTAGACAAAATGAGATGACCTTGTCTGCCAGAGGTGGAGTCTGATATACAACTAACTGCTCATCCAGGGGAGCAGCCACAGCCAAGCATAACCACACGCTGCCATGCCTTTGGCATCGCGCTGGCAATTTCACAAGCTGTCATCAGCAGAGTCCTAAATATGCCAGGAAACCTGCAGTCTCAACACTGAAGGTTTGTTGTGTCTTCAGGATCTGTGAGCACACATCTGGGAGGAAGGGGTCGGCCACGTGTTTGCTTTCAGGCAACTGTATGGTCAAAGTCGTTTTAAATATAAAGCGGGCTCTGAGTTAATTTCTCAGTGAAAGAAGCTTTTTGCTTCTTGCTCTGACCTACATAGACTTTACCAAGGAGACTGCCGGACAAACAAGAACTGTCCTTGTCTGCTGTGGAGAGGCCAGAAAAATGATGAGAAGGGCACACCAGGTCCTTTCATAAAAGAAAACTGTCCTAAGCCACAACTCGCAGAATTCCTATTCAGCTTTTCCAGACTTCACATACTTCTGCAACATTTGAAGAAATATTTAAAAAAATATGTTAAAAACTTCTCTAAATTTTAGCTGTTTTATCATTTGGTTCTGTAGTTAAGATATAAATAGAGAGTTAACATATGTGTGGGAGTTACTGGTTTATTTGAACACCATATTAAGAAATCTTTTGAGATGTGTAAAGTCGTGGCTATAAATATGTTGTTTTTAGAGCTGGGGATGTCATTGATGGGTGCTACACAACTTGAAGGTACTTGAAACGAGATTTTCTGCAGTGATATATTTGTTCTACCTAACTTTCATGTGCTATCAGGTACTGAAAATAAGGAAAAAGTAACACTATGTGAGCAAAGATGAGAAAAATACATATTTTCATATATAATATACATATAAACATACATATTCTATAGAATATATATGTGTCTACAACATATATAACATAAATATATAATACTATTATGTATATAATATACATTTTTTTCTTGGATAATGGGGCTGCAATATGAAAAAAAAATTGGCAGACTGTGTCAACATGAATCTAAGTATCTTTTGACTCCTGGTGGAATCATTCTGGCTTTAAAGTCTTATGTTTTGATGATGAGCAAATTTGATTTAGCTCCCTATTTTTGGCTCATCCACTATAAATCATTATAACCTCACCTCGTTTTCTCCAGTTTTTTCTACAAGTTACAGAAATTTCTCTTCTTCAAATATGACTTCAATCATAATTGAATAATAACATCTGACATGTATTGGATGCTTCCATGGGCATATGCAAAGCAGTTTGATGTATTTCTTCATTTAATCCTCAGAACAACTCCATGTAGGAGTATTATTAACTCTATTTTGCAAATGAAATTATTCATATATTGTGTGGTTAGGTAACTTGACCATAAGGCTAATAAACTGTTGAACTGGCATATAGTAATAACAAATGTTAATCTCAAACTCCGAATTTATCCCCTCCCTTTCCCCTTTGGTAACCATAGTTTCTTTTCTATGTCTGTGAGTCTATTTTTGTTTATAAATAAGGTCTTTTGTATCATTTTTTAGAATGATTTTGGGATTAATAAATACACTCTACTATAAATAAAAGGGCTTCCAAGGTGGTACTAGTAGTAAAGAAACCTCCTGCCAATGCAGGAGACCTAAAGAGATGTGGGTTTGATCCCTGGGTTGGGAAGATCCCCTGGAGAAGGAAATGGCAACGCCCTCCAGTTTCTTGCCTGGAGAATCCCATGGACAGAGGAGGCTTGTGGGCTACAGTCCATAGCGTTGCAAAGAGTCGGATACGACTGAAGAGGTTTAGCACACACCCATATATAAAATAGATAATCAACAAGGACCTGTGTATAGCACAGGGAGCTATACACAATATCTTATAATAACTTATAAGGGAAAACAATCTAAAAAAAATGTGTGTAACACCTGAAACTGACACAACATTGTAAATCAACTGTACTTTAATAAGAATAAACTAAAAAAACCACAATTGCTAAGATTTATATAGCATTTATGTAACACATAGAATCTTCATGTCAACCCAACCATGGGGGAGAAAGAAGTAACAAGAACGGTGAAGGCAGCTGTTTAAACCTTGTCAGTGTGACTTCGACCCTGAGTATTTCCTGTTACTGTTAAGATACAAAGGTGTGCTGTCCATATGGTTGCCACTAGATTCACATCACAATTCAAATTTAAATCAGCATTTTAAAAAAGTTCCACTCTGTGGCAGCAGTAGCTCCATCCAAGCGCCCATGGCATGCTACTGGCCCAGTGAAGCCTATTCAAATCACCTTCTTCCTTTTCTCTACTATGGAGCCTGGAAACTGAAAAGTAATTTCTCTTGCTGCTGGGTATGGTCATGTTATTTATTCTGATCAACAGGTTGAAGGGAGGTATCTGAGGAAGGCCTGTCTTCTTATTTCCCAAGAAGGAAATAAGAAGAGATTTTGTGACTTACACTATCCTTTCTTTTTTCTTCTTGGAATGTGGATATGACGCTTAGAGTGCAACAGCCATTTTGAGGACAATATCCACAAGCAAATGACAATACAGCAGGAAAACAGTAGACACTATTGATGATTCTTGTGATAACTTCTTCAGCTCTGAGCTGTCTGCTTTTGGAATTCTTACTGAGTGAGAAACATATGCTCCATACTTGTTTAAACCACTATTTGCCAGTTTTACCATCCCTGTTTGTGGTTGCCCTCCTAACTGATTTGAGATGCATATAAAATCCAGAATTAAACAATAGCAACAGCGTCAAACAAGTGCCCAACAGCCATATGTGGCCTCAGCTACCATCCTGGACAGCGCTGCTGAGTTTATTTCCATCACCACACAACGTTCCCTAGAACAGTGCTTATCTCTAGGCTCTACACAGTGTTTTCCTGAGGAAATCTTAGTAAAATAGTGTGAACTCTAGAAAGAGACTCAGACGGTAAAGCGTCTGCCTGCAGTGCGGGAGACCTGGGTTCGATCCCTGGGTTGGGAAGATCCCCTGGAGAAGGAAATGGCAACGCCCTCCAGTACTCTTGCCTGGAGAATCCCATGAATGGAGGAGCTTCATAGGCTACAGTCCACGGGGTCGCAAAGAGTCAGACACACCTGAGCAACTTCTCTTTCTTTCTTTCTTTCTAAGTTTTATTGCCAACACATGAGCGTATCATCATTTGAGTTGGATTAATTTAACTGATGGATTGTTTAATTAACTTTATTTATATTCTTTTTATCATAAATTCCACATGGGAAAAATTTCTGGTTGTGTCCCTAAATTCTGGAAATTTTGCGTCCTTATTTCAAATCTGTGACTCCCCTTCCAGGGGTTATGCAACTCCAAATAAGTTTCCATTTCAGAACGTTAAGTGGTTAAACTATTTTCAAAGAGAAGAGAGGTACAAGGGAGTATTAAGAATTCACTTTGGGTTTCCATGGTCATTCAGGGGTTAAGAATTCGCCTTGCAATGCAGGGCACACTGGTTCGACCTCTGGTTTGGGAAGATCACACATGCCGGGGAACAGCTAAGCCCAGGCATCACAACATTGAGCCAGAGCTCTAGAGCCACGAGCTGCAACTACTGAGCCCACAGGCAGCAGCTCCTGAAGCCCATGAGCCCTGAAGCCCGTGCTCCTCAGCAAGAGAAACCACCACGGTGAGAAGCCTCGCGCTGGAGCTGGAGTAGCTCCTGCTTGCAGCAACTAGAGAAAAGCCCCTGGGCGCCAGTGAAGACCCACCACAACCAACATAAATCAATCAATCTTGAAAACTTTACTCCAAAGATTGAAGTTCTCCCAATAAGTAAATATACAGGATTCTTTGCTAGGAATAATGCTGTTTAAATGAACCATCTCCCCCACATTGCGTTCTGCTTAGTTATTTAAAATACACCTTGTCTTCTCTGGATGGTGCGTATAGCTTTATCTTAATGTTATTTCAAGAATAAAATAATCAAGAAGAAATGTTCTTACTTTGAATATTTTTGGTGTTTTTATGGATATCTAAGTTGGGTTCTTCTTTCTTCATTTTTTGACTTGAAAATGAGAAAACGCAGCTTGCTGCCTAAGCGCTGATGTTCTGGGTACCTGTTGGATTTGTTCCAGTTTATAACGGTGCTCTGAATGATAATTTCAGAATTGACTGGATGCATTTCAGATGGAAAACTGTTTCTATGGCAACATATTGGATTTACAGACTGAAAGACTATTCCAAATAGCATTAACAAAAATTGCATATGCATGACACGAGTCCCCTCCTTCCCTAGAAAGCTCATTAAAAGGAATAAAAAGCTAGAGCAGGCTGAACCCAATTATCCAGCTGCCTATGGGTTGTCAATCCTACCCAGCCTAGAAACAAGCAATTTCATAGCCAGTATGTGCTGAGGGGAGGGAGTTCCTTACTAGGGCAGCTTGGGTGCCAGAACTAGTGAGGCTAAGGAAGCTGCCACTGGTTACTTCTGGGAGCATCTTGCTGGGGGCATGAGCTAGGCATCATTTCAGCAGGTGATGGAGCCTTGGGCCTTGTCTTCTTTTTGAAAAAAAGTATTTATTTTTAACTGGAGGATAATTACTTTACAATCTTGTGTTGGTTTCTGCCATACGTCAGCATCAATCAGCCACCGGTATACATGTGTCCCTTTCTTCTTGAACCTCCCTTCCACCTCCCAATTGAGAGACTAGCAGTGAAACATATATATTAGCATATGTAAAAGAGCCAGCCAACAAGAATCTGCTGTATGATGCGTGAAGCTCAAATCCAGTGCCCTGTGACAACCTTGAAGGGTGGGATGGAGTGGTCCTTGTCTTTGAAGAAAGAACTCTACAAAGAGACCATGATTCTGAAATAAGCACAGAGTTTGTTATAAGCACAGTACATGTGGGAGAGCACTCAGAGAAACAGTTTATTTAAGGAAGGAGTGAAAAGCCAACCAGTCCATCCTAAAGGAGATCAGTGCTGGGTGTTCATTGGAAGGACTGATGCTAAAGCTGAGACTCCAATACTCTGTCCGCCTGATGCGAAGAGCTGACTCATTGGAAAAGACCCTAATGTTGGGAAAGATTGAGGGCAGGAGGAGAAGGGGACGACAGAGGATGAGATGGTTGGATGGCATCACCAACTCAATGGACATGAGTTTGGGTGAACTCCAGGAGTTGGTGATGGACAGGGAGGCCTGGCGGGTTGTGGTCCATGGGGTTGCAAAGAGTCGGACGTGACTGAGCAACTGAATAGAACTAGCAGAAAGTCATACACTCAAAGAAGAGCATGAGCATCCTCGTGAATAGGGGTACCTTAGGTTTTCAGTATGGGGTTAATCTTCCAGGGTTTGGGTGAGGGGGACTCTCCTTTCCCTCCCCTAGGATTGCATCATCACTGGTTCCTCATCTGGGCTTCCACCAGCCATCATTTTGAATCTTCCCTGTGAGTACCTAAACAAAACCTCCGTAGGCAGGGTATGGGGTGTGGGTGGGGCAAAACCACAATTCAAATGATATTATAATGACATTGCAATGTGACCGAGGTTACTGGAGGATGGCTTGAGACCCCTCAGTGCATGTGTCAGGCTGGGAAATCTGCTTGAGCCCAGAAATGAGGGGGCCGTGGTGAGCTGCTTTGTCTTTTAACCCCATTATCAGCAACCTGTGCCTTTTCATTTGTGCATGTTCCACTGTTTTCAAGGTCAGAGTTTCTTGCTCAGCTGCCACAAAGTTTCTGTTTTAGATGCCATTCTGTGCGTCATGGCCTCATTAAGTGCAAAACAAGAAGGCTGCTCTTCCTTCCCTTAATGCCTATAGGTGAGGAGGCTGTCCTTGGTCCCCGCCCTGTCTTCATGCCTCAGGCAGGTGACTCAGAGGCCAGTTTCAGAGCTGGGTCTGAGAAGAAGGAGTCCAGGCACCAGATTGAAATCAAGGACTGTATTCAGTGCAGCGAAATCACCAGGGAACGAAAGGGAAAACACGCGGCCATCTGGGACTGGGGTGGTGAGGAGGATGGTGCTGTGCTGAGCGGCTTTGGAAGGTAGAGATACTGCCTCTATCTGGAGGGAAGTCAAGTCTGTTGGTGAAAGTAAAGTAAAAGTGAAAGTCACTCAGTTGTGTCCGACTCTTTGAGACCTCATGGACTATACAGTCCATGGAATTCTCCAGGCCAAAATACTGGAGTGGGTAGCCTTTCCCTTCTCCAGGG
Source organism: Dama dama (assembly GCF_033118175.1). Taxonomy (NCBI): domain Eukaryota; kingdom Metazoa; phylum Chordata; class Mammalia; order Artiodactyla; family Cervidae; genus Dama; species Dama dama. Next base: position 9,984,005 of record NC_083708.1, on the reverse strand, counting down.
GATCATCCCAACCCAGGGATCTAACCCAGGTCTCCCACACTGCAGGCGGATTCTTTTCCAGCTGAGCCACCAGGGAAACCCAAGAATGCTGGAGTGGGTAGCCTATCCCTTCTCCAGTGGGTCTTCCCGATCCAGGAATCAAACTGGGGTCTCCTGCACTGCAGGCAGATTCTTCACTGACTGAACTATGAGGGAAGTCTGTTTATCCTGCTGTGTAATAGGTGTGTCTCCCTCCAGGGTAAGGTCTGCCGGGCTGACTGCACATTTTAACTGGGGTTTCCTAAGCTCTCCTGCAGCACGCTCCATCCCACATGCAGGCCTTGCCTGGCCTTCTTCATGTCCCCTGTGGGAACTGGAGCTCAGGGCCCGACACAAATGCTGGTTCTCTGGCTATAGCCATGAAGAGTAAAACTGTCCTTGGTCTCTGACCCCGGAGTCTCCCGTCTTCTGCCAGCATCTGTGAACATATGGTCGCTTGTCTTGTTAGCTTGCCAGGGGTTAGAATTTTAGACCCTTGACAGGTCTCAACAGTCAGTAGGGTTTGGAAGTGTTCTTCACCTTCCTTAGTCTGAGCCCTGAAATACTTTAGAAGAGGCTGCGGTCACTCAAGGCACCAACAAACATGGCCTCAGCCTCTCCAAGCTCTCTTCACCGTAGTGAGCATTCGGGTGGGAAGAGCCTTGACCTTTCTGAGTAGGCCTCTGGCATCCCTTGCTGCCCTGTTCCCAGGGTCTCTAGCATAAAGGATGGAGAGATTTAATTTCTAGTTGTACACATGTAATCAGATTTTGGATTTGATAATGATGCCTAGCTTTAACCTTTTTTGGTCATGTTTGTACGTTTGTGCAGGATCATTGTATGATCATTTGGTCTAGATTGTGCAGTTTTTGTCATCAATGGCTGCTCCCATCTCACATGGATACTGACACCTGCTTTGAACTGGGTTTGAGTTTCTCTGTGCTTCCTTAGATTTGGCTGCCATGAAACATGTCATGCATGTTTACGGCTTGCCTGGAGGTGACACTTTGTTTGACAAGCAAAAGTGTCAGTCACTCAGTCATGTCCAACTCTTCATGACCCCATGGACTGTAGCCCACCAGGCTCCTCTGTCCATGGGATTTTCCAGGCAAGAATACTGGAGTGGTTGCCATTTCCTACTCCAGGGGATATTCCCAACCCAGGGATCAAACTCTGTCTCTTGTATCCCTGCACTGCAGGAGGATTCTTTACTACTGAGCTACCAGGGAAGTCTCATTTTTGATTTTCAATGTGCTCTCCAACATAAAGCCTCTACTGGTTTTTCCTCAATAAAAGATCTCTTAAGAAATAATACAAATGAACTTATTTGCAAAAGAGAAATAGACTCACAGACATAGAAAACCAACTCATGGTTACAAAATGAGATAGGGGTGATGGGAGCTATAAATCAGGAGTTTGGAATTAACATATACATATATATAAAATTGATAAACAACAAAGATTTACAATAGAGCACAGGGAACTATATTCAATAGCTTGTATAAACTGTAATGGAAAAGAATATGAAAAAGAAAATACACATATATAAAAGTAACTGAATCACTTTGCTATACGCTTGAAACTAACACAACATTGTAAATTAACTACACCTCAAAAAAAAAAAAAAAAAAAAGATCTTTATGGAAAGCATGGAAATGTGCCACGTCCAGGATTTCTCTGAGAAAAAGATATCCTAAAGATGGATGGAAATGGTATTGTAAAGACATTTTATTAAACTTTTCCAGATGTCAGCAGTGTTTTGTAACACACAGTATTAGAGAATTTGGAAATAATTGAGACCCTGACGATTTTAGGTCTGGTTGTTGATTCTACCACTTGTAACTCTGGTTGTCCAACCACTTTTAAGAGTATTTTAATTTTTTTAAGTTGCTGAACAGGCTTGTTGTTTAGTCACTAAGTCGTGTTTGGTTTTTTGTGACCCGATGGACCATAAACCTCCAAGCTCCTCTGTCTGTGGATTTTCCCAAGTAATAATACTGGAGGGGGTTGCCATTTCCTTCTCCAGGAGATCTTTCTGACTCAAGGATCAAACCCATATGTCCTGCTTATCAGTTGGATTCTTCACCTTGGGATCATGTAGCTTAGCAGCACACACTAAAAAATGAATTAAGGGTTAGCACCAAAAACTCTGCCTCTCTGCCAGCCTACTGAAAGAGTCACACAGGGACTCTGCCCTTGGTTGTCACATGGTCAAGACTCACTGTCATTACCACTGATGGATGTCAGTTCCTTTTCTCCATGTGTGGCTAGTGGAAGGTGGTCTCCTTTGGTTTATGCTTTACCAAAGGTCAACTGTAAGGAAGCAGATGATAAGACTGACATGTAGGGAGAAATTAGGAGTATAAAATAATGTTAAGAAAAAGGCAGCAGACATGAATTGCTTCAGGAACATCCTTGTAATTATGCTGGCCCCAAAATATGTGGTGATATAACTCAGATTTAAATATATGCTGAGAACAAATACACACAGCTAAAATGTAAATTATAAATCAACAGTTTTTATCCCTTTTAGACAGTTCTTCATAGCAGCTTTATGATTCTATTTTTCTTTGGAAATATATAGACAAATTGAAATACCAAAACTTAAGCAACAAATCATATTTATACCAGACATTATTATTCACTCTAAGGAGAAATAATTAGGAACAAAATATTTCATGCATATGAATAGAAAATCCTTTTTGCCTAAGGTCACAGTATTTATTTGAATACTTTCAAGGATATTATAAAGTTTATGAATTTGACTTGGGGTGATTTGTAATCCATCAATTAGCTGCAGGTTGTCTTGTTTATGCCTCACATTTGATTGAATTCATGTAGAGTCTGACACTTTGTTGTTTCCACTCTTCCTCCATCTTTTATTACTTAGTTTTGCTTATCTCTTATAAAATCTTCTCTATGTAATTCTTCAGATACATTATGCGTGATGGGCTTCAGCCCACAGGAACCACTAGTGTGGTCTTAGGTCATTTGATTTATCAGAGCCTTGAAAATTTCTTTATATTATAATATTGAAACGAGGACAGTTATTCTGCACACCACTGGAAGGACTCCAGATGATACACACAGAGCGTGGTGGCAGCTTCCACGCGGTGGGGTTGAGGGTGGGGGTGAGGGAGGTGACCGGTGGGTCAATCTACTCTATTCTGCTGGCATTCACCCCCTCCTGGGACCCCTCCCACCTGCACTCCTGGAAGAAGTTGGAAACTGGTCGCACGACGTCTCCATCTTTTGTGAATGGACTCAACACGGGTCCACAGAGGCCGATACTTACCTTTCTTCCTCTCCCACGACTGCCTTCTTCTGCGACTGTGGTCTTCCTGACAAAGCCCTGTAGGACCTGTATTGAACTTGGGAGTAAGTGTTTCTTATGAATGGACCTTGGAGTTCAGGCTTTCTTCCTGGAAGATTTATTGTAGAGCCCTGAGGAAACAAAGGGGAACAGTTTTCATAGGAAGAAAGGAACTTCAGGGATGGGTTTGCTAAGAGGGAAGCAGAAGAAAGGAAAGAATACCAAAATACAGGGAAAAAGGCATTTTTGCTTTCTCTTCCCAAAATAAACAAGATAATCAATAACAACAAAATTTTAAAAATCAAGAATTTGAAGGAAAGTTACATTAAGATCGAATGTAAAAGACTTCAATTTAATTTATAACTTAGCTTATGAAAATGACAAGTAAACAAATATGATGGTATAAATAGATAATTACTTAGATATCCAAGTGATAGTTCAGGGCAAAGTTGTGAATCCCTAACACAGGAGAGCTCTCCTTCCGTGAGAGCCAACAGCAGGAAAACACAAGCTATCTGGTGGTCCAGAGGAATGCGCCTGTGTCCTAAGTCCTTAAGTGGTGGGGTGGGAGACGGGGCAATGAAAAAGAGAAGGAAAAAGGATTAAAGCACGTCCTAAAGGCGCTCATCTGAAAAGACATAGGGTAGTTAGCCTGCAGAGAGCTAAATCTGAGGCAATATTAACAATGGTCTGAGTTTGGTTGGGTTTAATTTTGTTCCCTTTAACACACACACACACACACCCCCCAGGTGTAGGCGGTGGGGGAAAAGAAGAAATAAGACACCATTCCTACTCTCAGGATTTTAACTTTCTTATTGGAAAGCTTATTTTTTATGTAAAAGACATAAAGACTAATTTAAAGGCAATATAAATCAGTAACATGATTGCCTATTTTTGTACTGTTTAGTTTTCTAATTTCAAAGATCATAATGCCTATGGTAGAGAAGTTAGGAGTTAAAAACTGTGGAGAGGAAAGTACTGATCACCCCTAATCCCTGAGCAACCCCTCTTTTGAGTTCAGATAGCATCTCTACTCTCCCTCTGGATACTGACTTCTCCTTCTCAGGCCACAAATGTGGTCAGACTTTCCTTGTCTCTACAGAGGTGACAACCGTGTCCTCTTCTCTCAGTTACTGTGTGATTAAATAAGTTAATATAGATAAAAAGAACAATGCTCAGCATGTAGCAAACACCATACACTTGCTATTTTAAAGTTATTATCATTTTTAAAAATTTATTTAGTTTTGGCTGCCCTGGGGTTTTTGTTGCTGTGTACCAGCTTTCTCTAATTGCGGTTAGTGGGGCCTTCTCTTGTTGCAGAGCAAGGGGGGCTTCAGTAGTTGCAGTGCAAGGGCTTACTTGCCCCACAACATGTGGGATCTTCCCAGACCAGGGATTGAACCTGTGTTGCCTGATTTGGCAGGCAGATTCTTAACCACTGGACCACCAGGAAGTCCTAAAGTTATTATTTATAAAAGAGGCAAACAAGAAATCTGTTGAGTAGGTCCTGTCCTCCTGGAACCACTGTCTGGGCTTCTCCATCCCTGATACCCTGGCTCTCTTGACACCATTCTCTTCCCTCCCCTCAGTGGTCAGGCAATGCAAACCCACCCTCACTCTTTCCCAGGGCAGCTGAGTCTCCACAGTCACCTCCACTCTCCCCCAGCATCCACCTGCCTTGCTACCCTGGTCGGTCCCAGGCCACATCTGAGCCTTTTCACCTTTTTTTGGAAATAAAAAAACCCCCAATCTTTAGCAACAATGCTCTGCCATCTACTGTCAGACTTTACCCATAGGCATCTAGGCTTAAGCCTTTCTGTCTGCCTGTCTGCCCAGACCTAATCCATGCCCAGTAAGCTCTTTCTTTATGAAGTTTATCAACATCTGCTTATACTGGCAGCGTCACTGTGTGCCTTCCTGTCCTGCCAGACAGATGACAGAGACCCACAGTGCTTACTTTTGCATCTCAAGAGCTTATATCATGGATGTTGGTCAAACTGAGTTAAAGTCATGGGGTATTGCTTAGGGAATTTACTATTAATATTTGCTACTGAGTCAGATATATAGTCTTCACTTCTCTGCCCCATTTTAAGGTTCTTTTTTTGAGAGTTGGGAGTTTGCCTTCTTCAGTTGTGATTACTATGCAGTGTTTAAAACTGTGGTCCTACACATCATAGGTGCTCCCTAAATACTTCTGAAATGATAATTGGTATACCTTCGTAGGATACTTGTCACTCTCCTGCCTGGATGAGCTTGGGTCTCACAGTGAACCCCTGAGGGGGTCCTCACTGGGGAGAAAAGGAAGCCAGCTCTCTAGTTTCAAGACCAATGAAGGACATTACTGGTGGAACAAGGGGATAGCAAGTCTAAGTCTCCTGATTTTAGGTGCCTCTGCCTTTTCCACTATACCCTCCTGCCTGGGAAATGGAAGCTATTCATTGCAAATAGCTTTTCCCATGAGCAATCAAAATGCAGAACACAGAAACAACTTACATGTCCAGTGACAGATGAATGGATAAACACAATGGACTGTTACTCAGCCATGGTGAAGAATGAAGTAATGCCATGGATGCAACTAGAGATTATCATGCTAAGTGAAGCAATCCAGAAAGAGAAAGACAGATGTCATATGATGTTACTCATATGTGGAATCTAAAATATAACACAAATTAACCTACCTATGAAACAGAACCAGGCTCACAGAGGTAGAGAATAGACTTTGGTTTACCAAGCGGGTGTGTGCAAGAGTGATGAATTGGGAGTTGGGGATTAGCAGATGCAGACTATTACATATAGAATGGATGGACAACAAGATCCTACTGTACAGCACAGGGAACTATATTCAATATCCTGTGATAAACTATAATGGAAAAGAATATTTTAAAATGTGTACATATTTGTATATATATATATACACATATATATAATGGAGTCATTTTGTTGTACAGCAGAAATTAAGTCAACATTGTAAATCAACTATACTTCAATTTAAAAAATGCTCAAAAAAAAAAAAAAAAAAGAGAGAGCAGAGCACCTGGCTGGAGGTTAGGGTGAAGGAGTTTCTTGCAGGGGGGTGGGCTTGCTTGTTAGGGACTCTGAAGGGTGCTCAGAGGGAAGATATATCCATGCTGAGGAAAGTCTTGTATTAAAATTGCTTTCACTATTTTTCACTTGATAAAGCAGTGGTACTTATTTTATTTATTTTTAAATAAAATTTATTTTTACAGGTGGCACTTGAACGGCTAGTATACAAATTACAGTTGAATTTGTTGCCGTGACTCTGGACACAGGAGTGACAGAGTGATAGGGCTTTGTGGGCAACACAGCAAAATCCTGAGGCTCTTTATAACCTTTCAATTCCCTTTTTTTTTTTAAATTTTATGATTATTTATAGTCCAGTGAGGTCATCTTACTTGGTGGGTTTTCTTTTTCTTGTAAAATAACTGCTCTCAATAACACACCAAGGAGCTGCCATTGAGCCTCTGGATATGACATCAAAGTCATTTCTTTCTTGCTTTCTGTGTTTATAGCGTGTATTTATGGACAACTTTATTATAGTACAAATCTGTAGCCAAATGACATTTCCCAGTATTGTACCAAGAGACAGATTTCTAGTGGTTACTCCCGTGATTCTTGTAATAATATTTTACACGTTCTTCTGACTTTCAACAGCATCCTGTCAGATAACAAAGCTTATAAGAACATCGATGGTGATGAAAGCCTTGTGGGGCTGCAATTTCTCCACTTCTGCTTCTGAAACCAGCCCTCTGTAGCAAGTTCCGCTTGAAGAGGCCAATATTTCTAGGTCATTTATTCTTTTATTGCTTCTTTGCTATTTTGTTCTACTTGACAGAATAGGTTTTAGGAAATCTGCCATGGGCATGCTGATTTCCACTTGGGTTGCTCCGGCTACACTGCATTTTCCCGGCCTCCCTTTTGAGCTACGCTCCAGAGCTCATTTCACTGTTCATAGCAACTTCAGTTTCAAATCTCCTCCCTGAACACAACGCGTCTGCTGTTCTTGGCCGTGGGCCTTCGCTCTTGCATCCTGAAGCCACCACTTAGCATGTGCCAGGATTCTTTTAGGCTGTTATTTATTTTTTTAAAGTAAGTGAGAGTGAAACTCTCTCTGTCTTGTCCGACTCTTTGTGACCCCATGGACTATACAGTCCAGGGAATTCTCCAGGCCAGAATACTGGAATGGGTATCCTTTCCTTTCTCCAGGGGATCTTCCCAACCCAGGGATCGAACCCAGGTCTCCCGCACTGTGGGCGGATTCTTTACCAGCTGAGCCACCAGGGAAGCCCAAGAATATTGGAGTGGGTAGCCTATTCCTTCTCCAGCGGATCTTCCTGACCCAGGAATTGAACTGGGGTCTCCTGCATTGCAGGCGGATTCTTTCCCAACTGAGCTATCAGGGAAGCCCTTTTAAAGTCATGTAGATCTTTATTTACTGATCAGCTTTCCCCCAAGGACATGAAAGCATTGCTCACTGCTTATGCCATTGATCCTTCCTAGCCTCTGACTTTAGGCAGACTGCCTGACTACAGGCAGGCTTTGTAGTCTAATACTGATACTAAAGGGGAAAAAACAACTTGTAATTTAAGTTGTAGCAAATAACTTCTGTGTCCTAGGGAAGGCCCCATGTTTCCTTCGCCCTGGCTCCTGGTATCAGGCACCTGGTGGTCCTTATGTCTTGATGGAATTCTCAAACTGAGAAGGCTTTGCAGACAACAGTTAAGTTTCTCCTGGAACTGTGCCAGCCTAGAATCAAAGCTCTTACTTCTCCCTTCTCCATGGCAGCAAATGGATTGCTGATTTGTTTTCCAGTGACAAAATATGAATGTGATCAGCGGCCTAATAAAAGAGAGTCACAAACACTGTTATAGCCCTCATTTATTTAGTAAATGTGTAAATTAGTTTTCTTAACTCCTAAGTCCATAATGACACAGAAATCATATTTCAAAAAGTGAAGTCGTTTTTTATACATATACATGTATACCTGAGACTGTCACAACATTGTTAATTAACTATGTATTGTGCTCAGTTGCTTGGTTGTGTCTGACTCTTTGCGACCCCATAGCTGGTAGCTCGCCAGGCTCCTCTGCCCCTGGGGACTCTCCAGGCAAGAATACTGGAGTGGGTTGCCATGCCCTCCTCCAGGGGAACTTCCTGACCCGGGAATTGAACTGGGGTCTCCTGCATTGCAGGCGGATTCTTTACCAGCTGAGCTACCAGGGAAGCCCTAATTGACTATACTACAACGTAAACGTTAAAAAAGGTGAAGTCACGCCTTTGACATAATTCAATCCATGCCTCTCATCATGATGCCTCTGAGGTTCTGTCCTCCTTATTCCAATTGCCTTGTCACTCCTTATACCCTTGTCTGCCTGTAAAATCTGATTCATTCCTCAAGGTCAAGTTAAAGTGTCACTTGTCTGTGAAATGTTCTAGAATCTTTCTGGAAGTATCGGTTACTTTTGCCTTTCTGTCTCTAGAGCACTTTGTGGTTCTCCTTATTTTCATTGAGGAGTCCTTTAAGGCTAAAGTTAAACTTAAAACTGAAGCAGTTTTAAGGTGTGTGTGTCCTTCTTCTTTGGGGACAGATAAGGCATTATTTGGCTCTGAAAGTTTCCTTAGTACACAGCATTGTGATTTAAATATGCTGTTGGCTGAAGTGTTGACTGCTGATGAATATACAAGGCTGGCTTCAGGAGGTCATAAAGGAAGAGAGGTTATAAATAATCTAGGTCCCTAACCTGAGAGAGTTTAAAACTTGAGACAAATTTTGATATGAATAGAACCGCTTGAAAATATAGAAAAGATCTTTACCACTGCTTTTTGTAGTTTCAGCAAAAGCATCCAGGAAACAAATCTTTGGACACAGTTTGCTCAGTGAGGGCACCAAGTTTGTTGTCTGTACAAGGACAAGTTTTATCAGCTCTTGAAGGGGTTTATAGCTTGGGGATTTATTTATTCATTTTTTAATATTTCCAATATAGACTGTAGCTTCATACTTTTACAATGTGGACAAATGAGTGAAATGGGGAAGTAATTACACTACCATGGAAGCTTGGAGTTTGTGAAGAAAGGAAAATAATTGTGTAGGAGTAGATGCATAGTAAGGTGGAAAATGTACTTAAGATCATTGCTCATGTGTGTGAGTGTGTGTGTGTGGACTCAGAAGCAACAAATTATAGGACGGATATTGGCTGTGGTGCCAGATAAACCCAAGCTTAGCTTTGGCTTCTCGTCTGGAGTGTCCTTTAGCAAATGTCTTTGAGCCTCACTCGCCTCACTTATAAAATGGCGATAATGGTGAGCTGCGTAGATGGAGAGGATAACACCTTTTCAAGCATGAAGCAGTTCCTGGCACAGCAGAGGGATCTCTTCTCTCACTGCCTCCTTATATTGCACTTCTAGAAAAAGCCGTGGAAGCCTGGGAGGAGCCCTTCGTGGAGACAGACGGGGTGACACCAATGGTCCCCCTCTCGCGCCTCTGTCAGCATCCTGTTCTCCCCGCCCAGCAGTCCTGCTGGTCCATCCTGGACGGACCTCTGCCTGGAATCACTGAGCCCTCTATTGCTAGAGCCCTTTCAGCTTGTGGGGGCTCTAAGGTCAGCCCTTGAGGACAAAGACTCTTTATCACCTGCCCACGTGTCAGTTGCCATTGCTATTCCTGGCATCAGTGGTGGCTTCAAGGGTATTTGAAATGCAGGAAAGGCAGGAGGCCGGGCTCCCCTGTGGTGGCCCTCGTTGCCTCCGGAATGTCTGCCACGCCTCGGCTGCTTTGCGGTTAGTCAGTTGGCTGTGAGTTTAAGGTCCCATGTGGCTTTGAGTGAGAAAAGGAATGTCTTTCAAAAAACCGTGGACTGCTGGAAGAATCTGCCCCAGTTACTCAAAGGTTCCTTTCTCTACAGTTATTCTCTCTTTCGAGGTTACTGCAGTTAGAATTAAAAGCTGTAATCTTGACTTCAGGGCTAAGTTCTTACACTGGACTTTGCTTTCTATTCTGTACATGACACATCCTTGCATTTAAATTTTGGGAAAGAAAGTGTGTAAGTTCTTTGCGACGTGCATTTATGGAAATCATGAAGCTGTGTAGAATTTGATCACAACTTGCACATAGAAGAGGAACTGGAAAAAACATTCTAAATGGTAATAGTGAGTTGTCTCAATGAGTGATTTTTCTCCCTTTTTCTTTCTCTATCTCTTTTTTCTACTTTTCTATGTGTGTTGTGCTTAATCTCTCAGTCATGTCTGACTCTTTGCGACCCCATGGACTGTTGCCTGCCAGGATCCTCTGGCCATGGGGATTCTCCAGGTAAGAATACTGGAGTGGGTTTCCATGCTCTCCTCCAGGGGATCTTCCCAACCCAGGGATCAAACCCAGGTCTCCCGCAGTGCAGGTGGATTCTTTACCAGTTGAGCCACCGGGGAAGCCCTTTTCTATAGTGATCACATATTAATTCTAAAATGAAGAAACCAAATATATTTAGAGAGAGTAAGGAGAGAGAGAGTAAGCAGCAGTTTCACCGTTTTATGGTGATGGATGGCATTGACTTTTCTTTGTATCTGCTCAAGATTCAATCAATAGACTGGGGACCTCTGTTGTCACCATGAACTTAGGCAGCTCCCTTCCACCTTCACCCATTTACTCAGGAGGAAAACAGGATGGTCACATCTGTCTTGTTGGATTGCTTTGGGATGCAAAGGAGATTATGATGATAAATGTTCTTGAAAAACCACAGTGCATTATGAAAGAGAAGGTTTTATTGATGCTCAAGTGACCTTATGGGGCTCATTAAGAGCAGTTTTGTAGGAGGAAGAATCATAAAAGTGTAGCAAACAGTCAAAGATGTACATATGCAAGGGAAGAGGGGGCTTTCAATTGGTTTACTTTGATCATTGTGGGTGGATTTCCCACCAGTGGTGTATCATCTAGGAGTTTTTAGCTTCTAGCACAACCACACAACCCACACAAGGAAAGCTTTCTAAGGCGATCTCAACAAGCCATCACTTGTCCCAGCAGAGCGGGGCTGAGTGAGAGAATTAAGTTGAGGAGAATGAGTTACAGCAACAAAAACATTTATGGCTGAAATTTATTGTGTTCCAGTCACCGTGTTAAACTCTAGTTTAACTGTTATAATATACCTATTAGGTAGATGCTTTTATTATTCATGTTTACACATGGGAAAGTTGAGTTACAGGGAGATTAATGATATCTTCAGGGTTTCACAGCTTAATGAGGTTAGTGCTGAGATTTGAACCTAACTAATTTGCTCTATAACCCACCCTGTTAACCTTGCGGATGACCCGCTTAGTGATAAGGCTCAATTTGGTGGTAGTGAGATGTGGAGAGAGCGGATGGCTCACTTCTTGGGGCAGAATTAAATTTAGTTGTTTACTTAATGTCTTTGTCCTTCAATAGACTTTCTGAACAATCAGCGTGCATTGTATTTGTACATTTACTCTGAGAGCAACTCCAAAATGGAATCAATTATAATACTTCAATGCATTCATATAGAAAATAACCAAGAAAGGGATGTTTGTTTAAAATCAAAATTTGTCTCCTTTAAGACTGGAAATTAGATCCTAGTCTGATGCCTTAGTTCAGGTTTCGAATTTCAGGATTACACTGCCATCTAGTGCAGACAAAACATTTTCCCAGAGTGTGGAAGCTAGTGAATATATATAAAATTTCATGGGATGCAACATTAAATGATGTTTATTTAAGGGTTCTTTCATAAAAGAGAAAGAATGATTTCAGAATCAAGGATCTTTCTAAATATACTGATAAAGGATAACATGGAATTCAGGAACACACTTTCTATTTAATAGGTGATAATAGTATAGAAGGGAAGGCTTGAGTTCCTATACTTCATTTAATTTCAAGTAAATCTCTTTAACATATACCCAATAAAGAAATTAGTGCAGTTGTTTTTTTTTCTTCCATGAGCTTGAAAGTTCCTGTAAGTCTTATGAGTTCAACTGATAATTATTTTTAAAATTTATTCTTCAAATACTTATTAAATGCTACAGCCAATGCTAGCTGTGAAAAGGAAAAGTAGCTTAATGGAGCTGAAAACTTTTCTTTTATGAACAGCCTTTCTTGGCCAGTAGCACCAGAGGCACCCGGGAGCTTGTTAGAAATGTATATTCTCATGCCCATCTGAAATCTCCTGAATCGGAAACTCTGGGGGTTAAAACCCCAGGATGTCGTTTTAACAAGCCATTCAGGTGGTTCCGGTATCCCTTTGGGAACAACTGTTAGAAAAGGAGATTATAGTATGTAGGAAAATAGGCTGAGGGGCCAGAATATGAAGTTATTTGGAAGCACAAGAAGAGGCTCAGGATGTGTATTAGCTTCCACACTGAAGACCCACAAGGCAGCAGATGCAGCAATATGTATTGGAGGCACATATAAAGTGGAGGGGAGTTGGTTTTTCTCTTTCTTGGGGGCAAGGAAATGCCCATATTAATATTTCAGAGGAAGCAAAAGCAACATACTGAAAGACTTGGGATGGGGATGGGGTTTGTTGTTGTATTCCTGTATTAATGGTCCATGACAAGAACACATTTATTTGTGAGGGATTTCAGAGAGAAATGGCTTTCATCATGGGGCTCTATTTGCTTGCTATATATGATTAGGCCATGATTACAAGTATAGAATCAAAGTAAGCGGATTAAAAATAGAGCTTTGATGGTGGAGAAATTTCATTGTAGTAAAAATAACCCAACACATAACTGTGGAGGTCTTAGTTTTAGCAACTCTCTGATTATTAATCATCTCTCAGCCAGATTTCTATGATAAATTTCAGGCTTTCATTGTGGCTAATCTGTGGCAACCTCACACAACTGGTATGTGCCCTTAGGCATTCTGGGTCTTTTATTTTTAAAGACAAGAGAGATGGAAGAAAACTTAAACCTAGATACTATTTGGAAGCCAGTTTTTGAAGTGCCTTTTCTTTGTTTTAATCTATAATGTAATTAAGTGTGGGACTCGTGGCATCTTTAATGTTATAAGTTAATGGCAATGTCACTTCAAATGGATACTTTTTAAAAAGACATTCATGTAAAAAGCAAGGAACTTGTCCTGCCATTCAAAAATCTTATTGGGCATCTCAACTATTGTGCCCCATACCAGGAAATAAGAGGAAAGATACCTCTTGGCATTCCTAGTGCCTACTATATTTTAATCCACTGTTTTTCAAACCACGGGTTGCAACCCATTAGATGGTCCTGAAATCAATTTTTTTGAGTTGAGCATCATCACTAAAAATGTAACAGGATAAAATAGAAAATAGAACAGACCACAATCACATATGTAAGTACTGTCTTCTGAAACTTCTGCTTCAGTTGTGCATGTTTATGCATATTTATCAAATCCATTTAGTCTATCTTTCAAGAAATGCCAGAACCATGTTTCTGAAGACACACCTAAAAAAGTTGTTCTGTCCAGAACCTCGTCACTTATTTGCTTAGCAGCCAGAATAAAGTCCAAACTCCAAGATTTTCAAGATCCCCTACTCATCTCCTTCCCTATGGTCCGCCTAATTGCATTTTAGAAAGTATCACCATCTACTCAGTTACTTAAACTTCTACTCCCCCATCCAGTCCTTTTCTAATGTACCACTCATCAGTCTTACCTCTTCACTCTCGCCTTGTCTGAGTCAAAATTTACTCTCTCAGATAAGACTTTTCTCACTCCTCCGTCTAGATCAGCCTCTAAACCAACCCTTCCCTTCCTCTAGCACACTTTGCCATCTTTTATAATTTAAATACTTTAAAAAATTTCAGTTCCAGCTGAAATTATCTTGTTTATTCTTGTAAACATATTTAGTATCTGTCTCCCCACCAGCTCAGTTGGTAAAAAAATTCGCCTGCAATGCAAGAGACCCCGGTTTGATTCCTGGGTCAGGAAGCTCTGCTGGGGAAGGGATAGGCTGCCCACTCGAGTATTCCGGGGCTTCTCTTGTGGCTAAACTGGTAAAGAATCCACCTACCATGTGGGAGACCTAGGTTCAATCCCTGGGTTGGGAAGATCCCCTGGAAAAGGGAAAGGCTACCCAGTCCAGTATTCTGGCCTGGAGAATTCCATGGACCATATAGTCCATGAGGTCGCAAAGAGTCAGACACGACTGAGCGACTTTCACATACCCACACATCCCCATCAGCATATAAGCTACCCAGGGCAGGGACCTGGTCTTGCTCTATCCTATTTATGTGCTGAGATCAGTTCAGGGCTCATGGTAGAAAAGTCAGAAACAAATACTTACCAAGCGAGGAACTTCTCTGGTGTTCCAGTAGCTAAGACTCTGTGCTTGAAATGCAGGGGCATAGGTTCAATCCCTGGCCAGGGAACTAGATCTCATATGCCACAACTAAGAGTTTGCATGCTGCAACTAAAGATCTTGCATGCTGCAATGAAGATCAAAGATCCTGCATGCTACAACCAAGACCTGGAGCAGCCAAATAAATAAATAGAGCACCCATGCCACAGAAAATAGGCATGCCCAGATGGCACAGGGGATGCCCCTTGAGCACCCAGCTCTGGTGGCTAGGGTAGGGTGTACTTCTGGGCCCCCTGGGACTTTTACCCAAGGTCACTCCTTCAAGATTGGCAGAAGTAGCTGATTTGCCTAATACATAGAAACAAGTACAGAGAGTCAGGAAAAATGAGGAAACACAGGAATAAGTTCTGAATGAAAGAACAAGGCAAAACTTCAGAAAAAAATCTTTATAACATGGAAATCAGCAATTTACCTGATAAAGAAGTCAAAATATTGATCATAGGGATGTTCACCAAATTTGGGAGAAGAATGGATGATCACAGTGAGAATTTCAGCAAAGAGAGAAAATATAAGAAAATACCAAATAGAAGTTACAGAGTGGAAGAATACAATTACTGAACTGAAGAATGCAACAGAGGGATTCAACAGGAGACTGGACAAAGCGGAAGAATAGATCAGTGAACTGGAAGACAAAGTAATGGAACTTAGAGCAGAAAAGAAAAAAAAATTTTAAAAAGTAAAGGTATTTTAAGGAACCTTTGGGACAACATCAAGCAGACTAGCATTTACCTTATAATGGTCCAAAACAGCAAAGACGAGAGAGGGCCATAAAACTTATTTGAATGAAAAAATGGCTGAGGCCCCCCTTAATCTTGGGAAGGAAACAGACATCCAGGTCCAGGGACCCCAGAGAGTTCCAAATAAGTTGAACCCACAGAGATAGACTAAGACATATTATAATGGAAATGATAAGAGTTAAAGATAGTGAGAGAATCTTAAAAGCATCAAAAGAAAAATACCTTGTTATGAACAAGGGAAACCCCATAAGACTACCCGTATATTTTTAGCAGAAACTTTGTAGGCCAAAAGGGAGTGGCATGAAATATTTAAAGTGGCCAAAGGGGGAAAAAAAAAAACAAAACCTTTAACCAAGAATTCTCTATCTGGCAAGTTATTTTTCAGAATTAAAAGAGAGATTAAGAATTTTCCAGATAAGGAAAACCTAAAGAAGTTCATCACCACAAAACAAGAAATGTTAAAGGGACTTCTTTTAACTAAAAAGTTGTGTCTAACTCTTTGTGAGCCCATGGACTGCAGCACACCAGGCATCCCTGTCCTTTACCAACACCCAGAGCTTGCTCAAACTCATGTCCTTTGAGTTGGTGACGCCATCCAACCATCTCATCCTCTGTTGTCCCCTTCTCCTCCTGCCTTGAACCTTTCCTAGCATCAGGGTCTTTCCTAATGAGTTGGCTCTTTGCATCAGGTGGCCAATGTATTGGAGCTTCAACTTCAGCATCAGTCCTTCCAGGGAATATTCAGGATTGATTTCCTTTAGGATTGAGTAGTTGGATCTCCTTGTTGTCCAAGGGTTTCTCAACAGTCTTCTCAATACCACAGTTCAAAAGCATCAATTCTCTGGCATTCAGCCTTCTTTATGATACAACTTTCACAACCATACATGATTACAAGAAAAACCATAGCTTTGACTAGACAGACCTTTGTTGGCAAAGTAATGTCTCTGCTTTTTAATATGCTGTCTAGATTTGCCATAGCTTTTCTTCCAAGGAGCAAGCATCTTTTAATTTCATGGCTGCAGTCATGGTCCACAGTGATTTTGGAGCCTAAGAAAATAAAGTCTGTCACAATTTCATTGTTTCCCCATCTCTTTGCCATGAAGATAGTACAAGATACATGATCTTGGTTTTTTGAATGTTGAGTTTTAAGCCAGGTTTTTCACTCTCCTCTTCACTTTCATCAAGAGTCTCTTTAGTTCCTCTTTGCTTTCTGCCATTAGCGTGGTGTCATCTGCATATCTGAGTTTATTGATATTTCTCCTGGCAGTCTTGATTCCAGCTTGTGCTTCATCTAGCCTGGCATGGTATACTCTGCATATAAGTTAAATAAGCAGGATGACAGTATACAGCCTTGACATATTCCTTTCCCAAACTAAAAAGAAACAGTACTAATAAATAACAAAAGACATACTAAAGTAAAAAAATCTTACCAGAAAAGGTAAATGTAATGGGTAAATCACTTATAAGGCAAGTATGATGGTTAAGAGGCAGAAGTACTAAAGTGAACTGAAACTACAGTAATTAAGTGATGCATTAAATGAAAACATATAAAAGGTGATGTCAAAAATATAAAACCTGGTGGGGGAAGTAAAAATGTAAAGTTATGGAACACGTTCAAATTTAAGTTATCAACTTACAACAGACCATGGTATACATAAAATATTATAGGTGAACTCCACAGTGACCACAAATCAAAAATGTATAGTAAATACACACAAAAAATGAGGAAGCAAACTAAACATCTTAAAGAAAGCACTCAAACCCCAAGGGAAGAAAGCAAGAGATGAATAAAGAAACAGAGAAGAAATACAAAAATGGCCAGAAAAAATTAACAAAATGGCAGTAAGTACATGTCTGTCAATAATTACTTTAAATGTAAATGCAATAAATTCTCCAATTAAGACATAAAGTAGCTAAATGAATAAAAAAATAAAACCCATCTGTACGTTGCCTATGAGAGATTCAATTCTTAAGGAAAGACACACTCAACTGAAAGTGAAGGAACGGACAAAGAGATTCCATGACAATGGAAAGGGGGAAAGAACTGGCATAGATATACTCATATCAGACAAAATAGACTTTAAAACAAAGACTGTAATAAAAGTCAAAGGAAGGCATTACGTAATGATGATGAGTCAATCCAGAAAGAAGATATAACATTTATACATATATATGAACCTAATATAGGAACACCAAAATAGATAAAACAAAGGTTAGTGAACTTACAGGAAGAAATTGACAGCACTACAAAAATAGCAGGGGACTTTAACACCCCATTTATATCAATGAATAGTGATCACCATGACAAAATATCAGTAAGGAAGATTTTGCTTAAATAGTACATTAATCAGATAGACTAAATATATGTAAATGAGGAACAGAGGAAGGAATATAAGAACTGATTAACGTGTATTCTTCTGCTGTTAGATGGCATGTTCTGGCAGAAAACATATTCTTCTCAAGTGCATATGGACCATTCTCCAAGATAGATCACATGTTAGGTCACAAAAAAAGTCTCAATAAATTTAGGAAAATTGAAATCATATCAAGCATCTCTTCTGATCACTATGGTACAAAATTAGAAATTAATTACAAGAAGAAAACTGAAAAAAATGTGGAGATTAAACAATATGCTACTGAATTATCAAAGGCTCATTCAATAAATCAAAGGAGAAATTAAAAAATACCTAGAGAATAGTGAAAACAGAAATATGACATACCAAAATCTATGGGATACAGCAAAAGAGGTTCTAAGAGGGAAGTCCATAGTAATATAGGCCTATCTCAGAAGACAAGAAAAGACCTCAAGTAAACAATATAAATTTATATCTATTAATAAAAGGCCTAGAAGAACAGATGAAGCCTTAAGTTAGTAGAAGGAAGGAAATAATAAAGATCACATCAGAAGCAAATGAAATAGAGACTAAAAAGACATCAGAAAAGATCAATATAACTATTAATAAAAGTTGATTCTTTGAGATGATAAACAAAATTGGCGAGCCTTTAGCTAGACAAACCAATAAAAAAGGAGTGACTATTCAAATAAAATTAGAAATGAAAGAGAAGTTATAACTGATACCACGGATATACAAAGGACCACAAGAGACCAGTATAAACAATTATAAGCCAACAAACTGAACAACTTGGAAGAAAAGGATAAATTCCTAGAAATGTACAGTCTGCCAAAACTGCATCATGAACAAAAAGAAACTGGAATAAACAGGTTCCTAGTAATGACATAGAAATCAATGATCAAAAATCTTCCAGTAAGGAAATAGAACTGTCATATGACCCAGCAATCCCACTTCTGGGCATACACACTGAGGAAACCAGATCTGAAAGAGACACGTGCACCCCAATGTTCGTCGCAGCACTGTTTATAATAGCCAGGACATGGAAGCAACCTAGATGTCCATCAGCAGATGAAAGGATAAGGAAGCTGTGGTACATATACACCATGGAATATTACTCAGCCATTAAAAAGAATACATTTGAATCAGTTCTAATGAGATGGATGAAACTGGAGCCCATTATACAGAGTGAAGTAAGCCAGAAAGATAAAGAACATTACAGCATACTGACACATGTATATGGAATTTAGAAAGATGGTAACGATAACCCTATATGCAAAACAGAAAAAGAGACACAGATGTACAGAACAGACTTTTGAACTCTGTGGGAGAAGGTGATGGTGGGATGTTTTGAAAGAACAGCATTTACATTATCTATGGTGAAACAGATCACCAGCCCAGGTGGGATGCATGAGACAAGTGCTCAGGCCTGGTGCACTGGGAAGACCCAGAGGAATCGGGTGGAGAGGGAGGTGGGAGGGGGGATCGGGATTGGGAATACATGTAAATCCATGGCTGATTCATATCAATGTATGACAAAACCCACTGAAATGTTGGGAAGTAATTAGCCTCCAACTAATAAAATAAATAAATAAATAAATAAATCTTAAGAAAAAAAAAATCTTCCAGTAAACAAAAGTCTAGGACCAGATCTCTTCACTGATGAATCCTACCAAACATTCAAAGAAGACTTAATACCTATATGTCTAAAATTCTTCCAAAGAATTGGAGAGTAGAGAATGCTTCCAAATTCATTTTATGAGGCCAGCATTACCTTGATACCAAAAGCAGACAAGGGCAACACAGAAAAGAAAATTGCAGGCCAATATTCTAGATGATGAAGTATTGATGCTTTTGAACTGTGGTGTTGGAGAAGACTCTTGAGAGTCCCTTGGATTGCAAGGAGATACAACCAGTTCATCCTAAAGGAAATCAGTCCTGAATATTCATTGGAAGGACTGATGCTGATACTGAAGCTCCAATACATTGGTCACCTGATGTGAAGAACTGACTCCTTGAAAAAGACCCTGATGCTGGGAAAGATTGAAGGTGGGAGGAGAAGGGGACGACAGAGGATGAAATGGTTGGATGGCATCACTGGCTCAATGGAGTTGATGATGGACAGGGAGGCCTGGCCTGTTGCAGTCAATGGGGTTGCAAAGAGTTGGATATGACTGAGTGACAGAACTGAACTGAACTGATATAAACACATATGGACAATTAACTTATGAAAGGGGATCTAAGGAGAAAGGAGAGTCTCTTCAACAAAGGGTGTTAAAAAACTGTACAACCATATGCACAGAATGAGGCTAGACACCTATCTTACACCACACACAAAAATTACCTTAAAATGGGTTAAAGAGTTGAATATAAGACCTGATATCACAAAATCCTAGGAGAAGACATATGCAGTAAAGCTCCTTGACATCATTCTTAGCAATGCTTTTGTGGCTCCAACTCCAAAGGCAAGAGATACAAAAGCAAAAGTAAACAAATGGCACTGTATCAAACAAAAAAGCTTCTGCACAGTGAAGGAATCCATCATCAAATGAAAAGGTAACCTACTGAATGGGAGAGGGTATTTACAAATAAAATATCTGGTAAGGGCTTAACATGCAAAATATATAAAGAACTCATATAACTCAACAAAATAAACAGACAACCTGGTTAAAAAATAGGCAGAGGATCTGAATAGACATTTTTCAAAGAAGTCATGCAGATGGGAAACAGATACATGAAAAGATATTCAACATCACTAATTATTAGGGAGATGCATATCAAAACCACAATGAAATATCACCTCACACCTACTAGAATGGCTATCCTCAAAAAGATAAGAAATAACAAGTGTTGGCAAGGATGTGGGAAAAAAGGGACCCCTCTTAAACTGATGATGGGACTATAAATTTGTTGCAGCCACTAATTATAAATATATACCTACCCCCATGTTTGTTGCAGTACTATTTACAATAGTCAAGATATGAGAATAATCCACATCTATCAATGGATGAATGGATAAAGAAGGTGTGATACATATATACAATTGAATATTGCATACTTAGCTATAAAAAGGATGAAATCTTGGCATTTGTGGCAACATGGGTGGACCTGGGAAGTACTAATCTAAGTGAAACAAAGAAGAAGAAAGACAAATACTATATGATTTCACTCATATATGGAATCTGAAAAAAACCTCAAACAAACAAATGAAAAAAAAAATCATAAATGCAGAGAACAAACTGGTAGTTACCAAAGAGATAGAGGGTTGGACAGTCAGCAAAATGGGTAAAAGGTCAATTGTGTGTTGCTTTTTTTAACTGAAAAATTTCTCAGTGCTCCTGGACTGAGTTCATACTTGTTTTCAGTGATGGTGAGCCTCTTTCACTGGTTATTTTGCAGTCGTTCTTACATTTGATTCCCTATTGAGCCATGATCTTCCTCAGGGCAAGGTTGTATTTATTTGTACTTTTTCTCTCTTCAACTCCTGACACTTGGTAGCAGTGACATACACTTGGGGCACACTTCTTGATTCAAGACGTGTTTGTCAAATGACTGAGTGAACAAATGAAAGAGAGTAGATGATCAAGGAAACTGATTATTTGTGATGATGTTCCCCAATTTAAACTGTAAGTAAATGGAATTCTGGGTTGATAGAAAGGAAAATATCAGTGTGTATATATGTTATGTAGAGCACAGTGTTTTGAGGGGGGTTAATCAAGACTGTATATTGTCACCCTGCTTATTTAACTTATATGCAGAGTACATCATGAGAAATGCTGGGCTGGAAGAGGCACAAGCTGGAATTAAGATTGCCGGGAGAAATATCAATAACCTCAGATATGCAGATGATACCACCCTTATGGCCTCTTGATGAAAGTGAAAGAGGAGAGTGGAAAAGTTGGCTTAAAGCTCAACATTCAGAAAACTAAGATCATGGCATCTGGTCCCATCACTTCATGGGAAATAGATGGGGAGACAGTGGAAACAGTGTCAGACTTTATTTTTTTGGGCTCCAAAATCAATGCAGATGGTGACTGCAGCCATGAAATTAAAAGATGCTTACTCCTTGGAAGGAAAGTTATGACCAACCTAGATAGCATATTAAAAAGCAGAGACATCACTTTGCCAACAAAGGTCCGTCTGGTCAAGGCTATGGTTTTTCCAGTGGTCATGTGTGGATGTGAGAGTTGGATTGTGAAGAAAGCTGAGTGCTGAAAAACTGATGCTTTTGAACTGTGGTGTTGGAGAAGACTGTTGAGAGTCCCTTGGACTGCAAGGAGATCCAACCAGTCCATCCTAGAGGAGATCAGTCCTGGGTGTTCATTGGAAGGACTGATGCTGAAGCTGAAACTCCAGTATTTTGGCCACCTGATGTGAAGAGTTGACTTATTGGAATAGACCCTGATGCTGGGAGGGATTGGGGGCAGGAGGAGAAGGGGACGACAGAGGATGAGATGGCTGGATGGCACCACCGACTCGATGGGCATGAGTTTGAGTAAACTCCGGGAGTTTGTGATGGACAGGGAGGCCTGGCGTGCTGCAATTCATGGGGTTGCAAAGAGTCGGACATGACTGAGCGACTGAACTGAACTGAACTGAAGAGAGGTTAAAGCACAATTAGTCCGTATCAAATACTTTTGTTTATAAAATGGATCATTTAAAACATCAAGCTGTCTTGGTGCATTTGCAGCCTGACATAAACAACCAGATTTCATTTCCATATGGTTTTTCAGGATTAGAACTGTTAGGTATAGTGAGGCAATAGAGTTAATGATGAAAAAACTTGTGTACCTATGATTTTAGGGTGCAGCATGACCAGATGGGAATAGTGTAGGGTTTGTCTTGCTCCCTTTCAGACCCTAATGTCATATGAGTTGTTCAGTCATGTCTAACTCTGTGATCTCATGGATTGTAGCCTGCCAGGCTCCTCTCTGTCCATGGGATTCTCCAGGCAAAAATACTGGACTGGGTTGCCATTTCCTTCTCCAGGGGATTTTCCCAACCCAGGGATGGATCCTGGGTCTCTGGCACTGTAGGCAGACTCTTTACAGTCTGAGCCACAGTGATAGTGGTTAATGTCATATTAGAAAATATTATGACTAATAGAAAATGGGGGTGGGAGGAGGAGGGAAAAAGTGTCCTTAAATATGCATGTTAGATAAAAATATCTTTTTATCTTTTAAAAAAATATTCTATATTTATACATATTTTTAAAAATATGTTTTTTTCTCTGGATTTACATCTTTTTTTAGAGTAGTTGCTTGCTCTTCACCATCTTAAATAAAACTGCCAAGCTGGAAATACACCAAACCACTTATAAGCAAACCCATTTTCTTCTCTATCCTTTTATCTTTTTATTAAAACTTTGCCTTCAGATCCCAGCTATAGAAGATTCTTCAAAGTGGGATGAGGCAGGAGCAAAAGCAGAGGTGAGATTTCTAAAACACTTAACAAAAGAATTTCTCAAAAAACATAATTCCATGGGGAAATCTGCCAGTTCTTTCCTGTAGTAATATATTAGAGGCCTTGTTTAGCAAATAGATAACTTCAGTGGAGAGGATGTCTTTGGAGAAAGCCCTTTTCCCTATGGATCTAGGGTTGGCTTTACTCTGTGTGATTTTGGGATGTCAAGATGTCTCCTTTGATGTCCTACCAGTGGAGAGTCAATTCTTTTCTTTTTTAATCATCATTTTCTCTGAATTTTATTAAACCAATTTTAAAGTTTATTGGCAGCAGATAAAAGCTGATATTACAACCTGGTGTGTGTTGGTTTTTGCCACATAAAGGAGATCTAACACTGATTTTGTACAGGAAGCATAGGCCCCCTTAATTACACAGAGCATAATTAGATTACTAACAGGAGACTTGGGACCCATATGGCCCTTTAGAAGCAGAAGTCAGAAGGTAACAGAGATGAGGATTTCTGTGCTTTCTGAGATGCTGTACAATAGAAGATTCCTTTTATAACTAGAAACCAGTGCAGAATTTCATCATTTCATTTGACTCGTTCAAAAGCTTTTTACATTGTTCTAAGAATGGCTGTGATAATGCAACCCCCACTTTGATCACTTTGACCCAGTTTGTCATGTTTGTGGAATAGCACTTACTGGATCGCATCTTGAGGTCACTCTATTTACTCACAGAAGTGTGGGCTCTTCTAGGTCAAGGGCTCCAGCTTATGCAGGGGAGCTTTTCTGTCCTCAGTCTGAACACACTCTTACTTAAGAGTGAGTCATTGCTGATGTTTCTAAAGACTAAGTGAGGTTTATCTAGAGTCAGTTCTTTGGGCTAGTAAACTGTTCCATTTATATAAGATAAGCCCTGGTTGACTTTTAAGAGTGAGCTAAGACAGGACTATCTGTAATTCTGTGACTCAGCCAAATTGACTGCCCAAGGAAATCATCTTGGATAGATGGAATGAGAAGGACAGGGATGCATGAGAAACTCCAAACAACATGAGGAAACAGATGTCCCAGTGCTGTGGGGAGAAAAGCAATGGAAAGCAAATGGGTGGTGGAGTTTGCCTAGCTCCCATCTCCTCAGCCAAACCCTTCAGTGAGCTGAAGGAGGGAGAAGAGGAAGGGAATTTTTTTTGGGGGGTGGGTGGGGATGGGGCAAGGGGAACAAACAAACCATAAGAAGAAACACTGCTTATTTTGCAGAGAGAGAAAAATTTTAGTTAATATAAAAATTAAAGAAATGTCAAGGAAGCAAAACTACTTCATGCTAGATACCACGACTCATTAGGATTTTTGGATCCCCTGTCCCTGAAAGTCCTTGAGTTTGGGACCGTCTTAAGTGGTTGGGATGGGGACTCACTCTTGACCTGCTCAGCTTCTGGGTATGTCTGACAGGGGACTGATATAAATCTCTCTCTCCAGATCTATGGTCCTTGTAACTTGCACTCAACTTGTTTTTAGAGCATAAGATGTTGCTGATTTCCAAGGATGTTCTGCTCAACTCATACTGTAACTATAGAGTTTAGGAAGAAATAAGACCCGGGGCTTGAGATTTTTATCAGGATCTCCAGCCATCAAGTGCAGAGAGCTCACAAGTGTTGAGTAAATTAGTCGTGCAACTTTGAAGTTACAAGTTACTTCATATTCTGTGCCTCAGTTGTCTCACCTCTAAAGTGGGAATAATTTTAGTCTTACCTTATAGTGTCACGAAAACTAAATGTTATCAGGCTTCAAGTACTTTCAGTAGAGGGGCACACTTGGTGAAATATTAACTACAATGACAATGATGATGGGACTGATGATGGTTCTCCTGAGCCAGGTGCGAGACTCTGCTTGCTATCCAGTTTAATTCTCTAAAGAACTGTTTGGGGGTAACTATTTTCAACTTGTTTCGCAGTTAAGGCAACAGAGCTACAGATGTATTAACCAATTTGCTGGAGGACATACAACTGAAGAGTGTCAGAACAGATGGAGATTCAGAAAAAGGTTGATTGGGTACCAGGGCCCCCATGAATCCCCATATCCCTGCTTTCCTCTAAAAGCTTCCACTGTATTCCTATAGCAGTTCTCAAAGTTTCCACTGTGTCCTTATAGTAGCTTGCCTGTGAACTTCTCCACATCCTGGTTTTTTTTTTTTTTTTTTTTCTTTTCAGCAAACGTTCCCTTGCTAGTCCCTCCTTCTGTAAAACCTCGTTAGCTTTGGGGACACACCCCTGACTAGGCCTGGCCTTACTGGGCGGCATCTCCCCACCCCTTCCTTCTGCTTTGGCTTAAAGTATCACCAGATGCCTCTGGTCCACTCCCTTTGCTTTTAGCCCTCACAAGGGCAGGAGGGACCAAAGCTGGCCCAGAACTCAACCCTGGGGTGGTCCTGAAGGTGTCTTGGGGGAGTATCGGCTCCCCTACAGTCCCGTCTTCACTGGGACTGTTGGCAACGAAGGAAATCCAGTTGGAAAAATGAGGAGCTTGTGGTAAGACTTTGAGATGGAAAACAGTGGTGGGGAGACTGGACTGGGGGCGCTCAGAGCCGGGGGTCTGTGTTTTTACAAGTAGCGGTAGGAGGGGAAGAGAGAGGCGGGCAGGGGAGAGGAGGGAGACAGAGATAGATGAGCGAGAGAGAAAAGAGCGAAAACGAGAGAGAGAAGAGAGACAGCCGCCAAAATGGAGAGGCAGAAAAAGAAGATAAAAGAACGCAGAGGCAGAGATAGAGATGTAGATGTTTCTAGCAAGACAGGTAGGTATGGGGAAAGCGAGACAGGAGAAACCAGTAGTCTCACGATCATTTTAGAATAGGAGTTGGGAAAAAATTCATTAACTCTCTCAATTGAATTTAATAAGGAAAATGGAAAAAATAAACTAGCCTGCGGACCAGTTGCCTGCATTCATCAGGTGTGCCACTTTTAAAATAGTGGCATAGTCCCCACCTGGAGGGCCTCCTGTTTGAGTCGATTTTCTTCTCTCCTCTGCAGGAAAATTCCAGTTCTCTTCTTTGTTTGCAGTTTCCTGGGGACCTGGGCATCAGTGACTGTCAAGCGTCGCCCAAGTAAGAGGTCCCAGTTTCTCGATTTCAAAATACTTCTTGTTCCCTGAAAGGACCAAGCAGGTCTGGCTGAGTGAGGCAGCCAGTGTCCTTCACATCCTCCTTCTTCAATCCTGCTTTGGCTGTGGGTGTATCTGATGCCCATGTTCATTGCTGCGTGTGCAAAAGTCCTGGCTGTGACCACAGCTGGGCAGGAAACCTCACCTGTGTCTGGCCCAGCACCAACCTGGTTCAGATGGTGGTTGGTAATGTTAGATGGATGGATGGATGGATGGATGAATAGATAGAAGCCAATAATCTGAGGTCAGATGATGTATAAAGAGTATGTTTGATGTACTGAAATTGCAGGCCAAAACTATGTAACTGGAAAATGCTTTTTCTGAAATCTAGGAAGTATCTGTCACTAGGTGAGTCTCAGAAGGGCACTGGGTTTGGACAGTTACAAGAAGCCTTTTGTGTTATTGAAAAAAGAGTCCCTCCCTAAAACTTTTACTTGCTAAGAAGCACCAAATTTCATTCTAGGATTTTTCGTACTCCTTGTGATTGTGGGTTTAATTCGCATGATTTCTTTTCTTCTCCTCATTATTCTTCCCCATTCTAAGATGCTGGTAATATTCTAGTTGGAACCTTTATTTGATCTCTTAGAAGAAATTTATGAAATCAAGTGCATTGTCTCTATTTATCTAGGCTTAGGGAATCCTAAGAAATCCTCAGCTCCTTCCTCTATTTGACAAAGATTCTTAAGAACTCCACTCTTCAGAAGTACCATTGAATTGGCTCTGGATTCTCTCAGGATTGCTAAAATTTGTGGTGCTTAAAGCAATATATTCTAGCCCAAACCAAATAGGCTTCTGACACTGTGCCATTCAGAACATCATGCAGATGTGGTTCCAAAAAGAAGAAATTCCAAACTTCCCCAAAGGGAACATTTTCCCAACACAAGTTATTAAAGCAACTTTGTGTCTTCAACCCAGGATGGATTGAATATGAATAAATTATAATCATAGAGTTGTAGAGTTAAAGCCAAATATACTACTAGTAATGAAGCTGTTTAGTATAATATTGCATTTTAAATAGTTGCTCAGCTCTTACTATTATTGGTATATTCCTATGATCTCTGTAGGGGTTGAGGTAAGATGACATGCTATCTCTTTTGCAGGGTTCCCTGTTAATTCAAATTCCAATGGTGAAAATGAACTCTGTCCAAAGGTCAGGATTGGACAAGATGATTTACCAGGTGAGTAGCAGTGTATCATATTGAGCACGCATGCTTTCTATAAATTTACCTGATACATCTTTTATTTGGAAAGGCTCTGGAGAGGAATGAAACCAGTCTCATTTTCCTTTTATCTTGTGTTCCCTTTCTGTAGGATATGACTTGATTTCTCAGTTCCAGATAGATAAGGCAGCATCCAGAAGAGCTATCCAGAGGGTAGTTGGATCAACTGCCTTACAGGTGGCTTACAAGCTGGGAAATAATGTAGACTTCAGGATTCCAACCAGGTAATATAAAAAAAATACTTGATTTAGTTATGTGCCTCAAACACAGTTAAAAAAAATGAAAATCTATCCAGTGTTAGAGAGTCTTCCCCAGCTCAATATTTCTTGGATCATGATTTTATTTAAAGATGAAGGAATTTATTTACCTACTATCTTTAGTGCCCAAATATGTGAATGCTTTTCATGTTTCACTTTCCATTCCAGGAAAAGAAATCACTGAGACTATTATACATTGATTCAGGACATGTTCTTATTACTTTGCTCTCTGTTTTTCTATAATTTGTCTGGTTTTTGCCTGAAAGGACCCTCTGTGAAAAGTGCCAGGGGTTAAGCATAAATTTAACTAGAAACCACCCAGTGGTTAGAAGGCTTACAATGGCGCTGTTCAAGCATCCTGGTGCTGAAATAGATCCACACATCCAATGCTTGGCTCCTGGCAGGATCCATACAAAACTAAAACCAGAATAATGATAAGAGAAACAATGGCAGTGATAATACTTTTAAAATCCTGTATGTCCTTCTCTGGAGCTAAGCTTTTTCTTCTTTAAATCTTTTATAACGGAGGTGTTTTAATGCATGTGAAAGTATTGAGTCATGACATTGTTATGAATGAGCTTCAGGGTTTTCAGCTTTATATCACCTAAATACCTTAAATGTGATAATGATGATGATTGAATGTTTTAGGGCACTGTAAAAAAATATGGTTAAGATTCCTCTAGTATATGAACAAGAAAATTAGGACTTCAATAGAAATTAAGATGTAAAGGTAAATAATGACTAATTAGAACAGCAAAAGAATATCATAGAAATGCTAAGCATTTATAATAGTGAACATTTTGGCAAAATTAGAATATTCTGATATAGTGCCAGATTGCATACAAAAATTCATGTTTTGAACATACTATATTTTATAAAACAATAATAGTACATGTATAAGGTCTTTTTCTAAATTTACTAATCAACATCAAATTGCATCCTTATTACAATTTTGTGGTAGGGACATTTTTATCTGTATTTCATGGAAGAGGAAACTGAGGCCAGAAAGTTTAAGTTACTTGCATAAGGTCACAGGGTGAGGAGGTACTAAGAGGACTGAAATCCAGGCAGAATTGTTTCAGGGGCTGTGCCTCTAACCGCTACCCCATAGTGACCCTGGAAACCAGTTGCATTTGGAAAGATTAAAAGCATGATAATAGCCACTGATATTTTTCATATATTTTCTTTTCATGTACAGAAGGGCTGGATGTATTCTTAAATAAGCTTTTGAATACCCTGATTTTTATTTCTTTCATAAAATAATTGAACATGACACCAGACCCTTAATGCTGACCTTTCTTCTCTAAATTTAAGGTACTGTCTGGACTGTCATTAACTCTAAGTTCCTAGGTGGAGGCCTAGCAGCCTTCCTTCCTCCTGCTTGTCTTTCTTGTTGTTTTTCTCTAAGCACCTAAAGTGGTCACGGAATATTTTTCATAGGCTACAACTAATGTCCCATATTCTCTCTTTCTTACTCCCTGTCCCCACAAAGACTAAAGGCTCTTGTTTAACTTATTAAGATATGAAGGAAGAAGGAGGAAGGAAGTAGAAGAAGAGAGTAGAAGAAAGAAATAAAAAGGGAAGGAGGAGAGGCAGGGCTGAGATGGATGGAGTGCCTTGGGCAAGTTGCTTAAACTGTCTTTGACCCAGTTCCCTCAGGTTAGAATTAGGAATAATAGTAACAATGCCACTGGTTGCCATGGAGAGTAAATGTCACTAAACAGAGAGGGCTCCAGGAGAGCCCGGCACACATGGGCATGGGTGAGGTGTTTGCCGTAACAGTGAGAGCGCTAGAGGGCAGAGATGCTGCGGGGGTCTTTTCACCTTAAGGACTTTTTCTCTTTGAGCCGCCCTGCACCATCCCACTGAAGTCGCTCAGTCATGACCGACTCTTTGTGACCCCATGGACTGTAGCCTCCCATGCTCCTCCGTCCATGGGATTTTCCAGGCAAGAATACTGGAGTGGGTTGCCATTGCCTTCTCCAGGGGACCTTCCCAACCCAGGGATCGAACCCGGGTCAGACACTTTATCATCTGAGGCACCAAGGAAGTCTAAGCAGTCCTGCTCAAAAAAGGCAGAAACTGGAATTGTTCTCAAACCATGCATGCAGTGGACTGCCTTGACTTTTAAGGGGATTTCTGTGCTGGAGAATATAGGCTGATCTTCGTGGGAGGAAGACTATAGCACATGGAGCTAACATGACAGAATCGTAATTTGTGGTTATTTGTCTTTCCAATTTTTAAACAATATTCATAACCACATAATTTTGATGCTTCTAATTCTTTATTTTAGGCATAAGAGTTTTACATTCTCATCTTGTGCTTCAGACATTTGTGTTTGTTTGCAGCAACAAATACAATCTTTAGCTTTTCATGGGTTAAGGTCATAAATAAATGTTCCATGGTCCAAGGACTTCTTATCTTTTATTCAAACTGTGTGATTCTCCTTTTAAGATATTCTGTGCAGATTGTAGCATAATGAAATAAATCATTTATAGATTCAGCCTCTTTTAAATTATGTATGCTGTCAAGTTTACTTATCAAAGTGCATAGCATATTTTCAAGAACAGAAACTTAGGTATCCAAAAAAGACAAGGGGACTAGCTGTTCTTTGAATTAGACTTGTGAGGAGTTTTAAATGGTCTTGGGTATATTCAAGTGCAGGTATATATATAACCAATCTGAACACTAAAAGGAATTTTCTCTTCTTACCATGTTTCTCCTCTTACCTTTTAATGCATTAACTTAGTTTGAAAGATTAATAACATGACAATCTTGATTATATTTGTATATACACATATTATATTCACATATATGGAGAGAGAGAAAGCTGGATACTCTTGACTTAACAATATGTCCATAAATGAATTGTTTTCTAGTGACCCCAATACCTCCCATTAAAAAAAAAAAAAACAACTTGTCATTACATGACCAAGTCAGAAGTAAATGAAGACATTTTGTCATATCCTACCTTCAACATAATCTCTTTGCTTATTTAGCAGGAACATTTGATGAAGCACAAACTGGGAGAGATCCCTCAGTTAACCTCCTAATGTCTTTGCGAAGGAGTCATGTGAAGAAGTTCCTGTGACTTCTAGAATCAAAACAAATAGACTTGTTTTCCTTGATGAAATTCTACAGCTTTCCCCAGTACATCTTTAAACAAATAATAGGTGACATGTACAGTTTTTAAAAGCCTGGGAAGTTAATGCTTTAAGTAAGAGGAGACAAAGCATTAGGGTTTATCCTCTTTCTTGGAAAACCTCACACCTCAACAATAACTATTTTTAACTACTGGCCCCAGTTCTTTAAGTATCCAGTTAAATTCAGGTCAATTATTGAAAAGAATACGCAGGAGACTATATATGTAATTTAAATTGCAAAATTGCTGAATTTCACCATTGAATAAAACTTTAAAATGTATCTCCTAGTTCCAAATTAATTTAGTTGGTTAGATGGGGTGTACAGCATTCCATAAGGTTTTATAATTACACACAGTAGGCAGTAGCTTAAACTGTCATCAGTGAACCTCTTAGCTTCTTCTCAGAGGGCTCCCTGGAATAAGTATAGTCTGAAAAATCTTAAGTCAAAGGAAACAGTCTATGTTAAAAAATATTGAAATATGTATGTTAGACATCCCCATCTGGGGAAAATAGGATAGTAAATAGTTGCTGTATATATTTTTTCTTCTTAAGCTCCAAAGTGAATCTTTTTAAATGTACATGTTTAAACCTCCCATACACATGACAAATATAAAATATATGTAGAGAATTGAAAGCTTTTCCAAGAGAATAATAAGCATCACCAGTAATCAGTTAAAAATAAAAGCTGCAAATGAAATTTACCCAGTATTATAAATAAAAGCCAGTTATATTAGAAAACAATGGCTAAAAGAAGTACTTGGATGATAAGAGTACTCAAAAGAAAAGCTTCACATTTTTGTTAGTTTTATAAAACTAACAAAACAATGACACTTGTTGACCTAGTTGACCCATTTTATTGAAGATTTGCAAAAATATTTGAAGTGAAAAAAAGTTATATGTTTGCTTATGTTGTAATAAAGATGATAAAATTTTTATAGTTAAGGACAGAAAATCATAACAAATTGAATATTTTCACTTATAGCTAAACATTCTTGGAACTGAGGTATTTTTTGGTTCAGGAATTTTGGACCCCAACAATATATCTTAGTGTAACTGGAATTGCACATATGCCAACACAATACATTTTTATGTGTTGGCACTTCCCAGGTGGCTCAGTCAGAAAACAATCTGCCTGCAATGCAGGAGACCTGGGTTCGATCTCTGGGTAGGGAAGATCCCCCGGAGAAGGAACTGGCAACCCACTCCAGTATTCTTGCCTGGAAGATCCCGTGGACAAAAGAGCCTGGCAGGCTACAGTCCATGGGGTCGCAAGAGTCAGACATGACTTAGCAACTAAATCACCATGACCATCACTATATTAGTTTGTAATAAATAAACCACTATCCACTTAGATATTTCTTATCTTTTCTTCTTTACACAGAAGAGGGCTATAAAACTGGAGTATGATCTGAAGGAAGGTTATCTGAGGCTTTGGGTCCTGGTCCATAACTGTTTTAAGCAATGTCAAACAAAATTAATTGGCATCTAGTTTTCCTAAACTTCCCCAGTGGCTCAGATGGTAAAGCGTCTGCCTACAATGTGGGAGACCCAGGTTCAATCCCTGAGTCGGGAGGATCCTCTGGAGAAGGCAATGGCAACCCACTCCAGTACTCTTGCCTGGAAAATCCCATGGACGGAGGAGCGTGGGAGGCTACAGTCCATGGGGTCGCAAAGAGTCGGACATGACTGAGAGACTTCACTTTTCCTAAGATTTATCCTTTGCTTAATAATTTTTCTAGGCTTACAAGGAGGGAATTAGAATGATACAACCTTGAAGACAGAGATGTGAAGGTGATATTTACACTTACTAGGTCCTGATTTTTAAAAGTCTGGTCTTCAGCCTTGAGCTGCTTGGTTTCAAGAGACCACCCAAGTAGCTGGTGCTGCTCCAGACGGCTACCTCCAAAGATGGGGAGGATGCAGGAGGGACACTGATGTCTTATTGTTGTCCCTTAAAGCAGTAAATTAAGAAGGGGCCACAGTTTTAACTGGCAGATTGGGGAACAACTGAGTTGCAATAGAGAAGTAAGAACTGGTCATCTTTCCCTTGTTGCACGTCCACTGACAAGCAACCAGCTGTTACTTTAACTTCATACTTTGAAGTTCCTGGAAAAGACAAACATGCTCAGTGTGAAGGGACTGATCTCACGTCTGCAAGTGACCGATCCTCAAAATGCTTATGTGAGTCTAGGTTATATTTGGGGAGGAGAAAATCCAAACAATTATGAAAATAACAAATAATCTTAACATGTTACATCAAAGTAAAAATTTAAGAACCTGCTTTAATTAAACATGTTGTAAATTGGTAGATCTGATTTGGATTTCAAATGTTCTCTTCTGTCATTTGTGGAAGAATGTTGCCAAGAACTTTGCAAGAATGTGTTTTTTGGCAGAATGTGGTTTTGAGCTGGGATTGCTGAACAGTAGCTCTTTAGGTAGTATAAATAGTAACATTGTTGAAATTATGTGGCATTTGGGGACCTTCCTTAGCTATGACGGAGTTTTTTATTTAATATGTATTTTAAGATGGAACTTTGATGCCTGTAAAATGGACTTCAGTAAAGGTCTTTATGAACAGTCATGAAAGAACAACTAGCCCATGGTTTTCACACTGTGGTGTTTCTGTAGGTCTAGAATCTAAAATAGCGTAATTAGGAATTATGGTAATACTCCTGAGTACAAAAAACAAGAGTTATATTTACTGTCTTAAAATTTTACTCAGGCATTTGTATCCCAGTGGGCTGCCTGAAGAATACTCCTTTCTAACCACTTTTCGGATGACTGGAAGCACACTTGAAAAGCATTGGAGCATTTGGCAGATTCAGGATTCCTCAGGGAAGGAGCAAGTTGGCGTGAAGATTAATGGCCAAACAAAATCTGTTTCATTTTCATACAAGGGGCTGGATGGAAGTCTCCAAACTGCAGCCTTTTCGAATTTGCCCTCCTTGTTCGATTCCCAGTGGCATAAGCTCATGATTGGCGTGGAAAGGAGCAGTGCGACTCTTTTCGTTGACTGCAACAGGATTGAGTCCTTACCGATAAAGCCAAGAGGTCAGATCGATGTCGATGGCTTTGCTGTGCTGGGAAAACTTGTGGATAATCCTCAAGTTTCTGTTCCGGTAAGTATACAGCCATACACTAAGGGAGATTAAAACGAATCCAGAATGGTGAAAATTAAGACCTCAGCATCTTTAAAAATCACCTAAATATCTTAAACAATGGACAGTTATTCATTTTTTAAAAGGTCTTTCAATCAGTTTTTCAAAATGTCTTTAGTGCCTCCTTTGAGCGTAGCATGGAATGGGGAAGCAGAGCCAGTTGAGTAGACAGGTCCTGGTCCTGAGTAGCTGAAAGTCTACTTGGAAGATGCTATATGACCACCTGGAGCACCTAGAATCCTTTGAGGCAACCTGCAAAACCCCACACTGGTGTGCTACATATTATGTATAAATAACCAGTGGCCATATTCAAAGTAAGGTTAAGATGAACGGTAGATTCAGTTAATCAAGAATCCTATTCTTCTCAGAAGCAATGGAGCTTGACATGGCAGGATTTGAATTGGTAAAAGAAGAGGAGAAAGTACATTCTAGCTGAGAGTAAAAGAATGAAAGCAAAAAGAGATAGAGAGGAAATAAACCATGTTCAAAGATTAGGAGCCTGGCTGGTCTGGATGAAATGTACACGTAAAAATGTGAGTATGTGTGTGGACGGGGCGTAGTGGGGGTCAGAGGTAGTAATTGCAGGGTGTGAGAAGTGAGGTTAGGAAGTCATGTGGTATCTGACCCAGAAGATGTAGAAATGATGTAGATGGCACAATATTTCTTTATTTAGAAGTAGGTCTTGCTTGACATATTATGAAAGTAAAGGACTTTAGAGCTCTGTTTGTGATTTTGCTGTAGAGACCGATGGATATAAAGATAAGGAATTACATAAGGACACATAAACTTGTGCTAACTAGTACCATATAGTTCTATGATTTTGAATTGTTAAACATTCACTGAGTTATCCTTTAAAAGGATATTATATAACATTATAGAAATTTAAAAACTAAATTTTACAGGGCAAGTGATCTTTTGGGAAAAAACCAAAGGATTTTAGAGCTCAATAAACAAATGCTGTACACTCTCTGCTCTCTCTCTGGCACAGAGTTGTTAAATTCTAGTCACAGAACTCATATCATGGAGCGTAGCAGGGGTGACACAATGATTTTGAATGGTTCCTGCATGCTTCTCCAAAGAAAGAAAGGTTAGTGGGCATCTCAGTAATGGAATTGTTCAAATAACCTATTTTCAAGGGAAGAATTGTGATTAGTGTGAAGAGTAGTGTGAAATTTCTATATTCTGTGATGGACAGGAAGCAATTTATAACTGCCACATTACTGCTCTGGCTTGTAGACACTTGAGCAAGTATTTCTCCAGCTAATGAGTTATCACACTTCAAGTGGCTGGGCTAGAAAGCCAATGGGACCACCGGTGCACCATCTTGAAATTTTGTGCAGCAAGATCTTCGCAATGGCACTGGGGTGGCCTTCGGACAACACACCTCTGCCATGTTTGTGTCACTTCTGGACCATGAGCGAGGGGAAGGAGACTTTAGAGTATATTCTCACTGTGATGAATATCAATCAAGCGCTTGTGTAATTGATTTAATTCACTGTTCTTGAAAAGCATGTCATCATTATAATTCTGAATTCTGCATGCTCAGATGCTATTAAGTGTCTAATGGCCAGAGCAGTAAAGTCGTAGTGTCATTAATTATGTTGTAGTCTAACCAGTCACGTCACAGCTAACTTTGCGTTGCCTGCCAAGCGGAGTCTCACACCACAGTGGACACCATTTAGGACCAGTCATCTTTGATTTTACTCTGCCTTATGCAGGAATGCAACAAAGAACCTGGCAACTGGAGATATGTTTTGCTTTTGGTCCACCAAGGAGCTTTTCAGAATCAGCACGCTGTCCATGTTAAAAGTATTTGCAACAGGCATGAGCAGTTTTTTCTCTTTGTACTGAATTCTGACTCCATCACAAGGAAACACAAAAGAGACTTGAACCTAAAGTCTCATTAAAGTTCTATATTTGATGATGTGGTGTGGTAACTAAAATAGATCAAGGTTATAGGCCCTCCAAATCCTACTTATGCTCAAGTATAGGCAGTGACAATGTCAATGTCAAAAGTGAAAGTGAAAGTGAAGTCACTCAGTTGTGTCCAACTCTTTGCGACTCCATGGACTGTAGCCTACTAGCTCCTCCGTCCATGGAATTTTCCAGGCAAGAATACTGGAGAGGGTTGCCATTTCCTTTTCCAGGGGATCTTCCCAACCCAGGGATCGAACCTGGGTCTCCCATGTTGCAGGCAGACAGTTTATTATCTGAGCCACCTGGGAAGCCCAAAGTTGTCACCAAAATGAATTCCTCAATATTTACCCTGTATAAGACAAATAAGTAGAAAATTCTACATAAGTAAATCCTAGTTATGCCTTTTTAGCATCTTAATACCCCTAATATACCAATTTAAAGCTTTAAAAGTGCTTTTATTTCTCTCATTAACTTACTTTATCCTTTCAACAATTTCATAAGATAGCAAGCACAGATAGGATGAGCTCCATTTTTTCAGTGGAAGACACAGTCTCATGTAGATTTCTTGGCTTCTGAGAAACAGTGTTGGGCATAAAATTTCTAGTCTTCCCTATTTCCTCTGTGCCAACTAACTTTCCTTTGAGAAAAATAGAAATATGTGTAACCACATCTTTCTTTATAAAGGATATCATCATTTTCATTTCGGAAGGTATTTGTGATTTGCATAAATTTTTCAGAATCTACTTTGCAGGACAACTGAAATTCTTTTTTTAAAAGAAGGAAGTTTATACAGTAGAAAACATGTCCTCAGACGTTGGTCCTACTTGTATTCACTTAGTGAAATTTTAGTTTGTGCCTCTATACTGGGTGCACGGGGTGCAGGTCATGGGTCTTGTTCTCCCAGCTCCTGGGAGGGTGAGTGGCTGAGATGAGTGGGCAATGATAATGTAACACGATTAGCAGCAGGAAAGTGGATGAAGGGAAAGGCTCCTCACTCACTTCAGGGTAGGGAGGCATAGGAGTGAAGTCCAGGGGTGTTTCCTAGGGGAGGGGCCTGTGAGAGGAATTTGGAGGTGAACAGACTTATCCAGGATGAGATAAATCCAGTGTTCTAGGAAAAGGGACTCTCACATGGGAATTCCCGAATTCATGACTTCTCCTCTTTTCTAGCTTCATTAATTTCCCTGCACTATTCCTCACTTTTCTAGACTAAGACTAGTCAAATACTCATGCGAGTCTCCAGACAAACCCAAATGCCCACGAGTTGTCCCTACACTCTTGTTTTTATTTTAGTTTATGGTCTCTGATCTTCTCCCTTTGGCTGTAATCTGAAGTTGCTGGCAATTACTGGTCCCTTGGAAGACTTACAGTGGTAAATGGTGCTATCTGAGTGTTCTGAGGGGTAGGAGACGTGTACTGATGGGGCACTTCCCGTTGATTGGAGACAGCAAATATTTAGTATTACTTGTGAGAAATTTTAAATTAAAATGAAATGTGCCAATAGCATGAAAGCGACAAGCTGCAGTGAATTTTCTATTTTTCTTCATGAAATTGGATTCCTTCTAGTCTTTGACACTGTACATGAATTGAATACTTTTTTCAGGATCAGCACTTGCTTTTCTTTAGAAAAGCAAACATTCCTTCTAAAGGTATTAATTGATGTCAAAAGGTAGCCCTTGGAACTGCATCATGAAAATGCAGTAGAAAATGGCATTTGATGGCGTGCTGATGCTAAGAGACTCATTTATATTGCTCTTGTTTGTGATTTCTCTCAATCTAGCCCAACTTTTGTCTCTTTCTTTTTTCTAAATTGGAAACGGGAACCAATTTCAGGAGGTTTCAAGACAGCTGCTCACATGCAGTACAACTCAAATGCCTTCACATCATTCATGGTTATTTAGTGGGCTCAGAGCATTTATATTTTTCCCAATGTACTGCTATAATACATGGTTAATTTGATTTCATAGCAATAAATTCCATATTTTCTATTTGCCTTTGTGCCCATATTTTAGGTTGGTGCCATTTATTTCACTGCAAAGCTCAGTTTCCTGGCATCATACCATAAAAACATGCTATTTTATGGCAGGTTCTTTATTGTTTGTTGTCAGCATGATTGCCCAGGAGAGTTATTTGGCACAGCTCTATTAGAAAACAAAGTCAGCCTTTCTACCTTTTCAGGATGTACACTAGGGGTTTGGGCTTATTTGAAAGCCCAAATGATGAAAGTATATATGGTTTTATAAATACATGATTCAAATCTTTTATCTTATGCATGTTTTGAATAAATCAATGCAGAAAACATGATTAATCAGACAGATACAACAATGCTTTTAAAAGTATATTTCAAATGGGTTGCATTACGTTACTTTTGTTAAATTCAGAGAAAATACAATTAGCAAAATTTGTGATGCAGAAACCATGTCCTTTTCTCTACTCCACAGAATTAAATCATATTAACTTCCCAACTGTAAAAACAAGCAGAGCTTCATGAATGATAACATGGGAAAAACAAACTATGAGGTTGTGATTAATATCATTTCTGGTGTTTGAAAATATTATAGGAAAGTTATGTTTTCAGTGATTTAAGAAATGCATGATATCTACCATACAAAACATCTAAACTATTAAGTTTGCTTATTAAGTTGTTTTTGACAGGTGCTTTTTAAACATCCTCTTTCAATTGGAAGTATTAAATACAAGAGAAATGATGGTGTTACCTGTACGTGTCCATCAGTTCGGTTCAGTTCAGCTCAGTCGCTCAGTTGTGTCCAACTCTTTGCGACCCCATGAACCGCAGCACACCAGGCCTCCCTGTCCACCACCAACTCCCAGAGTTTACCGAAACTCACGTCCATTGAGACGGTGAGACCATCTCATCCTCTGTCGTCCCCTTCTCCTCTTGCCCTCAGTCTTTCCCAGCATCAGGGTCTTTTCAAATGAGTCAGCTCTTTGCATCAGGTGGCCAAAGTATTGGAGTTTCAGCTTCAACATCAAAATACTTTTTATAACACTTTGGTGTTGTGATTTGATTGGAATATTTTTGAATGCCGTCAAGTTTTTCAGAGATAAAGCTTGCTACACTACAGACCATATTGACAACAGCAGTTAGATTTTCCACTAGATGGCAATGAAACCAGAGGAACACACAGAAGAAAGAGCTGCTTACACAGGAGGAGCCATGATGGGCGAAGGTGCAAAGGATAACTAGAGTAAAACCTAAATGATGGCCAAACTTGCTTTCAATGGAAAATTGAAAATATGAAAAATTTTATTGGCCTCAGCTATGCCCAGACTGCTGCAACTGAAAACAATCAGTGTTACTAGTATTTCTATTTTTCTTAAAATTTGTATAGGCTAAGAACATACAGAAATCTTTGTTGTGTCTTCTGGGTGGCTAGAAGGCAAGAGATTAATTCAATGGCATTTTTACTTCCCTTCATGTTAATCTCTGTGCGGTTAGTTTCTTTGGTTACAACACAGTTTCCATAGAATCCTGGTCTTTCAAAGATATAGGAAACTAAGTCTATGACTAAGTCTATGTAGTTCAAACCTCTCAGTTTATACATGAAGAACTTGAAACCCAGACAGGGGAAGGGGCTTGCCCTAAGTTGTAATCAAACCAGAAGGCAAATACTATCAATTCTTTCTTCATTAATTTTTTTTATCAATTCTATGTACATTTAATATTTAACAACTGCTTACCAAACATCTGCTAAGTTATAGACAGAAATTAAAGCTACAATGGTGCTTCACTCAGCCTAGAGAGAGGAGGCAGAGATAGGTGAGTAAATGAATAAATTTATAGTATTACCAGGTAGTCATAAATGTTATGGAGAAAAAAGAAGAAAACTGGAGTGCCTGGAGAGAGGACCTCCTTGAGGGAAAAAAATCGCTTATTAGAAACCTGAAGCAGTTGGGGGAGTGAGCATATATATGTGATCTAGGGGAGAAGGATTTCAAGAAGAGAGGATGAGTTAAAAACCTGGCGTTGGTGTTGTCCACTGTGTCTGAAGCAAGCCTGGAGACCAGTGTGTTTGGGATGAGATGGAGGGAAGCTGGCCCTGAGGCTGGAGAGGGACCAGACGTAAGAATGGGGAGCAGGTCAACACGCCGGCTTTCCTGCCACGTGTGAGGTGCAGAGCTGGCAGAGGATTTTGAATAGATGAGCAACATGTTTTCTTCTTTTTAAAGCATCTCTTTGGCTGAATTTTGACAATGTATTGTAGGGGGAGAAAAGGACAGGGCATTTAGGGGCTTCTTAGGAGGAGACCCTTTTTTTGAAGTATAGTTGATTTGCAATATTGCATTAGTTTCAGGGGTGCAGTATAATGAGTCAGTCTCTTTTGAGAGAGTATTTTTTCCACTATAGGTTATTATGAGATGTTATGATATAATTCCCTATGCTGTTATTCCTTATTGCTTATCTGCTTTATGTATAGTAGTTTATGGGCTTCCCTGATGGCTCAGTTGGTAAAGAATCCACCTGAAGTGCAAGAGACCCTGGTTTGATTCCTGGGCTGGGAGGATTTTCTAGAGAAGGGAAAGGCTACCCACTCCAGTATTCTTGGACTTCCCTTGTGGCTCAGCTGGTAAAGAATCCGTCTGCAATGCGGGAGACCTGGGTTTGATCTCTGGGTTGGGAAGATCCCCTGGAGAAGGGAAAGTCTACCCACTCCAGTATTCTGGCCTCGAGAATTCCATGGACTATACAGTCACAAAGAGTCAGACACAACTGAGCAACTTTCCCTTTCACTTGTATTATTTTTTAGATTCCACATAAAAGTTATATTTGTCTTTCTCCATCTGACTTACTTCTAAAAGCATAACATTCTCTAGGCCCATCCATGTTGCTGCTGCTGCTGCTAAGTCGCTTCAGTCGTGTCCAACTCTGTGCGACCCCAGAGATGGCAGCCCACCAGGCTCCCCCGTCCCTGGGATTCTCCAGGCAAGAACACTGGAGTGGGTTGCCATTTCCTTCTCCAATGCATTAAAGTGAAAAGTGAAAGTGAAGCCACTTAGTCATGTCTGACTCTCACTGACCCCATGGACTGCAGCCTACCAGGCCCCTCCATTCATGGAATTTTCCAGGCAAGAGTACTGGAGTGGGTTGCCATTGCCTTCTCTGCATCCACATTGATGCAAATGCAGAATTTCATTCTTTTTTTGTGGCTAATGTTCTATTTTGTGTGTGTGTGTACACCACATCTTCTTAAGCCAATTGTCTGTTGATGGGCACTTGGATTGTTTCCACATCTTGGCTATTGTAAATAGTGCTGCTAAGAACATTGTCTTTACAGTTTTTTTGGATATATACCCAGGAGTGGGATTGCTGGATCATATGGTAGGTCTATTTTTGCTTTTTAAAAGGAAACTCCATACTATTTTCCTTAGTGATTGAGCCACTTTACATTCTCACCAACAATGTAAGAGAATTCTCTTTTTTGCATACCTTCTCCAGTATATGCTAATATATTTACTTGTAGACTTTTGGTCATTCTGACCAGTGTGAAGTGATACCTAATTACAGTTTTGATTTGCATTTACTAATAATTAATGGCATTGAGCATCATTTCCCGTGCTTGTTGGTTATCTGTGTTTTCTTTGGTAAAATGTCAGAAGACCTAAGTAGATCAACTCATTTTTTGATTGGATTGCTTGTTTTTTCCATATTAAGTTATATGAACAGTTTGTATATTTTGGATATAAACCTCTTGTAAGTTGCAGTCTTTGCCAATGTTCTTTCCCAATTTCTAGTTTGTCTTTTCATTTTATGTTGGTGGTTTTCTTTGCTGTGCAAAAGCTTGTAAGTTTGATTAGGTCCCATTTGTTTTCTTTTGCCTTGGGAGACTGATCTCAGAAAATATTGTTATGATTTTTGTCACAGAATATTTTGCTTATTTTCTCTTCTAGAGGTCTTATGGTTTCAGGTATTATATTTAGGTCTTTAAACTATCTTGAGTTTTTTGTATATGGTATTAGGGAATATTCTAATTTCATTGATGTTCATGTGGCTGTCCAACTTTCCCAGCACAGCTTGTTGAAAATACTGTGCTTTCTCCTCTGTATTCTTACTTTCTTTGTCATAGATTAATTGCCTACTGATTGGTTTATTTCTAGGCTTGCTATTCTGTTACATTGAGCTATGTGTTTGTGTTTGTGCCAATACAACACTGTTTTGATTACTGTAGCTTTGTAATATAGTCTGAAGTCTGGATGGGTTATATCTCCAACTTTGTTCTATT
Organism: Dama dama; assembly: GCF_033118175.1. Lineage (NCBI taxonomy): Eukaryota > Metazoa > Chordata > Mammalia > Artiodactyla > Cervidae > Dama > Dama dama. The sequence goes on along the minus strand of NC_083708.1, from coordinate 9,941,737 downwards.
TTCTCAAGATTGACTTAGCAATTTTATGTCTTTTATGGTTCCATATAAATCTTAGGATTATTTGTTTTAGTTCCATGAACAATGTCATGGGTATTTTGATAGGGATTGCATTAAATCTGTGGATTGCTTTGGGTAGTAAGGCTATTTTAACAACATTAATTCTTCCAATCCAAGAGCATGGGATATCTTACCATTTCTTTATATTACCTTCAATTTCCTTATCAGTGTTTTATCATTTTAAGAGCATGGCTCTTTCACTTTCTTGGCTTAAGTTTATTTTAGTGTATTTTATTCTTTTGATGCAATTTTAAACAGGATTTTTTCTTGTTTCTTGAGGTAAGCCTGTATTGCTATGAACCTTCCCCTTAGCACTGCTTTTACAGTGTCCCATAGGTTTTGGATTTTGTGTTTTCATTTTCATTCATCTCTATGCATATTTTGATTTCTTCTATGATTTGTTGGTTATCCAGAAGCATGTTATTTAGCCTCCATATGTTGGAATTTTTAATAGTTTTTTTTCCCTGTAATTGAGATCTAATCTTACTGCCTTGTGGTCAGAAAAGATGACTGGAATGATTTTTTACTTCCTCTTTCAGACATTTTATTATTAATGTAAAAAAAACCACAAAAGATTTCTGTATATTAATCTTATATCCTGTTATCTTGCTGAATTCATTTCTTAACTCTAATAGATTTTGTGTAGAGACTTTAGGGTTCTCTATACAGAGTATCATGTCCTCTGCAACTAGTGATAGTTTTACCTCTTCCTTTCCTATTCAGATACCTTTCATTTCCTTTTCTAGTCTGATTGCTGTGGCTAGGGCCTCCAGGAATATGTTGAAAAGAAGTCATGAGAGTGGTCATCCTTGATTTGCCCCTGAATTTAATAGGAAGGCTTTCAACTTTCTGCTTTTGAGTATTATGTTGGCTGTGAGTTTGTCATAAATGGCCTTTATTATGTTGAGATATGTTCCCTCTGTACCAAATTTGAAACACATTTTTTCATGAATGGATGCTTAATTTTGTCAAATGCTTTTTCTGCTTCTATTGAGATGATTGTGTTATTTTTATCCTTTATTTTGTTACTGTAGTGCATCACATTGATTGATTTGTGTATGTTGACCCATCCTTGTGACCCTAGAATGAATCCAACTTGATGATGGTGTATGATTCTTTTTATGTATTGTTGGATTTGATTTTTTAATATTTTGTTGAGGATTTTGTATATATATTCATCCAAAAAATGGCCTGTAATTTTCTTTTTTGGTAGCATCTTTGTCTGGTTTTGGTATCAGGGTGATGGTGGCCTCATAGAATGAGTTTGGGAGTGTTCTCTCCTCTTCAATTTCTTGGAACAGTTTGAGAAGGTATAAGTTCTTCTTTGTATGTTTGGTAGAGTTCCCCAGTGAAGTCATCTGGTCTTGGATTTTTGTTTGCCTGGAATATTTTATTATTATAGATTCTATTTCACTTCTAGTGATAGATCTGTTCAAGTGATCTGTTTCTTCTTGACCTAGTCTTGTCAGGCTTTATGTTTTTAAAACTTGTCCATTTCTTCTAGGTTCAATCTGTTGGTAATAATTGTTCATAGAATACTCTTACAATTTTTAGAATTTCTGTGTTATTGGTTGTTATGTCTCCTCTTTCTCTTTTTGTTTAATTGTGTCTTTTCTCTTTTTTTTCTTTGTGAGCCTAGTTAGACATTTGTTAATTTTGTTTATTAAGAGGAGCTGTTAAGGGACTATTACAATAGTTCTGGCAGGGATGGTCTGGGTTTAGAACAAGGCTATAGTGATGGAGCTGGTGCAAAGTGATCAGATCCTGATACAACATTTTGAGAGTAAAGCAAATGAAATTTTATGTGTAAGAGAGAAAGAATCATGCATGCTCCAATAACTTTGGTGTAACTGGAAGCACAGAGGTTCCATTTATTGAGACATAAAAAACCATGGGGGAAGAGCAGGTGTCAGTGATAATATCAGGTGTTGGTTTGGAATATCTAAGTTTGATAAGGAGATTGATACCTTAGTGAAGATACTGAGCAGGCAGTTAGATATGTTCTGGAGTTCAAGAGATAGGTCCAGCAGGGAATAGAACTCTGGGGGCTGTAAGTATATATTTATTTAAAGCCATGGACCAAATGAAAGTTGAGTGTAATAGAGAAACTCTAAAGTTGAGGCCTGAAACAACCAACATTTAGAATTTACTGAGGTGAGAACGATTCTGTCAAAGAGACCAATACAAACAGCCCATGGTGGAGGAGAGAGCCAGGATATTGTGCAACTTGGAAAGTTGGTGTAAAATAGTATTCCAGGGAGAATGGAAAGGTCAGCTCACTCAAGTGCTATAGACGCGACAAATAAGACGAGGATGTAGAGTTAACCGCTGGGTTAGAAACCAATGGAGCTGGTCTTGAGACAAGATCCCCTGGAGTATTGAGAGTGAAAGCCCAGTCAGAAAGGGTTAAAGACAGAATGGAAGGGAGAGGAATTGGAAGCAATGAACATAGACCACTCTTTTGAGCTCTTTATGAAGGGGAGCAGGAAATAAGATGGTAGCTGAAGGGGCATATGGCACGAGAGGAAGACACGCAGGACACCTCACCATAACTCAGAGAGTAACTCTTCTTGGTACTCTGCTACGGTAACCGCCTTATGCCTCAAAGGACCAGCATTTATTACCACATCATCTCCCTGAAATGCCCTTCTAATTAAGGCCACCTTCCCTCATCCCATCCCTATAGCAAAAAACCTTTGATGACAATCCCGTAATTATCTACTCAATAATATTCAAATTATTTTCCCTAGAATTCAAGGGGGAAGAATTCTTTGCTACAGCAAGTCTGTCCCTTCTCTCTGCATAACTTTCCACCCTTGTTCCCAGTTATTGTCACCTCTTCACCTTCCCGATCTCTGCTTAGGAAAACCTAGAATTCCAGGTTATATGACCCCCCTGTTGATGGCTTTAGCCAGAAATATATCTTTCTCATCTTTACTACCATTGTAGTAATTGTCAAAGCGTTTTTCAGCTTAGATAGTGTCCTATAGACTAAACATTTTTGTGTCTTCATAGTCTCTCTCTTGAAGCACATGAATGTTAGATGAAGATATGTTGAGTTAAAAATGAGTAAATGTAAAGCGTATTTAACCACATTCCTAGCATCTATGTAGAGTTAGGGGGATTTTCGATTTTATGGCAACTCAGAGCCTCCTGCTCAGTTGGCAGGAAGCTTCACCTAGAGGAGTTCCCTTATGATGGCAGAAACCAACATTTCTTATAAACTAAAAAGAAGCATGAATTCTTTTTGAATTCCTTGTGAATAACTTGTGGTTTCAAGCTATTTTTCTAAACCTTTGTTGTCACTCTCTAGACAAAAATGTTAATGAAACATATCTCCTGTTTCAGAATTTATCTTTGAAGAGCTAGTTTTTAGGCATTGTATATAAAATTTAATAATTCAGTGTGCAAAAAAAATTAAGCCTTGTTCCATTCCCCTTAATATTGAGCTAAGTCCCATAGTTTGTCATTAGAATTCTCTTTCAGGAGGAGAAGATAGTTGTCTGCTATTAGTTTTCGTTTAATTTTTATGAAAGGCTTAAGTACTTTATTAATATTTATTGATATCCTAGCAAAACAAGTAAAAATCTCTAGCCTGAATAAGAGTTAAGAGTTGGGGCCAAAATTCCATGTTTTAAAGTGTTGTCCTCTGGACGCTACCCTACTTTGCTGCTGCTGCTGCTGCTAAGTCACTTCAGTGGTGTCTGACTCTGTGCGACCCCATAGACTCCCATCCCTGGGATTCTCCAGTTACTCTACCTTAGGGGATCGAATTACACCTTTTTTTTTTTATTCTTTAATTGGGAATATTCTATTTTTTTTTTCATTTATTTTTATTAGTTGGAGGCTAATTGCTTTACAATATTGTAGTGGTTTTTTGCCATACATTGACACGAATCAGCCATGGATTCACATGTGTTCCCCATTCTGAACCCCCTCCCACTTCCCTCCCCATCCCATCCCTCTGGGTCATCCCAATGCACCAGCCCCGAGCACTTGTCTCAGGCATCCAACCTGGACTGGCGCGAATTACACCTTTTTTGGAAAAGAATTGGGTAATGACGCATTTGGGCAGATGAAGGTAGCTGACATTTACACAAGTGTTTTTCTTAAAACAATGCAGAAGTATTTTATGTTGAGAAAGATAGGTTGGCCTAGGGCAGTTTGTGTTCTGCTTAACAGATTTATAAAAAACATTTTATTTTTTACTTCTCTTCTAGAATTTTTTTCTCAAGTGTAACATGCTGTAATTCTATTGTGAAAAGGAAAATACCTGTGGTTTCTCTAGAATATTTCCTTAATGCTTGGCTTTTACTGGGACTTCAAAAGTAAAAGACTAAATTAAAATATTTGTCACATGTATTTTGTCCATGGGTATTCAAAGAGAAGAATGATTGCAGGTCTGAAAACGAGATGTGTGGAAATCAACATTTTAGATGTATAATGAAAGTGACTTTTCCCAGGGAACTCTGCCAATCTGCCTTCAAAATTATTAGCATGGAAATTGGAATTAATATTGCATGCCCCTAAACAGTTATTGTGTAGTGCATAGGTGGTGGTTATGTGGAAGCAGAGATGTGTTCAGAAACCTCTGACCTGGGTGGCACTCTGTCACAACCCATCTGTATTCACAGATGAATTCCATTTCATTCCCTTTTATCCTGCATCACAACTGCACCGTGCATGCTTACACAGGTGTGCCCATTTATCCAGAGAGAATTACAGTTCTGAGAAAATAGCTTAACAAATTACTTTGTATTTGCAATAAGTAACTTAAATGAACTCTCCATACAAAGGATATAGGTTTCCTGGTTAGCCATATAATTAAACTTTCTCAAGGTGATTAAGGTATGAATTATTTTTGAGAATCAAAATATTACACACATAAAATGAATGCCAGTTTGGTATCAATTTTCCAAGGACTTAGGGAATAATATTGTATGAGTGGTCTCTGATATTTTGAGAGTTAGGGATGGGGAGAAACCTTTTCTTATTTTGGTAAAATACTTATCTGGTCATTAAGGAAGAGAAATCATATTTCCTATATGTCATATTTTGTCATACACATGAATATGTAACTGCATATAGAAGCAGCTGCTAATTTGGGGAGCAACAGCAGAAATTTTGTTTCTGGATATATTTCTATAACAAGCATGCAAATAGGGAAATTTTTTGTCTTAATGAAATGTCTTAGTCTAGTTCTGAAGTTTTCTAGTACATGTTGGAAACAAATTTATGCAGTTTTTATTTCTAGATCTGTCTTTTCTATTAATTTTTAATGCAAGTGTTCAATCACCAAGTGCTAGGGGTACCTGCTTGAAAAATCATACTTCATTCTGGAGATTGGATGTATTCTCTCAGGAGACTAACATTATTTTTGAGGCACATTTGGAATTCCAGTTCTGACATTTACTAGCTGTGTGGCCTGTGGCAAATGATTTAACCTCTCTGGGCCCCTTTACCCACATATGACTGGCCTCCAAGAGCTGTTGGAGGCGGTGCCTCGTGTTTAGCAATCATTAAGGGAAAGGCTGGTCCATTCTTTCTTTTATCTTCCTTTTAAAGCTTCCCCTGCAGTTTAGAACAGAACCAAAATAAAATCCCTCCCAAGCAAACAAGACTATTCTGATTAAAAATAAAGTGTTTGATTAAAGTGATTTCCTTAGCTGCAAGATACTGTGTGGTTTGGAAAGCAGTTCCTTTGTAGGATGTCAATATGCTATTGTAAAATAATTCACACCAAGAACACACAACTGTGTATGCTGATCTGGCATCATTTTCATACAATTTGTAGATACCTGTCCATCTCAAAATATGTCTTGATTTAGCTTTCTTTTCATCCCAATTAATTCATTTTCCTAGTTGTCCACATTTTGGGAGAAAAGGCATGGGAAGGTTGAGGGAAACAAGAAAACAGAGGAAGAGGAGAACTCCAGGGCAAATTAGAATCATGTGAGAAGGGGCATCAGTGTGAGGAGGTCAAAGCTTCATGTCTTATTTTCACCCCTTTATAAAATGAAAAGCCACCTTTTGTTTAACTTTCCCTTCCTCTGTGGGTAGAAGGGAAGGAGTTCATCTTTCATTCTTTTCAAATTTGATCTTTCATCTAGTAACCTCAACTCTGGATGCTTTTGTAACAATGGAAAAATGCATCTAACAATTCTAGATCTGGTAGATTGAGTCCTTTTGGCAAGAGGGATGGAGGGTAAATCACCACTGGATGAAAAAAAGAGATCACTTTACCTTATATCACTTTACATTTAGATGCATTATGTTTAGCTTTGGGACCTGGTCACTTACTTAGACATCTGCATAATGCCAGGAGAATCAACTGATCAAGAAATACGGATCTGATTGGAAATGCCTGGTGAGGAACTTCCTCAGTGAAGAGGGGTCAGAGTAGTACCTGGTGGCAGGCTTCCTGTGGGTACACCAATTTTTTTTATACCTTCTCCCTTGAGGCTTTCACATTCAGACCTGGCCCTTCTTCCTTTTTTGTTTCTTTCCTGTCCTACTTTTCTCTCTCCCTTAACACCTGCTAAAACGTAAGAAGCTGTCAGGACACAGCCGACTTTTAGTAGTCTAGGAATTTTATCTCTCTTCAACCAATGAAAATATAAGTACTATGCAAAGTTCAAGTATTTTTTATTTTCTTGTTTTTTCCCTGAGTCTTAGATTTCTCTCATTCCTTCCACTTCTAGATCTTATTTCCATTTTAGGCAGAGACACTCAATGGCCAATATCTATCATGTATATTCTCCCAGGGACCAATTTTCCATTTGCTATTTTATTCCTGGTGCCACCTCTTTGCTGTCTGTTTCTAATCTTTTCCTGAGTGAAATCTTATTGAATATGTCCTCTGTGGCGTTCTGTAGGACTTGGTTCCCATCCAGACTCTGACATTTATTGGCTTGTGCCTAGAACCTCTTCTCTCTGAGACTCATTTTAATAGAATCTACCTCTTGAAGGTTGTGGTGGGAACAGAAATAGGAAGTAAATATCCCTGGTGGGTTTCCTGCCTAGGGCTTGGCTGGAGCAATGCAGAGCTAAGTCATCTACATCCAATGATAGGAGAAACGTGGGAAGGATTTCCAGTCCATTCCCCCTGGAAAAACTGTATTCAAGGAACAAGAGTCCTAGTCCGCTGAGATGAATTGATGACCTGACGCAACAGTTGGACCACATTTACCATCGCATCTCCCTTTTAAATGACCCACTTCTGTTCTCCAAAGAGACCTAACTGACTGGCTGCTGTCTTTCTCCAGTTTGAACTTCAATGGATGCTGATCCACTGTGACCCGCTGCGACCCCGGAGAGAAACTTGTCATGAACTGCCAGCCAGGATCACGGTGAGTCCCTAGACTACCTGCAAAGGCCGCTTGCAGCCAGCTTACCTCACTACACCTCCGCAAACTCGCCCCGTCCTCACTCCTTGTCTAAAAGTCCAGGCTTTTGCTGCACAGGCCAGATATTGAAGAAGCGCGGGTCCCACCCACAGCCTGGCGGGTAGAAACCACTTGCGCCGGGGAGGGGGGCGGCGGAAGGGGTATGGATCCAGCTTGGATGGCTTACGACCCTCCCCAGACCCCGGACCTCTCACCCCCCAGCCTCTCTCCAGGAAAATGCCAGTCGACTACTCAAGCCCTCGGTGGCACACAGGCCACCGGAGAAGACTCTGGGGACCGCGAGAGGCTCCCCAGGGGCGTGGGGGCGGAGGCGGGGAAAGGGTTAAGGGGGACTGTTGTCATTCTATCCGTCCTCCTGGCCCGCCAGCTCTCCTCCAATCCCTGGGACCCTCTCGGGGGGCCGTTCATAAACAGGAGGAACTCACGCCTCCCCGGCCGGCGCCCCCTCGCATCCCCGGCTCCCGGGGGCGCTCTTGACGGGGACAAACGCCCCTGCGCGCGCCGCGGGCATGGCCTGGGCGGCGTCGGGCCGCAGGGCCCTCGGGCTGCGACTGCTGCTGTCGGGGCTCTGCTTGTGCGCGGCTCAAGTAAGTTGTGCGCGGGTTTGGGGGGCCGCCTTCTCACTGTCTCCCCCATCTTCTCTTCTTTTCTCCAGATCATCGACCAGGTAAGCCAGAGGCGAGAAGCGCTGGAGTGTTCCAAGCGCGCGCAGGGCGAGGCGGGGGTGCAGCCGTCGCGGGAAGCGAGGGGAGACGCTGAGCATCCCGCGGGCCGCACGGCTCCGCGCATCCTCGGGCCGGGCACCTGCAGCGAGCACGGTGGGAGGCGGGGGTCCGAGGGGACACCCCGAGGGTCCGAGAACGGGCGCCCCCTCACCGACCCGGCCCCACACTGCAGGCTCGGCCGTGGACGCCCCAGGAAGCTGGAGGCCCGGGCTTTAATTTTCAGCGGTGCTCCCCTCCTCCCTCCGTTCCCTCCCAGCCCCCAGTCCCGGGCGGGCCCGGCCCGGGGGAGGAGCGATCTCAGGCACCTCCGCATCCCGCCTGCGTGGACTCGGCGGCCCGGGCTCACCTCGGAATTTCGGCCGCCCGGGGCGGGGGCGGGGAAGGCCCGGCGCCGTTTGAGGTTTCACTTACAAAGACCCCATTGTAACCTGTCTGGTCACCGGGAGCTTAGAAAAACCAAGGTTTCCTTGATGAAAGAAGCCTTTTTTTTTTTTCTTCAATTCAGAAGAGAAAAAACCTAAAATTCCCACATTTCCTAAAACGCGTCTAAATTTTCAGAGACCAGCCTTCCGTCGAGCGCCATCAAAGCGGAGCTATTTACAACCTATAAAAGGGGTCACACCCCGGGGTCGGCCTGAAATTTGGCGTCTTTCTGAAGCGAGGTGCACAGACCTCCAAGAGGAGGATCTGAAGAGAGGCCGGGCCCTCGCCGGGTTTCTCGGCCTCCCAGTCTCTCCCTAAGAGGGCCCCGCAGTTTTCTTCGGAACCCAGACAGATCTACAAAGCCATCCTGGAGTTGATCTGGGGTGGCGCGTCTCGATTCTGAGCTGTCTCACTTTATCCAAAAGGCTGACCTGCATTTCCTGATTAAATTCAGGAATTCAGTGACCACCATCTTCATGATCCAATCCCTTGAGTAAGAGGCCCCCTCTTCCCCACAAGCCCCGTTGGGTTGAAAGCTCCGTAGACGGGAGGACCCCACTCTGGGGGCCCAGATTCTGCTCTCACCTCACTGTCGGCCTCGTTCAGAACCTCGAGGAGGGGAAGCAACCTCGTTTCCTTGGAAGTCTGGTCCCCGCGTGGTGTTCCGCTGCGTATGAACCCGGCCTCCACCGGGCACTGTCTTTGCGGGGAGGCGGCGGGCTCGGGCCCACCTTCTTGTGCTTGCTTCCCGTGCTCCCCTAACCCGCGTGTGCTCTTTTGTCAGAGGGGCCCCCCAGGTGAGCAGGGTCCTCCGGGGCCGCCGGGTCCCCCTGGAGTCCCGGGCATCGACGGCATCGACGTAAGTGTCCACCTCCAGCCCCTGCCCCTCTCCCAGCGGCTCGGGTGGATTTTTTGAGGGGGCCCGAAGCCCCCTACCCAGAGGCGGGAAGGGACGTGGGTGAGGGCTGGGAGTGGGGCCCTGGGAGACACCTGGGGACTGCAGAGGGAGGCAGTCCTGCGTCCCGTGGCCCGGGCGGTTGATCACAGCCCCGCACCATCTGTCCTGTCCCTGACCCGGAGGGGCCCCAGCACCCTCCACTCACCCACTGCCCTGCTTTCCCTCCTGCCTTCTAGGGTGATCGCGGTCCGAAGGGTCCCCCAGGACCCCCGGTGAGTACATCAGCGCCTTGGCGCTCCACTTTCTTCCTTCCAATGTGGTCTGAAGATCACACTGCATCCAATGAGGCTCAACTTTGCTCCGTTTTCTCTTCCTTTTCTCCCCCTCCTGTCCCCTCCCTGCCCAGGGTCCCCCTGGAGAGCCGGGGAAACCAGGAGCTCCAGGCAAGCCTGGCACACCGGGCGCCGACGTGAGTAGTGGGTGCTAGGGGCGTGAAGCCAGGCCCAGTGTGTGTGTGTGTGTGCGTGTGAGAGAGAGAAGAGTGCCGCGTGCAGGCGGCTGCGGTCCGAGCTAAGGCCAGACTGTGGCTCTGAACGTGGCGGCGCCCGCCGGCTGGGCGCTGAGACGCGCTTTCTGCGCGAGGGTCTGGGGCGCGTGGGGGGCCCCGAGGGGCGCGGCACTGGCTGTCCTCCTCTCTGCTCCGGGAGCAGCCGCGGGTACCCGTTTCTGCCTCTCAGCGGCCACTCCCCACTCACCCCGTTGCGGGGTGCTGGCGCTTGGCTCTTGTCCTTTCCCTGCCCCCCCCAAGTGAGTTTAGGGGAAGGGCCTGCAGGCAGAGGAAGGGACAGAGCCCCCCAAACCCCAAGGAGGAGACCAGAGGAAGACAGGCTTGGGGAGAGCCTGCCCGCCGGAGTGTGGGGCGGGGCTCGTCCTGCACCGCCCTGGCGCGCGGACACGTGTGTGCCCTGGCGCGCGGACACGTGTGTGCCCACTGCTGATTGCTGTCACTGGATGGCAAAAACCGCTACAGTACTGTAAAGTAATTAGCCTCCAGTTAAAATAAATAAATTAAAAAATTAAAAAAAAAAAAATCTAGAGAAATCCAGCTCAGAAGACTCAGACTTGATTGCTTCATGGTTTCTAGAATGTAAGTAAAAAAAAAAAAAAAAAAACAAACAACCTAGCTCTCCGTCTTTGCTCGGTGTTTCCTTGGTTCGCACTCATTGACATAAACAAGCTAACTAGGGATGCTTGAAGCCTGGGAACCAGCGGCCTCTCCCCAGCGCACCCAGTCACACGCCTGCCTGCCCCCATGGGAGGCCAGCTCAGATGCTGAGCCGCCTGGTAAACCCGACTCTAGGTAACATTTCTTCAGAGGAAAGGACTTCGGGGCTCTCATCTCTCTCCCTACACTGGACTATTGAGACTTTACCGAGGGCCACTCCTTGACTTCCCGACTGGGATACAGAGTAAAGTGACATCCGGGCCTCCGCTCTCAGAAAACAGACAGTGCTGGGCTCCTCGAGTTATCCTTCAAGTTATCACCTTATATGGTTTCCCCAAACTAAAGACTTTTCTAAATCAAAGCCCTTGAAAACCTATGATTATAGATTCTGAGAACTTTTGGCTAGAGTTTAAGACTGAGTCTTCATTTTGAGAAAAAGAAAAATAGCTGGATGTTAGTGGTTATTAAGATGTGCTTTCTTTGTCAAGATTAGTATAATGGGGATATTTGTCTATGCTAGGGACTAAACAACAACGGCAACAATTCATTGCTTTAGAAGACTAACTTTGTTTTATTCTTTATTCAAAAAGACCCTACTTTGAACTTTCTGTGTAGGCAAAGTGGCAGTGCATGAGGTCACTAGGGACTAATGTTTGGACAACGCAAACTGAATATCCGCCTAATGTTTGTATAATATGAACTGAAATGATGCAACTTGTTTGCTATCAAACATCTCTTTGAAACACAGTGAATTACTTGGAACTGTCTCATCCAAATAAAAAAGTCTGATGAATGCAAATAAATCAGTAGGTTAGATTTATTTCTGCATTCCTTTCAACCTTGGACCTTGTTTTATGTGAAAAGAAAATGGATGATTAAATGACTATATTATTATTATTATTAATTTTTGTCATGGTTGAAACATAAATGAATGACCTAAAGTCTTGTCTTACTATTGAGTTGCATAATTTCAGACAAAGGAATAGACTTGTGTGTGTGTCTGGGTTTGATGGTGCTTTTGTAGCAGGCTCAACAAATTCTTCTTCCTCTAGTACCATAAAGTCATAAAGACAATGTCTGGTTTTACTTTATAAAGTAATTTCCACACTCAAACAGAAATAGGATAAAAAAGAAAATTCTTCAAAATCTTTAGAAGTACAATGTAACTAATAATTGCAAGTACTTTTTTCTTTGTCTATAATTGCTGTATCATAGCACAGATTTCCATTTCAAAATAAGATTTCCAAAGTTAAAAGGTGTAAAATAGTAAGGCTCCTTACATCATAGAACTTTGTAAGATCCTGATGAGGGCATTAAATCAACTTTCTGGGATGGCAGAGAAAAGCAACAGAAAAAGAAAAAGAGAAAGGAAGGAGAGAAAAAAGTAAGAAGTTCATGCATGTGCAAGTATTTTAGACATTTCTTCAGTTCAGTTCAGTTCAGCTGCTCAGTCGTGTCCAACTCTTTGCGACCCCATGAATCGCAGCACGCCAGGCCTCCCTGTCCATCACCAACTCCTGGAGTTTACTCAAACTCATGCTTAGAGTTAAGCAAAAAATTAACTATACTGATTTGCATTTGTGTAAAACTTTTTTAAAGTGCAGTCACAAACATGCTGCATTTTTTGATAATGTTAACAAATGGTTAATCAGATGGTGTTTGGAAGAATCTGAAAAGAACACGGCTTAAAGGTTATTATCCTGAATTAGGTGGATTTTTGACAGAAAAGGTAAATGAGTCATGGCAGCTAGTCTTGTAGTATTATGGCTTGGGTCTCCTGAACTGAGTGGTGGAATGCTGGAAGGAAATTACTAGTGAGGGCTGCTTGCTTTGCCAAACAGCAGTGGGAAACTTCAGGATACAGTGGGCTTTAATTTTACCATGTATAGAACCTTATCTTCATAAACATTCATATGAAAGCAGTTCTTTCTGCCACTGGCAATATATTCCTCTGTCATTTCTTTGACAGATAAGAATGATTGCAAATTGGAGTTTTATGCATATGTTTGTAAGTGTAAGTTGTAGGAGACTTATATACATATATAAAAAACTCTTCTTTCCCTTAGTTTAAGTTGATTCTTTTCCCTTATAGACACATAACACTAAAGAAATCCAAGCTTGTTGCAAGCTCTGCACTCAAAGGACAACTGTGCTGTTATCACTAATAACTTATACCCTTATAGGCACTTATGCTGTGGCATACTTAGTGAGCTCTAAGAGCTCTAAAAGAGTATTTTTTTTCATTCTTATAGCATCTGTCTAAGATACAGAAAAGAGGAATTAGAATTAAGTACATGAATTATAGTTAAGTTATGCTATGTTTTATAGGAGAGAGATTAGAACATCCTCTGAATGTATACAACTATTATCTGTGATGTTATATGATTAGGATAGTGAGTAATAAAGAAATTATTCTGAAAGGCAATGTAAGGGGAAATAGTCAGACATCATGGAAATGTGAGGGGGCTGTGAAGCACAGTGCCTGTGGTTAATACCCAGATTTTTTGCTTGTTCTTTTTTTTTGCAGAATCTCTTCTGAATGAGATTTTAAGCTCCCAGAGAGCAGGAAATGTTACTTCATTAGCTTCTAGATAATCTGACTACATAATAATGATAATAATAAGAAAAGCTCAACATTTAATTAGCATCTACTGTTCCAGGCACCGTTGTAAACACTCTGTGTACAATATCCCAGTGAATCTTCAAAGTTGCCATGTGAGGTAGATATTAACATTATACCTGTTTTACAGATTAGGAAACTGAGGCTCTATACAGTTGAGTAACTTGCCCACAGTGGTCTAGGAATTAAGTGGCAGAGCTGGGATTTGAACCAAAAATGAAGATGATGTGGAGGGACAGGTGTGAAATCCCTCCACCCAGTAGGCTAGCCCAAAGTCTTCAAGTCTTCTGTTCAGTAGCCTTCTGTAATCTTCTGTGCTGCATGTGTTAGATGCTTGGTCAGTGTACTCAGATTGTGATGGACATGGAGTCCTGTCCTCACGGAGCCTATGCTTTAATGCATGGCTGTGTCACGACAGAGTTCACTAGATCGGATGCCAGAATACATTCTCATTAACCCGCAGCCTCCTCGTGATTAGATGTGGTTTACCATGTCTTTCCTTCTCCAGGAGATCTTCCCAACCCAGGGATCTAACCCGGGTCTCCCGCATTGGAGGCAGACACTTTAACCTCTGAACCACCAGGGAAGCCCCACTTTCTTTCTTTCTTTCACCATGTCTTATGGAAGACAGTTGAGACAAGAAGTGTCTGGAAGCAGCTTCCAGGTTATCCAACCACTCTGCTTCCTTATTATGCAGCTGAAGTTCTACCTTATGTAGTAGCTACTGTCTTCCAACTTTGTCAGTGGTTTTAGTCCCTGATTAAAGGTTGTTAGTTGGCTGTGTGTGTGTGGGGACTGACCAGGACGGGTCTTGGAGGGTATATGTGTGAAGTGGGCATTGGAAGTCCCTTTAGTCAGACCCGCCCTGAGGTTTATAAAGCCCTTGCGCCACATGTGTTTACCGAGAGCTCCTGGGAGTGTGGCTTATTTGCTCACAGACAGAAGCCAGTGTCCCATTACCATAGGTGCTCAGCAACTGAGATGTTAAGGCCTGTTCCCAAGTTAGAGCATTATAATTACACTAGGGAGACTGAAAATCAAAGTCTGTCAAAAATCCTTCCACATGTGTTTAATAACTTTCTTCTTTGGTAAATTTCCAATAATTAATATTGTCAGCTCATTTTCTACTTCCTTTGATTCAGTCTTTGGAGTTATGAAGGAAATTGATTGATGCAGAGAAATGTAAAAATGGTGGCTCGTGAAATAGTTTTCTACATAAGTTACATGAATGCATTTTATTGATATTTATGCAGATTGACAAATTAAATATGGATCTTGGTGATTCATTTTTAAGCCAGACTTTCATATATTCAAGGAATTCCTAGATTAACATTTTAATTTTTTTCAAAATCTTGCTAATAGGTTTTATAAGTTATTTATTTATGAATGTATATACGTGTATGTGCATATATGTATGTATATATCTACATATATAGGTACATATATTTGTATTTTGTATGGTATAATTTCAATATTATAAATGACAACAGCTAAAAGTAAAGAAAAAACTAAAAGATAAAAATATGTCTTCATCCGATGTGGAAATTTAGATGTACGTGTAGTATTAGCATGGTTTGATATCTATTTTATATTAGGATGATGATAAAATAAATACTGGTAGGGAAAGCAACAATGGTTGGAAGTGATGCTTTAATAACTACTTTAGCATTATATGTGATGTTATAAATGTGCTTTACAGCAATGGACTTAGAGTCCACATAGTGAGTGGCACACATGAAAATGTATATTTAATATAGCTATTTCACTAAAGGAGATAACCTAGAAACCTGCTCTAAAATGATTCAACTTTAAAAGTTAATGTTTTCCATAAGCAGTTGTCATTGCTAGGAGATAACTGAGGGGCTTTAGGTGGCCAAAAGGCAATAGTGAGATTGATTAGTTTTAATCACTATTGAAGGAACATTTTAACTCTCAAGATGTTATTTGAGAGTACAGAGACATCCATGTATAAAACATTTTGCCTTATAAATGAAATCAAGAGATACGTAACGTGGCTAAGTGGCAAAGCCAAGTCCTATTGTCTCATTCAGTTCAGTTCAGTCGCTCAGTCGTGTCTGACTCTTTGCGACCCCATGGACTGCAGCATGTCAGGCCTCCCTGTCCATCACCAACTCCCGGAGTTTACTCAAACTCATGTCCATCGAGTAGGTGTTGCCATCCAACCATCTCATCCTCTGTCGTCCCCTTCTCCTCCTGCCTTCAATCTTTCCCAGCATCAGGGTCTTTTCAAATGAGTCAGCTCTTTGACGTGGCCAAAGTATTGGAGTTGTCCCATTAGACTTTCCTATTAGAACATTGTAATTATTACTTCCTATTTTTTCAAAGCAGAGACAAAAGTACTAAATTATTGAATCCTGTGATAAACAGTGCATTTAGTGGCAAGTTATGAACAGGATACAATTTATTAACAGAAAGTAACTATAACCGTCAGATGTCATGTCAGACATTACCTTTGAGTAGAAATACAGAAAGGTTTTTCTTTATAAAGACTTGCACCATACATAGGTAAACTATCCTGCATGTAATTAATAAATAAAATGGAGTTATCCACTTAGTGGCTTGCCTAAGGATGTTGTATTAGTTCTAATATCATCTTGCTTTGTTAGGGATTAACAGGTCCCGATGGATCCCCAGGTTCTGTTGGACCAAGAGGACAAAAAGTAAGTTAGCCACCTAATTGCTGGTATCAATTAAATGCTGAAGCATAATTTTATTGTAGTGTTTCCAAATCAATTAACAGATTAGTTGTGAAGTGGCTGAAATACACTTTTTCAACCAAAATCGTGTCTTATAACAGTTGAACTAAATTGCATTCAAACACTAAGATGGAGTGTTTTAATGATTTTAATATTTATACAGTTTGCATACTTACATACTCATGCTAAAAAAGCTAAGTACAATGGAGCTATTTTTATTTTTAGGGAGAACCTGGTGTGCCAGGACCTCGTGGATTTCCAGTAAGTAAACGTGAAGTGATTTATAATCTGTCTTTAGGTAAAATTCTGCCATTGTGAAATTTTTCAGTTTAGTTTTCTACATAATATACATCACAAAGAAATTATGGCTTATCTGCTATGATAAGCATTGTGACTATGAGTAGAAAATTTCAGAGCAATTTGAATGTATGGTGTAAAATACATACATCTGTTTGCAGGTGGCATTTACCAATGGAAATAACCCCTTCTCTGTTCCCATTGATGGAAACTGTTTCTCGTGTAACAGCAGCAAACCTAAGTATTTGGTGTTTAGACCTTGGCATCACACTTTCTTCCCAACTGGTTTTATGTCTAATGAAATACCAGCCATGTTATCACCCACCTGCTTCCCTGGCGAGTCTTTTTCCATGTTACACGATCCAGCAGATTTGTGTTATTTCTCTCCAGAGGAGAACTGGATTCTCAGGCTGCTATTTTTTTTTTTTTCTATTTGTTCTTCATTCCTTTTTTGTTCTTGCTATTAATCTGTGTTTTTCCTCTTTGTTTCCTATTTGCACTGTTTCCGTTGCCACATTTCATCTTTTCCATTTTAAGTCTCTTTTCAGAGGTGACTAGTTTGCTGGCCTTCCTCACACATTTTTAACTCATAGCTCAACATCTTATAGAGATGCCTTTAAACAAATTCATCAAATCTCTAGGTCTCTTGATAATGAAATAACTTATTGATTACTTTGGTATCTTCAAGCATGACATTTATTTCCCACATTGATCCACATATTACAATGTTCAAATGGAAGTAATTTTTCAAAGAAGGCCTTGAAAACTCCCCATTTACCATTGAAACATATTACTCATGTGAAATTCATGCTTGTTGTGGCTGCCTAAATAATTAGAAATAATAACATCATTATCAGAGGATGTGATTCCCCTGGATGCTTCATATATGGATGGATATTTTAGAAAATATGTAAGTCTATCTTAGATATTTCTATCTAAAAAATACAAAGTCTGGAAGTACAGGCTGTCAGGAATAAGGTGTCAGAGACAGCTGTGCATATGAGGGATTCAAGCCCACAGAGGAGAGTGACGAGGAGGCCCAAGGCTGGGAGACTGAGCCCCGAAGGCAGCGGTGCTCAGTTTTATTAAGTTCATCCAGCGCAGAGTTAGAGCTTGTTGTGTGTTAGGCCCTGTGCTTGGAATTGAGGCTTGGAGGCTGCGTAAGGAGGCATGGTTTCAATCCCTGGTTACACACAGTTTGATGTTGCTCAAGAAATAGTAAATGTAAGGGAGTGGGAGACAGACTGACTGGTTTTCAAATAAAATTCAGCATAAATGAGGATCCCACTGGAGGTCATTTCAGGAGTGACACTCTTTTGTTTTCCATTTCTGCTGGGTTTGGTCTCTGGACACATAGCCTTACCTGTCAAGGGGTGTGTTCCTAAACACTTTGGTCCTCCCCTTCCTCTCTGTGCTAAATATCTGGGCAATTTCCAAATATCACATTATAAATTTTAGAACAATGTTGTCTTACTTTTAATGTCGGTTTCTTATAAATCACGACAAATGATACCATTTATATGTGGAAGCTAAACTATGCTACAAGTGAACTTCTTTACCAAACAGAAATAGACTCACAGGCACAGAAAACAAGCTTGTGGTTACCAGTGAGGAAAGGAAGGGAGGGTAATTTAGGAATTTGGGATTAACAAATAGAAACTACTGCATATAAAACAGATAAACAACAAGGGCCTACTATATAGCACAGGTTCACTATTTTGTAAAAAACTGTAGTCAAAAAGAATGTGAAAATGTCCAGTTGTGATGTGGCTCTTTGTGAGTAATGGTAAATTCTCCTGACAGCAAGCATGGATGACTTCTTTACTTGCTTTGCCAAGTCGCTCAGTCATGTCCGACTCTCTGCAACCCCATGGACTGTTATAGTCTGCTAGGCTCCTCTGTCCATGGGATTCTTCCGGCAGGAATATTGGAGTGGGTTTTCTTTACTTTGCTTTTCTTTTAAAAAAAAAGTTTGAAAAAAATACTACCAGTTAGCTTAGACGTTGAAAGAACATTTGAGGAGCTGAAGCAAGCTTCTTCATTTAGAAGTGGAGCCGAGTTTGCTTTCTCTACCCAGTCCTTTCTTTTCGAATGAGCATCTTACGTTTATTTAGGGATAGACTCTGTAGTTCATTTTAGAACTGAGTTAGTTCTGTGTTTACAGAAGTAACTTCTGTAGTTACTTCTGTAACTACTGTATTTACATGAAGTATGGGTCCTGTATCATAACAACTTTTATTTTAACCTTGTAGGGCCGTGGTATTCCTGGACCTCCTGTAAGTATCGTCTGTTGGTTTGTTTTACGTAGTCTATAAGAGTGGCCCGTTTCTCAGATCCCAACCTTAGGCTCCAGTTAGCACTCTACCAGTGGTGTTGACAGGGCCCTCCCTTAGGGATCTTAGGTGGTTACTATGACAGCACCCCTATTCTACTAAAAATATTGTATTAATTTAAGAAATTTCTGTTAATGTAAGGAATTTCCATTTTAAGTAGTTACTCTTTGGTCAGATGAGTTGTCTCATTGGAAGCCAAAGCTAGCACAGATGCATCATTCTGAGTCAATTGTTTATCGTATTTGGTATCACTTGTCATAAATTGTGAAAACATCATAAGTCACTATGTCCCTCGAATTTGTTGATTTCAGGGTCCTCCTGGGGGAGCAGGACTCCCTGGAGAGCTTGGCCGTGTTGGACCGATTGTGAGTACCACATACATACACACAGCACGTTGACACATGTTGTTGACTTAATAGAAGATGTTACCGGGGATGGCAAATTGCCCTGTGTGTATTTCCCCCTGAAAATCCAAGAAATGGCAGATAAGTTTAATTCCAGTTTATAATACTGATGAGGACCAGGGTAATAATGCCATCTCATTTCTGTAGAGTGATTTTAATTTTTTTCCCCAAAGTTTTCAGCTGAACTTTCCTTCCCAGCTTCTAGAATTAGTGATTAAGCCAAGAACTGTCACCTTCATTTTACAGACTCAGTTGGGATTGGGGTCCAAACTTTTGTATCAGTTCCTCTGTATGAAATGAGTGAATAGTCTAAAATCATTCCCGTGTACATTTATGTTAGCATTGTAAAATCATAATTAAACCAACAGAACTTTAATCAATAGAGAGCTGAACTTCATGGAAGAAATTGATGTTAATATTCAATAAATATTTCAAAAATCTTGAAGTAGTGATGTTATCTGAAGAATTGATAATAGTAAATCCATTGAAAACGGGAGCCACATATATACCTTTTTAGCTTCTCTGTAGGTGTTGCTATTTGACAAGTTTATTTACTGAATGCAAGAATGCATATAAAATGATTATAAAGTAGATTGTAAGGTGCTTTTGGTTTATGATAGAGTATTAGAAGGAAAAGGTGTGTGGGGAGGAAGCGCTGGTGATTCTAACCGGAATCCACTTTCATCTGAATGGCGTATTTAGCCATCTTTGCTCAAGTGTGTGCAGTGACAGTGAGGGACAGTTTCTGGGTGCAGAGTCCAGGGCTGACTGGCCCTGCAGAGGTTGCCTTCCTGTTTATAGTTTCAGGCAGGCGTGAGCTGCCCTTAGCTGGGCGGCGCTGGCAGTATCAACTATTCTGGTTCCCCTGAAAATCAACTGGAAAAATGCGTAGTGTTTCCAGAGTAAAGTGATCTGTGTATAGAGAAGAACTGGCTCTTTTCCCCCAAGCCTCCCTCCGCCTTCTCTTATTACTTTGATGAGGCTGGAACTCCTTTATTCTTCTAACTTTGTGGAACTAATTGGACTGCGGGTCACCCATCGATTTTGGTGGCAGGTCTATGCGGGCTGAGCCCGGTAGGGTTTGTAGGAATGTCAGTTTCTCATACCTCACCTTTTTGTGCGGTGTGTTTTGACGTGTGTATAACCACTGTGTCACAATTTTCAAATAACTTAGGGCGATCCTGGGAAAAGAGGACCACCGGGCCCCCCTGGCCCCCCGGGACCCAGTGTAAGTTATTTGCAGTTTGAATTTCTCTGTGTCTGAAAGTTGGGATTATAGAATCCTAAGAACCAAAAATGAAAGGACTTTTAAATTGAGTCATTGTCCTAAAATTTCAAAATGGCTATGATATTTTCACTCATTCAGAGCATGGTCTTTTAAGACCAGTATAGTTGAGAAATCACAATAATTTGAATGGTGATTTTCAAGGGAATGGTTTATGCATTATATTTGAAGTGCTTTGAGGCTTTTGACTTCTCAAATGCTCAAAACTTGGACATATAAAAGGAACATTTTCAAATGAACTAGTTTTTATGAAGGATTTACACAATGAGCAGTTTAAAAAATGAGGTTTAATTGGGAGATAATCCATACTTTTAACTTATGATTCAGAGTTCTCCATATTTTCTATTCTGCCATTTTACTTTCTTTTCAATCCTGTGAAAGAAATAAGGTACTAAAATTTAGATTTCTCCAAACAGAAAAGACCCATGAGTGAAGTTTCTAGAATATTAGCATATCTTAGGCTATTTATTCCTTATAGCTTATTGAAAAAATACTGTATTTGTCAAATGAACATTTTATTATTAGTAGGATGAATTAAATATTTCACTATATTCTTAACTTTCACATTTTCTTTACTTTAGGGAACAATTGGCTTTCATGATGGAGATCCGTTGGTAAGACATTTTCCTTTGAATAAAATATAGTTTTAAGTCAAAGTCCAGGAATTCTCTTTAGAAGATGAATTCTCTTTAAGATGATCTCGCTAGAATACGTTGTGTTTTCATGTTTTATTTTACTCAGATGGCAGAGCACTTTGTTGGACTGGTGGACTGGTCACTTATACATATTCACACTAACTTTTTCATTATGGAATTATCTTTCTTTTTCCATAATCTCTTTTACTTTATAGAGGAGACCTGCTTTTCACCAGAGCATTCCAATTTAGAAGATCAAAGTCCAGTAATGCTCTCTGAGGCTTGTTTTACTCATAGACTGATATTCAAACAGTGTAGGAAAACCACACTAAACGCAGTTTTGGTCCATTTGTTGGGGGCGACGTGACCTTTAGGACAGAGCTGTTGGATTGGAGTGGGGGAGGTTGGTCTGTAAATGTTTTCTTTCTTGAACAAATTGAATCTGAAATAATATGGCAAAATAGTAGTATTAATTAAATCTGGATGGTGGATACGTGGGGAAAGGGTTTGTTATGTTCTGTGTGTGTTAGCTAGGAATATTTCTGAGTTTACAAGTAAATAAAAAAAGAAAAAGTAGCCAGAGTTATTTAATGAATAGACTTGCATTGGGATTCTGCAGCTGGAAACCCTAAGGGATGTATCATTTTATCATGAAGCAGAGGCTCTTGGTTACTCTCTTTCTGTCTCTCTGACAGTGTCCCAATTCCTGCCCACCGGGTCGTTCGGGATACCCAGGTCTGCCAGGCATGAGGGTAAGACAATACTGTCTGTGCTGTATTCTATCTTCATGAGTATTATCTATATGAAAAACAGAGGCTTTCCTTGAACCACTGACCTTGCTCGTGCACAGACCACACTCTGATGGATTAGGCAAGTCTGTGTTGCCTCTCCAGTGGCTTTGTCTGTGGTCCTTTTTCAGTCCTGGAAGTTCCCGCTGGTACGCTGACAGCTCACAAGACAGAGATACTTGGCTATTCAGTGCTTCTGTTTCTCAGGGAAGAAATATCAATGAAATGCATTGGATTGAGAGACTCTAGGACACCAGATGAAGGTTCAGAAGTTTACTCCAATAGTGAGAGACAGGGGCCAAGGACCATACATATAATGTATTTCAAACTGTTTTAGTTAAAAAGAAATTGGAAAAATTGTGCAAAATAGAGGAAAAAAACACTTTCAAAAGTGTTTTTTTTTCTCTCACTCTGCCATCATAATTGCTTCAAAATTGCCCATTGGAAATAAAGAAATAAATACCAAATGCTGGGGTTAATCGACTTTTTCTCTCTACTCTATGAGTCTGAAATGATTTTGAAAAATTCCAGATTGGGGGAGTTGTGCCAAGATCTGAAAGACTCTGAGGCACTGAGTTTCCCATTGCAGTTTTCTCTGAGGCTAGCTTGGGTGTGCGCCCACCATGCAGAAGATGTGGACCTTGAAGGGTGTGTTATTTTTCATGGAAACTTGAACCCTTGGAACAAGAAGGTTTTTTAGGACAAAACTGATAGAAAATTTTTGGAATGTTTATTTCACATTTATCTCATGTTACTGATCCAAACTGTTAGGACAGGTGTCCTGACAATGAAAGATGGGAATTTCTTCTCGTGCTTTGCAGCCTTCGCTGACTGCTGTTTATAGATGTCTATTTGCAGTTAAAAAGCAGATACATTACTTTGTCAACAAAGGTCCATCTAGTCAATGTGAGAGTTGGACTACAAAGAAAGCTGAGCACCGAAGAATTGATGCTTTTGAACTGTGGTGTTGGAGAAGACTCTTGAGAGTCCCTTGGACTGCAATGAGATCCAACCAGTCCATCCTAAAGGAGATCAGTCCTGAATATTCATTGGAAGGACTGATGCTGAAGTGGCCACCTGATGAGAAGAACTGACTCATTTGTAAAGACCCTAATGCTGGGAAAGATTGAAGCTGGGAGAAGAAGGGGTTGACAGAGGATGAGATGGTTGGATGGCATCACTGACTTGATGGTCATGAGTTTGAGTAAACTCTGGGAGTTGGTGATGGACAGGGAGGCCTGGCGTCCTGCAGTCCATGGGGTCACAAAGAGTCGGACACAACTGAGCGACTGAACTGAACTGAATTTGTACTTAAACTGTGCAGAAGCAGGGGCAGAAAGTTCTACATCTGGGGAAGCCCTTCTTCTGCCTTGAGTAAGGCCATGGGTGCAGAGGAGGAAGAGGGTTTTCAGAGGAGGCTCCGGAGAGCAGGGGGCAGCTGGTCTGGTGGGTCAGTGGTCCACGTCTGGAGAGTGAGTTACTGATGTTGGAGGACATATCGTCCCTTTGGCCCAGCTGTGAGAGGAAGTTGGGGAAGAAGGGCTCTAGACACCAGCAGGCAGTGTCATTATCTAGTTACTGACCTAGGTACTGAGGATTTGTTATTCCAGGACAGAGTTTGTTAACTGAAACTGATACCTATCATATACAGTCATGCAGTATACATGGCATTCTAAAATTCTTCTAAGGCTGTCATTTCTTTGTGACATAACCTTTCTCTTAGCAGCACGTTGACTTACCTATAGGGGAGCAAGGTCACTTTATGAGCCATCTGACCACTTTCTGTATCAAATCCAACATATTTATCTATTTCTCTACTTATGCATTTTTGCATTTGTTAGGGTCATAAAGGAGCTAAAGGAGAGATTGGTGAACCTGGAAGACAAGGTCACAAGGTAAGGACAAGGAATATTTATTGGGTACATTGTGATTAAGAGGTTGTAATGACTTTCATTGTATGGGCTTATAAGGAATAACAGAGCATGATTTTTTCCCCTTCCTTTTCCAATGATGATTGAAAAGTTCTCAGCAGATGCATCAATATTCTGACTAAGCATCATATCCTAAGGTTGTTCAGTTACAAAAAAAGAACGAACAAAGTACCACACACTTTCATTCCTTCCTGTGTTGCTACACCTCGCTTTGCTTTTCTAGTCAACCACACTCAGCTCTTTTCCTTGATGCTTTTGATAGTCAAATGTTATTCAAACTGGCTGTTCCACTCCACTAGACAAAATTTTATGACAAGTGTAAAATTTTATGACAAGTGTCGCTGAGACAAGCAAACAGGGAATTGATAATTGGCTTATAGCTTCTCAAGTTCTGAAATAATTTTTCTGTTTGTTTCTGACTTCATTTCAGTATAACTTAGGCTTTGAGTCATCTGGAAGCTAGCAATAGCACGTATATTGTTTTTTGGGTAGAAACTTGGAATCCACAGCACAACTTATAGTGGAGCTAGCGCGTCCTGCAAGGCTGAAATTTAAAGTAAGGTGACCTATTTGTCTTTTTTCATCCGCTAGGATGAAATCGCCTTAGAGTAACTAGGGATTTGACTTCTTATATGGTAGAATATTTGTCCCTGTAAATTCCGTAGTGTTTTTACAAAGTCAAACTGCTCTTATTAATGTGGGTTGTCGAGACTTTGTTGAATAAGTCCATTTACACCTGTACTGGGTGGCAGAAGTCTATCTTTTGAGGTTAAGAGCTTGAGCAGAAATTTATTAATATCTTCAGGCACTCATATTCTTGAATTCCTTAGGAAAAACTATTGAACAGTCTCAGATAATGAAGACAAATAAACCAATTTCCTGTACCTTATTACTGTGTGAACTTACATTTTAAAAGTCTTTTATTACTTAGGCTCTGAATAGTAGAGCCATTTTATTCATCTGGCACATCACAGGTGAATTCTTGATGACAAATTGGAGAAAATTATAAAAACATCAAGCACTTTGGATGTTTTTCTGTGTGCCTGTTCCTCCATTGAATTTTTAAATTTGTAACTAAAAAAACCAACAAATACTTATTAATCTCTGTTATGTGCCACGGTTTATTCTAAGTGCTAAGGGCACAGAAATGAACACATATGTCTGATGTGGCTGTTTTAAGTATGACATATCCATATAATAGAATGTCATCTAACCACAGAAGCAGAGTATTAAACCACACTGAAAGACACCTCGAGGTAATACATACAGTCAAGCAGACTTAGTGGACTTCTGCTGCTTTGATGCCCTGTATCCTTTCCTCTTTTTTTGGTGACCCCTTCTCTTTGGGGAACTTCCACTCCCCCATCCCATGGGGTTTGGGAATGAAATAGTCAATCAGAGGTCTCTCTACTCACCCATGAAACTAGTATTTTTGAGACCTATGCAAGTTAGTTATCTGGACTTTCAAATTTGGTTGGTCTTAAGTGGGGAACCTGCAAAATTCTTGGTGTGTTAGGTAACTGGCCAAAAATTTCATGAAAAAAACTTTTCATAATTAAAAATTGTTGATCGTTCCTTATTTATTTCACATGCATATGTCACTTAAACTTTCAGTGTTTGTCTTTGAAAATTGATCTATGGAGATAATATAACTCCTTAAAAAGGAAACCTGAAAAGGCTAATGGATGCATTTAGTTGTGAGCTGAAAGCAGAAAGATGAAGAATTAAGACTAGGGTCCTGAAGTTTGCTTTCAGATTCACAATTCTGCCTTGAATTTACTCCACAAAATAGTTAATGAATATTTAAATAATTTGGTTATGAATCTAAGAATGAACCATCAAAAAAACTTTCAGTAAAATGATAATAAATTGCTATTCCTAAATTTGTCATTTAGCTTTATGGTTATTGATTAGTTACTGTGCGCTATTCATCTATTGGTGAAATGTTTAAATCAACTATGTTACTCTAAGTTTTAACAAGAATCAATGGGAAAATACCCCAAGCTCTACTAATGAAAAATTATAATCACTGTTGTTTTTCTACTTAGGTGGGGAAATACAAGTAGTATTTAATTATACATGTTTTGACTATCCACTCCATGAACTAACAAAAATCCGCTATATAAGATTCTGAGAGTTTATTCAGAAATCAAGTGTAAATGGTTTAGGTATAGCCTAGTTCTTTGCTTTGTGTGGCCAAATGTTCTATATTAATACTGCTACTAAGTTTTTTTTGGTATTTCTTTGTCTATGTGTGAAAAAAAATCTCCAAATGCAAAGTTGCAGCCTGTGGAACAAGAAAATAAGTGAATTGAAACATGTCATAGACAATAGAATTGGATTTTAATCTACTATTATGTACATATATTAAAAATTAAGTTATTTTTCTAGTAACTAACTTCACAATTTATTTGTTACCATAGGAAATGTAGGGTAGTATATCTATTATAAAAAGAAAAATCCTAGTCAGAGGGAAAATGACTTTCTCAGAGTCTATAAAGTAATCTTTCTGTAAGAACTAGTAGTCCTTGGATTTCTGTTTAGAATATCCTAACATTTAAAAATCTATCAGCGGGACTTCCCTGGTGGTCCAGTCCCTAGGACCCAGTACAATTCAGGGAGCCTGAGTTTGATCCCTTGTCAAGGAACTGGACTCACATGCTGCAGCTAAGACCTGGTGCAACCAAATAAATAAATAAAGTAAAAAATACATGCATCAGAGATTATATAATTAATATAAAAAGTCAAAGCAATAATTAGAAAACATGATGAAAGAAGATTCCATTGGTAGTGGCCACCAGCTAGTCAAGATACCTTAGAACACACTTAAGTATTCAATTTGAAGAAAAGAACAAAACTTTATTGATGGAAAGAAAAAGGGAACATTTTGACCAAATCAGAAGATACACTGAGTTCCACAATGGAAAGATTCAGTGTTGTAAAAATTATTTCTCTATATCATCTATTAATTTAATGAAGTTCTAGTTCAAAGCAAGCAGCATTTTTTTTTGTGATGTTCTGCCCAACAGTTCTAAAGTTCATGCCAAAGGCATTTAGGAAAATCTGAAAAATAAGAGTAACTGTAAATAAAAAATAAAAGTAAATGAATTTTCCCAACCAAAGATTAGAATGTATTATAGAATTTTGATAATTAAAATATTGTGGAATTGACAACATCATATAGAAAACTGGTAGAGCTTAATAGGAATTCCACAAGCAAGTTTATTTATCAATTTAATGTATGTTAAAGATGAATTTTCCAATCTGTGTGGGGAGAATCTATTATTCAGTAAATGATATTGAATAGAGTGCCAGTAAGAAGGAAAATAGAAGGGGAGAAAGGGGGAGCAGTGACAGATTTCTCTTCTTGGGCTCTAAAATCACTGCGGATGGTGACTGCAGTCATGAAATTAGAAGATGCTTGCTTCTTGGAAGGAAAGCTATGACAAATCTAGACAGTGTATTAAAAAGCAAAGGCATCACTTTGCCCACAAAGGTCTGTCTAGTGAAGGCTATGGTCTCTCCAGTAGTCATGTACAGATGTGAGTGTTGGACCATAAAGAAGACTGAGCGCCAAAGAACTGATGCTTTCAGACTGTGATGCTGGAGAAGATTCTTGAGAGTCTCCTGGACGGCAAGGAGATCAAACCAGTCATCCTACAGGAAATCAACCCTGAATATTCATTGGAGGGACTGATGCTGAAGCTGAAGCTCCAACACTGTGGCCACTTGATGCGAAGAGCCGACTTATTGGAAAAGACTGATGCTGGGAAAGATTGAAGGCAAAAGGAGAAGAGGGCGGCAGAGGATGAGATGGTTGGACAGCATCACTGATTCAAAGGACATGAACTTGAGCAAACTCTGGGAGGCAGTGAGGGACAGGGAAGCCTGGTGTGCTACAGTCCGTGGAGTCACAGAGTCAGACACGACTAAGCGACTGAACAACAGTGACAGGAAGGAAAAAGGAGATTTCTACTTTATATTTACATAAAAATAAATGACTGATAATGGAAGATTTCTACATAAGAAATTAAATGATACATATAGAATTACTAGAAGAATAATGTAGATGAATATTTATTTTGGGGAGGCAGATAAGGCTTTTCTAATGGTGACACAAAAGGTAGAAGTCATGGAAGAAAAGACTGATTTAAATACATTAAAAAATTGTGCATGGTATGAAAACTGTAATAAAAAAGTTAAAATGAAAATCATAATAGAAATATAGTTTATGGAAAAGTGTGTGTAGTGTGGTCACACTTTCCTAATAATACACCCACAACACACACACACACACACACACACACACACACACACACACACACACACACACACTTAGTACCTGAATGCATACACACCCTTTCTCTGTCTCTCTGTGTCTCTCTTCCCCCCTCCCTCTCCTCTTCTCTCTCTTTAGAAAAATTTTGGAAAGGATAGCACCTAAAATGTTACTGGTGTTTACAGCTGAAAAATGGGATTGGGGTGACTTTATTTCTATACTTGTTTGTATTTTCTGAATTCAGCTAATATGGATTAATTGAATTAATATTAATTCAATTAATGTGGATTAATTCAATTCAATTAATATGGACTACTCACATAAAATAATTTAAGAAAGTATAATAGACTAATTCAGGGGGTGCAGACTTAGACGGAGCCCACTTCAGGTCACTTCCTGGAAGAGCATTTGGTGCCCTTCTCTGTGTTGCTTTTCAGGGTGAAGAAGGGGACCAGGGCGGACTGGGAGAAGTTGGAGCTCAAGGACCTCCGGTTAAGTATTTTTCAGTCTTACGCTGCATGATCCCAGTGGTCACTGGAGGATATCATTACTTCTGGAGTTTGGGAGAGGTCATGCAAAAATATTTCTGTAAAATTCACAGTTTTTTCATTTTTTATATAAAATACCGCATCTGTCAAGGAACACACTGATATGTACAAAGTATGCTTTTTGGAATATTTATGCACAAGCTCTCCTTGAGAGTTAACACATGTCATTCCCATGTCTCTGCTATTGACCCTAATATTTCTGGAATTCTTTTTGAATTGTGTTCAGAGTCAGTAAGGGAGCTGCTTTAATCTGATTTGGCCACATCTCATTTTGTGTCCTGAGCTGGATCATCCTGAAATGTATATTTCAGGCCATTCCTAACTGCTCTACAGAGAATTGGGACTGACCTGGATGTAAAACAGAGCTGGTGTGGAGCCACTGCGAACCCAGGGAAATGACTGGCCTAGAGCCAGTTTATCTTAAGCAGTGTGGACAGTTAGCAAGTTGTCTGGAAGGGGCCACCCCACTTTCCTGATGGAGTGTCTGCCCCTGTTGTTCCCCAGGCAGCATGTCTACAGCATCTGTTTCTGGATCCCTGCTGCTGTGGGGCCAGAAGTCTAGAATGGTAGCATTCAGGATTGAAGCGGATTCTAGAAATAACACCCTGCATCCTCATTTTGAGGATTACCCGCTGCTGTGCCCGAGAAGGGATAAGATGGCTTCCTATTGCCCCAAACCGAAATTCAGAGTATCTTTTATTGTAGAAACAGTGTAACAAAGAGCGATGGCAAGTGGTTGATGGAGACCCCAGCTACATCCATAGGAAGAAGCTTTCCTGGGCTACCTTGGGAGCCTAATTGCCTTGGGTGGCATCCGTTGGTGGGGAAAAGTTACTCCAAGGTTTAAAATCACTACCGTGTGACGTGTAACCAAGTTACAAACCATGGAGGATGCAAAAGTGGCAGTGTGTTCTGCGTGTGAGTTAAAAGCCAAATAGTAGTTGAAGGAGTTTAGTCAGTAAGTCATGTCCGATTCTTGTGACCCCATGGACTGTAGCCTTCCAGGCTCCTCTGTCCATGGGATTCTCCAGGCAAGAATATTGGAGTGGGTTACCATTTCCTTCTCCATAATTCTTTTATGCTAATAGTATTTTCTTTTTGTAATCAATCATTATTCCAATTCCAGATTTGTGGAAGTCTCCAGAATTTTTAAAAAGAGTTTTACCATCAGCAGAATTCCTTTTGGATTTTTCTTCTAAGTTAGGAAAGCATATCACTCTTCTCATTGTTACCTTTGGTTATGACATCAAAGCATATGTGCTTCAACTCAAAGAATTTACTTCTCTTTCTCTTTTTGTTTACTTTTAAAGGGAGCTCAAGGTTTGAGAGGCATTACCGGCGTAGCTGGCGAGAAAGGGGAAAAGGTAAAATGATGATGGTGATCATCAAAATCAATACACATACATGTTTAAGTTTTGGGCCATTTCAAAATATCTTCTTATCTTCAACAACACCACATTTTATTTCTTATTGGGTGTTTTGTAGAAGTTTGGTTAGGTTCTTAAATTTCTGTTTTAAACGCAGATGACAGAAATGAGTCATCCACATGACACTGGTTATGTACTGTGTGTCTTCAGTTATTGAGGGTAGGCAGGAGTAAGCAGGCTGTTGTATTTCATATCTTGTCATTGTCAGTAGTTGACTCTGACGCAGCACCTGGGGTACAGGGCAGAGGCGGAGGAGGGTGGAGAAGAGGGGGAAGGCAGAATGCCTGGCCAGACGGAGGAGGCGTTGCCACTGGTGGAGAGGGCAGGGCAGGCATTGCTTGGCTGAGTGGATAACAAACGTGAAAACAGCTCAAACTTGAAAGTTCATGATGAGCTCAGAAATATTTTTCTTGCTCTGTGTGTGTGTGTTACATGAGTAAAGGGGTGTGTCTAACCTCTCTGCGATTTTAAGAAAATGGTCAGCACTTTTTTAGAAAGTCTATTCAGAAAACCCATTTGTAGGACTCCAGAAAATTAAGAAGAAGGCACTTTGCCCATCGCCCTGTCTGACCCTCACCTCAGTCTTCACAGAACCTCTGAGACTAATCCTTGTTGCTCTACACAGAATCACATAGCCTGTCATTCACAACCAGAAAAGGATAACGTGCACACTGCCGGGGCTCAGTAAATGAACCCCAACCCTCTAGGAAAATAGATGCACAGTTTTGTGGATTGAGGAATTGCTTTGTGAACAATTCCTTCAGGGTCGTTTTCTTCTTCCAACTTTTCCTCTGTCTCCTTGGGTCTTCTCATTGTTCTTGGCTCCCTCTTCCATCTCCTCTGTAATACTTCTTTTCTAAAAGCATTGTGTTTTTAAAAACATATTTTTATATTTCTGTATTCATGTTACCTTAGGTAACATTTTGTTGGTACTCTTCTGTTACTAAGTAACAAATCCCATTTAGTTTGAAGTTGCTGATACCCAGGCTTTTGCTTGTTTTCTGGTTTAAATCATCTCCTAAAATATGTGACCCTTATTTTGAAACCAATTACCCTTGTTGATATGCTCTTTATTTGAGGTATTTTGCTACTTGATAGTTTTCAGAATTTTCTCATTACCTCTGACTGTGGTCAGATTGCCTTCAATAAAAAGAAAAAAAGCTCTTCTGGTGAACTCAGACCCTTGCCGTGGTTACCTAGTAACAGCAGTTTGGGTCTGAGCTGGTGCTGAGCAGCAATGAGAGAGAGAGAGAGAGAGAGGCATCAAAGCCATTTCTGTAACATGAGGGCTGGCTCTGCTCCCTCCCAGCAACATGAGCTATGAATTCAAAGGATTTTTCAGGTCTCCCAAAACTCTTCCTTCCTGGTAGATGGAGAATGCCTTCTGCTCTATTCCAGTTTTTAGGGATGAAAGACTTTCAAGGCTCCGTGGTGCCTCTGCTTCTTCTTTGATGCTACCCATGTCTGAACCCTCTATCAAAGGTTTTCTAATTTTTAATTCTTATTGCAGACACCATCCACCTGGTTTTTTTGGCTTGACATCTACCCAATACCCTTTTGACTATTTTTTAAAATATCTTTCATCATCTCCTCCTCCCAAACCTGTTCATTAGGAGAGGGCTTGTTCTCTCCACGTGCCCATCTGGCATACAAGTGGTAAATGAGAAAAAGATTTCAACAAGGGGAGGGGGCTGTATTTTGCCATGTAGCATAGACGGAGAGCACTAAGATCCCATATTTTTGTTTTGAAATCATGTTTTGATCCGTATAGTGAAAATAAGGAAGGGATGTGTACCACAGATAAGGCAGGCAGAGATAATTTCATGATAATTAGAATTATAAAGCTCTGTAGTTTTTAGCCAGCATCTCTTGGTGGGGTGAAGCTGTTGTGCAGGAAACAGATCAATCACTTTACACAAACGGAACCTACTGTCTATTCAGGGTGGAAGAGGGGATGCTCACATCTTTTTTGCAGTTTATTCCTCCAAATCACAAGCCTGGAGTCCTGATTCTAGATCTGGGTGGGAATCCAGAGTCACAGAAACCTCTTCTGGGTGTGGCAGCTGCAGGGTCCAGGGCGACTGCTATTTAGGTGGCGCCTTGGTTTTCATCATCAATGAATTCCCACTGGGGTCCTGGGAACCCCAGAGCATGATGATCGAACCTTCCCAATGGGCTTTCCAGGTTCTCCCAGTAAGTAGTTCACATAAGCAATCAGGAGAGGGTGCTGTGTTTGTTCATTTAAGATATCCAAGGTGGTATCAAATGTTTGGTGTAGTGCTTTTGATGGAATGAGAAGATGTAAACCAGTGTTTTCACCACTGAGGTTTCTGATGAAATACTCCTTGGGCTCACTGATGTATATCAGTATATACTGCAACACAAGACACAAAGCCTCTTTCTTATCTGGCTGTTGAAATTCTTTAGAAAGACTGAAGTACCCTCAGCGTGCATCACTGATCTTGAGTTCATTTTCCTTGACTTGTTTATTTGCAGGGCGCTCGGGGCTTAGATGGAGAACCTGGGCCTCAGGGGCTCCCTGGTGCACCTGTAAGTACTTTTCATGGGATCCACTGATAGATTTTTTAGCAATGATCAGTGGTAGATTTTTTGCTATTAATATATGTATGTATGTGTGCAGGTATCATTTATATATGAATCAAGTGGGAAAATGGGCAATAGTTTTTGTATTTATTAAAATTTTAAAAATTAAGTCAAGCATCTTTATTTTTTTCTTATGTACAGAGAAATGTTCTTCTGACTTGACATGGGTCTTGTTTTTCTCATAAGTTTAGTCAAATTGGTTGTTTTTTTTTTTTTGCTTGCTGTGTTTTTTCTTTTCACTCTGGTTTCCAGGATGCCAGGAGTCACAGTAACTCTCTCATTTTGAGTTCTTGGATAGTTCTGTGCTTTTCCTATCATATGATTTCTGATCTCATTATTTGATATTTTGATGGTCATGTGTAGATGTGTCCTTATTGTGGACTGCCTCACACCTTTTCTGGAAGTAAATAAACCAAAAAATGGTTCATTGAAACTCATACCACATGAAAAAGTAGAAAAGGTATAAGTGGAATAGAATTTCCAACTGTCAAGTTCTGGTGGGAAAGAAGGAATGTAATTGGAGGATAACATCATAAGATCAAGCTGCAGACGTGCGCCAAGCAGACCTTAGAGGAAGGTGGACCTGCAAACACGTGCGAGATGGGATAGAGCAGCGAGGACAGGTAGGGAGCAGCCCTGTTGGGGTGATGGGGTGTGCTGCCGTGGGGCTGCCACTGCCTGAGTGCGGAGCTCCTGTTAGAAGATGAACTGGAATAGACAAGGTAGAGAAACATTTTGGAGTGTCTTATGCCAATCTGGGCAATCATAAGTGATCCGGTAGCAATCGGAAGCCGTTTGAGGTTTCAGAGTAGCTCAGCAATTCAACCAAAGCTGTATTTTAGGAAGACACGTCCTCTCATCTGTTACCACATGACCATGTATCAACATCAACTGGATAGTTCTGACAGAAATCATTAGTATTGACTGGAGAAGTAAGTAAAATACAGAGAAAAGGTTGGCAACTCATTCAAACCTCAACCCATCATGATAGTCAATGAGGCTAGAGGATGTGCGGACAAAGTGCCTGATGCCAAGGCTACCTGCAGTGTGGACCTTAATTTTATTATAGCTATTCATCCAAAGAGTGCAGAAGCATTATGCATTTACAGTGAAATCAATTGACATGTAAGTCTTGGTTATCTTTATGATAATATCAATTTTTAGGACAATATAATTTTTGTAAAAAGGTTTCTTGAGGCATCCATGATAAATCAAAGCCATTGAGATGAAAGAGCAATGTAAGATAATTTGGATAGAATTTTATAATTTCAAAAGCCTATCAATAAGTTAATTCTGCTCACATGAACACAATTTTATTTTCGTGCAGGGTGACCAAGGACAGCGAGGACCTCCAGGAGAAATAGGTCCCAAGGGAGACAGAGTGAGTCAAATCCGCGTTAATCACCACCAGCATGGAGGTTGTGCAGATCTCCTTGATGTGACCTAAGTACACGCGGTAACTCTCTCTGTTCTGTCTCCTCCCTCTGCCCTGCAGGGCCCTCAAGGTTCTCCTGGAATTCCTGGTCTCCCTGGGCCCAAAGGGGACACGGTAAGTCCTGAGCTGTAGTCATCAAGCTCATTCTTCAAAGTGGTTATTGTAATAAAACTTTATAAAATAATGAAAGGAAGAAGGATGTGTTTCTAACGGACACTGTGTTTCTTTGTGCATCTTTAGGGCTTGCCAGGTGTGGATGGCCGTGACGGAATACCTGGAATGCCAGGAACAAAGGTAGCCGTGCAATTTAGTCTAAGGGCGATGGGGTGGTCTCTGCCCTGGCCCACCAAGGAGCTTCCATCATTATGTCACTGGGACATTTATTGAGCTGGCTTTGGCTTTTTTCCCTCCTTTTAGTTTTTAAAATCAAGGGTCAATTCAAAATTCTTAGAAGTCAGAAAGAGAAAGGCAAATACCATATAATATCACTTATTTGTGGGATCTAAAATATGGCACAGATGAACTTATCTACCACACAGAAATAGACTCACAGACATGGGGAACAGACTTGTTGCCAAGGGGAGAGAGATGGGGGAGGGAAGAGCTAGCAGTTTGGGAGACGCAAACTATTATATAAAGAATGGATAAACAATAAGATCCCACCGTACAGCACAGGGAACCATGCCCAGTCTCCTGGGATAAGCCATGGTGGGAAAGAAAATTAAGAGAATCTATACATGTGTATATTAGTCACTTGCTTGTACAGCAGAAGTTAATACAGCATTGTAAATCAACTATACTTTGATTAAAAAAACACCAAAAACAAAAAGAATGTTTGCTTGTTTTCAGAAGCTCAGTAAAACTGCCTTGTTGATGAACATAGGCAGAAGGAAATCACATATTTTGATGGCATTTCCATCCTAAGTCCTATCCCACCTTCCCATCCTGAACAAGGTCACATTATAAAAGTGCACGTAAGGTCAGCTGTGCGGATAACCCTTCTACTTAGAAGGTTTTTGTCTTTCCTTTTCTTAAAAGGAAGACAATAGTTCAAGCAGGTTCAACAAAAACTTTTTTTTTCAGGGAGAACCAGGGAAACCCGGGCCTCCTGGTGAAGCAGGTTTGCAGGGATTACCTGTAAGTATTCGAGTATTTAAATGTTGATTGATTTATATACATATTTTGAACATATGCATTTGAGGGGGAAACATATTGTATAGTTTGATAAGTTCTAGGGGAGAAAAGATGCTTTGTGTTTTTACAGTTGTACATTTTTGTACTTTTTCTCTGAATAACTAGTTAAACCACACTAAGATTTAAGTTTATATTTTGCATCTGTTCCTCTGTTTAGTTCAGTCAATTTTCTTTATATCATTTCACCAACCCTGAGCTGTGGTCCAGGCCTTACACTTCCTCCTACTTGAACCAGTTCTGAAGCCCTAGGACCAGGGTTGAGACATAAGGTTGAGAGTATGTTCAGGGAACCATGTGAGCTATGAGATTTCATCTTTTGATTGTGTGCCATTTTGAATTATTCAGATTGGTGTTTTCCTGCATTACTGTGGCTGGAAGTTCATGTAGATTATCCCATGTGTTTTCTTGGCTCTTTGGAGGCACATATTTCAAGTTAAAGGGGCTACTTGGTAATGTTGAGGACTGCCCTCCAGTTTATTATGATATCTGTCACTTAAAAAATAATTAGAGAATATTAGGCCTCTGGATAGCACCAAATCTCAGTTAGACCCAGCATTTTCCTGCCATTTTGTTTTTCTTCTTGCAGCTTAGTGTTTTTGACAGGTTCCTGTTTTGTATTCTGTGCATGAGATCATGCCAGGAAGAGTTCATGTTGACCTGAAAATACTACCAGATTCTAATTTGAAAGTTCATCCTTAAAAAGTGACTTTAGTAAAGTTCATCCTTAAAAAGTAACTTTAGTAAAGTTCATCCTTAAAAAGTGACTTTAGTTTAGAGCTAGAATTTGCTTCCAGGGTGTTCAGACATAACAAGCCAAAGTCTCGTGGCTTGTGGATAGGTCTGTAGTCTGTGGCCTGTGGATATTGTGCATAGGTCTGTAACTTCAGAACTGGGAAACTAGGGGGGCTCTCCCCCAAACTGCAGCTTTGAGATCGTCACGAAGCCCTCAGCCCCTTGGCAGTGTGCAGTGGACTTGGCATCTCATGAGTTGTCAGATGAGGTGATTGAACATACATTCCATGTGCATTCTTTCAGGGTATACCTGGAATTCCTGGCGCAAAGGGTGTGACTGGTGAAAAGGTAAAAGATGAAAACTTTGCAATTAATATTTTTCTCTACTTTCATTATTTTGCTGATGTATTTTGTTTATCATTTAAAATAGTTCCAACCTGCCTTTGAATTTATATTTGACCTTAGGGAGAAATCAAAGAGAACTGCAGCTGCAGAAAGAGTACTTTGACAAAGTGTTGCTGATCAGACTTCCTTCTTGAAAGAGGCATCAGTTGCCAGTGTAAAACAGAGAAGCTTTCATTGCTCTTTACCACTTAAAATAGGGAAGATATCATTAAGCCACAGAGGTTTTGTCAATGGATATTAAGATGATTTAGCTGAAACTTAAAGATATTAAGCATATTGTTCACAGAATAATCAATGTTAAGTGCTTATATGCAAGCACTTAAAAACAATAGCCAAAAGAAAAAATTAAAGGGACAAAATATAGCTTTACTTTAAATAAAACAGATCCACTGTGACTAGTGTAGAAACTGGTCACAATTGGATTACGTGGCTCCAGCCTTTCAGTCGTAGTGGCTCAGACAGTCTTGAGCTGAGGCGCCCCCCAGTAGCAGACCATGAGCAATTGATGGTGGAGATGGCATCCCAGATACCTGCCTTCCCTGGAGCTTGCTGGCACATCCCTTGTTTCCTCATGCTGGCATGATCCTTTATTTACGGTTTTAGTGGTGTTACTGTCAGGTTAAAAGGCTCAAAGAAGTGTATTTGAGGTGGAAATGATAAAGAAAGGCATATATAATTAATACTGTAAAAAAAATAAAAAGCCTCTCATATTCTTGTCTGGCTAAAGACCTTCCTTTTTTGATATTTGACCTTCACTTTTTAACATTTTTGAAACTTTTGAAACTTCCAGGAATGACAAAACAGTATCCTAAATCTAAAGAACTTTGATGTATACACCAAGAAAGAGAGTCTACATCCTCCCAAATTCTCAGTGTAAAGTCAGGAAGTTAATGCTGTTTAAGTGTAAGAAAGGCCTGGTCTGGGCAAGTCAGGTTGATCATTCTGCTTATTTACTTTCTGAATTAGTCTGAATTACTGTATTCTACCTTCAGGGTAACACAGGTGCTCCAGGGAAGCCCGGTCAATTGGGGAATTCTGGCAAACCGGTAAGGTGTCCTAAGTTCCCTTTTCATGCCTTGTAACCTGTTGTCCTGGTGAAGCAAAGGGTTAGGGAGTGTAACTCTTTCTCTGCCTGCCTTCTTCATAACAGGGCCGCCAGGGGCCGCCCGGAGAAGTGGGACCCCGAGGACCCCGGGGCCTTTCTGTGAGTACCCCTTCTGTGCAGACCCCTCCCAGGCTGCCTCCTCTGCTCCCCTCTCCCTCCCTCCCTCCTTTCTTCTTTTATTCATTCATCCAGTCACTCATCCACAAATGCCTTCTGACATTTGCTAACCCAGATTAACCAATGAAACAGGAATGCTGTTTAGATATACAGTGTGCTCTTTTCTCCAGAAAGTGGAAATAAAGATGAAATATGTTAAAAAAGAAACTTGATGACTTTCTACTCTCACCCCATGTTGAAGGAAGTATTTTACCGTAATATAAATCAGCTCTATTGAGATATTATTCATATACCATATAATTCACCCATTTAAAGTGTGCGATCCATTGAGGTTGGTACATTTGCAGAATTGTGCAGCCATCACCACAGTCTGTTTTAAAATGTTTTCATCACCTCAAAAAGAAACTTCAGATCCACTTGCAGATTCAACATTTCCCCTCCTTCCCTTTTAACCCTAGAAAACCACTCATCCACTTTCTATGGATTTGCCTGTTCTGGAAATTTCATATTAGTAGAATCATGCAATATGTGGATTTTTTAATGACTGGCTTCTCTCAGCATAATGCGTCAAGGTTCTTCTATGCTGCACCATGTATCAGTACTTCATTCCTTTTTATTCTCAAATAACATTCAATTTTATCAGTTCAATTCAGTTCAGTCGCTCAGTTGTGTCCGATTCCTTGCGATCCCATGAACCGCAGCACACCAGGCCTCCCTGGCCATCACTAACTCTCAGAGTTTACTCAAACTCGTGTCCATTCAATTCTGTAGACACACCTTATTTTATTTATCCATTCACCCATTGATGGGCATTTGGATTATTTCCACTTTTTTGGTCCTTATGAATAATGTTTCTGTGAACATTTTTCTACAGGTAGAAAATGTAGACTTTTTTGTGCAGACCTGTTTTACTTCTTTTGAGTACCTGTGTAGGAGAGGAGTTTCTGGGTCATGCAGTGACTCTATGTTAGTCTTTTGAGAACCTGCCACGCTTCTTTCAGTGTGAGTTTGTGACCCATGCATTTATTTTGCAGTAAATATAGCTATGTACATTTTCTCACTAGATGCAGTTTAACCCTTAGAGAGGAACTGATGCACTCAATTTTAACTTTAAAAAAATTCTTCCTTGTCTTCATTTTAAGTTCTTGTTTTCAAAGCCTGCTGGGTAACAAAAACAACTCCAAGTGAGAACACAGAAATGTCTCCAGGCATCATTGTTGCTTTTTCCCCCCACTTTATTTATTTATTTTTGATTGAAGGATAATTGCTTTGCAGAATTTTGTGGTTTTCTGTCATACACGAATAAGAATCAGCCATAGGTACACCACCATTACATTTTGAAGAGCGTTTCTTGAGCATGTTGAGTGAGGGTTTTCATGCTTCAGAAAAGTGAAATATCCCAGTTGAGAGTGGAACTTCTATCATATATCTGTCCACTGGCTTCTATCAGGCGGTTTCCAGACGTTTCTCTTCAGCCAAAGAAGCTAGCTCCTGCCCCTCACGCCTCACTTACCCTTTTCTCCTCTCTGGCTGGAAGTCTGTGAATTTCTAATTAAAATACTTTCCCTAAGTTGACTGTCAAAGGAATGAGGTCAGAGCTTGATCGCATTTCTAAAATTACAGAAAGATTGAACACTGTGGGGGAGGGGCGCAGGAGCTTTAAGAAAGTGGATTGGCACGTGTCATATTCGTGTTATAGAGCAGAGAACTGAGTACAGTACTGCTGATGGCAGACCCCCTGCAGAAGGCCGGGCCCCCCTGCAGAAGGCCGGGCCCCTGCAGATGGCAGGACCCCCCTGCAGATGGCAGGACCCCTGCAGATGGCCGGGCCCCTGCAGATGGCAGGACCCCCTGCAGATGGCCGGGCCCCTGCAGATGGCAGGACCCCTGCAGATGGCCGGGCCCCTGCAGATGACCGGGCCCCCTGCAGATGGCTGGGCCCCCTGCAGAAGGCGGGACCCCCTGCAGATGGCCGGGCCCCTGCAGAAGGCAGGACCCCCTGTAGATGGCAGGACCCCCTGCAGAAGGCGGGACCCCCTGCAGATGGCCGGGCCCCTGCAGAAGGCGGGACCCCCTGCAGATGGCCGGGCCCCTGCAGATGGCAGGACCCTGAAGATGGCAGGACCCCCTGCAGAAGGCCGGGCCCCCTGCAGAAGGCCGGGCCCCTGCTGATGGCAGGACCACGCACTAAACACAAGCCTCACGGGTGGAGTGGGCTTGGCCCATCCCCAGCTCAGGACTATGGGATGTAGAAACCAATGGACTTGAAGCCAAAAGGAAATGGGTTGGGGGTGGTGTTTCATCCTTTCAAGGTGGGGAGGCAGCTCAGAGGGAGTGATGGCTGTGTAAGTTTTCAAGCCTCACTGCAGTTTTAATTGTTCGGTTTCTGTAAGCATCCGTATTCTTCCCATCATTGCCCTGGTGTGTGCATACTTAGTCACTTCAATAATGTCGGACTCTTTGCGATCTGGGCTGTTGCCGGCCAGGCTCCTCTGTGCATGGGATTCTCCAGGCAAGACTATTGGAGTGGGTTGCCATGCCCTCCTCCAGGGGATCTTCCCAACCCAGGGATCAAACTCGCATCTCTTATATCTCCTTCGCTGGCAGGCAGGTTCTTTACCGCTCACATCACCTGGGAAGCGCTGTCTCCTCACTGAGGCTCAAAGCCACGGTGTTCCTCCTCCATCATGTTCCTACCCGCAGAGGGACCTGCTCATTCGGCCACCGCGTCTTTACGGCCTCCCACCTGCCTCTTCTTTTGAAGCCCGTTTCCCACCGCTCCCCACTTGCGGCCCTCCCACCCCAGCTCAGGTGGTCCCCCCACTGCTCGGTTACTGCAGCGTTTCCTGATTTGCCTTTCCTGCTCACATCTTTCCTTCTTCTGCCCGCGTCTCCCAGCAGGATGCTCCTGGTATTTAGGCCAGGATAGGTGTTCCTGCTCCAGGACTCTGGCATGGGCAGGGGAGTGTCCTGCATCGCTGGAACTCCAACCGTGTCCCCACAGTCCTGGGAGCAAACACAGAATCCTGGAGAAGAGTAGGACTTCACATCTGCACGTACCTCCAGGATGATCTTTGCAGAGCATGGTTTCCCTCATCACTTCTCTCCTTCCTTTAAAAACCTTCAGTGGGTTTCCACGGGCAACGAAAGAGTCTGAAATCCTAAAGTGTCTGTTTGTCCTCTAGTTTTATTTCCCCTTTCTCCCTTGCTCAGAGCCTGTGTTCCAGCTAAGTTCAACTTCATGCTAATTCCAAAATACTCTCTATACGTCTTAGTCTGCCTGCTTATACTTTGTGACACCCTGCAATTGGAATGGGTTTTTCCCCTACTTCTCTAACTCAACATGCTGTGTGTCCTCCTAGATATGACTGAAGTGTTAATTCTGCAATGGAGTCATCTCTTATGATGCCCTACTCCTCTGAGAGACATGATCTCTCCTTATTCTGAACCTGTAACCCTTGGTCTGTTTTTGCCCCCATGGTGTGGATGCTGCAGAAAGGCAGGGACCTGTGTGATCCGTGTTTGTGTTCACTATGTCTTTTTATTCAGGGCCCACTGTAAGGTTGTTCTCAATAAACATTCCTTGAAATGCATTGGATGGGAGGGATGATGACTTCTGCCATGCTGCTTCTGTCCACGATAACTGACTTCTCACCTACTATAAACTTTTCAGAAGAGTATCACGGGAGGTTATAAATATTATGGTTCTGGAGCAGAGTTTTAACACCAAATCTACTTGCTGAAAGAGACATGTGTTCTTTCATTTTACATCATTAAATTCATTTTCATAGGTAAATTCCTGCCTTGTCAACTATTTTTCACAAATTTGATCAGTTTTCCCTGCATATCTCAAGTTGGGAAGCTGAGTAGAAGAAATGGAACCCACTTCTGAGGTGTCCTATGAAGGAATCAAGGCTAACTGAAATGTGTCTTTGAAGTCGTGTTCCCCACTTTCCTCACCATTGTTCCACCAATTTCTGCCAATGCCACAGCAAAAAATATTGGAGTTTTTGGCATCTCCAGTGATTACACACGAGCACATATCTTTTCCACTTGGCTTGTGTTTCTGGCTTTTTCTGTTATACTCCACTACAGGGTCTACACCCGCATCTGGGTGACTCCTGGGACCCAGAGCTGGAAGGTGGCTGGGACCTCTGCTTTGGTGTTACTGAGTAGTGGCTTCTGGTCTATTTTCCTCTTCCAGGCTTCTCAGAACTTGCCAGAGCTTTTGTCTAGTGGGTTGGGTTTGCTCTGCTCTTGTGATTTTGACTGGGATGAGTGCCATGCTGATCTATCCCAGGTTTTCTGAAGTTTATGCCCTCCTGGAGTGTGTGGAAGCCTGTCTCGTTTCTCTTGACGTCCCCTACCCTGACCCCTCAGCAGTAGCTTCAACACAGAGGTCCCGCTTGGTGAGCTGCTGAGTGATGCACCTTCTTGCCCCGCCAGGCTCTGGAGTGTTCCCCGCCAGTGCTTTATGGAGCAGCTGTGATGGTTACAGTGTGAGCAGATTGTGGTCTGCCTCTGTGTGTGAGGAGATAGTTAAACCTACATTAGAGAGAACTATAAACTCTCCAATGTGGTAAAACTGAATAGATTTTAAAAATATTTTTATGACAAAATTATCCTTCTAGTAGGACTAATATGATCTTCAGGTGTTACTATGAAAAAGATTTGTAAAAGCAACAGTCTTTAGGAATCATAACTGATCTTCTAGGCTAAACATATTTTTGCCAGAAAGCGGCACTTAGTGTATAATGCAGACTAAGTAAAGTGATAGTTTCCCACATCTGAAACTGCAGAGGTCCTGAGGGTAATGTTCGTTTTTCAGCGAGTTAGCATTTTGGGTAATCGAGCAACACAATCTAAGCGCAGCAGAGTAAGGCCCACTCTTTTGGTAAAATAATTATGATGGCCCAAGTGTAATAAAATTGATTTTTTTCTGTGATATTTTAGAAGTCTGATAGTTCCATTTTGAAAAGGAGACTTCCGTATTGAAGTATCCATTTGTAGTTATTGAAACGAACTTTGCAAAGTAGCTGCTAGTGTTTGCTTATAAAAAGAGTGCCTTCTTGGTGATCAGTGGTCTTGACAGAAACTCAAAAAATGAGGACTAGAGACTTTTTTCCCCAAACACAACCTGTGCTTTTAAAGAAATTTGGGAGGTTTGAAAGGCAAAGAACATTTAATGAATCATTTGATTGAAAACCATAGTTTTGACTGATGTCTTTATTCTTGGATAAAACCTTGGATGAGCATGGTGGTTGGTGGTTTAGTCACTAAGTCATGTTCAAC
This sequence comes from Dama dama, assembly GCF_033118175.1. NCBI lineage: Eukaryota > Metazoa > Chordata > Mammalia > Artiodactyla > Cervidae > Dama > Dama dama. Next base: position 9,898,855 of record NC_083708.1, on the reverse strand, counting down.
TGTTGCGATCCCGTGGACTGTAGCCTGTCAGGCTCCTCTGTCCATGGGATTCTTCAGGCAATAATACTGGAGTGGGTTGCCATTTCCTTCTCCAGGGGATCTTCCTGACCAGGAATTGAACTTGGGTCTCCTGCATTACAGAGAGATGGTTTACCAACTGAGCTATGAGGATGAGCATAGTAACTAGCATATCTGTGGTGCTTACTATGAGCTGGATATTGTTCTAAGTACTTCGTGTATCTATTTAATGCTCTCAAAACCCACTTAACAGATGAGGAAACAGATGAAGAGCTTCCCTGTAGCTCAGATGATAAAGGATCTGCTTGCAATTGCAGGAGACCCAGGTTTGATCCCTGGGTTGAAAAGATCTCCTGGAGAAGGGAATGGCAACCCACTCCAGTGTTCTTGCCTGGAAAATCCCATGGACAGAGGAGCCTGGCGGCTACAGTCCACAGGGTGGCAAAGAGTCGGACACGACTGAGCGGCTAACACTATTGCTGCTAGAGCAGAGGGGTGACTGAGCTGGTGCGCAGCAGGGCTGGACTTCAGACCCGGTCCTGGGGCTGAGTGTCCAGATCCTCATCTCTACCCTCCAGGGCCTCCAAGGTCAAGGCTCTGCTGGACATCTTCTGTTTGAAGTTAGCTTGGCAAATTCTAATAACACAAAACATGTTTAGCAAATTTAAGAGTTTAGTGTTTATGGAACTTCTGCAGTGAGCCTTCAACAAAAGTCTAAGTAAAGCTGGTAAAGACATTCAAACAGAACACGACCCCCAACAGATTCCTGGGTCTCACCCCAGACCTTCGGCATCAGGACTGGTGGGCGGTGGCGGGGAATGGAGAGGTGGGCTGGTGAAGACACCAGTCAAATATATTTCTAACAACTCCTTAGGGGATTCCGATGCACAGGCATAGTTGGCAATTACTGGTAGAAGTCTGCATCTTTTTTAAAGCTTTGATTGACTTCTTAAATAGAGATGGATTGGCAGATGTATCTTAACATGTTGGAGACACATATGGTGGCTCAGAGCACTCAAGAGAAAAAATAGAGCATTTTTTTTAATGGTCTTCATATTTTCAGTGGTAGGATTTTGCCTTTTGTTCTGGTTCCTTCCAAATCTCTTGTTAAAAGCTGTGACTTTTGTCGTGACATTTGTAATATCAGCTGTGTGGCAAAATAACTATTTCCCTACCAACCTCCCTGGCCACATCTGAAAATATGGTTTCACTACAGCTGTTGAAACATTAGAGATTTATCATTTATTTAGCACACGTGTGGTTACCAGGTTAGGGTGAATGGCTCTCTGCAGGATGTATTTAGTTTAACCTGTTTTTTTAAAGATTACTGTTTCTGTCTTGATTGCTCATGCTCATCTTAGTTACAGGTGAAATTAAAGAACTAAGGGGAAGAATATGCATGTTTTTAGAACACATAGAAATCTTAAGAATGGCCATGACAATATCTTGCCCTAACTTTTGTAGCTGTTTGGTCATTGTGAAAATAAACATTAACTCTTTTTTCACAGTGAAATAATTTCTATAGAAATGCCTAAGTTCAGAATGGCAAACGATTTATAGAATGGAAGTAGAATAAAAATAAAGACCCACATGCCATGTATTTGTGCAGGGGTAGGAGAGTGACTGCTCAACATTTCACCCACCCCTCCCTCAGTCCTATGTGTGTGGCCCTGTCGTGGCTGTGGGTCAGCAGAGTGGGCTACCTAGATTGGGTTCTTAGCTCTTCATTGGTTTTACCAAGGGCTGCCAGGGCTTGGAAAAGACTAGGAACTGAATAATAACAGCTCGTGAAAGACCGAGAAAATAAGGTTCCAGCAGAGAAAATCTTTGCATTTGCCTGGAAAGATGATTAATCTCTCAAAAAAGTAAGTGAAAGATTACATAATCCTTCATTTTCATTTAGCCCTTTGGTTTGTGGAAGACAAAAAAAGGTGTATCAATCACCTTTGTCTTGGATAGGATGGCATAATGGTTCATTTACTTAGAAATGAATACTTGAGGTTGTTTCAAGAACCTTGCTTTCCCTTTCTGATATAATTAATTATGTTTTCCACCAGTGACTATTAATTGTTCTGTGAATTAAGGTCATTTTATCCCAATAATATTTAGGATCTTAATCAGGATGCAATTCAGAAATAATTAGAAAATGCCAGCAGAGCCGATATACTGAAGAAAATCTACCTGGAACTTCAAAGTGCTGGAGCAAAGTGATGGGGGTGAAGCCCAACCTTTATGTATAGAGACACAGAGAAGAATCTATCACAGTGGCTGGCTTTCACTTGACTTGCCTCTTTCCAGCATCTGTTCTCATGAGGCACTGCTTTGGGCTTCCAGGCTGCTCACAAGGGTTAAGGATCAATGTGTCATTCAAACTCACACATTAGACAGAACATTCATATGAAAGTTTTTGTAAAGAACTTCACTGTCCTTCACTGTCTCTTGGAGTTTGCTCAAATTCATGTCTGTTGAGTCGATGATGCCATCCAACCATCCTCTGTCACTCCCTTCTCTTCCTCTCCTCAATCCTTCCCAGCCTCAGGGTCTTTTCCAGTGAGTTGGCTGCTCTTCGCATCAGGTGGCCTAAGTATTGGAGCTTCAGCTTCAGCTTAAAGGATTTAAGAGCATTTTGTTTAAATCACCTATAAGTCATAAGAAACGGCTGTCATGAAATTATAGCTCATAGAGGCTTGTGATTTGGCAGACATTTCTTGATCCTTTAGAGCAACTGAAAATGCAGAAAGTTTATGGACTTTGACATTTTGTTCTTTTTATAGATGAGTGCATAGCATATGGGTCAGATCAGGATAATCTTATCAGAAGCACTTATAAATATCAAGCATTAATATGAAGTTGTCATATCATTTTAAACACAAACAAACTCAAAAGACTACCTTCATTTTTATGTACATCATCCAGGAAATGTAATTATTTATCCAGCAACCTCAGTGCTCAACTTAGTTGAACATTCATTAGAAATGAAACAAGCTTTTAACAGATTTCATAAAAGTGTATGAAATTCTCAGGGAAAGAAATTGAAGAGTTCATGTGATTCCTTTTCTCAAAGGGCTTACTTAGCTTTTCTAATAAAAAATTGAAATTGGTTCACAGAACGAAATTAGAGTGTTCTTTTGGTGCAACTACATTATCAATTGTACTTTTCAAAGTCTTTAATCTTTTAAGACATATGTAGAATGATTGGAGTGAAGAATTATTTGAGAAACTTTATAAATTTCTTCTATGTATGTCTTTTTGAAGTTGCAGAGGTAATGTAAAAGCAAACATCTCTGTCCTGTGTCTTTTTACCCTTTTGAGGTTCAAGATCATTTGCCAGCTACTGCTTTAAAATGTGCTGTAGACCTGAAATTTACTCTGGGTTTTAGACAATTATGTGGAATTCAAAATTTTACTATGCCTGTACCTCTAGAACACATAGTCTAAGTGAGAGGATAAAGCGTGTACACAAATAGCCGTAATCTAAGCTGGATGGTGATGTACATGATGAAAATTCCTATTTGCCACTTCCTGTAGATGTTTCAGGAGTGATGTCTATCGAACAGTCTCTATTCACAGTGAGCAGCGTTAGGCCTGTCAGGACTCGGGAGGAACACTGAGGAGGCTGCAGACAGTTTACATAAAGGTCTCTGCCTTCAGTTGAAGACGGGGAGAATGCTTTGGTGACCTTTGTATATGTGTAAACAAAAACCTAGGTAGCTTGGTTGCTTTGTTGATGTAGTAATCATACATTTGCATTTCGGCAGACTGCCTGGTTGACTGTCCTGCTCGTGTGTTTCTAGGGCAGCAGAGGTGAAGTAGGACCAGTGGGACCCCCAGGGCCACCGGGTAAACTGGTAAGTGATATTTCTAGTCCTCAGCAGTGGATTTGCTTTATGCAAAACATGGTAAAATTTTAAAAAGAGCAACGAGAGCAAAGCAATTTGCAATGAGTAATGGAATCATCCTTGTTTGGTTTTTGTTCCTATGTGAATGTGTGAAATGTAAATGGGGAATTCAAATTAAATCTAGGAGACCCTCAGAGGGTATTTTAATCAGTGTGGTTTGTAGCATTTATTTTAAAACTGGGGGAGATACGAAGTGCTCCATTTGGCCATGGTTGTTCTTGGCCTGGGAGAGAACCGTGTGTGAAAGCTGCCTTTCATTTCGCCAGCGGTGATGTTTACACAGCTGGGGAGGCAGGGACTCAGCTCAAAGAGCCCTTCCTTGTTGGGAAGGTGTGCAAGCCTGGAAATCAGGGAGCTCAGAGGTGGGATGGAGGAGGGACTGACAGTCTTCTCCTGAGATCTGGGAGAGTGGGAAGTCTGAGCAGCAGCGTTAAACCAACCGCAGCACTTTTATTCTAGGCGTGAGTTACGTCTGGTGTGTGTGCTGTCAACGTCGCAGTAACAGCGGGTCTGGGGATGTGTTTTATTTCAGGGTTCTCTTGGCAGCCCCGGCCTTCCTGGCTTGCCTGGCCCCCCTGGACTTCCTGGGATGAAAGGTGACAGGGTAAGATACCCAGCCCTCTGGAAAGTTCCCTATTTGGAAGGGTGATTTCTACTATGTTGAGAAACCAAGCTTGCTTTTGGCCCAAGGGAGAATTTTTCTAGGCATTGCCATAGAGAACTATCAAGAAAGATTTCTAAAATTACAGAGAGTTGAGATTAAGAAGCAAAAAAATCTATTAATCATTTATCAGAAGGGAAAAAATAAAAGCCGAGTAAAGGGGAAATTTCAGCTGTAATCACACTTCCTATTCAGTTCTCAGTTTCTGCTCTTACTAGTCACATTTTACATGGATGTGGTCAGAGGGCAGTTCAGGTCACCAGCTGTCAGGCAGTTGTCAGTTTCTCCAGGTCTGATGTGACTCTGGCTAGAGAGTGAGGAGGTGGAGATTATTCATCCTTGTTCCTATTCACTAGCCCAGTAGGGGAGTTGGTTCACTTGAGATTGTATAGTTAAAAACCTCAAAATACTGAAAAAGCGTGTTTTATTCATTGCAGGGTGTAGTTGGTGAACCCGGTCCAAAGGGTGAGCAGGTAGGTCCCGGCATCGGAATCCTGTGAAACGCGTGTTTAATGTGTGCTAATGTGTTTCACCAGCAGGGGGCACGGGCTGATCTGCCGGCGTGGGTAGAATGTGGAGGCTCCAAGGGCTTTATTTATTGAAATTAATTAATTTATTTTAATTGGAGGCTGATTACTTTACAATACTGTTGTAGTCTTTGCCATACATTGACATGAATCAGCCATGGGTGTACATGTGTCCCCCATCCGGAACCCCCCCTCCCACCTCCCTCCCCATCCCATCCCTCAGGGTCATCCCAGTGCACCAGCCCTGAGCGCCCTGTATAGTGAGTGAGACCCAGGGTCTAATTAGGTTTGTAACCTTATCTACTGTTTTAATAATCCAAGTTAACGGTGGCCCTGCCTTCCAGAATGCACACTGTCCTTCGAAAAGAGGGGCCCTCTCTCTCGTTCACCAGATGGGTTTCCTCCAGTGATGGAGCCTCCATAGCCTCATCACAATGTTCTAGCTTTTCTTCACTAAGAACTTAGCAAATACGATGCATATGAATTAGAGTTAGTTTTTGTCCTGAGGTTTTTTTTTTCTCCCACCTATAAGAGCCCTTCTTAAGTCTTACCTAATTATCCAGTTGCTGACACAGTCATTCATCCTTAACTTTAGCTGAAACTCAACTTCACCTTCTGGCTTTTCTCTGGTCCTGGGTTAGACTAGCCCCTGACAGCTAGGTTGGAAAACCCTTAAGGACGTGTCATATTTCTGTGTGACCTTGGGAGCACTGTGGGAACTTCTGAATGTTTATCAGTGTTGACTGGGTAAATTTGAACCAAGGGACTAAGAACTTTTAAAATGTGACCTTTAATTTTTAGGGCGCCTCTGGTGAAGAGGGTGAAGCTGGAGAAAGGGGTGAACTCGTAAGACATTTTTCCTGGATATTGGTGGAGCTTCACTGATTTTGAACTGTATCAGATGTATTTCCTTCTTCTTTTCTCTGGCCCTGCTATCCTTGCTGACTTCTTTCAGGGTTAAGATGTTTCTTACATAAGCTCGCAAACCACCCCCCAGAACTGAGCCAAGGTCAAGCAAAATGCAGGGGAAATACCCCGGCGTTGGTAGATCTGGCCTAGAGCACTGGGAGGACAAAGTGTTCCCTTTAGAGGGCACGTTTGCTCATTTTTTTCCATCTAGAAATTCCAGGTGATTCTTATATGACTGCAGAAAGTCTGTGAATAGTGCCTATCATGGAAACAAAGCTAAAACTTTATTGTGGTTTATATTAATAGTTTATTGTAGATAGAAAGTTGTGACTCACAAGTTTGACTGTGGGTGTTTTCCAGGGTCTTTTGGAGTCCAAAACCAACTCCAGAGGAGGCTTCTACTGAAGCTCTAGGAAGGTGGGGAGAAGGCGAACAAGTCATCACTGCCTCCAGCACTTCTGTCTGCTGGCCCTTCCTTCCCATTACGATGCAATCAAACAGAACCTACCTAGTGTGGGAACTTACATTTGGTCCTTTGCTGTGGTAATGACAGAGTTCTCAGAAAATAGTTTCAGAGGATTTTTAGTTCAGGAGAAAATGTTGAATAATATTTTATTCAGGTTTTTTAGGATTTAGAGTTAATATAAATGTAACATCTGAATTAGACAAAGCTGCCTAGCTATTAAATAAACTAGAAAAGGATGATTTCAATTTTATATTCCATTGAAACTGTTCATTTTATAAGCTAAGAGAATGTTTAAAAATCATCCTGTTTTGTAATGAACATGCACCAATGTGCTAGCATGAGCTGAATTCATACCTAGAGCTAGTGGTAGGAGATATGCAAGTTTTTTTTTTTATTTAAAGCATGCATATTTGATTTGATAGACTTTGAGGGATTTTTAAGAATACTGCTAGAGTTTCAAAAATGAAGTCATCTGATTTAAATGTTTATTAAGTTTTATAACAGCATGCTAGTTTAATATCTTTTGACTTACATGTTTTAATTCTCGACACTTAGCATTTTAGGTCTGGATGGAACCTTGGAGAGCCCTGATTCAACCCTACTATTTAACAGACGAGTTAGCCAAAGGCTGGGGGTTTACAAAGTTTACACAGGGTCATGAAGTTAAATAGCAGAACTGGGACCAGAATCCAAATTTTGACTCATATTTTTTTCCTGCAGTTTCAGGGTTCTTCTGTTCATGGTTTTCTATTGACTTTGGCAGCATGATAACCTTTTCAGTGTTTTTTAGTAAACCATCAAATGTGAATACATTGTTCTAATATGATTTCATTTTATTGATTTAGGGAGATATAGGATTACCTGGCCCAAAGGGATCTGTAAGTATAATGAATAGTAATGGTATAAAAATAAAATATCAATAAAGCTATAAAAACAGAATGCTTTGCTTTATTAAATCGTTCTGTAAAATTCAATTCTAAAAGGTCTTACCTTTAAGGAAGTTAATGTCTAAATTTATGCTTTAAGTAGTGGATTAGTCCAAAGGAGAAAAAACTCATAACAGTGTAAATGGATCTGCCTTTTGACCTAACCACTCTAAAGGAAGTTTTTATTTTATTTTTTTTCATATTATAAATGGCTCACTGAGTATATATTGTAATTTCTTCCACAAATGGATTGTTTTATAAGAACTGATTGTGCTTTGCAGTGACAAGAACATAACTGAATTTCATTGTCAGTCATATCATTGCAAATATTTCAATAATTTTCATAATCTCCTGGGTGTTCTAGTTGGAGAAGTAAGATACAGGCATGGTACACAAGAAAATATGGATAATTATTAGGGCTAGAAAATGATCATTTCATTCAGTTTCTCACTTTTCAGAAACTAATCTGATGTCCATAGAGATTAGATGTATTCAGAATTATATAATCAATTAGTAGCAAACCTAGAATGACTTGCTAATTTGAAAGGAATATACATCTTAATACAATAACAAATTTAAGATAATGCAAGGAGAAAGGATGAAGCTCAGACTTCAGTGTCAAGGGCATCTATCAGGAGCTTCCATTAATCCCCAAGACCTTCCTTTGTCTGGAATCCCTGCCATTCTTCTGTCCAACAGATGACAGTTAGTGACATCTAGATTAGAAGATAAAGCTTACATATCTATCCCTCCTGTGCTTAAAACCCTTCGAGAATAGCATTTGTAGAATAAAATCAGACTCTTGGCGAAGAATACAAAGCCTTCAGTGAAGCGGTTGCAGCCTCACCAGCCTCATCTCTGACCTCTCTGGACATTATCTGTTTGTGGTTCTTTTTACTTGGCATATTCTCTTTAACAACATGTGCTGTTCTCCTAGTTTGGGGCACTCTTTCTCTTTCCTTAGATTAGTACCTCCTACCTAAGCATTTAACCCAATCCTCAACCCAGCCTTCTCCGGGAGGACACTCCCAGCCTTGGTTTCAGTGCCCTGTCCAGGGCTCTTCACGCAACCTTGATATGGAAAGTTTTATATTATCTTCCTGTGCGCATACTGGACTGCCCTGGTGGTTTAGACGGTAAAGAATCCTCCTGCAATACAAGAGACCCGGGTTTGATCCCTGAGTCAGGAAGATCCCCTGGAGAAGGGAATGGCTACCCACTCCAGTAGTCTTGCCTGGAGAATTCCATGGACAGAGGAGCTTGGTGGGCTACATACAGTTCATGGGGTTTCAAAGAGTCGGCATGACTGAATGACTAACACACACACACAAATGCACACACCTGTGTACATACAACCTCTACCTCTAAACACCATGCGACAGTCAAGCTTCAAAGAACATCTTTATGCCTTAGAATGGTTTAGGATTGAGAAACACTGTAAAGGGTAAGCCTGGACAGAATCTGATAATGGAAATCCTACTTCACTGTCTAGAAATAATCAGTAATGTTCAAAGGTGAGAATTCAAGTTATAAAAGAAAAAGGTGGATGAACAATGCAGGTGTCAAAATGAGTTAATTTCATTTAAATTTGGATGCAATACTAGGAATTAGCTCCTGATTGACCACCTCCCTTCCCATCCCATCTTTTCTGTCACTACCCAAGGAATACTGATGAAATTACAGTGTACCGTCTGGGCTTCCCAGGTGATACTAGTGGTAAAGAACCCGCCTCCCAGTGCAGGAATGTAAGAGATGTGGATTCAATCCCTGGGTTGGGAAGAGCCCCTGGAGGGAGGATGGCAACTCACTCCAGTATTCTTGCCTGGAAAATTCCATAGATAGGGTTCTGGCAAGCTATAGTCCCAAGGGTCACAAAAAGTTGGACATGACTGAGCGCACACACATACTGGACGTTTTTAGAAATTGCTATACCTTGCATTCTAGTGACTTGACAATACCCAACTTTAGTTTCACAGCACATCCTTAGCTTTCTCCCTTGGGCCTGACTCTCAGGAAATCTTTTTAAGCCATAATTTCTTCAAGAAGCAATTTTGACAAGTTGGCTTAGATGAATATTATTTTTTTGTGTGTGTGTGTGCAAAGAGAGATTGGAAAAAGCATCCCTGAGGTTTCTTAAGATGTGTCTGGTGGAAGCATCGCTTCATTACCATTTTTCCTTCAGTTTAAAATATCTGAATGTTGAATGAGTTGACTTTTCCTGGAGAAACGTTGGCATGAAAAGGAAGCTGGACAGAGCAGCTTTATGAATATCAGATCTAGAGCAGTGGCATTCCCCCTTGCTCTTTCACTTTTATCTTCTCATTTTTATTCCGTAAACAAGTCACTGTAACTACTATGTCACAAATTCCACTGGAGGTAGCTTAACAAAAAATGGATTAATTCAGTTTCTCTTTGAAACAGTTTTTGTAGATGAAGACTCTAAGATGCTTTTAGTGGTCTGCTTTCAGAAGAAAAATCTAACTGGTATATGGTTTCATTTTAAGGAAATAATTGATTTTTTAAAACATCTTTATTACTTAGATTTTTAACTTCCTGTATCCTTAGATAAATTATGGGCTCACTCGTTTTGTTCTGGTATCTTAAATGCAACATTTTAAATGGGTTGATTCAATTCATGTTAGTGTTTTATAATTCCTGGATACATCTGGCTTCCTCAGATTCTCGAAAGACTGTTATAAATTAGGCTAAATAACTTATGTTCTTGGAAATATCTTTATTTTATGCTTTCTGTATTGGTGATACACAGTGTAACATGTCTTGTGAACTCAGTAGACCTTCTGTGGCCCAAAAGAGTTAACACGTTTTATTAAAAACGAACTTGCTCTTAGAAATGGCTTAAAGTAAGAAGAATGTGATTTTTTTTTTTATTTTTTTTTATTTTTATTTTTTTATTATTATTATTATTTTTTTCCAGTGGGTTTTGTCATACATTGACATGAATCAGCCATGGATTTACATGTATTCCCAATCCCGATCCCCCCTCCCACCTCCCTCTCCACCCGATTCCTCTGGGTCTTCCCAGTGCACCAGGCCGGCGCACTTGTCTCGTGCATCCCACCTGGGCTGGTGATCTGTTTCACCATAGATAGTATACATGCTGTTCTTTTGAAATATCCCACCCTCACATTCTCCCACAGAGTTCAAAAGTCTGTTCTGTATTTCTGTGTCTCTTTTTCTGTTCTGCATATAAGGTTATCGTTATCACCTTTCTAAATTCCATATACATGTGTCAGTTTGCTGTAATGTTCTTTATCTTTCTGGCTTACTTCACAGAATGTGATTTTAAAATGTGTTATTTTCATTAACATTTCGCAATAATATCTAGGCCCCAAAGAAAGATCTTTACAATGTTTACTTGCATTGGAATTCTGAGAGACTGAAGAGTTAATGGTGTGGCATTACCTGTGTTCACCTTGAGGCTTTGTAACCTCTGAGCGAACGCCTATTGGTGCTTATTAGATTTTTAACTTGGGAGGCAGAGTGTCAGTGCTTATAGCAACCTGAAGCAGGCGCCCCCCTTGTGTTCAGTCTGGACTTAACGTGCGCCCCTGTGTTCCAGGCGGGGAACCCTGGGGAGCCTGGCCTGAGGGGGCCCGAAGGCAGCCGGGGGCTTCCTGGAGAGGAAGGACCCCGAGGCCCGCCGGGCCCGCGCGGCGTGCAGGGGGAGCAGGGCGCCACCGGCCTGCCGGGGATCCAGGGCCCCCCGGTGAGTGCGGGGTGAGTGCGGCCGGCTCCGGGGTTTTCCTCTGGAGGCGCCGCCTGGGGGCTGGGGGCCGGGGGCCGGGGGCTGCGGGCTGCGGGCGGCGCTTGGGAGGGACCCGACCTCAGCTCCGCGGCCAGCGTGGGGCCAGTTCTGTAAATCCAGCCACTGGTCCCTTGCCCAGCCTGCCGGTTTACCATTCAACAATGCCCTCTTTGTGGGCTTCGCTCGTGGACAAACTGGCTTTTGTCTTTTCCGTCCCAGGGCAGAGCGCCGACTGATCAGCATATCAAGCAGGTTTGCATGAGAGTCATACAAGGTAAATAAGTCGTCATGGCTTGACTTTTTGTAGGCTTTAAAGGGTAGGGGGTTTTGAATAGTATTAATTTCACTTCTGTTCTGTACAGTTTGTTGCCATTTGCTTATAGCCTCAAGGAAAAATAGTACATTTCTGGGTCAGCCTACACAGACATACACACACACACACATATGCACTTTTTCCCCTCCTTTGGAAAACAAATTCTCAGATTCTTCCCCTTCTTAATGTCCTAGCCTTGGTGTGTCCCTGGCATTGACCTAGGCTCTCTCTGCAGATTATATGAGAAACAATTGGTAGACTTCTGCCCATAACATGCTTAAGGCCATTATTTCCATTCATGTACCACATAGGTAGAAAATCTATAACTGGGATTTTGCCAAAATGGTGATATATATTTTCACATTTCTTAACCTTTATCTAAATTTCTCTGTAGTTATGGCAATTCCTATTTATTGTCTGATTCTAGTGGGAACCAATTCTGTCATGAAGAAACACTTCCCTTTTATGTGTTCATGAGATAGTCTAGCTTGTCAAGTAGATGCATAGCATTTTCCAGGATGAAATTGTCACCTCTATATTTGGAAACCAATATTGAAGACATCTTGTTTTGAAAGGATATTTCCATTTTAAGCATTTCATATTGAGAAAAGTATGACTTTATGCTAACCCTCACTTAAATAAGGCCCACTTAGGGTATTCACATTTAAATGATTTAGAAATTTTGGTGAGAAATATGTTTCCATTTCATTTTTTTCCTTCACACCCAAAGCTTTAAAAAATATTGCACTAGAATATTTCCCTTAGAGTATTTTAATGGGAAAATGTTCTTATTCTCTGGTTTTGGTAGATGATTCTTGATCTATTTAATGATTCCTGAAAAAGCCTACACAGTTATAAATTTTTAAGACAGATTGTGACCATTCCAAAGAAGCAGGCTCTCTTTAATGTCTGGTGTATCTTCCATGCATGAAAAAAACTTGAGAAGGAGATTTATTAGCAAGTCATGAATCCTCAGGATATTTCACATAAAGTAGTATGTTCAAGCTAAGCACGTGAGCCCAGGTCTCAAACGGTGTCTCAGTACTAATTCTGGACAATGTCCTTGGCTTTGACACACCTTCAGGACGTCCACTTCCAGCTGTGTGGAGCAGCTCACTTCCTTCCCATCCTGGGTTTTCAGATAACCAGCCAGGTTCAGGTGACACACATCCTTTTGGACACAGCTCGGTCCTGAAGGTTAAGGGTCTCTATCCCCTCCCCTGCCTCAAGGCAGCAGGACCAGCTCTCCCCACAGAGGGCTGAACACAGCGGCATCAGTGACGCCCTGGGGTAGCAAGCCCGGGGAAAACCAACTGAGCTTTATTCATCCCTCACCCCAATTCTGAAGCTCTGGTGACACATTTAGAAAAAAGGCACCTGAAATAGTTGGCGTTTCCCTGGAATCGCCTTCGTGTTTCTGACGTCCCCGGCTGGTTTTGTTCACTGCCTTGTAGAGCACTTCGCTCAGATGGCTGCGAGTCTCAAGCGTCCAGACTCCGGAGCCTCGGGCCTCCCTGGGCGGCCTGGACCCCCCGGCCCCCCGGGCCCCCCTGGAGAGAATGGCTTTCCGGGCCAGATGGGACTCCGCGGCCTCCCGGGCATGAAGGGCCCCCCCGGCGCTCTTGGTGTGAGGGGCCCTAAAGGTAAGGCCTTTTGCCCGCGTGGAACCAGGAACACACACGCTGGCTTTTCGTTTCGGTGGATTCACTGGTCCTGGCAAGTGCCAGGTGTCTGTGATGTGAGATTAGCGTCCTGTTCTGTGGGGATGGTGAAGATTAAAGAGCTGTCATCTGGTATTTTCTTGACTTGGTGTGTGATGGCAGTAGACCCAATACCAGAATCCAGGTTCCTCGACTTTTGGTCTGATCTTTCCAGTCATGCTGCTTTAGCCGTAGTTCAAGATAAACTTCAGGATCGTTGAGGTTTTTTGTTTGTTGTTTTTTGAGACCCTGAAGTCATCGTAGAGTTCTTCTAAGATGGCGACTGGCTCAAGAGTGTTTGTATCTATTACTTCAACTAACGAGACTTGTTAGCAGGACATCAGAAAACGAGACTTGTTAGCAGGACATCAGAAAAATCTCATTGCAAGTTAAAGCTGCCTCCCTCTTCTTTTATTTATTTTTGGCCTTGCCTAAAATATGCATATGGGGTCTTAGTTCCCTGACCAGGGATCACACCTATGCCCCCTGCATTGGGAGCACAGAGTCTTAACCACTAGACTACCAGGGAAATCCCCCTCTTCTTTTAAAGAGTGGCATTGTATATCAGTTTTGATGGATTTTTTTTTCAGCTCTGAAGTACAACTGTATTCCTTATTTAACGTGTTGAGATGGTGTGAGAGAGTTTGTTTCTTCTCCTTTTATTTAGAGCAAGTTAAGCTCTTGAAACCAGTGTCTTGTAGGAAAATAGGATTGTGAGTGTGTTAGGTATTCTGCAGAATTTGCAGAAGAACTGGCTGCCTCAGATGGTGCTTGCTAGTTCAGATGAGTAGGTCAGCCTGAGGGCAGTGTGTCCTGGATAATTTACAGAAAGGACAAAAAGTGTGGAGTTTCCGAATCAGGATGAGTGACTGACAGCTTTCTGGGAACTTCAGAAAGACGTGGTGTCAAAAACAAGAGAGGTTTCTGAGCCATATAGCAAACTGCCATTAGCTATCTATTTTACATATGGTAATATAAGTTTCCATTTGACAGAAAACAACAAAATTCTGTAAAGCAATTATCCTTCAATAAAAAAATAAATAAAAAAAAAGCAAAAAAACAAGAGAGAGTTTTTAGATAGTGATGCTCCAATTAGGGATAAATATGGTGCAAATGGTCAGAGGTCAAGCAAGCTGTCTTTCTGGATCTGTAATTGAATGGGAAATGCATTTAGTTCACAACACCCTCAGTTGGAACAGTGTTGTTCATTACTTTCTTTTTTTTTGGCATATGAAGAGCTGCAAGTTAAAAAAAAAAAAGAGCCCTAATCGGAGCCTCTTGTGAACTTGGCACAGTTGCCATGTTTTTGGAGGCTGGACAGAGTCACCTATGGAGAGAGCTCTGAGGTCAGCTTACAGAGCTGGACCTCTTTTCTGAAAGGATCCCTTAGCCATTCATGTCGGTCCTGCTCTGAGCTTCTGTTTAGGGATTCATACCAGAGGTGCTCCCTGGGATCACACTGCACTCACCCACACACGTAAACCGTCCTAGGGAAGCCCATACCGCGGTCGGACTGTTGGCTTAGCTATCTCTGTTGTGCCCTGGCCACAGTGACTCCTCTGCCTGCGTGTGGTCACTAAAGGGAACCAAAGAGCGGTGATTCACAAGAGTGGTCCCCACGGCCTCAGCATCACCAGAGACCTTGCTCGGAAGGCAGATCCTCCCGCACACCCAGGCGTCCTGAGTCAGAGACTTTGGAGAGGGGCGGCCAGCAGAGATGTGCTCGTGTGGGGCGGTTGCCTGTCTTCCCTGGGAAGGACCGCCTTGTAGGGTGATGGGGATCACAGACCTGTTTTCTCCGGCTCTAAGGAAGCCTCCATTTTTGGGGCTGAGCTTAACCTGGAGTTCGTAGGAGCCGGCTCCTGAAGTCCCATCTTCTGTCTAAGGAAGGAAGAGGTCTGTGTGCTCATTGAGTCAGGACAGCCTGCCCAGGGGGAGACAGTCCAGGCTGTCCACGGGACTTACCCGAGGAGCCGTCAACCCTGCCCGTGTCTGCAGCCCCTTCCCAGATACTGCGATCTACTTGGCTTGGTTACTTGGTGCTAAGTCACCTCAGTTGTGTCCGACTCTGTGCAACACTGTGGACTGTAAGCCCGCCGGGCTCCTCTGTCCATGGGATGCTCCAAGCAAGAATCCTGAAGTGGGTTGTCATGCTCTCCTCCAGGGGGTCTTCCTGACCCAGACACTGACCTCACGTTTCCTCCATCTCCTGCATCGGCAGGCAGGTTCTTTACCGCTAGCGCCACCTGATTACTTGGTATCAGGCTTTAAAAATATTCTGCAGGTGATCTGAATGTGCGCCAAGGGCTGGGGAGCACTCCTAACACAGGTGGCATGACCTGGAAGCTTCCAGCGAAGCTGGGAGTCGCAGTGCAGAGTTGTGTCTGAGTGGGGCTGGGTGGGCTCCAGCAAGAGAACCTCATTTTGGAGGGAAGAAAATTTACTTCTATATTTGAAACCCCAGAAGTGTCTCTGGCACTGAGTTCATCCATCAAGCAGAGTTTGATCATATTTGGGACTTCCCCGTTGCCTGTAGGATTCATGACATAACTTACAATCTAGAAGTGAGGCCGTTCTTTTCTTTTTTCTAAAGAACTTTCTCTCTCTGCTCTCCTTCATGCCTTTCTTGGTATTGGTTCCATTAAAGCAGCAGCATCTCTGAGTTTTACTTCTTAAGATTGGGATGTGGGCAGAAAGGAATAGTCAAATTTTCTATAAAATTCAGTGTTGACACACACTTGAAGATGTATGGTTCTAGGTAGCTGGACTTGACCTTTCTTGTCCTCCACAGACATAAATAGTCCTACTTAGCAGAAAACGTGTGGTGTTCTAATGCCCAAAGTTTAGAGCTCAAATTTTCCTTGAGAATAAACACTCCACCATTTGAAACTTAACTGTTCTACTGATCAGAGAAGAGATGTGTTTCATTGCCGTTTTCTTCATCCTTAATAAGAAGAGGGATGGTCGGAGTCTGGGTTTGCCATAGAGTCACTTTGAGGCTGTTTTCCAGAGAAATTCCTCTGTAGACAAGGTTAGCTATTAATGAGTCAGTTTTACTAAGCTTTTAACAGTTTAGGTTGTGTCTTAATCAAATTATGGTTTTCTTCCTTAAAAGTTACTTTGAAAAACACAGTGCAACATTTTTAATAGGAGCTAGTAGAAATAAGCCTCAGACCATACTCAAAGCTTCCATTGTGTTCCCGTATTTTGTTTGTTTTTGCCGACATGTTTTACACACTTTTACACAAACGTGTTAGAGCTGTGTGCTCATTTCATGAAAGGTGACCCCTGACTGGCCCTGGGTTCACTCTGCTCAGAATTAAATAAGTCTTTCTTGTCATAAATACTGTTTATAAATGTTTGTGGTTTGTTAATTTTAAGCCCCT
Organism: Dama dama; assembly: GCF_033118175.1. NCBI lineage: Eukaryota > Metazoa > Chordata > Mammalia > Artiodactyla > Cervidae > Dama > Dama dama. The sequence goes on along the minus strand of NC_083708.1, from coordinate 9,882,284 downwards.
TTGAGACAGGCTGTGTGTATTTTTAAATCTTTTAGTGGGCGTCAAGCAGACATGTCTCCGTGTTAGTGAAAGCTAGGGAAAGTACGCCTAGCCCACCTGAGACTCACCTTTTCCAGTGTTCATCCTCGCTTGAAGATGGAGCATCGATTATAGCTTCCAAATAGACAAATTCAGTAGCAATTTTGGAGCCACATGAATTTCTCCAGTTTCACCCACTCTGATCATAGAAAGCTGTTTTTCTACTGAAAGTGTCTATCCCCTTCACACTTTACCCAAAGCATCTTTTCTCAGCTTTTTACATGTCTTTCTGACACAGCAGGCTAACAAAGGTGGGCTTGAGCCCCCAGGCCAGGTCTCCTACGTCTTGGAGGGAGATGTGACCAGTGTTTGCTGAAGCAGATTAACCCTGCGGGTAGCAGAGCCTGAACATGGTGGCCGCTGCAGGCTGCAGTGTGGCTGTGTCCCAGGCCTGTCGAAAGCGTCTTTTTCCATGAGTGACCACCAGAAACAGCATCGAAGCGAAGACAAGGGTCTTTTCTTTAATTTGTAAAAACTGCTATTCTATACATCATACAGCGTGTACATCATACACGCTGTGTTCCCTTCATTCTGCAGTGTCCAAATATGCTGGCAGTCCCATCCAATGAATTTTTACTTTCAGATCTTGTATTTTTCAGTTCTAGAATTATGATTTTTTGTTAAGCGTTTTCATATCTCTCTGGAAATTTCACATCACTTCACCCATTATATCCATCTTTTCCTATGACTTGGTTAACACACACACACACACATATATGTAAGTGTGTATATATATATATACACACATATATATAAGTTCCTTTAAAGAGGCAGTGGTCTTATTCCTTGCAAACATTTTGAAGTTGGTGTGGCTTCATGCTAGAATATGCTTAACTATCACTATCGCTGCGAAAGTTGCATTTTAATTTATAATCCTCTCGTGTTTTCAGAAAATGTGGCACTTTCTCACTGCCAGCCTTGACAATTATAGTGAAATGACATTTAAATTGCCAAGTTAACAAGAGAGCTTAAGCTGTTAGTTTTTAAAATGATAATTGTCATATCTTCCTACTACAGTAATGTCATATTGATGATGAGTGTAGAAAAAAACTAGTTTATATATGAGTTCAAGCTGAAGTTGAATATTATGTATTTCCTTACATAATATTTATAAAATTTAAATTATCTTCAAAATGTTGATTCATCATATAAATGTTCACACAAGGACATTCACAGCTAAAGTCAAAGTATGATCACTAAACATTCATTTCTTAATTAGAGATTTTTGACTATTTGACAAATGCACAGATGGTTGTATAGATATTCTTCCTGTTTTTGTTCTGTGCATGATTTTGTTTTTTAAATTGTGACAAACCTGTCGATATTTAATGAGGTTGGATTGATACGAATATTTGGATAAAAAGATCATGTATAGAACTTATTGTGAAATGCCTTTGCATCTTCTAAGGATGTAGTATAGTAATAGCATGCTACTTTGCTAATGGGGCAGTAGAGGTTGTCTTCTACTAGGAGTAGTCATGTCTTTTAACACCTGTTAACTAAGGTATTAGGGTGTTTTGCTAATGAGGCCAAGTTTCTAAGTTTGGCCTCTGCAGGGGCCAGGATAATGAATGCAGGGTTTGTTCTGTGGCTGCTGAATTCCTGAATTCAATCAACTGTCTTGCAAATGCACATGGTTGGTTGCAATCCAAAGTACATTCCCTATAAATAATGAGACAGAAATGAAATGTAGGCACTGTGACAGCACACTTTACGTTTTGAAATTTCATTAATTTATTTTTGGTGATGCTAAATTTACATGGTTCAAGCGTTTTTAAATGTATAAAAAAGTACTTAGTGAAGAGTGTCTGTCTCGGCCCTGGCTCCCATCTGCCTGGTTCCCTTTATCCTTCCATTAGGGAATCTCTGTTTTTAGTTTCCTACATGCCCTTACCAGTGACACTATAAAGGATCTATGAATATATATATATTTTTCCTATGTCATTTTAGCAACGAATCACATTGTCCTTTAGGAAGTCATCTGGGCCTTGCTTGTTTCACTTAACAATGTCTTGGGCATCATTTCACAGACATTCTTCCTGACTCTTCTTTACCCATGCATGATATTCCACTCTTTGGAAGTTCCATAGTGTATATATCTCTTTAATGGATATTTAGATTGCTTTTAAGCTTCCATTCAATTTTCTTTCTTTCTTTTTGAAAAGTAGTTATTTTTGTTTTTGTCTGCGGCTTTGCACAGGGTTTTCTCTGGTGGTGAGCGGGGGCTGCTGTTCGTTGTGGTGGCCGGGCTTCTCGTGCTTACGGCGGGCGGGAGGGCTTCAGTCGCTGCAGCTCTGGGCTCTGGGGCGTGGGCTCAGTAGCCGAGACGCTCGGGCTCACTTGCTCTGTGGCATGTGGACTCTTCCTGGACTAGGGATGGAACCCGTGTCTCCTGCAGTGGCAGGTGGGCTCTTATCCACTGCACCCCCAGGGAAGTTCCCTCAATTTTCTTTCCTATTGGATTTGCATATTTCTGATTAAACTTCTTTTCCTAGTTATTGATGATTTAGTCATCATTACAAATGAGATTTTTGCTCACCGCATCATATAACTGGCTGTTGTTTATATATATAACAAATATTGATTTCCATGTATTTTGTACCTCGCTACGTACTGAATTCTCTTATTGTCTATAGTAGATTTTGAGTTGATTTTCTAGGGCTTAAGAAAAACAGTCATGTCACCTGAAAGCAGGGATGGCTCAAACCAAATAATAAGAGTGATGAAGTGGGCATGTTTGTATTAATAATGTTCTGACTTTAGTGAAACTGCTCCTTGTGTTTCTTGTTAAGCTTTATGCCAGCTTCAAGGTTGAGATAGATGGACTTTATCATGTTAGGGAAGTAGCTTGGTACTTACTTTATTGAATGTTGTGTCAATGCCTTGTCGGCATGTACCGATACAATCATTTGATTTTTTCCCCTTAGATATCTTATTATAATTAACTCGATTTTTGCCTCTCTATGTACTTATTAAGACCTAGTTTGTGGCAACGTCATAACTTTTTGGTTTCTGTATATGGGCTTTGCTTTAAGTTGAATTTATGTTTATGCTTTATGTTCATTTTTATAGACATATAGAAAAGTAACATTTCTTTAATGACACACAGGTGATGCAGGAGAAAGAGGGGATCGTGGTCCCCCAGGAAGAGGTCCCAAAGGTTTGCCAGGAGTTCCCGGTCTCCCAGGTAAGGATGAAGGCAGGATGAGGTGGGAAGTGGTATCGAGCAGGTGGTCTGAATTGGATCACACTGTAAAGTATGGCTCTTTGATTACCTCTGCTTATCATGTGATAATAATGACCAGCATCGATTTTTGAAGACCACCTTTAATGAAGAGTTAAATAGTCTGGAAATCATGTCTGTATTCTTTGAGAGAAGAATACATGTCTTGAAATGTTACTTTCTTAAATAAATACTTTAAAAATTGCTGTTGCAGTCCAGCCACAATGCATTGCTATAAAATTCTGGATGAATGGGGTCCTGTCCATTTCTAGTCCAGGAGTAGTTTCCTTTTCTTTTTTTTAACTAAAAAGTCAGAGCAACAGGAAGACAAATGCAACTTTTCAGCTATTCATGTCGCACAGGGAATAACTGAAATTTTATTCTGAAAGCTTCTCCTTCAAACACCCAGACCCTCCAGAAACCCATATCCCAAAATAAATAAACCTGCACATTCCTACTTGGAAAAGTCACTCCAAGAACGTAGCCCAGTTGGGTAGACCGAGGTGACGCAGCCGTGTCTGTGTGAGAGCGGCCACAGTCCAGGCTGCCCCACGTGAATCCACTGGATGCGACGGCCAAGTCCAAGCCCAGAAGCAGCCTCCTGGGGGCTGCAAGCCAGTTCAGGTGAAGAGCGTGAATAGCCTGAGCCTCAAGTAAACGCTCTGAGTGCTTCAGAGCCAGGGCTCAGGAAGGCCCCCCAAAGTCCCTGGGGAGACTAGTCAGGGGAGGGGGTCCACACTCCTACCGTGGATCTGAAAAACTTGGTTGAGGGAAATCTAGCGAAGAAATGATCGTTTTCTAATTCTGCTGGAGGCCTACATAGTCAATCATGGCTATAATTGCAGCCCCCAAACATCATTGCTTTCTAATTATCCATTTTATTGCTCCTGGTGATCACTTTCTCATTTAAAACGATTTTTAAAAATATGAATGCATTTGGAGATAGCTCAAACGCTGCCTTTCTAAAATGGTAATTGGTGGGCCTGTCAAGATGTTTTCACAAGTTGATGAATTTTTGTGATTGGAAAAGGAAGCCTTTGTGATCAGAAAAGGAAAGAAAATCTGGCTGGAGTTGAGTGGGACCCAGGGAAGAAGATTTTAATAAATAGTAAAGTCTGGATTCGTCGATGGATGTCTCGAAGAAAGAAAAGGAAAACAGACTTTACTGAGGGTTCGTCTCCTGTATCCGTGGCAGGAATAGAATGTTTGAAGGCTAATAAAGTGACATTATTACAATTTACCTAATTATCCATGTATTTGAAGGAGATCCTGGCAATTTCTTCTCCCATTTTGTTGACAAATTGCAGTTCCTAGATCAGCAGCTTGTACTCTTGGCACAATTTACCAAAAATACTTATCATATCTGGTGACTTGTGCTTTCAAAAAATCTGTTGATAAATCCCGTTTTGAGTTTAAAAATAGGAAGATGGAGACCAGCTTGTATTTGTGCAGTGTCCCCTGTCCCAAGGGGGCGTGTTATCCTCACCTGCAGCTTGCATGGTGCCCCTGGACCCTTGCTTGGCCTGGAAGGGGCTCCGTGGGGTTGCTTTCTGGGACACCAGTCACCCGTGTGTGGGCAAGTGGTCAGGTAGGGCAAATCATCCCCCACAGCTCTATGTGACCCTCAGCTGGTCTTCCTTGTGCAAATGATTACATTTTAGTCTTGGAGTTAAGACTTAAATCTGATTTGTTAAAATCAGATTTGTTTAGGCCTCTGAAACCTGCCCTTTTCTATTTCCTTTCTGCATTTTTCCAGCCCTCACCCCTCCCTCCCTTCCTGGTTCCACCGGTCTTTCTTTTTCTGTGCTTTAGTTACATTTTCGCTGAGGGGACATTACTTAGGGCAAACTCAGAGTTACAGATTAGTCTTTAAAGAATTGAGGCTAAATCCATCAAGTCCCTGAACAAGAGATTTGGGGGCCATTCTGCCTCTAAATCAAGTCCTCTGAGAGTGGGCCTTTGGGAGATTGGGCTCTGTAATTCAGATATCTGGCTTTACACCTTGACTGTCACTTCTGAGCTTTATGGCATTGGGCTAGTTCCTGACTGGTTCCGTGCCTCAGTGTCCCCACTTAAAAAAGAGTGATAGTAATCAATAATCCCATCTCCTAGAGAGCTAATTCTGAGAATTAAAGAAAAATCAATCCATGAAAGGCGCCTAGGACAGTTTCTGGCTGTAGTGGATGCTCCAGAAATGCCGGTTATGAGAACTATTATTAATGTAACAAATGCACTTTTGCATTTCAAAGTGGATCAAGTGCAGAGCTGGACGCTGGCTCAGCCTTTGTGACTTTATCTCGAACTTCTGTCAGCGCCTCCCCGAACGCCTCAGACCCTCCGTCTGCTGAATCCCTGTGACTCCAGACCGCAAGTGCAAAGCGCTGGTCCCAGGAAATCACGTCACCAAGTAGCTGGGCCGCTTTAAATATCCTTGGGAGAGCTTGGAGTGTGGGTAGGAACTTTATTTCTGGTCTCTCACATTCCCGATGGTGGGAGGACTTTAGGACCCAGAGGAGCCTTCACCAGGGCTGTGTTCGGGACTTGTCTGGAGCCTTGTAGATAAACACATATCTAAGCAAAGGAGAGAACCAGCAGAATAGGATGCTCTGCGACCTGTTGTTGAATCTGGGCCTTGGGTCCTTCTAAACGGAAAGAAGAGTTTAGCTAACATAGCTGATAACATATTAGCTAACATATTAGCTAACTAATTAGATAACATATTAGCTAACATAGCTGATGTATTGGAAGAAATGCAATACCTTCATTATCTGTCAGTTGTCGGAATGGCTCTGCTCTTTCCTGACTGCTTTCGCTGTCCGCCCTCCTTCTCTCAGCGTGTTCACTGTCAAGTATCGCGTGCCCCTTGGGGATGTGATGGTCCTCGTCTGATACAGACCTTGGGTTCTTATGACAGTTGCAGGGGCTGTCGTCTTGGCTGTAGTGCCCTGTTGTCTAAAGGTGGACACAGATCGTCCAGCTTGCATCTCACAGCCAGAGGTGGGCAGGGCAGGTGTGTAAGGGGGCGGGCGGTGGAGCCAGGCTTCCCGGGCATGGGAAGACCCTCCTCACGTAGGAGGGTCTGTGGAAAAACGTGTTAATTCCTGGAAAGCACTTAGCATAGCACCTGGCTTATGACAACAGTTCTGCGACTTTAGTTATTATTATTCCTCCTTTTATGCTTGAGGAAATACAGACTCACGAAGGTCACCGGCCTCGACGAAGATCTCTCGGTTAGTAAGTGACAAGGCCGACATTCACGTGTCCAGGTTCTCGCTGTGGACAGAGTGACGTGTGTGCGGTCCAGGTGTGTGCCGAGTCAGTCTCGCCATTCTGGCCGCTGACTCTGGCACATTTCCTTTTCTGCCCCTGTGTCCCAGAGCTGCGGGGACCACTCTGAGCAAGGCCTCTGGGACCTTAGACCCTGCCCCCTGGCCCCACCTCTCCTGTGTCTGTCTCTTTGGTGAATGTGCCTTCACCAGGAACTCTTTGCCTGTTGCCACTGCACTTGTCCACTGGGGACCAGTTGCTTCCCATCCTGGGGATTTGAAGGAAAGATATTTGAGAGTGGGTCCTGACCTCTTCTTTGTGTATCTAAACGTGCTGGGAGAATGAGGACCTTAAATGATGGTTGTGTGTGAACATGACCCGGACGTTACACTGACTCACGCTTATGGCACCAGGCTTCTTGTTCAAGGTTTGCAGATAGATGAGCTTTGCCTGTGGATCCTGAGTGAAGTCCCCAGACAGAAAGGGCACACTCGCTTTAGGCTTAAGTCTGTGTCTATGCTTTCTAAGTCGCTTCAGTCATATCCGACTCTCTGCAACCCTACTGACTGCAGCCCACCAGGCTCCCCCGTCCATGGGATTCTCCAGGCAAGAACACTGGAGTGGGTTGCCATTCCTTCTCCAATGCGTGAAAGTGAAAAGTGAAAGTGAAGTCGCTCAGTCGTGCCCGACTCTTCACGACGCGATGGGCTGCAGCCCACCAGGCTCCTCCGTCCATGGGGTTTTCCAGGCAAGAGGACTGGAGTGGGGTGCCGTTGACTCCGCCTGCGTCTCAGTCCCTTTTAATGCACTGCAGGTGTTATGAGGGCCTCTGTCCGTGTAACACGACTGCCCTCTAGTGTCAGTACAGGGGATGACACATTCATTTTTAGAAATCATAAAGGTTTGACAGGAACATTTTATAGGTCCTTGAAATTTCAGAAAACTCTATTAGGCTGTTAGTGTAGCTCAGACACCCATGAGGCAGGCAAAGCAGAGTGGGAGCAATTTCGATTCGTGCTTTCTCTTCCCCATGAGTTGAAAAGAGGTTTCTGCCATACAACAGCGGCATGCGTATATATGCATACATGCGTAAGCATACACACCTAAGTATACAGATACCCCCTCGCTCGTGAGCCGTCCTCCCCTCCTCCCCTCCTCCTCCAGGCCATCACGGGGCAGCCGCTGAGCTCCTGTGCTATACGGCAGCCCCTGCCGGCTGGCTGTTTCGCGCTGTATGTCCGTGCACTCTCTTCCTTTCCCGCCCTCTGCTTCCCCTGCTGCAGGACCATGCTTTCTGAGCCCCGAGGGCCAGAGGCTTCTGCCGCAGCCGGACCTGTGCTCGCGTAGTGCCGGCTGCCAGGGCCGCGTGCAGACAGCGGGCAGGCTGTGTCCTGACCGCACTGTTCACAGCCCCGGCGCGGGCTCATGGGCTGCCGTTCGTCCAGCCTCACCACTTAAAGGCATTTATATCTGGCCTCTCTTTTTAAGCCTTAAAAGACTAACTCAACCTTTTTTTTTTTTTTTTTTTTCATTTATTTTTATTAGTTGGAGGCTAATTACTTTACAGTATTGTAGTGGTTTTTGTCATACACTGGCATGAATCAACCATGGATTTACATGTATTCCCCATCCCGATCGCCTCTCCCACCTCCCTCTCCACCCGATCTTTAACTGTCTCCATGCCAGGAAATCTGAACAGGCTCTGCTTAAAGGCAGGGTTCTGCTAAAGCCTTGTCAACAGGCGCTGTGGGTTCGGGGTAGACCTTGTCTTGAGAGGGGAACACTGAATTACCTGCTTCGTCACTTGTTGTAGTCAAATGAAGGCTTCTGAGATAAGTGAAGGGAAATCACTTATATCTGCTTGTCTACAGCCTTGAGATGTATAGAGTCAGAGATAATTATTCTCTTAAAGCTTCACTATATTTTGTCCTGTAATCTGGCTTTTTGTGGACCTAAGAGTAAGTGTAATGGGAAGAATGTTACGTGTAAAGCAGTGTCTCTAGTGTAGTTTCCTTCTAAAAGTTTTGGGCTGTGTAATAAGGCAGCTAAAAAAGACCAGATCACTGCAAGAAGACCAACAGAAGGCAAATGGGATAAATAAGCTTTTTCTGGGCTCCAAAATCACTGCAGATGGTGATTGCAGCCATGAAATTAAAAGACGCTTACTCCTTGGAAGGAAAGTTATGACCAACCTAGATAGCATATTAAAAAGCAGAGACATTACTTTGCCAACAAAGGTCCATCTAGTCAAGGCTATGGCTTTTCCAGTGGTCATGTATGGATGTGAGAGTTGGACTGTGAAGAAAGCTGAGTGCCGAAAAATTGATGCTTTTGAACTGTGGTGTTGGAGAAGACTCTTGAGAGTCCCTTGGACTGCAAGGATATCCAACCAGTCCATCCTAAAGGAGATCAGTCCTGGGTGTTCATTGAAAGGACTGATGTTGAGGCTGAAACTCCAATACTTTGGCCACCTCATGAGAAGAGTTGACTCGTTGGAAAAGACCCTGATGCAGGGAGGGATTGGGGGCAGGAGGATAAGGGGATGACAGAGGATGAGATGGTTGGATGGCATCACCGACTCAGTGGACATGGGTTTAGGTGGACTCCGGGAATTGGTGATGGACAGGGAGGCCTGTCGTGCTGCGGTTCACGGGGTCGCAGAGTCGGACACAACTGAGCGACTGAACTGAACTGAAAATAGGGACAGAAAACTAAAAACTGCTGAGAAACAGGGAAAGGAACTAAATCTAACTGAATACAGTTGAATGTATAGATTTTGTTTTCAGCTTTTGGCTTAATAGCCAAGTTAAGACCGTGGACATGAGGAGAAATGAAAGTGTTAGTCGCTTAGTCGTGTCCGACTCTCTGTGACCCCATGCGACCCGCCAGGCTCCTCTGTCCCTGGGATTCTCCAGCCAAGAATACTGGAGTGGGTTGCCATGCCCTTCACCAGGGCATCTTCCTGACGCAGAGATCAATCCTGCATCTCCTGCATTGCAGGCAGATTCTTTACCATCTGAAGCACCAGGGAAGCCTGGACCCAAGGGAGGATCTCTGTAAACACTGTGTTATCCTGGCACACAGGATTCCTTTTACACGCCTCCGGTATCACCACCTTTGCAGGCATCGTGTGCCAGCATGCTGGTGCAATGAAATGTTCACAGAAATGCGTCTCTTTGTTATGGGGTCGGTGACTCCATGCCTCACTGGTTCATGGATTTACCAAACAATCTTTGGACTTGACAAAAGAAAGAAATGCCCCCCAAGAGCTTAGGGCACTGTGCAGTTCCTGTTGGGGTAAAGCTCTGATGAGAAGGGTTTCAGGGAGCTTTGTGGGGTGCATTGCACAGTCTTCTGAGAGACACAAAGCAATAATATTCTAATAGTCATTCATCGGGTGCACTCAGGCAGAGAATTCAGTTCTAAGGCAGGCGTCATCCATCTTGTGGATGAGGAGACGGGGAGGTGAGTGACTTGCTGATGTCACACGACCTGTACGGCAGAGCTAGGCCTTCCAGCCACCTGTCTGCATCTTCCAACCACTGAGGGGCATGTCTCCCTGCCTGGAAATTGATCACCCGCTGCAAAAAAGGGCGGCTGCTACAGGAGCATGGTCTGAAGAAATATAGCGTGAGGTGCAAATGCGTGTTGGCATGTATGATTTTTAAATCTTCTAGTAACCAAGTTAAAAAAGTCAGAATCAGGTGAAATTCATTTTAATAATTATATACATATGATGATGGAATAATTGTTTAACCCACTGGGTCCAACATATTGTAATTTCCTTATGTAATAAGTACAAACTGTATCGATGAATTATTAACAAATTGAGATCCAGGTGTGTTTGGCATCTGAGTCGGCCTGTTCCTGGGCTCAGCAGACGTCTGTGTGGAGAGGCTGCAGTATCCGGCAGATGGGAGGGAGATGAGAGATTCTGGGGTCTCCTAACACTTTTAATTTTGCAGCGACTCAACTGCCATGAAGGGATCCTGTCAGCACCCAGATCTAGTTTGGCCATGCTGTCGTTTGTAAAAGCGTGTCTCCAGGCCCCCGCACACGCTGCCGGGCTGGCGAGGGGCCCGTGCCTTCCGCGTCTGCGTCTGTGGGTCTCCTGCTCACAAGCGCGCCTTCTGTGTGTTTCAGGTGACCCGGGTCCTGCCAGCTACGGGAGGAACGGCCGGGACGGCGAGCGAGGCCCCCCAGGGCCGGCGGGCATCCCCGGCGTGCCCGGCCCCCCGGGCCCCCCGGGCCCGCCTGGTTTCTGCGAGCCAGCGTCCTGCACCATGCAGGCCGGCCAGCGGGCGTTCAACACCAAAGGGCCCAGCCAGTGAAGGGCTTGGTGCCACGCGGCTGTCGGTGGAAACCACGCCTGAGGAAGGCGCCTGGGGGAGCAACACACCCCTTCACCGGTACCCTAGAAATCCCATCTGACCGTCAGGTTTAGGACAATGGTGCTATTCCGCAAATCCTCTCTCCTTTCTCTTTGAGGGGAGCCACAGAGCAGTGGATCAGACAGACAGACAGACAGACAGACGACACCGCTCCCTTTGAGTGACTCGGCAGTCCCGTCCCCAGGGCCTTGAACTCGCGCGTGCGATCCGTGTGGGGTACGTCACGGGCCGCTGTGCCAATAAACAGAGACCGCTGTTTGGTTTACCTCAGTTGCAGTAGTTATTTCCATTTTGGAGTGAGCACGTGTTCTCAGACGCTCGTTTCAGCTCTGCAAGGATTTACCAGGCTAGTTAAGCAGCAGCCCCACTCCTGTCCACAGACATGGTGCTTAGATCCCCATCACTGTGCTCCTGGGGACTCCGCAGCTGCTGGCCACTTGGGGTGGTTGCCTTACACCCGTGGGGTTCTCAGCGTCAGCTTGCCTTTCTGCTGAACTGTACTGTATCCAAACCCATTCGTATTTGGGGCTCGTCCATGTGAAAGCAAAGAAAGAATCTTCATACCCCACCATTCAGTAGTTTTATTGATGAGATTATTTATTTTCAAGGTTTGAGGTCACGTCTCTGGTTGTACCAAAGAAGCAATAAATATGGTTTATTACTCTCTTGAATGTTTTTTTATAGCTGTGTTCAATGAAAAGAAGTCACTTACAGTTGTTCAGATACGTAAAGCTTTTTAAATACTGGCATTTCTGTAGGCCTGTGTTTATAATGTTGGTGCTTTGTTCTACAGAGAAATTAAAAAGCCCTTACTGCTCCCCAGAGGCTGTGGCCTTGTGACGGAGTTCTTTATATGTATGTGTATGGGGCGGGGGGAGTGTGGCGGGTTGCAGGGGGCGGTAGAGGAGGTTTCATGGACCTTTTAGAAATGAACTGAAAGTTATGAACCCATCCTCCGGGAAAATGTACAATGCACTTGCACCAATCTGCTTGCATGCTGTGGCAGATTGCATGGGCCCGCAAGTCTAGCCTTGCTTGGCTCCTAGGAGAGAAAGTGCTGCCTTCATTTCAGTGTTGGCCTGTTCAGAGCTTCACTGCACAAATGATTTATGTTGTGCTCTTTTTTCTTATAAACTGTATAAAGGCAGCTCAGCTAAAGCACTGTATTTTTATCAATAAGATAGGTATTGCCTGGCCACGCAAGCACTCCATTCCTATTTACATAATCACCCTGGCCTGCTGTTTTGTCAACATCTGCATTAACTGTCGACCAGCCTTAACATAGCCATTCTGTGTCACAGGGCACATGAACGCCTGTCCCAGGCGTGGCAGAGCACGCCAGTCAGGATCTTCTCTGTTTATGGAACTCCGTTCTCTCAAGTCAAGCGGAGTGAGCCCTGATAGGGGTGATGCCTCACCTCATTGGTGACGCATGTTTTCCCTCAGCTGGGCTCTCAGCATTTTAAAACCTTAGCCCCAGTCGTTTGGTTAAATCAGTCAGTAGGTAACGTGTGTTTGGGTTTCTGTGAAGCCGCTCACAGCCTCGAGTCTGGGGCTCCTGGTGTGGGTTCTCTGCAGGGGAACGATTCCAGCTGGGCCACATAGTCAGCGCCACCTGCAGGCCTGGGAGGACGGCCCTCCTCCTTGGGGAAGAGACCATCTTTGCAGACAGAGACATCGGTCATAACTACTTACATGGGCTTCACATGAATGGCAAACCTTTTCAGGTGCTGTGACATGTAATCTAATAAATGCCAAGAAATCACCTTTATTTTCACCAAGGTGGTTTTATTTTAGATACACAGTCAGATACAATAAAAGAAAAATGAGATAAACAAATAAATATGTTTCTCAGTTCTGATAAATAGGTTTATCAGATTCATAAGAAAATTAAAAAAAAATAAAATTTCAAGGAAAAGTTGAATCAACTCTTCTACAAATTTGATATACAAAAGGCTGGACAGCAAGCTCCATACACACAGCAGACTGGAACCACTGCTTACAAAGAGATTGTGTGAAATGAGCACATCCCAATGGTGGGAGTAATCCATCGTCAATCCAGCTCAGAAACAGTTTCCAGAAGCAGTATAGACTTGACCGAGAAATAGCAAAGAAAAGCATCTCACTGATCCTCTCCACCAAAGAATGTTGATAAATCCTGAATTAGACCAAATCTCTCTCTTCAGCAAAACAGAAATCCTCCAGACCTCGGGGAAGTTGGAAGGTGTCCGAGTTGCTGAGAAGAGTGTGGGGGTAATTACAGGTGGTTAGAGACGTGTGTGTTACTCACTCAAGGGCTGATGATCTAATTCTAACCCAGTGTGTCTGTGACACTGTGACCTGCTTCCCATCCCACAGATTTGACAGGTTGGGTAAGAACCGTGGAAATCACTTCCTGGTGACTAAGCACATAAATTCCCCGGCACAGTCTGGGATAATTGAGTTTGTCTAGCAGAAGGGGATGAATGAGTAGTCGTATCAGTTTCATGATTGATTTTATTATTTATGGACACACTATTTCAAGCTAACTACATGAATATTGCTATCCTTAAACATCATAAGTAAAATCTGATTTACTTGCAACCTGAAATAAGCTTAATGTAAATCCCTGCTTTAGAAGATAAGTCTCTGTATTCTTTATTTTTTTTGGCTCTTACAGCTTCTCTGATAATTAACATGTCTGAGTTTAAAAATAAACTAATACAGGGGAAGATCACTAGAAATACATACAGTCACACTAAATATCAAGAAAATAGTTTTTAAACATTTTCTGGGAGCCCTGGCAAAAGGTGTGAAAAAGCAATATTAAGAAAAACACTTGCCAACAAGTAATCCTGCTGTTTACAAACAGGGAATGGATGTAAATTATTTAAAATATCTTTTCAGAAAAAGTTCAATAAATATAGGTCAAGTCTCTCTTTTTTTTTATTTCTAGAGTAAAATTGATACTTTTCAGTTATGTACTGAGTCTTTGTTAATGAACTTTGATCCAGGACATGGCAGTATTAATTCATATGGTTCAGTAAATATTAAATCAGAATTGGTTTACCATAAGAACATATGACTGTAGATACACATGCTCAAACGCTCTTTAAAGAACTAACTAGAGGAAGTATAATGCATTGGTTGGTACATTATACATACAGTTTAATGTATCTGGTTATCAGGAAGAGGATGCTGACTGATCCTATTTTTAATCTTAATAAATGGGAATCCATGCTAATTTTCCCCTTAACAATCCCTTCACATCTTGCTCTTGATGCCAAATTTTCCAAGAATACCTACAGAGAAAGCAAATGATGGGAACTGGCTCCAGGAAACTTTAAGATTTGTCTGGATTTGTCTCTGGCCTCCAAGTTGAAGATTTTTGTGTGAAAAGACTTCAGACTATCCCTGAGAGAGCACATGATTACTTTACTCTTCGTGACGGACCTGAGGGTGAGGATCGTTAAGAACTCTGTAAATCATTTCCCAGTCTAAGCAGGAATCTAAATCCACGGGCAGGTTTTGATGGGATTCATTTCTGTTAAAGAGACATGCTGTGTATTTAACCTAATGGCCCATCACTCAGTATGGAAGAGCTTATGTTTCTGAGAAAAGTTAACTCTGACATTTCTCATCTTGCTCAAGCCCACATGATTTACTGAGGAGATCACCATGTGTGACCAAAGTCACAAAGGCCTGGATCCTCTGTTTCTGCTTTTAATTCTCATCCAAAATCATCAGACCAAGCTTTTTATGAGCTGCCACTGAGCTGGGCTATGACTGTAATTCTTACAAGCTAAGTGTGGATTCATGTGACAAACGAAAGTGTGATTACGAGCATGGTATTGACATAAGCCCCACAACAGGCCAGTCTGCAAGCTCGGCAACTGTGGGCTCACGCTTGGGAGTGAGTGTGCCTGCAGCCTCCTGTGGCGGACACCCGTCAGCAGGGCTGAGATGTGGAGCTCCAGCTAAAGAAGAGATGCTGCTAACAACCGCACCTCAGAACTCCCTGATCGTGGGTCAAATCCTTTATTGCTGACATAAGTGACAAACTCATTATGCAACACAAACATACAGGAATCAACTCCTCGAAGCAGTATAGCCACGTGGGATTTAGCATAAACCTAGCGCCATTCCACTTACCAGCAGTATGTGAATTAAACCTTACATAGCTTGATGAGGTAAGATAGAGAACAAAGAGAATGGACAAAAATGCACCCAAAGTCTTATTTTAAAAATAAACAGTTTAAAAGTATGTCATAAAACAATCTGAATTTAAATACATTAATACACTGAAAAATATTTATCCCTAAAAGGTACTTTAAATAAAAGAGCAAAATAAAATGTTGTGATGCAATTAGCATCTTTACACCCATATGCTTATCCTTGTCAGGCGACACACCCTTCTGATAAACTCAAATCTTACTGAACTACCCCCAAATTTAGTGAAATCTCTCCTTTATTAGTATTCTCTTTGGACAAATTCATGAAGCAAGTAGCTAACTTTTGGAGTTGTAACCTATATCACTCACTATTGACTCTGAAAGTGAAAGTTGCTCAGTCGTGTCCAACTCTTTGCCACCCCATGGACTATAGAGTCCAGGGGATTCTCCAGGCCAGAATACTGGAGTGGGTAGCTTTTCCCTTCTCCAGAGGATCTTCCCAACCCAGGGATTGAACCCAGGTTTCCCTCATGGCCCCAAGGGAAGCCCAAGGATACTGGAGTGGGTAGCCTATCTCTTCTCCAGGGGATCTTTTGGGCGCACGAATCGAACCGGGGTCTCCTACATTTGCAGGTGGATTTTTTACTAACTGAGCTATCAGGGAAGCCTATTGGCTCTGAACACGGCACATTTTTCCATTTAGATTTTTCTTAGACAGCTTGGTTTTATAAGCCTGCCTTATCTTTGAGGTAAATTTTTGCTATTCTGGGTCTGCTCCTCTGGATGAGTTTTCTCTGTGTTCACCTGGTTCTTCATTCAATTTAACTAACTTGAGCAGTTACTCTGGCACAATTTTGCTGGGTGAAGTGTTTGGGGTATTGCTCCAGTCACACAACACAAGACTGAGGTCATTAATCTGTCTTATTTCCTGAGACTCCCAGTAGTTAAACATGTTTCATGTCATGAATGCTACTTTTACCAGTCAACTAATGAGTGAATACAATTCAGCGGGCTGAGTCAATTTGAAGTAATAGGCATAAAAGACAAAAATTCAATTCGGTCTCTGTCTCTCCCTCTTGGAAGGCTGTGTAAGCTGTGAGAGAGGGCTATAACAGGGGGTCCAAGTCTCCACACTAGCGTTTAAGAATGGACACTGGGGAACAATGACATTAAACACTTGTGTGTCTGAAGGAGGTGGACACGGACAAATGTGAAAAATAATTTAAAACAAGAGCAATGAACAAATCTGCAAAACTACTCTGAGACTTCACTGGAAAAACCTTAGGCATATAACTTAACTTGGAAATTCTCAATGTTAGGATATTATCGCCAATGTTATTAAAGTTTAAATGGTATTTTGAAAAATAGTCTTTCTTATCTTACTTTTGTAAATAGTGATACATTTCTGAAAAAATATAATTATACAAATCTAATTGTAAACTTTTAAGTACTTTGAGCAATATGAAGGTTTGGACATTGTCTAATTCTATAAATGGTCTACTTCTTGTGATAAGCTAAATTCTTTTTATTTGCCAAAAGAGACTTTCTATCCTCTTTAATAGGTAAGATGATTACTCAAGTGTTTTCCTGTTAATCACTAAAATACAAGGGTAGTGTACAAACTGAAGTTACAAATAGTAAATTTGCTAGTTAGCTAGCCATATAAATATACTTATGAAATAAAACTGAAAGAGCCAACAAATCAAAGATTATTGTGCCTGCTTCATAAAGATATTAAAGTGAGGAAAACATAAATAAAAGAAAATAACAAAACATAAATTAACAAGAAATTATTTACAAAAGTAAAAAAGAGTAAATGCAAAAGCAAAGGTTTTGGTGGAGTTGTCTACTCAGCTATTTCTAGCCTTTTGTATTTCTGCAAGTCTGTTCAATTCTTCTGATACAAATTGCTTAAGACACCATCTGGTGGACAAGAGGTGATATATCAAAGGTTCTCTACAGTGGAGAAAGACTGCAGAACAGCTCAATCTTGTTTAACTCCTAAAACATATTCATAAATTATTTTATAATCCAAACATCAAATGACATGTTTTACAGATAACATATCTTAAGATAATTACTGATGCTCTATCATAAAAGTGTCTAAAATTTTAAAGTTTCAACAATGCTATGAAACAAAGAAATAAGCATATGGGATTATCAATACTTTAAAGTCATTGATTAAATTAAACTTTGATAACAAGGTGAAAAATTTCAAAGGTTAAGACTGGCTGTGTTTCTGTTATGGTTATGAAAAAATGGTTAATGTCTTCAGCAGAAGAGAAGAATAAACAAAGTCATGAATTATTCTTCCTTTTTCTTTAGAGTCTAGAGGCCATAAATATTAATTGAAGTCAAATCTTGTTCTTTGTATAGAAGGATTTCTATCGGACAGTGTTAGCTGATCTTGACAGAAAGTGTTAGACTGGAATTCAAACATACTTCTATAGGGCAAACACACACCTTTTAATTGCCATCATGTTTGTGCAAGCTAAGTGGCTTCAGTCGTATCTGACTCTTTGCGACCCCGTGGACTGCAGCCCGCCAGGCTCCTCTGTCCATGGGATTCTCCAGGCAAGAATGCTGGAGTGGGTTGCCATGCCCTCCTCCAGGGGATCTTCCCGACCCAGGGACTGAACCTGCGTCTCTTGTATCTCCTGCATTAGCAGGCAGGTTCTTCATCACTCCTGCTACATGGGAAGCCTGTTGCCATCATGGGCTGCAATTACTTTGTATTCAAACATACTATGTTGTGTGGAGTCCAGACAAGAGATAACTCATGAAATGTGGTCATTCTTCTTCTCTGCTGTGGACACTGCTGACTTCTGCGTGGAAGTGAACAAAGGTTCTGGAATGGAACAAAACGAAACAAGAGAACTGGCCACCACCAAGGCAGTTAGGGGAAGTCTTCACGCCCTGTTTGGGGCCTTAATTATTCACTTTCTTTTTGTTAAAAGAATCAGGCAACTGCCAGGTTTTCACTTTACTGGTGCTGTGTTTGCCGGGTGTAGCCCTTCTTGCTGCTGTTCGCTGCATCTCCTGCACGGGCAGCCAAGCAGAGGTTCATTCCGTGTGACGCAGCCCTTTCCTCTGGTTATGCCCAAGTAGGATTGAATCACACATGCCAGTTGTTTAGAAAGGGCCTGAGTCACTGTGACAACTCGAGTTTATAATTGGCATCAACTCCTCGAATCACCTGACTAAATCCAGACCCTTGAAACAGGAATAAACCAGTCCAGCATTGATGGCATTTAGAAAAAGAAAGGTTCAGAAATACTTAATTTGCAGAAAGGACACATGAAATATTCTCTGGAATCAAAATGGGCAGAATTTATCAAACAAGAAAATGAACCGAGTCTTCTTGCGTCTGTGAAAGGGTAGACTCCAAGAAAACAATGCATTGATCACCATTGACAAAAAAGTTCATGAAAGCAGTAAAATGCCAAAATAAATACTTCTGAATTAACAAAGAAGCAAAAGAATAAGCAAACAATGAATATTAAAAAATAATCTTTGAAAACATAAAAAATGTTTTCAGCTTTATGACAAATTCAAGTAAATTAACGAGTGGCAGAGGAGTTTGTAAGCTTTCAGAAAATTCAGCAAATTAAAGCTCCACAAATTAAAAGCTCAAGATATACACATAGCACCAGATTTTAGACCTCTGTACATTTTGTGGGGATAAATGATCATTTTACTAAGAAAATGTATATGTATATTCTGATTGTGTCAGTCTAAAACACAGCACCATTGGAGGTATTGCACAGGAAAGAAAATGAAAGAGAAAATAAATTTAAAATTAACAACACTTGAAATAAATAAAATGACCTTGGAAATGAAAATAAATAAACTTGGAAGTGAAATATACAGCATCATTCAACATGAAATAACAAAAAGGTTGTACATATGCACAGCCACGTAGATAGTACCTGACCATCAGTTCATCCAGCTACAATGAAAACCTGTTTAAACCCGGGTACATCTGAACAAAGCTGCCTCCGTGGAGGCACGCTGCCCACAGACCGTGCTCACAGCTTTTCACAGTCTGCCCCAATGGCAGATGTCTGTGGCGGGGCGGTGGCTGGCGGGGTGCACACTCTCAGCATCCCTAGGACCCACCACTCAGATTTCAACAACATCTTCCTGCCCAGGGTTCCAGGACATCGTTTTCAACCAACAGTTTCTCAAAACAATGTATGGTCAGGCCATGAAACTACCATTCAGCTGTCCGTTGGCCATCACACGTTTCCGCTCCCGGTCAGGGATGCGGTCTGGGCAGTGTCTATGCCCCTGAAGGGCGCGGACTCTTGCTCGGTCTCGTGGATTCCCTTCACGGCCCTGAACCTCCAGCTGCAGCTTCTGAGAAGCATCCTTCTTCCTACAGCTTCCAGGCTTCAGCTTGTTGATATGCATCTGTGGATACCACACGCTCATCTTCTAGCACATGGAGGTTTCTTTTCCAGTCGCTAGAAGCCCCATCCTTTGTTCTGGTGGCTGGTTCTTAACATCTGAGAGTGATGAGGTCAGAAGGCTAATGGACTCGGGCCCAAAGACTCTGCGAGGCCCTTTAAACTTGGAAAGTACCAAAGACAGCTGGGTGCCTTCAACACCAGCCACCTCCCAGAAAAATCAGCTTTCTGTTTCCCAAATGAGAAACTCAGCAAAGGGACCACAGTGCTGGGCCTTGACTTCGCTCCTTCCTTCTTACGCAGGCCACGCTCATGCTGGTGGGACTGCTTTGACAGGAGCTCATTACACAGGATCAACAAAATCATTTCAGTAGTTGGCTCTGGTAGGATTTTGGGCTCCCTGATAAAACAGCCTCCTGAGTTTTCTTCCAGAATCTAAGTTATGAAGGTCTTATTGCCTGTCTATTTCTCTACATAAGTAGAATGGATAAAGGATGGTATAAGAATTCTTAAGCTATAAAAGTAGTCAAAAACATTCAGCAGGAGCAATGCACTATATCAAAACAGTTAATGAAACTGTCAGCAATGATAGTAAATTTAAATACTGAGGAAACTTCCAGACAAGTCTGAAACTTTGAAATTCAGAAATGAAAGGCCAAATACAGGTTGATGAGACTACAAAACGTACATCACCATCAGTCTACTAAATCATAAGGTATCAGTTTCTCTTAAAGAAGAACTAATGATAAGATGTGCTTGCATATTTCATAGAAAACCCTGAATAAAAATCATAACAATGGTGAAGCAAGACATATGGAATGAATTTGGAAAAAATTCTAAAAAGGCTGATATCGCAGTTACTATAGGAATAGGATTCCAATTTTTGTTTTTAATGTCTGGCCTACACCAAAAAAAAAAAAAAAAAAAGTCACCCACGATCATGAGGGTCTGACAGTATTGAGAAAGCTCCAACAGCAAGGAGAGGTGACTGGAGTCGAGTCTTCCTCGGGTGTGGTTACTTCCCACCGGTTCGCTGTCGGGCGTGTGAGACGGGATACAGGCAATCTTCTGGGTTACATCTTCCACTAGGTCCTGGGGGGCCCTGGGGCCCTGGGGCACCTGGTGAGCCTGGCAAGCCCGGAGCTAATGAAATAAAAGACCCCATCAGAATGCAGGAATATAGATCTTCCTCCCTCCCTCCAACCGACACGGGTCATTCAATGTCAACCGGAGTGACACCAAAGGGCCACAGGGGGCAGGTGTGGCTCCTATTTTTGGAGGCTGGCTCTTGTTGCAAAGATAATATCACTATTACCTGAAGTCCCAGGAAGACCCGGGCTCCCTGGAAGCCCAATTCCCGGTTCCCCCCTTTCTCCCTTCTGTCCTCGGTAGCCTAAGGAGGAGATAAACAAAGAGAGACAAAAAAGTAAGCGTGCTCGGACTGATGCGCATTCAGGGGATACTTTGAGGTGCATGTGTAAAATACACCCAGTGGAATATCTTCACACATTTATGTCTAAAGACTACGCTACAGATACTCAGTACAACACTGGATCCTACAACAACAGTGGCCAGAACATGTGGCACAATATCCTAAATTTATACATATTCAAGTGTGAAATGTCCCCAGGATTTCTTTTCTGTAGGTGACTTTCATTTAACATATGTGAACAATTAGGAAAAGTGTTTGTAGTTAGGTCATTTGAAAGTACCCTTCCAAGTCTATATTTATAAACATTTCTGCAGTAAAATAACATTTACTACCTGGGATATATTTAATGGTTCCAGCCAGTTCCCACTATTACAGAGACCTTGTTAAGTTGACTCTCACCAAGTCATCTCAGTGAGTGCTTAATATCATAGGCTAAAAAATTAGGAAGAAAGAAAATAACTGAAGAAATATGAACTTTTGATTAACAAGGATTAATAACACTGGAACATAATTCCAAAAGAAGAACATATCTGCTAAAAGCTATGTATCTAAATTCAGTTCTCAGATTTTAATATAATGCAAAATACATTATTCCACATGAATCTCAGTGCATATGAGGTGTCATAAAACAAGAAAAAATAATTTATGTATTTGTAAAATAGGGTAACATTTCTATATCTCCTGTCAAAGGTAAAAATGTATTTGTACAAAGCTCTCATATCATTAGGTTAATACTGATCTGCTGTTAATAGATAGGGGTGTTGAACTGCACAAAGCACATGAGAAATTTTTACTCCAACTCCCTATTAAGGTCCCAAGCTCATTCCTTATGAAGGCTGCCCCAAAGCCAGAGGGTCTTATTTTATAATTGTTTCACAGCAAAATGTTCAGATAGGAATGCTAATAAGGTCAGTAACAGCTTCCCCATTTTTCTAGAATAAGTTTTTCACCCCTTTGGGGCAGGCCTCTCCTGAAATTTGGAAAGGACTTGAAGGCTGGTCTGTCTGCAAGGAGACGTGTGTGTGCATAGCCTGTAGGTGCAGGATGACAGTTTGGTATCAGTGTAGCTTCCGTAGGAAAACAAAGCAGCAGCAGTGTCCTAACCCAACGTATCTAGAGGTTCTTGTCATTGAAGAACTGTGTTTGTTGTAGTTTTTCAGGTGGTAGCCTTGGAGATTTCCATTTTGACTCTCGGGGTTTATTTCTAAAGTTGTAAGTCAGTGCATTTATATGCATGCTGGAAAAATGAGGTCAGAAAAAGAGTGTTACTGGCATTTGGGAAGGATAATTCTTCATGCAGGGCCTTACAAGCTGTTTGAAGGCCTTATGCGTTGTTTGTCCTGCCCCCTGATTGGCCACTGTGTCCTTCGTCATTTTGACACACACACACCTCCCACTTCCTAAGGCCCCTACTGTTAACAAATCTGAAAATTCAAATCTGTATCAGTCACACGAACTACTCTATGGGCCAATGGATTACAAATAACAGAAGGTTTCCCTCATTATGAACCAATAACAGCTAAACTTTGTAAGTTCAAAAGTAAGAACGATCATTCCAAATACTGTCCCTCCAATGTTGATGGAAGCTAGAAGGCAGGATCCATTTTCTCCTGCTAACCCCACATCCACTTAGTATGCAAGGCTCTTTCTAAAATGGATAAGGCTTTGAAGTGTGGCATCCATTCTTGAGGATTTTCACAGAGGGGGGAAATCAGCATGTGCTTGAGAAAAGTTTAAGTTCTTTCAGGATTCCTGATCAAGACAGTGAACTGGAAAACCCTAAGCTCACCTCCTCCCATAGACACACCAAAACTACAACTGCATATGGAACAACTATCTCTGAGGATGGATGACCTGGAGATAGCAGAACAGATGTTCCACAACCGAGGGTATAAAGGAAAGGCCTGGTCAAGACGGGCCGGAGGCGCAGAGAAGTGGTCCAGTCAGAGGCCACTCCCCTGGCATGCTGACCACAAGGGGAGGGACAGCCCAGCTGAGAAGGTTACCCCGGGGAGCGGGGGTCCACGTCCCTTGTGGGGCTCGCCAGCCCTGGAGACCTGCCCTGGGAAGACAAGTTCCCAAACACCTGTGTGTGAAAGCCAGCAGGGCCTACCTCCAGGAGAGCCTGAGGGCTGTGGGAAACCAAGCCTCCATCCTTGAGGGCGCCTGCACAAGCCCACTTGCTCTGAGTCCCAGCACACAAGCAGCAGCTTGAAAAGCACCTGGATCTGCTTTTCAGGGGTGCTGCATCCTTCTACTTTTCTGTATATTCAGTCCATTAAGTTTTGAGAGCTTGATATTGAAACTCCAACTACAAATCTTTATCTATTAAAAAATAATTGTAATATATAGTGGAACTATATGTAACTTTGTTCTACATTTTCCAAGTCTCCTATAAGTATTTTATCATATTTTCATAATTTAAAAAATAAAAAAGAAAGAGAAAAAAATATTCTCTAATCTGAAATTGCCAAGATTTTGCTTTTCCTTTTTTAAAATCATGAACAGGTGTTGAATATAATCAATTAAGTTTCTTTTTTCTGAATCTATTAATATGACCATAAGTAATTTCTTTCCTTTATCTGGTTATGAGGTAAATTACATTAATTGATTTTCAAATGTTAAACCAATTTTGCCTTCCTATAATAAAACTTGATCTTGAAATAGTAAAAAAAAAAAATAAGAGCATCTGGGTCCTATGAGAAAGTGGTTCACTGACTGATTTCAGAGCATGTGACAGAGGGGCAGGATCCAGTGGACTCCGTCCTGAGGACAGATGTGCTGGTAAGTGCTGTTGTCTCCCTTTCCATCTGCTTGGCCCAGCGCTGGTGGGCAGCGTTCTGACACTCTCCATCCCCCTAGCTACAACAGGGGGTGCCTCTCCCCAGCACTGCTTGAGGAACTGCCCCGGCCCATCACCCCAAAGCAGCTCCTGTTCCACACTGCGGGGGCAGCACCGGATGGCATAGGCCCCCCCAAGGCAATTCCCACTCTCAGAGTCTGGCCCCTATGTCAGTGTGTCTGCCACAATCATTACTGGGTCTTGCAGTCGGCCAACTAGGGGCAACTCCTGCCCATCAGTGCCCCCACAGCAACCATGACCCAACTACAACAGGAGGAGGCGTATGTCCCACAGGGGATACCCTGGGAGCACCCCGCTCTGGTGACCAGGGGGCATCGTGCTCTTGGACGGACCCCAAAAGACACCTTCCACATAAGGCCACTTTTTCAGACGAGGAGATGTAGCTGATAAACCTAACACAGAGAGATAAACACAGAAAGTTAGGCCAAATGAGGAGATAAAGGAACACCTTCCACATGAAAGGACAAGATAATAAACCTCAGAAAAAGAAGCTTTTCTTGAGAAAAATGGAGATAAGCAATTAATCAGATAAAAAGTTCAATGTAATAGTCATAAAGATGCTCACCAAACTTGGGAGAAGAATGCATGAACCCAAGGAGAACTTCAATGAGGAGACAGAAAGTATAAAAAAGAACCAATCACAACTAAAGAATACAATAATTGAAATGAAAAATACTGTAGAGGGAATCCATAGCAGATTAGAGGATGCAGAAGAGAGAATCAGTGATTCAGAAGACAGGGTAGTGAAAATCACCCAGTCAGAGAAGGAAAAAAAGAAAGTAAAAACCTGAGGACAGCACAAAGCTTACTAACATTTACAATATGAGGGCCCCAGGAGGAGAAGAGAGAGAAAGGGCCAGAAAGGGTCCTTAAAGAAACAAAAGCTGAAAACTTCTCTAACCTGGTGAAGGAAACAGACTCCAAAGTCTAGGAAGCATGTGCCTGTGTGCTAAATCACTTCAGTTGTGCTTGATTCTTTGTGACCCCATTTCTGCTTGATTCTTTGTGAGCCTAGCCCACTAGGCCCCTCTGTCCATGGGATTCTCCAGGCAAGGATACTGGAGTGGGTTTCTGTGCCCTCCTGCAGGGGATCTTCCCGACCCAGGGACTGAACCCATGTCTCTTACATCTCACGCATTGGCAGGCAGGTTCTTTACCACTAGTCCCACCTGGGAAGCACCTAGTAAGCATAGAGAGTCCTAAAGAAGATGAACCCAAAGAGGTCCATACAAAGACATATTATGATTAAAAGATCTAGTTAAAGATAAAGAATCTTAAAAAGAAGTAAGGAAGAAAAAAGTTAAGTACAAGAAAACACCCATAAAAATATCAGCTGATATAAGAAATGAATAAATTCCTAGAAACACACTCTTTCAGGACTGAATCAAGAAGAAATGTTACTTGAATAGACCAATCACTCTTAATGAAATTGAATCAGTAATTAAAAAAAGAAAACTACTGCAAAGTTCAGGACTTCACAGGTGAGTTCTACAAAACATTTTATGAAGAGTTAACAATTTTCCTTCTCAAACTATTCCAAAAAATTGAAGAGGAAGGAACACTTCTAAACTCATTCAATGAGGCATTACCCTGGTACCAGAATGAGACAAGGATGCCACCAGGAAAGAAAATTAAGACCAATATCCCCCAAAAACACAGATGTGAAAACTGCAACAAAATATTAGTGAACTAGATGTAACAAAATATGAAAAGGGTCATACATCATGATTGAGCGAGATTTATTTCAGGGATA
This sequence comes from Dama dama, assembly GCF_033118175.1. Lineage (NCBI taxonomy): Eukaryota > Metazoa > Chordata > Mammalia > Artiodactyla > Cervidae > Dama > Dama dama. The sequence goes on along the minus strand of NC_083708.1, from coordinate 9,856,717 downwards.
CAAAGATGGTTCAATATCCAGAAATCAATCAGTGATCAACAGTGAGCGATCTGTACTGTTCTGTTTAGTTGCTAGTGGTATCCGATTCTTTGTGACCCCATGGACTGCAGCACGCCAGGCTTCCCTGTCCATCACCAACTCTCGGAGCTTACTCACACTCATGTCCACCGAGTCGGTGGTGTCATCCAACCATCTCAAACTCTGCCATCCCTTTCTCTTCCTGCCTTCAATCTTTCCCAGCATTAGGATCTTTTCCAATGAGTTGGCTCTTTGAATCAGGGAGCTGAAGTATTGGAGCTTCAGCTTCAGCATTAGTCCTTTCAATGAACACCCAGGACTGATCTCCTTTAGGATGGACTGGGTGGATCTCCTTGCAGTCCAAAGGACTCTCAAGAGTTTTCTCCAACACCACAGTTCAAAAGCATCAATTCTTTGGTGCTCAGCTCTCTATATGGTCCAACTCTCACATCCATACATGACTACGGGAAAAACCATAGCTTTGAATAGATGGACCTTTGTTGGCAGTAACGTCTCTGCTTTTTAATATGCTGTCTAGGTTGGTCGTAGCTTTTCAACCAAGGAGAAAGTGTCTTTTAATTTAATGACTGCAGTCACCATCTGCAGTAATTTTGGAGCCCAAGAAAATAAAGTCTGTAACTGTTTCCATAGTTTCCCCATCTATTTGCCATGAAGTGATGGGACCGGATGCCATGATCTTAGTTTTTTGAATGTTGAGTTTTGAGCCAATTTTTTCACTCTCCTCTTTCACTTTCATCAAGAGGCTCTTTAGTTCCTCTTCACTTTCTGCTACAAGAGTGGTGTCCTCTGCATATCTGAGGTTATTGATATTTCTCCCAGCAATCTTGATTCCAGCTTGTGCTTCGTCCAGCCTAGAGTTTCTCATGATGTATTCTGCATATAAGTTAGATAAGCAGGGTATCAATATAGAGCCTTGATGTATTCCTTTCCCAATTTAGAACCATTCCACCGTTTCATGTCCAGTTCTAACTGTTGCTTCTTGACCTGCATACACAGTTCTCAGGAGGCAGATCAGGTGGTCTGTTATTCCCATCTCTTGAAGAATTTTCCACAGTTTGTTGTGATCCACACAGTCAAAGGCTTTAGTGTAGTCAATAAAGCAGAAGTAGATGTTTCTCTGGGAACTCTCTTGCTTTTTCTATGACCCAATGGATGTTGGCAATTTGATCTCTGGTTCCTCTGCCTTTTCTAAATCCAGCTTGAACATCTGGAATTTCACGGTTCATGTACTGTTGAAGCCTAGCTTGGAGAATTTTGATTCTAGCTTGTAGAATCAATGTAGTACAAATGAATAAACAAAACTGTGCAGAAACAGATTCACAGATACAGGGGTCAAACTGGTGTTTGCCAGAGGGTAGGTGAGTGGGAGTTTGGGGGAAATAGATGAAAGGGATTAAGACAGTCAAATTTCCAGGAATATGATAAATAATTCATGGGAATATAATATACAGCATAGGAAATATGGTCAATAACATTGTGATAACTTTTTATGGTGACAGGTGGTTACTAGACCAGTGGTGATTAATTTATAATGTATATTTTTTTTTCTTTTTTTTTTATTATTATTATTATTTTTTTTCCCAGTGGGTTTTGTCATACATTGATATGAATCAGCCATGGATTTACATGTATTCCCAATCCCGATCCCCCCTCCCACCTCCCTCTCCACCCGATTCCTCTGGGTCTTCCCAGTGCACCAGGCCGGAGCACTTGTCTCGTGCATCCCACCTGGGCTGGTGATCTGTTTCACCATAGATAGTATACATGCTGTTCTTTTGAAATATCCCACCCTCACATTCTCCCACAAAGTTCAAAAGTCTGTTCTGTATTTCTGTGTCTCTTTTTCTGTTCTGCATATAGGGTTATCGTTATCACCTTTCTAAATTCCATATACATGTGTCAGTATGCTGTAATGTTCTTTATCTTTCTGGCTTACTTCACTCTGTATAAGGGGCTCCAGCTTCATCCATCTCATTAGGACTGGTTCAAATGAATTCTTTTTAATGGCTGAGTAATATTCCATGGTGTATATGTACCACAGCTTCCTTATCCATTCATCTGCTGATGGGCATCTAGGTTGCTTCCATGTCCTGGCTATTATAAACAGTGCTGCGATGAACATTGGGGTGCACGTGTCTCTTTCAGATCTGGTTTCCTCAGTGTGTATGCCCAGAAGTGGGATTGCTGGGTCATATGGCAGTTCTATTTCCAGTTTTTTAAGAAATCTCCACACTGTTTTCCATAGCGGCTGTACTAGTTTGCATTCCCACCAACAGTGTAAGAGGGTTCCCTTTTCTCCACACCCTCTCCAGCATTTATTGCTTGTAGACTTTTGGATAGCAGCCATCCTGACTGGCGTGTAATGGTACCTCATTGTGGTTTTGATTTGCATTTCTCTAATAATGAGTGATGTTGAGCATCTTTTCATGTGTTTGTTAGCCATCTGCATGTCTTCTTTGGAGAAATGTCTGTTTAGTTCTTTGGCCCATTTTTTGATGGGTCATTTATTTTTCTGGAATTGAGCTGCAGGAGTTGCTTGTATATTTTTGAGATTAATCCTTTGTCTGTTTCTTCATTTGCTATTATTTTCTCCCAATCTGAGGGCTGTCTTTTCACCTTACTTATAGTTTCCTTTGTAGTGCAAAAGCTTTTAAGTTTCATTAGGTCCCATTTGTTTAGTTTTGCTTTTATTTCCAATATTCTGGGAGGTGGGTCATAGAGGATCTTTCTTTGATTTATGTCGGAGAGTGTTTTGCCTATGTTCTCCTCTAGGAGTTTTATAGTTTCTGGTCTTACATTTAGATCTTTAATCCATTTTGAGTTTATTTTTGTGTATGGTGTTAGAAAGTGTTCTAGTTTCATTCTTTTACAAGTGGTTGACCAGTTTTCCCAGCACCACTTGTTAAAGAGGTTGTCTTTTTTCCATTGTATATCCTTGCCTCCTTTGTCAAAGATAAGGTGTCCAAAGGTTTGTGGATTTATCTCTGGGCTTTCTATTCTGTTCCATTGATCTATATTTCTGTCTTTGTGCCAGTACCATACTGTCTTGATGACTGTGGCTTTGTAGTAGAGTCTGAAGTCAGGCAGGTTGATTCCTCCAGCTCCATTCTTCTTTCTCAAGATTACTTTGGCTATTCGAGGTTTTTTGTATTTCCATACAAATTGTGAAATTCTTTGGTCTAGTTCTGTGAAAAATACCGTTGGTAGCTTGATAGGGATTGCATTGAATCTATAGACTGCTTTGGGTAGAATAGCCATTTTGACAATATTAATTCTTCCAATCCATGAACACGGTATGTTTCTCCATCTGTTTGTGTCCTCTTTGATTTCTTTCATCAGTGTTTTATAGTTTTCTATGTACAGGTCCTTTGTTTCTTTAGGTAGATACACTCCTAAGTATTTTATTCTTTTTGTTGCAATGGTGAATGGTATTGTTTCCTTAATTTCTCTGTCTGTTTTTTCATTGTTAGTATATAGGAATGCAAGGGATTTCTGTGTGTTAATTTTATATCCTGCAACTTTACTATATTCATTGATTAGCTCTAGTAATTTTCTGGTAGAGTCTTTAGGGTTTTCTATGTAGAGGATCATGTCATCTGCAAACAGTGAGAGTTTTACTTCTTCTTTTCCTATCTGGATTCCTTTTACTTCTTTTTCTGCTCTGATTGCTGTGGCCAGAACTTCCAACACCATGTTGAATAGTAGTGGTGAGAGTGGGCACCCTTGTCTTGTTCCTGATTTCAGGGGAAATGCCTTCAATTTTTCACCATTGAGGGTGATGCTTGCTGTGGGTTTGTCATATATAGCTTTTATTATGTTGAGGTATGTTCCTTCTATTCCTGCTTTTTGGAGAGTTTTAATCATAAATGAGTGTTGAATTTTGTCAAAGGCTTTCTCTGCATCTATTGAGATAATCATATGGTTTTTATCTTTCAATTTGTTAATGTGGTGTATTACATTGATTGATTTGCGGATATTAAAGAATCCTTGCATTCCTGGGATAAAGCCCACTTGGTCATGGTGTATGATTTTTTTAATATGTTGTTGGATTCTGTTTGCTAGAATTTTGTTAAGGATTTTTGCATCTATGTTCATCAGTGATATTGGCCTGTAGTTTTCTTTTTTTGTGGCATCTTTGTCTGGTTTTGGAATTAGGGTGATGGTGGCCTCATAGAATGAGTTTGGAAGCTTACCTTCTTCTGCAATTTTCTGGAAGAGTTTGAGTAAGATAGGTGTTAGCTCTTCTCTAAATTTTTGGTAGAATTCAGCTGTGAAGCCATCTGGTCCTGGGCTTTTGTTTGCTGGAAGATTTTTGATGACAGTTTCGATTTCCTTGCTTGTGATGGGTCTGTTAAGATCTTCTATTTCTTCCTGGTTCAGTTTTGGAAAGTTATACTTTTCTAAGAATTTGTCCATTTCATCCAAGTTGTCCATTTTATTGGCATAGAGCTGCTGGTAGTAGTCTCTTATGATCCTTTGTATTTCAGTGTTGTCTGCTGTGATCTCTCCATTTTCATTTCTAATTTTGTTAATTTGGTTCTTCTCTCTTTGTTTCTTAATGAGTCTTGCTAATGGTTTGTCAATTTTGTTTATTTTTTCAAAAAACCAGCTTTTAGCTTTGTTGAATTTTGCTATGGTCTCTTTAGTTTCTTTTGCATTTATTTCTGCCCTGATTTTTAAGATTTCTTTCCTTCTGCTAACTCTGGGGTTCTTCATTTCTTCCTTCTCTAATTGCTTTAGGTGTAGAGTTAGGTTATTTAATTGGTTTTTTTCTTGTTTCTTGATGTAAGCCTGTAATGCTATGAACCTTCCCCTTAGCACTGCTTTTACAGTGTCCCATAGGTTTTGGGTTGTTGTGTTTTCATTTTCATTCATTTCTATACATATTTTGATTTCTTTTTTGATTTCTTCTATGATTTGTTGGTTATTCAGAAGCGTGTTATTTAGCCTCCATATGTTTGAAGTTTTAACAATTTTTTCCCTGTAATTGAGATCTAATCTTACTGCACTGTGGTCAGAAAAGATGACTGGAATGATTTCAATTTTTTTGAATTTTCCAAGACCAGATTTATGGCCCAGGATGTGATCTATTCTGGAGAATGTTCCGTGTGCACTTGAGAAAAAGGTGAAGTTGATTGTTTTGGGGTGAAATGTCCTATAGATATCAATTAGGTCTAGCTGGTCCATTGTGTCATTTAAGGTTTGTGTTTCCTTGTTAATTTTCTGTTTAGTTGATCTATCCATAGTTGTGAGTGGGGTATTAAAGTCTCCCACTATTATTGTGTTACTATTAATTTCCTCTTTCATACTCGTTAGCGTTTGCCGTACATATTGTGGTGCTCCTATGTTGGGTGCATATATATTTATAATTGTTATATCTTCTTTTTTGATTGATCCTTTGATCATTATGTAGTGTCCTTCTTTGTCTCTTTTCACTTCCTTTATTTGAAAGTCTATTTTATCTGATATGAGTATTGCGATTCCTGCTTTCTTTTGGTCTCCGTTTGCATGAAATATTTTTTTCCAGCCCTTCACTTTTAGTCTGTATGTGTCTCTTGTTTTGAGGTGGGTCTCTTGTAGACAGCATATATAGGGGTCTTGTTTTTGTATCCATTCAGCCAATCTTTGTCTTTTGGTTGGGGCATTCAACCCATTTACATTTAGGGTAATTATTGATAGGTGTGGTCCCGTTGCCATTTACTTTGTTGTTTTGGGTTCACGTTTATACAACCTTTCTGCATTTCCTGTCTAGACAAGATCCTTTAGCATTTGTTGAAGAGCTGGTTTGGTGGTGCTGAATTCTCTCAGCTTTTGCTTATCTGTAAAGCTTTTGAATTCTCCTTCATATCTGAATGAGATCCTTGCTGGATACAGTAATCTAGGTTGTAGGTTATTCTCTTTCATTACTTTCAGTACGTCCTGCCATTCCCTTCTGGCCTGGAGGGTTTCTATTGATAGATCAGCTGTTATCCTTATGGGAATCCCTTTGTGTGTTATTTGTTGTTTTTCCCTTGCTGCTTTTAATATTTGTTCTTTGTGTTTGATCTTTGTTAATTTGATTAATATGTGTCTTGGGGTGTTTCGCCTTGGGTTTATCCTGTTTGGGACTCTCTGGGTTTCTTGGATTTGGGTGGCTATTTCCTTCCCCATTTTAGGGAAGTTTTCAGCTATTATCTCCTCGAGTATTTTCTCATGGCCTTTCTTTTTGTCTTCTTCTTCTGGAACTCCTATGATTCGAATGTTGGGGCGTTTCACAGTGTCCCAAAGGTCCCTGAGGTTGTCCTCATTTCTTTTGATCCTTTTTTCTTTTTTCCTCTCTGCTTCATTTATTTCCACCATTTTATCTTCTACCTCACTTATCCTATCTTCTGCCTCCGTTATTCTACTCTTGGTTCCCTCCAAAGTGTTTTTGATCTCATTCATTGCATTATTCATTTGTAATTGACTCTTTTTTATTTCTTCTAGGTCTTTATTAAACAGTTCTTGAATCTTTTCAATCTTTGTTTCCAGGCTATTTATCTGTAACTCCATTTTGTTTTCAAGATTTTGGATCATTTTTATTATCATTATTCTAAATTCTTTTTCAGGTAGATTCCCTATCTCCTCCTCTTTTGTTTGACTTGGTGGGCATTTTTCATGTTCCTTTACCTGTTGGGTATTTCTTTGCCTTTTCATCTTGTTTAGATTGCTGTATCTGGAGTGGGCTTTCTGTATTCTGGAGGTCTGTGGTTCCTTTTTGTTGTGGAGGATTAACCCAGTGGGTGGGGTTAGACGATTGGCTTGTCGAGATTTCCTGGTTAGGGAAGTTTGTGTCAGTGTTCTGGTGCGTGGAACTTGATTTCTTCTCTTTGGAGAGCAATGGAGTGCCCAGTAATGAGTTTTGAGATGGGTCTATGTGTTAGGTGTGACCTTGGGCAGCCTGTATGTTGATGTTCAGGGCTATGTTCCTGCGTTGCTGGAGAATTTGCGTGGTATGTCTTGCTCTAAAACTTATTGACTCTTGTGTGGTGGTTGGTTTCAGTGTAGGTATGGAGGCTTTTGGACAGTCACTTATTACTTAAAGTTCCTTGTAGTCAGGAGTTTTCTGGTGTTCTCAGGTTTTGGGCTTAAGTCTCCTGCCTCTGGATTTCAGTTTTATTCTTCCTGTAGTCTCAGGACTTCTCCAACTATACAGCCCTCCTTTCGAAGACAATGGGCTGCTTTTCTGGGTGCCTGATGACCTCAGCTAGCGATCAGAAGTTGTTTTGTGAAGTTTGCTCTGCGTTCAGTTATTCTTTTGATGAATTTGTAGGAGAGAAAGTGGTCTCCCCGTCCTACTCCTCCGCCATCTTGGCCTGACCTCACTAATTTATAATGTATATAAAGACTGAATCAGTATACTGTACACCTGAAACAAATATAATATTGTACGTCAACTACACTTTAATAAAATTAAAAAATTAAAGCCAACAAACAACTAAAAATAAGTAAGTGCTTTCTTAAAAAAACTCTTCCAAGAGGAAAGATCTCCTGGAAAAATTTGCCTTTCTTACTTGTACATGGGACCTCAGCTGGATCATGCTTCTCAGGACTTCTTTGATCCTAATGTGGTACCTTCTTATTCACTCCTGGCGGCAAGAACAAATTAGGTCCTACGGTGTTGACCCAGCTGGGAATGAAGGACACCAGGGAGAGTGCTCCTCTCAGTGCACACTGCTGCTGCTGCTGAGTCGCGTCAGTCGTGTCCGACTCTATGTGACCCCACAGACGGCAGCCCACCAGGCTCTGCCATCCCTGGGGTTCTCCAGGCAAGAGCACTGGAGAGGGTTGCCATTTCCTTCTCCAATGCATGAAAGTGAAAAGTGAAAGTGAAGCCACTCAGTCGTGTCCGACTCTTCTCGACCCCATGGACTGCAGCGTACCAGGCTCCTCCATCCATGGGATTTTCCAGGCAAGAGTACTGGAGTGGGGTGTCATTGCCTTCTCCAAGTGCACAATGGGAAGGCAATAATCAGAAACCCACAGGAGGTCAAAATCTAAAACTGTCTGGAAATGCCTTTGAATTTAAAAAGGTGTCAACAATGACCTCTTTCAGGAATTTAGGAAAAATCCAAGTGAGGTGACTCAACTCAGAATCACACTGGCCTTTATTCCTGCTGTAGGAGGATCAGGGTGCTGAAAGAGGGTCACACGTTTCATCATCAGAACCTTGGTAGGAGCAGTACTTCCCCCATGCAAACTAGATTGTGAACTTCTAAAATAGTCATATTTGGTTTCACTGCACTTTGCAGATACTGAATCTTTTACAAATTGAAGGTCTGTAGCAACTCTGGGGCAAAAAAGTCTACTGGTGTCATATTTCAAATTTCTCATGATTATTGTATTTGTCATGGCTCTATAAATGGGACAACAAAGTCTCAATGACAGCACATCTGTTTACAACATGGTTTACTGAGCATTTTAAGCCCACTGCTGAGACCTATTGCTCAGAAAGAAGATTCATTCCAAAATATTACTGCTCATTGACAATGTACCTGGTCACCCAGGAGACCTGACAGAAATGTACAACAAGATTCCTGTGATTTTCATGCAGCCCATGGACCAAGGAGTCATTTTGACTTTCGAGTCTCATTCTTTAGAAAATATATTCTGTAAGGCTATAGCTGCCATAGACAGTGATTCATCTGATGGATCTGGGGGAAAATAGAAAAACTTCCTGAAAAGATTCACGATCCTAGATGTCAAGAAGAACACTGATGATTCACAGGAAGAGGTCAAAATATCAACATTAACAGGAATTTGGAAGAAGTTGATTCCAACCCTCATGGATGATGTTGAGGTGTTCAAACCTTCAGTGGGGGAAGTAACAACAGGTGTACTGGAAACAGTAAGAGAGCTAGAATTAGAAGTGGAGCCTGAAGATGGGATTGAATTGCTGCAATTTCATGATGAAACTTGAACGGAAGAAGGATTGCTTCTTATGGATGAGCAAAGAAAGTGGTTTCTCGAGATAGAATTTACTCCTGGTAAAGATGCAGTGAAGCTTGTTGAAATGACAACAAAGGATTTAGAATAGTGCATAAACTTAGTTGATAAAACAGCAGCAGAATTTTGAGAGGATTGACTCCAACTTCAAGTGTGGACAAAATGCTATCAAACAGCACTGCTGTTACAGAAACATTGTTTGTGAAAAGAAGAGTCAGTTGATGCAGCAAAATTCATCACTGGCTTATTTTAAGAAATTGCCACAGCCACCCCACCCTTCAACAACCTACAGCGGGTCCTACAGTAGGTAGGACCCTGATCAGTCATCAGCCACCAACATGGAGACAAGACACTCCCCCGAGAAGAAGATTACGAAGAGCTAAAGGCTCAGAGGACGGTTAACAGATTTCAGTAATGAAGTAACTGCTAATTAAAGTATATGTGTTTTTTGTTTTTAGATATAATACTGTTGCATGCCTAACAGGCTACAGAACAGTACAAGCACAACTTTCACATGCACTGAGAAACCAGAAAATTCACATGGCTTGATTCACTGCGATGTCTACTTCCTGGTAATGGCCTGGAACCACCCCATAATATCTGCCGGCCATGCTTGAAGTCTCATGTCAATTTCTCATTGCTCTCCACATGCTCCAGCTTCTCTGATAAGCCAAGAAAATTCTATAAAACCTCTTTAAATTTCTGTCCATTCTTATAGACAATGAGACAATAAAAGTCTCTTTCTATAGTGCATGTCTCAAACCAAACTATGTCATTTCAAGTGAAATGGGATTTTTTTTCCTGAAAAACACTGGAAAAATGTCCCTTTTAGAAAGTTCTGAAGAGCCACCATCAAACATAATTTGCGTGTGGGCAGACGCCTGGTGTCTCGCTCAGGCCCACATTCTGTCTCTTCTGCGCTGGGTTTCTTACTTCAGCTTTTCCTCAGATTCAGTCACACTGTGTCAAGAAGAGGACTGATTCAGCTGACAGTCTCTGGGCTTCCATGGTCTCTAGGGTAACAGTAGTTTTTATAATCATCCATCATGCAGAGGGCAACAGTTTTATATGCATATTTTTTCCTTTTTGAGAAAACTTTTAAATTGAGCAGAGCAAAACTTTCAAGTTACACTCATAACTGCATATTCTGAGTACTTCAATCTATTTATCTACCAGAGAAAAACCCTTCAGTTCCTGTCAGCTGTGGTTAGGCACCACGAATTGACCAGTAGCCCTTCTCTTTTCTATAATAAGGTTTCCCGGTGTCTTTTGACAGGATTATAAATACAGTATGACTACAGGCAAATATTTCTTAAAAACAAATCCCGTAGTGCAAAAGTTTTTTGGACTAAATTTTTGGAATGCAAAAGTAGGAAGTCAAGAAATACCTGGAGTAACAGGCAAATTTGGCCTTGGAATACAGAATGAAGCAGGGCAAAGGCTAATAGAGTTTTGCCAAGAGAACGCACTGGTCATAGCAAACACCCCCTTCCAACAACTCAAGAGAAGACTCTACACATGGACATCACCAGATAGTCAATACTGAAATCAGATTGATTATATTCTTTGCATCCAAAGATGGAGAACCTCTATGCAGTCAACAAAAACACAACCAGGAGCTGACTGTGGCTCAGATCATGAACTCCTTATTGCCAAATTCAGATTTAAGTTGAAGAAAGTAGGGAAAGCCACTAGACCATTCAGGTATGACCCAAATCAAATTCCTTATGGTTACAGAGTAGAAGTGTCAAATAGATTCAAGGAATTAGATCTGGTAGACAGAGTGCCTGATGATCTATGGACAGAGGTTCGTGACACTGTACAGGAAGCAGGGATCAAGACCATCCCCAAGAAAAAGAAATGCAAAACGTCAAAATGGTTATTTGAGGAGGCCTTACAAATAGCTGTGAAAAGAAGAGAAGCAAAAATCAAAGGAGAAAAGGAAAGATATACCCATTTGAATGCAGAGTTCCAAAGAATAGCAAGGAGAGATAAGAAAGTATTCTTTAGTGATCAATGCAAAGAAATAAAGGAAAACAATAGAATGGGAAAGACTAGAGATCTCTTCAAGAAAATTAGAGATACCAAGGAAACATTTCATGCAACTATGGGCATAATAAACTATGGGCAAAATAAACTATAGGCAAGAATACATAGAAGAACTATACAAAAAAGATCTTCATGACCCAGATAACCATGATGGTGTGATCACTCACCTAGAACCAGACATCCTGGAATGTGAAGTCAAGTGGGCCTGAGGAAGCATCAGTACAAACAAAGCTAGTGGAGGTGATGGAATTCCAGTTGAGCTATTTCAAATCCTAAAAGATGATGCTGTGAAAGTGCTGCACTCAATACGCCAGCAAATTTGGAAAACTCAGCAGTGGCCACAGGACTGGAAAAGGTCAGTTTTCACTCCAATCCCAAAGAAAAGCAATGGCAAAGAATGCTCAAACTACCACACAATTGCACTCATCTCACACACTAGCAAAGTAATGCTCAAAATTCTCCAAGCTAGGCTTCAACAGTATGTGAACCGTGAACTTCCAGGTGTTCAAGCTGCATTTAGAAAAGGCAGAGGAAACAGAGATCAAATTGTCAGCATCTGTTGGATCACTGAAAAAGCAAGAGGGTTCCAGAAAAACATCTACTTCTGCTTTATTGACTATGTCAAAGCCTTTGACTGTGTGGATCACAACAAACTGTGGGAAATTCTTCAAGAGATGGGGATGCCAGATCACCTGAGCTGCCTCCTGAGAAATCTGTATGCAGGTCAAGAAGCAACAGTTAGAACTGGACATGGAACAATAGACTGGTTCTAAATCGGGAAACGAGTACATCAAGGCTGTATACTGTCACCCTGTTTATTTTATTTATTTATTTATTTATTAGTTGGAGGAACCCTGTTTATTTAACTTACATGCAGAGTACATCATGAGAAAAGCCAGAATGGATAAAGTACAAGCTGGAATCAAGACTGCCAGGAGAAATATCAATAACCTCATATATGCAGATGACACCACACTTATGGCAGAAAGTGAAGAGAAACTAAAGAGCCTCTTGATGAACATGAAAGAGGAGAGTGAAAAAGTTAGCTTAAAGCTAAACATTCAGAAAACTAAGATCATGGCATCTGGTCCCATGACTTCATGGCAGATAGATGAGGAAACAGTGGAAACAGCGGCAGACTTTTTTTTTTTTTTGGTGGGGGAGGGCTCCAAAATCACTGCAGATGGTGACTGCAGCCATGAAATTAAAAGACACTTGCTCCTTGGAATAAAAGTTATTACCAACCTAGATGGCATATTAAAAAGCAGAGACATTACTCTGCCAATAAAGTTCTATCTAGTCAAAGTATGGTTTTTCCAGTAGTCATGTATGGATGTGAGAGTTGGACTATAAAGAAAGCTGAGCGCTGAAGAATTGATGCTTTTGAACTGTGATGTTGGCGAAGACTCTTGAGAGCTCCTTGGATAGCAAGGCGATCCAACCAGTTCATCCTAAAGGAAATCAGTCCTGAATATTCATTGGAAGGACTGATGCTGAAGCTGAAACTCCAATAGTTTGTCCACCTGATGCAAAGAACTGATTCATTGGAAAAGACCCTGATGCTGGGAAAGATTGAAGCTGGGAGAAGAAGGGGTCGACAGAGGATGAGATGGTTGGATGGCATCACCGACTCAATGGACATGAGTTTGAGTAAACTCTGGGAGTTAGTGATGGACAGGGAAGCTCGGCGTGCCGCAGTCCATGGGGTTGCAAAGAGTCGGACATGACTGAGTGACTGAACTGATCTGAACTGAAAAGGAGATACTGTGCAAACATTGAGGAGATACCTGAGCTAATAATGATAAATAATGACATATTATTGCTGTTATTATCATAGCAAAATTATTAAATACATTTAGATTAGCAGATAATGATCAGCTTTAAGTTTGAATGAGTAATAGTTAAAAATCTATTTCTGGAATGTCAAATACTAACAAGATATCCTATATTAAATGTATAGTACAAACAAATTTATACAAAATATATACCAAATATATATAATCTATTTACATATTTTTGATGTATTAATACATATTTTTAACGTATATTCTGGAGAAAGAAATGAGGTTGCAAAAGAGTTGGATATGACAACAAATAAACAACAAAAATTGTACATTAATATACATAATTGTTGACTTAACTGTGATTAGCATGTTATATATACTGAGAGTGAAATAGTTGGTAAACGAATATTGTCCTTGAAGACTTACCTTGGGGTCCAGGGTCTCCAGGAGGTCCAGGTAACCCATCCTTGCCTGGAGGCCCAGGCCTCCCATGAGCTTGAGCAGCCAGCATTGCTGCTGGGAGCTTGAGCTGGGATAGGAACACGGCCATCCTCTCTTCATTGATGAAAGGAAAAATAATACATCATGTTACAGAAATACTTTGTATGTCAAAAGTTTTCAAATTTGTTTCTCATGAAATTCAACAAAAATTGATCTGGTTTTCAATTTACGTATGTCTAGTTTACCAACAGGTTTGATTGCTAAGAGATTTTTTGATTGTTCAAGTAAAACAATTGTACAAGGTTGCTTCAACATGAAGACAGGTAAGTTGTGACAATGAGAGGCTCTGAGGTCCTTTAGTGATTCAGAGATGTTGCCAACCTAGTGGGCAACGTCCTAGAACCTGATTAACCTCTGTGATGACTTGTGGAGAGAACTCAGGTTCGTATTTAAAAAATGGTTGTTATAATAAATTTAAGCCTCTTTCCAGCAATACTGTGAACGTGCCTGTGGTGATTTAAAATATGCTGATAGCATACTAACACATATATATGGAATTTAGAAAGATGGTAATGATAACCCTATATGCAAAACAGAAAAAGAGACACAGAAGTACAGAACAGACTTTTGAACTCTGTGGGAGAAGGTGAGGGTGGGATGTTTCAAAAGAACAGCATGTATATTATCTATGGTGAAACAGATCACCAGCCCAGGTGGGATGCATGAGACAAGTGCTCGGGCCTGGTGCACTGGGAAGACCCAGAGGAATCAGGTGGAGAGGGAGGTGGGAGGGGGGATCGGGATGAGGAATACATGTAACTCCATGGCTGATTCATGTCAATGTATGACAAAACCCACTGAGCTGAAATGTTGTGAAGTAATTAGCCTCCAACTAATAAAAAAAAATAATAAAAAAAATAAAATATGCTGATAAAGTCTTTGACACTCTCTTCCAGGTGGAATTCAGTTCAGTTCAGTTCAGTCACTCAGTCGTGTCTGACTCTTTGCTACCCCATGAGTGGAATTAGGTGGAGCCTAACCCTCCTATTACAGAGTGTGGGCTGGACTTTCTTTTACTTTTAAGGAATAGGAAAAAGGCAAGTCGGGAGACTAATTCATAAAGGCTGCTGACTTCCTGGCTGCATTCTCTCTTAGCTTCTCATTCTGAGGGAAGCCAGCTGCCACATCCCGAGGACACAAACAGACCTACATAGGGGTGAACTGAAGCCATCTACCGATAGCCACATGAGTGAGCCTGGACGTGGCTCTCCCAGCCCCAGCCAAGCCCTCAGGGGACGTCAGCTGGCACTCTGAACATAATTCATGACAGACTGAGTCAGAACCACACAACTAAGCAACTCAGAAAGTCCCTGACCCAGAAAAAATGTGTGATGATAACCACTGTTGTTTTAAGCCACTGAAGTTTTGAGAAACTTTCTTATGCAGCAATAGGTAACTCATGTGGTAGGTGACACTTTATAGCATTGAACAAAACTGCATTATTGGACTTCCCTGACGGCACAGTGGATAAGAGCCCACCTGCCAATGTAGGGGGCAGGGGTTTAATCCCTGGTCCGGGAAGATTCCTCAGGCTGCGGAGAAAGTGAGCCCGTGCGCCACAACTACTGAGCCTGTGCTCTAGGGCTCTGGAGCGCAGTTACTGGGCCCGCAAGCCACAGCTAGGGAGCCCTTGTGTCGCAGCTACTGAAACCCACGAACCTGGAGCCTGTGCGTGGCAACAAGAGAAGCCCGGGCACTGCAAGAAGAGTAGCCCCTGCCCTCTGCAACTAGACAGAGCCCACGGGCAGCACCCAAGACCCAGCGCAGCCACAAATCAACAAACACAGCAGTGTACACAGGTCAGAAAGCCGCATTATTGACAAAGAGGTTTATTTATTGAAAAGATGTCCATCACAGTGATTTCATGGCACTGTTTAATTTCTGCTGCTGCTGCTAAGTCGCTTCAGTCGTGTCCGACTCTGTGCGACCCCATAGACGGCAGCCCACCAGGCTCCCCCGTCCCTGGGATTCTCCAGGCAAGACCACTGGAGTGGGTTGCCATTTCCTTCTCCAATGCATGAAAGTGAAAAGTGAAAGTGAAGTCAGTCAGTCATGTCCGACTCTTAGCGACCCCATGGACTGCAGCCCACCAGGCTCCTCCGTCCATGGGATTTTCCAGGCAAGAGTACTGGAGTGGGGTGCCATCACCTTCTCCAGTTTAATTTCTAAGCTGGGCTAATATTTTACTTTGTCGAAAACTAATGTATACTTTTAAAATAAAAATGTCTTACAATACACCCTCATTCTTCTTCTTCTTCTTCTTTTTTTTTTCTGGTTTGATTTCCAGTTAGTTCCGTCATTCAGCCTAAGTCTCAACAGGAAGGATATCTCATTTGGCTAAAGGAACAAATACAGCATTGGTGCCGAGAAGCACGTGCCCAGGGAATGTCAACTGCAGACAGTGAAAACAGCAAAAAGCCTCTGTACCTTTCTGTGAGCCTCAAGAAGATGCTGAAACTGAGAACACACAAGTCGCAGGAAGCTGACAAGTTATTCAGAACATTTGAACACCTGTTGCCAGTGTTGAGTGATGTGACCTTTATGCACTGAACACATCCTAAGTCTTCTCAAGGACATAGCGCTGTCACCTGCCCTTGGTTCATCTACCCGGCTGCCTGTCATCGGGGACCCAAACAGAGAGGCGATGGAGGGCAGCTAGGACTGTGCCCGAGTGCTGCCTCCAGAGAGCTTGGTCGTGAGAGTATCCTCACAGGTGGAGCCAAACATCAACACGCTACTGCATGTAAAATGAACAACCACGGACCTACAGTATAGCATAGGAACCCTGCTCAATGTTCCCTAACAGTCTAAATGGGAAAAGAATTTGAAAAAGAATAGATACATGTGTACATGTACACATATAACTGAACCACTTTACTGCACATCTGAAACTAACACAACATTTTTGATCAACTATATACTCCAATATAAAATGAAAAGCTAAATGTCAGCAAAAAAGTGGCTATACTCTACATTGTATAGATGTTGACATTTAGCTTTTCATTATTTTATTTATTTTTATTTTATATTGGGATGTTAATAACTCTTAAGAATTTGAAAAATGAGGAACTTCAGAAAAGGTAAATTTGAAAATATAAATAAGAATTTTCACTCTAGAATTCCTAAACAAGTCATATTATTAACTAAATTAAACATTCTCTATGAATAGGGCCTAACATTTTCTGTATTCAGTGCTCTTGTTGGGGGATCATGGAGACAGCTTGAGAGACATGATCATTTCAGTAACAACTATTATCTATGTTTTTATAAGTCCCATGCACTATAATGATTATCTGCTGATAAGCTTTATTTTATGACTAGAAATCTGTCATATAATTATCCTCAGAATTATTTTTCTAATAATCAAGTCACAGTTATAGAATTCTTGGTTATTAATATCACATAGACCATTGTTTAAATTTCATCTCAGAAGCATGTTCAATATTTTACCACTATGTCATTGGGAAGATCCCCTGGAGAAGGGAACAGCTACCCACTCTGGTATTCTTGTGAGGAGAAGGCCATGGACAGAAGAGCCTGCGGGCTATAGTCCACAGTGTCTGAGTCAGAAGTGACCGAGTGAGTAACACACTTACAGAGCTCATATTTAACAAACCTAATATATACACAACTAGATTTAAAACAGAAAACTGGAGGAGGGCATATCCTTGCTATGACAAAAAGAAACAGTATTCTTTTCATGTATTTTCTTTAAAAAGCAAATTCAAATGATTTCAATTGTGAAACTAACCACAATTTTTTGAAGATACAGCTAATAAGTATTAAGAAATGAATCTTTCATGTGAAAAATTCCAGACAAGTGTTTTACTGATTATATTAGTGTTAATTTTGCAAGTAAGGACAAAATGTAACACATTAGAATCCATAGCTGCCAGCTGGGAAAAACCAGGGCCAAATCACAGAGACCTGTAAAGAGTTACCTCAACTTTCTCCAGACTTTTTCACTCAGTGTAGTTTTATTTGAACTTGGAAGATATTTTTCACTTAAACAGCTATGTCTGTTTTATAAATTTTTGATAAAGAACAAGTTACTCTTGAGAGTAACCTATTTTTCAATGGGCTTCAATAAAAAATTTTCTTTAAAAAATGTAGGTCCATACACTGTTTAGGAAGTAAAGCAAAATTATTTTCAAATAGAATTATTAAAGAAAAAGCTCCAACAAACGTGGAGTATTAGCTGTACTTACCAAAAGAGTAATCACCCTACACTCACATTCTGAAATAAAAAAAAAGCCAGAATGGAAACAGGACAGTATCCACAGGACCAGAATCTCCAGTGAAGATTTACCGACTGTGATGAAGGGGACCAAAGGGGACTGATAGCTCATCTCTAAAAGTGACATTAAGTCACTGACTTTCCAGTAACACTTTTCATTACCTTTCTATCTGGGGCATGTTTGGTTGATGTGAATACATCTGTTTTGAGTAACAGTATATAAAACAAATTTGCAATTAATATATACATATTTACATTTTTGCAAATCATCCCATTAAATACAGATAGAATATCTTTAACTGTAAACTGAGTACTTTATAAAAATATGAAATTCAATGTTTACAGCTTGAAACTTTGCATATTAGTTATTGTTTTGCACTTAAAAGATAGATATATACTTCAGTACAATTTTTCTTAATTTGAGACATACCTCTGTGAATGCCTTCAATGTCTAAACAAAATATTCCTATCACTACTTCTTCCTCTTTAACATATGAATTGAATTTACAAGTACTTTGCTTTTGGTGCTTTTAAATATTTTCAGCAGAGCAGTTTTTTTTTTTTAATTTTTAAAAATTAATTTATTTTAATTGGAGGCTAATTACTTTACAACATTGTGGTGGCTTTTGCCGTATGTCGACATGAATCAGCCACGGGTGTGTATGTGTCCCTCATCCTGAACACCCCTCCCAACTACATCCCTTTCCCCATGTATTTTTTTTTAATTTATTATGTTTTTTTATTGAAAGATAATTGCTTTACAGAATTTTGCTGTTTTCTGTCAAACCTCAACATGAATCAGCCATAGGTATACATATATCCCCTCCCCTCTGAACCTCCCTCCCATCTCCCTCCCCATCCCACCTCACTAGGTTGATACAGAGCCCCTGTTTGAGTTTCCTGAGACATACAGGAAATTCCCATTGGCTCTCTATTTTACATGTGGTAATGTAAGTTTCCATGTTATTCTTCCCATACATCTCACCCTCTCCTCCCCTCTCCCCATGTCCATAAGTATATTCTCTATGTCTGCTTCTCCACTGTTGTATTCTAACACATATATATGGAATCTAGAGAAATGGTACTGAAGAATTTATTTACAGGGCATCAATAATTTTTTAAATAATTACTTCGAGCTGTAAATTATCTAGCTTTAAGAAACACTCAGGAAGAGTCATTTAGCATAAAAGTAATTACTTCCTCTGAACCATACTCTAATGCTCTATAATTTTAAGTAATACATTTCTGAGTAAATAAATTATAAAGGCCTGTATTCTTAATTGTTTTTCCTCTGTTTTCATGGATCTTTGGTCAATAAACTGTTTTTTGCTGCACTTTCTAATGAGGCGGGAAACTAAAGAGCCTGGATAGGAGCTTGCATAAAGCAGACACACAATGCCCATCTGCCAAGGCAAACCCACAGCAGTCACAGTGGTCATTCTAACAGATGAGACCAGGGGAGGGCCTTCCTTGGAGAAAGGGCTCGTTAATATCAAGCAGACACGAATATTAATGTGGTGATAAAGTACCTCAGACAGAGAAGGAAGGGACATTCAGACATCATCTAATCCATGGTCTACCTTCTATTTCAGAGATAGAATTTGTAAATATTTTCAAAGAGATCCATCTTTTTCTCCCAAAGCCCATTCAAATGTTTAATTGCCCATTTTCTTGATAGAGCTTATTTTCTTTTGTTACTTCATTATGGAAGCAGAGACTAGTTACTGAGTGATTTCCCTCGGGAAATCAGTCATCAATTTGAAAATATTGTTACATCTTGGCCTTCAGGTTAAGTAACTTTTATTCATAGGCTTGGTAATCTGTTCTATAAATCACGTTTTGGTTCTACTATTCTGGGGCTTTCCATTTATCTCTTAAATGTGGAAACCAAAATTAAATACAGTTATCTCCTAATGAACAAAAATATCAGAAGAGCAATTTCCTTTCATATCTTAAGAATGATTTTCCAGTTTCATGTTAACTGTTAATTCAGCAGTGTCATTTGGTGGCTTCATATTCGCTCAGGGGCTCATCATGACTCAAGGGTTGTTATTGCTACATCTAACTCTGGCTGGATCTAATCCTTTGTTACCTTTGTTGCTTTGAAATGTTATTATGAGTAAAGATGGTAGATTGAACACATGTGTCTGCTTTAACTCTTTCTTACATCCCTACAAAAACAATGGTAAATTATTTTTAAAGGCATAAAACCATGAGAATAGGAGAATGACATCATGAAAGGAGATGACATTAAACTATGGAAGCTCTCAGATGGTGGAGTGTGGATAACTTCACAGACTCACAAAAATCAAATCTTTGTACTGGAAGCTGAGGGACAGCCTGTGTCAAACCATAAAATCTTTAAAATATTTAGAATTGACTGCATGAGTTACATGTGGAAGTGAGGGTGAAGGAGGGGAACTGAAATGAGGGAGATTGGTTGGAAGCCTGTTTAGGAAATGGTCTTAGAAATCCCCTTCTCTGCTTGTGCAGCTGGCTCACTGCCCCTTCCCAATTCCAGCCTGAAGGTTTATTATCTGAAAAGCGTAAACAGACCATCTCTGCACGGAAGACCACAGACTGTGTTGAGGCTTCCAGGCTGAGAACAAGAAGAGATGGAAACTGCAGTGCTTGCAGCTGAGGCCCCAGCAGGAGCCTCCTACCCTGCTCCCCAGATGGTAGCAGCCAGGCAGGTAATGCAAATGTTTCCTCTGGGGAATCTGATCAGAATGAGACTTCAAGACACTAAAGTTGAGGGTCCTGCAATTAAAAAAACCCAACTAGACTACCTACAGTAAAGCTCATGGTTGGCAACACCACCATTCACTCCTAATAGTCCATCAGTTTTTTCTAGAACCCATGCTTTTGTATGAGCAGATGGCTAAGGATGACTGGCGCAGCGGGAACCCTCTAAGTTGTATGATAGACCTAAACAAACTGAAAGAAGCAGAATGCAAGAAATAGAGACTATGATGTGGCAAATATTTTTAAAAATTACATCTCCAATTTTGTCTACCTATGAGATGATATGTATATACACAAATTTGTTGTTGTTGTGCAGTCCCTAGGTCGTGTCCGACTCTCTGTGACCACATGAACTGCGGCACACCGGGCTTCCCTGTCCTTCTCTATCTCCTGGAGTTTGCTCAGACTCAAGTCCATTGAGTCAGTGATGCCATATAACCATCTGATCCTCTGACATCCCCTTCCCTCTTGCCTTCAATCTTTCCAAACATCAGGGTCTTTTCCAATAAGTCAGCTCTTCGCATCAAGTGGCCAAAGTATTGGAATTTCACCTTTAGCATCAGTCCTTTCAGTGAATATTCAGGACTGATTTCCTTTGGAATTGACTGGCTTGATCTCCATGCAATCTAAGGGACTCTCAAGGGTCTTCTCCAACACCACAGTTCAAAAGGGTCAATTCTTCGGTGATCAGTCTACTTTATGGTCCAACTCTCACATCTGTACATGACTCCTGGAAAAACCATAGCTTTGACTCTATGGACCTTTGTTGGCAAAGTGATGTCTTTGTTTTTTTTAAATACACTGTCTAGGTTTGTAATAGTTTTTCTTCCAAGGAGCAAGCACCTTTTAATTTCATGGCTACAGTCACTGTCTGCAGTGATTTTGGAGCCTAAGAAAAAAAGTCTGTCACTGTTTCCATTGTTTCCCCATCTATTTGCCATGAAGTGATGGGACCAGATGCCATGATCTTCGTTTTTTGAATGCTGAATTTTAAGCCAGCTTTTCACTCTCCTCTTTCACTTTCATCAATAGACTCTTTAGTTTCTGTTCACTTTCTGCCATTAGAGTGGTTATCATCTACTTCTCTGAGGTTGTCGATATTTCTCCTGGAAATCTTGATTCCAGTTTGTGAGTCATACAGCCCAGCATTTCACATGATGTACTGTGCATATAAGTTAAATAAGCAGGGTGACAAGATACAGGCTTGATATTCTCCTTTCCCAATTTTGAAGCAGTCCGTTGTTCCATGTCCAGTTCTAACTGTTGCTTCTTCTCCTGACTCAGCTCAGTTCTGGAGCCTGGAAGAGGGGGAAACAGCCCCCTCCCCTCTGCAATAACAGGAAGAGGGAGCAGAGGAATTGGCTTGTCTGGGGGAACAGAGGGATCATTGTCCAAATAGGTCACGCTCATCAGAGGGGCGTGACCACAGCCGCCCCGGAGCCCCAGAGCCTCCAGGCTGGTCCCCAGGAAAGGTGGGCTGGGTCTTTCTCAGCTGGAGGAGGGGGTTTGTGCCAGGAGGATCCAGAGGGACCATGCTTTTCGCTCAGTCTACCTGCTGGGCCAGGCTGGAGCCACTTCCTTCCTTCTGACCACAGTCAAGGTCCCAGGGCCCAGCTACATCCCAGGCCTGGAACTTCCCTGGTATTCCAGTGGTTAAGAATCCACCTCCTAATGCAGGGAATGCATGTTCGATCCCTGGTCAGGGAACTAAGATCCCACCTGCTGTGGGGCAACCAAGCCCACGTGCCACAACTAGAGAGCTGGCATGATGCACTCAAAACCCAGCATGGTCAAAAAGAAAAAAACGCAAGAAACAAAACCCCAAAACCATCACCCCAGGCCTGATGTGAGGCAGAAGAGAGGTGTCAAGGCTGCTGTCTCTCCTGCTGGTCAGCTTTGGGGGTTGCAGAGTGGACCCTGGGGAGGACAAGATCCCAGAGGTTGCCCTGGCTCAGCCTTGGGGGAAGAGAAAGGAAGAGCCAAAAAGAAAGGTGGTTTATTATTCTCAGAACTGCACATAACGGCAGGAGCTTCTTTCAAGACCAGAGACGAGGACCTTCCCTTCTTGGTTTTGGGGCTTTGGTAAGGAGACTCATTACCAGAGTATACAAGTTCCTCAGGAGGCAAGTAAGGTGGTCTGGTAGTTCCATATCTTTAAGAACTTTACAGTTTGCTGTGATCCACACAAAGGCTTTACTGTAGTCAATGAGGCAGATGACTTTGGAATTCCCACACTTTTTCTATGATCCAATGGATGTTGGCAACTTGATCTCTGGTTCCTCTGCCTTTTCTGAATCCAGCTTGTACATCTGGAAGTTCTCAGTGCATGAACTGTTGAAGCCAAGCTTGAAGGGTTTTGAGCATTACCTTGTGAGCATGTGAAATGAGGACAATTGTATGATAATTTGAATATTCTTCTTTGGAATTGGAATGTAAACTGACATTTTCCAGTCCTGTTGCCACTGCTGAGTTTTCCAAATTTGCTGACATATTGAGTGATGCACTTTAACAGCATTGTCTTTTAGGATTTGAAATAACTCAGCTGGAATTCTATCACCTCCACTAGCTTTGTTTGTTGTAATGTTTCTTGAGACCCATTTGACTTCACACTCCAGATGTCTGGCTTTAGGTAAGTCATCACATCCTCATGGTTACCCAGGTCATTAAGACTCTTTTGTATAGTTCTTCTGTGCATTCTTGTCACCTCTTCTTAATATCTTCTGCTTCTGTTAGGTTCTTACTCTTTCTGTCCTTCCCCATGCCCATTCTTGCATGTACTATTTCCTTGATCTCTCTAATTTTCTTGAGGAGACCTCTAGTCTTTTCCATTCTATTGCTTTCCCCTATTTCTTTGCATTGTTCACTTAAGAAGGCTTTCTTATCTCTCCTTGCTGTTCTCTGGACTCTGCATCCAGTTGGGTGTATCTTTCCCTTTCTCCTTTGCCTTTCACTTTTCTTCTTTTCTCAGCTGTTTTCAAGGTGTTCTCAGACAACCACTTTGCCTTCTTGCATTTCTTTTTCTTTGGGATGGTTTTGGTCACTGACTCCTGTACAGTGTTATGAACCTCTGTCCATAGTTCTTCAGGCACTCTGTCTAACAGATCTAATCCTTTGTATTTATTCATCACTTCCACTGTATAGTCATAAGGGTTTTGATTTAGGTCATAACTGATTGGCCTAGTGGTTTTCCCTACTTTCTTCAATTTAAGCCAAAATTTTGCAATAAGGAGCTCATGGTCTGAGCCACAGTCAGCTCCAGGTCTTGTTTTTGCTGACCATATAGAGCATGTATACAAATACATATATAAATTAATATCTTCACTGTAGATACATTGAAAGACGAGAGCAGGATAATACTTACTAATGTGTGTGTGTGTGTGTGTGTGTGTGCATGTGTTCGTGTGCATGTGAGTGTGGTATGCTCAATCATGTTTGACTCTTTGTGACCCTATGGACTGCAGCCCTTGGCTCCTCTGTCCGTGGGATTCTCCATCCAAGAATACTGAAGTGGGTTGCCATTCCCTTCTTCAGGGAATCTTCCTGATCCAGGGATTGAATTCAGGTCTCCTGTATTGCAAGAAGATTCTTTACTGTCTGAGCCACCAGAGGCTTCCCCTTCTCAAGGTTCTGGGCTACTAAAGACGCAGATGTTACCTGAGGTCTCAAGTGTCCTGACTGCAGGGCTGACTTTACAGATGTGCTACCTTCCACCCTCAGAAGGTTGCCCCTGCTTGGTCTAATGGTCTGCTGTTGCTTTCTTATAATTCTTAATAATTTTTGAACAATGCACTTGCATTTTCCTTTTGCATTGAATCCTTCAAATTACCTGGCCTGCCTATGCCTCTAATATTTTTCACTGTTTCCATGAGAGCTTGAGATGTC
Organism: Dama dama; assembly: GCF_033118175.1. Classification (NCBI taxonomy): domain Eukaryota; kingdom Metazoa; phylum Chordata; class Mammalia; order Artiodactyla; family Cervidae; genus Dama; species Dama dama. The sequence continues at coordinate 9,832,516 of NC_083708.1, read as the reverse complement.
TTTTTCCTTTTCAGATGTTTGAGGGATGCTTGTTGTGGGGGAATGTCTGGATTGCAAAGTTTGGAGCCTATGTCATGATGTTTGATTCTAAAGTCAAAAAAGAAAAGGAGCTTCTAATATATAAGGGCAACATTAAAATTACAAGGAGAAAACTCATAACTAAAAAAAAAAAGAGTGGATAATTGTATTAAAAACTATCAGGTCAGAGAAAGATAAAGATAGTAGACAGCAAGATGAAATCAGCAGCATGAATTCACGACCTTTGAAAAAACAATTTTTTTTTCCTATTTTTTCACTGAAGCGACCTAAGTCCCTGGGCTACTCTGCTCTCTCTCTAGTGCTCAGGTGAAATAAGATGATATCAACTCAAGTGCTGACATTTTGTTCTGTCTTACTAATTTCTGCTTAAAATAATCAGGCTTCCTGGAGAGATGATAACTCCATGTTGGCAGTGAAAGCCTTAAGATGAACTTGGGGTATCCTGTTATCTTACTCCCTGGAAAATTCAATAGTGTATGTTTAGCTTAGCAAAGCAGGAACCATGAACCAATGTGGGTTTATTTTCTAAAGGCAATTCTCACCTTATTAAGCTCATAGTTGAGGGAAATGATCTTGATTTTTGCAAACCATTTGACAAAATTATGTAATATCCTTGTAAATAAAGAAATGTGGATTAGATTTTAAGACAACTATTTGGATTCAGAGCTCACTAAAATAGATTAAATAGATGCTTTACGAATGGGCAAGAGGAACTCAATGGTGTTTGGATCTAATCTTTTTAACTCAACATTTCTATTAAAAATTATGATGTGCCTATGAAATTTAGAGATGACACAAAGTTATGAGGGTCAGGCAACCTGCCCTACAACAAGACAAGATTCCAAAAGATATTTTTCAGGTTGGAACAATGTATGTACGAGAATCACTTGAAGTTGAGTAAAAATAGACATAAAAATCATACTTACATTTAAAAAATGAACACAAAGCATAATGAAAAAACTCAATTTTTTTTTAAAGTTTCTATAAGGTGGATGGAGGGTTGTTAGTTCACTTAAAAGTCAAAATGAATCAACAGTGTGATACAGACACTTTTTTTTTAAGGAACACTATCTTAGTCTGCATTATTGAAGTGTCTAAATCAGGGGTCAGAAAGCCTTCTTGCCGAAAGGTCACAAAGTAAATATCTGAGGCTTGGTAGGCTACGCAGTCCCTGTCATATACTTAAACCTGCTGTCCAGCGTGAAAGCGAGCAGAGAAAATACATAAAGAAAGGAGTGTGACTGCACTACTATGACACTATTTATGGACACAGATGTGAATTTCTGATTGTTTCGCATGTCATGAAATATTATTTTGATTAAAAAAAAACATTTAGAAATGTATCCTCCTTCCATGGGTTTCCCAGGTGGTGCTAGTGGTAAAGAACCTGCCTGCCAATGCAGGAGACAAAAGAGACAGCTGGAGGAGATTATGGCAACCCACTCCTGGGAAATCCCATGGAGAGAGGAGCTTGGCAGGTCGCAAAGAGTTGGACATGACTGAAGCGACCTAGCATGTAAGCAAATGCCTCCTTCCATCTGCCAAAAAGGTAGAATCAATTCTTAGCTTGTGGCTATAACAACAACAAGAGGCAGGTAGACAGGGCTGGTGGCCATGGTTCACTGAACCTGGTCTAGATCTAAAGACACTCTCCTCTGCCTCCATAATACTCCTGGAGAATGAGGGCCTTTTCTCCAGGGCGATGACGTGGGGGAACCGGACATGTTTGCTCCATGCAGGAGAAGACTAAAGAGGGGTACTGCGGATGCTCACTCAGAGGGCTGTCATGTGAAGAGAAGGTCCTTCCCCTGTCGTGGCTATAGACCAGAAATAAGGAGAGAACTTACAGGGAGGCAGACTTAGCTCCATGTGAGTAAGAAGCTCCTATCTGAGCTGCCCCATCATAGGACAGGCCACCTTTTAAGGCAGATGGTGCACAGCATCTTTGGATGAACGTTGCTGGAGAGATTGTCGACAGCAGAGGGAAAGGAGGAAGCGGGGACAATTCAGAAATGTGTACTCAGCAAACCTCACCTTCAAAAATCCTCAGAACTTCTTGATTAATATACTTCTTTATTTCTTCAAATGAAACCACATCAGCCTAAAGAAGAGGAAGAAAAGGTCTGTTAATACAGAATCTAGCACAAATGAATAAAGAAGAGAAACAGTGGGTTGGCATGCATGCGTGAAACGTCTGTAGAGATCCACTGATCAAGCAAAATAGTTTTGTCCTTTGTAATAATCCCTGGATACTGGGAAAGTCCATATCTAGCCGATTCTATTATGTGTCTTCAAAGGATGAGAACTCTAACTGGGCTGATTCTTTAACATGTTTCATTCATGAGCTAAAGCTTACTAAGTTTTACCCACTTCATGGTCAAGTTTATTTTGCAATTTACACACTGCAAGCAAACCTGTATTCAGCAATTTTCTTTTCTTTTTAAAATTTTTATTTATTTAATTTTGGCCGTACTGGGTCTTTACTGCTTCACATGGGCTTTCTCTATTTGTGGTGATTGGGGACTGCTCTCGAGTTGCGGCGCTCGGGTTTCTCATTGGTAACTTCTCTTGGTGCGGAGCATAGGCTCTGGGGTAGACAGGCTTCAGCAGCTGTGGCACACGGGCTCACGAATTGTGGTACATGGGTTTAGCTGCTTCATGGAGTGTGGGATCTTCCCGGACCAGGGATTAAACCTGCATTGGCAGGTGGACTCTTAACTGATGGGTCACTGGAAGTCTGAAATTTTCCTGATAGAAAATGCTGTGGAGTCTGGTTAAGGGAAGTATGTAGATGATGCCACCTTACTTTTTAACCCCTTTACAAATAAATCTACATGAATTTGACCAAGAGCGTAACATTTATAATAGTACTTGACATTTATAATAGTGATGTTTTATTTCAGGACCTTGATAGTTTTAAAAGGGAGCTATTATTTTTCACAGTGGTTAAGGCTTCAAAGTATCTTGTTACTCTGCTTTGTATTTGGTGGTTACTATCCAGGGATACATGTGCGGCATTAAAGACAGTATGATGTGTTCGCAGGGTGAGAGCTTCTGTGGGACTTCACAGTATTTCATTTTCACTGTTTGAATGGATGCATCTAGTACCACAGGCTGGCGCAGCACTGAGAGTTCGTTGCTCAGGCTTGATATGAGCAGAACACAGCGAGAGTGGGTGAGCGAGTATGGTGGGAACGCCCAGTTCGGCCCAATTTCTGGACTTAGCTGTCTACCAGGGGACAGCATGTCCTTCATTCTCTGGCCTCACACTAGGACTGCCCCCCCCTTTCTTCCTGACGAGGACATACTCTGACTCAGTTCCTCTGCAGAATGGCCATCCACCACCTCCTGAGGATGCTTATAAAGACACGGGCCTCCTTAGCCAGATACTCTCTTGGGCCAATGGGTTTCCACTTCAAAGCACCACTCAGGGCAGATTCGTTGTTCCGACAGTCAACAAAATGGAGTTTTAACATAAATAGATGTGTGTTTTCTGTGTAGTAGAAGGGGCCACCATCGATCGTATTTGAGGGCAAGGCCCTGGAGTCGGTCAGAGCTGGGTCTGTCTGACCCCTAGATCACTGTGAGCCTGGACAGGTCAGAGTTCGGCTTCTGCATTTGTCAAGGTGGAAGGTGAGGTCACCTGTCCTCTCAGGTTAGTCGTGAGGATCTAAGGAGGGAATGTTCAGTGAGTACTCAGCGTGGGACCCGGCACATCACTTGAAGTAAATGACATGATTGCTGCGCTTGTAGAGGCCAGCTTAGGTTCATTTTATCTGGAAAGGTTTATGACTCCCAGTCCCAGCCAGGAGCTCCAGGAGCTCTCTGCCCACTTACCGGGGAGCTGGGGAGGCCCGGGAGGCCTGGTGGGCCCTGATGCCCAGGGGATCCTGGGGAGCCCTTGTTTCCTGGGGGCCCCACAGGACCTATGGCCCCCTTTATCCCTTGAAGGCCTGGTTTTCCTTGTTCACCTTGTGGGCCTCGGTCTCCTGGAATTCCCTGATCACCCTGTTAGGGAAAAAAACGAATTAGAATGATCTCTTCTAGAACCATCTTAGCAAAGGTTCTGGATTCACACTGGCATGTGTTAGCTGTGGAGCCTTTGGTAAGTGGATTAAACTCCCTGCACCCTGCTTCCTGTCCCTAAAGGGGGGCTGTTAGCAGTATCTACTGAATAGATGATGCTGAGAAGTGAGTTAACCTGGCACCCAGGAAGCGCTCAGCTCCAAGTCAGTGACAAGCTAACTTGCGCCCCGTTGTCAGTCCAGACTGACGGCATTTCTCAAAGTCCACAGTGGCGCCGCCACTTCAGGCCTGGGTCTCCTTTGCGATAACGGAGGACGATGGCTAAGAAGAGTTCATCACTGAAAGCTTCCACTTGGAAAAGCTTTAGGACGCTCAAAATCTCCTAAATCAGGTACTTTATTCTTTTTATGCCTTCTCCTGTATGTTTGGTCTTTGTTAGTTTCTGTGGGTTGGTTTCTGCACTCATGTTTTACCCATGTGTGCACTTGTGTGTGTGTGTATGTGTGAGTGCATTCTATGTCCTAAAGGGACATGACTGAGGAAGGTGAGAAAAAACAGCCTTTGGGAATGTTCAAAGCAGGTGACTGGGGTGGAAGGTCATTACTGAGATCATTTATTCAATAATGTAAATGAACTATAAGAAAATTCATTGAATGAGATGCCGTAACAAATTAGATGTTCTTGAATCTGAGAAGTTTCTTTAATGCTGACTTTTTCCTTCAAGGCGTTTACTACGTATAAGTTTGTGCATGAGAGTATGAAAGAGCACCGGAGAGGGAGAGAGAGAGAGAGAGAGATGGAATATAAATGAATGAATATGTGTGTATGTTGGCAGATATTTCAGTTTCCGCATTTCAAATATTAGTTCCACAGCTCCAGGAGGTGATGATCACACTGAATATGAAAGATTGGTACATTAACCTGCCCCATATTTTACTGTTATTCTTCTATTTGTGATTCTTCTGCAAAAGTTCAAATTCTATTTTTCCTGATTTAAAAAATAATGAAATGAATGAACAGTTACTGAGATCTATCTGATCCTAAATGAAGAGATATAGAATGAAGCCATGCACAAAGAAGAAAATCATTTGGACCTAATTTAAATTCTACTGCCTTAGTTATAAAAATATGTCTCATACAAGTATATCAACCCAGGTCACACTTGGAAAAATATCTGAGATGAATAAGACAAAAAAAAAAAAAAAGAGAGAGAAACAGAAGAACTACTAGCACACCTTGAGTATATGCCAAATAAACACAATTAAAATTATTTATAATTTAGGTACAAGGATGTTTATTATAAAAACTGGAAGGAACCTAAATATCCCAGAAAAAGGGGCAGGGTATTTTCCACATCCCTTGGAGAAGGTATATCCAAATACTGGAATAACATATAGCCACTAAAAGGTCCGTGTGGATCTAGGTTTTCTGACATGGAAAGATGGTCATCATATGTTAGGTGAAAAGAGTCATTTACCAAAAAGTATGAACCCATTTTTTTTAAAAGTATATGCTCACTTGCATTGATGCATTAAGCAAACGTGTATATTACATTATGTGTAACAGTGAGATGGAAATAGGTCCAAAATATCAATAGTGCTTATCTCTGTGTAGTGAAATAAGGTAGACTTTTTTCTTTTTTCTTTGTGGTTTCTCTATGTTTGTATTTCCTTCAGTTGTCATGGCTTATTTGTGTGTGGTAGTGGTGGCTCAGTAATCAAGTCATGTCTGACCCTTGTGACCCCATGTGACCCTTGTGACCCCATGTGACCCCATGTGACCCTTGTGACCCCAAGTGACCCGCCAGGCTCCTCTGTCCATGGGATTTCCCAGGCAAGAACACTGGAGTGGGTTGCCACTTCCTTCTCCAAGGGGTCTTCCCAACCCAGGGATCAAACCTGGGTCTCCTGCATTGCAGGCAGATTATTTACCACTGAGCCACCAGGGAAGCCAGATTATTTGTGTAAGGATAAGTAAAATAGACACCAGTACATAAGAACATACTCCCCCCACACACAAGCCCTCACTAGAACCCCTAAATAACAATGCTCAAGGAACCTGTGGCTGAGGAATAAATCCAATTCTAGTAGAAAATGTTAAGGTTTCTTAGAGAAAATGGGAAGTTGCAACATTGATATCAACAACCAAAACAACGTCACTAAAAGCACACACCAGAACTGGCATTACTGGTAGCTCCATATGTCTTTCTCTACCTCTGACTCCAGCCCCTTATTTAACTAAGCATTATTCCTCCAGACTGGGGGTGGGGGTGTCCTCAGCGAAGCCTCTGCTCCCTGGGAGGCATGTGAAAATCCAAGGTGATAGTTCTGGAGGGAGGCTGATGGTACAGCGTCTAGTGGGTGGAGGCCAGGCATGCTGCTAAACATCTTAACAAAGCATGTGATGCGCACCTATGACAAAGAATTATTGCCCCCAAACATCAACAATGCTGAGGTGGAGAAACCCTACTCTAGGTGAAAAGCACATGGGTGATGGGTACAGTGGGTCATGTATCTGACACAGGAGGCTGATAGGAGCTTTCCAAACTGGGATCACAAACCAGACATAGTTGTGAATCAAGGCCACACCGTATCACCTACTGCGGGGTCCCTGAATGGCCCTGTTTTATGCCTGGCAGAGATCCTGGCTCATGTACACGGTAAGTTTTTTCATATCAGGAGATTTCTAGCAGGTCTAAAAATATCATGGTGTAATTCAAATGATGGGGCAGTTGTGGAGATGGACTTAACAGTCATAGTAGGGATGTACATACCCGTTCTCCTTTGGGGCCTCTCTCTCCAGGCTTACCCATGATGCCCTGAAAAACAAATGTCAGCACTAAAATCACTGCATGCCAAGATTCCTCATCAGTTGACTCCACCAGGAATTCTGGCAGGCGATCTGGATGTAGTTTTGCATTAGAACATTTATTTTCAATGGCATTTTCCATACCTGAACACCTGGTAATCCATCTTTCCCATTTATTCCCTGTAAAGACAAATGATGGTCAGTATTTCTGATTCTGCATTAACAGAAATAATTAAATGCAACAAAAGGGTAAAGTTTCAAGGACTTTATCATATCGCCACTGAGATTTTGTTGAGGCAGTGTGGTGAAATAGAAAACAAAATCGACAGAATCTGCCCTAAGTTTAAATTCTGACTCTATAACTTACAAGTTCCATTTACTTCAGGCAATTTACTTAACCTTAATAGCATCAGCTTCTCCACTCACAAAGTGAGGATAAATAATGGCCTTAAAACTAGGAATTTAGGGAAATAACAGAAAATGCCTAGCTTACTATAGTCAACAGGGTTGTTTTCCTCACTTACTCCATTAGGTCCACTCTGAGAAAGAAGAAGACTTCCCATGGTGCTGGGTGTTCAGTATATGATATTCATTGTTCACTTTCAACAATTATCCTACCAAAGAGAGTCATTCTCAGTAAATGGCCTCTGTTGTTGCTTGATAAATTTCATAACATGGCTACAGCCTGATCCGGCTATGAAACAAACTGTCAGCCAGAGACAACAGCTATTTTTCAGTTGGAAAAAAAGGACAGTGAGAAATCTGTAATTGTGCTTTCTGAGAGTATTAAATACTGGTTTCTTCTTAGTAAACTGGAAGCTTCTCAAACTCTACAAGGCAGTTCCGTAGTTGACAAAAAAGCCTAGTCCTGCTTGCAGATTCGTGAGCCCAGAAGCCCCAGCTGGTAGGTATAAGAGGGAAAGCACTCAGGGTCACATCAGATACTGAGAGACCCACAGCAGGTTTGTCTCTGAGCTTTGACCTGAAGAGGGAGACCCAGGCGAGGAAGTGATTTCTCGGCAGCAGGCAGGCGCAGGGACTCCCTCCTCTGCAAAGCCTGGGAGACTTTTGCTGGGCTGGGACAGAGTCTACAAGGATGGATCTCCCGATAGTGTTTTCACTGCTGTAATCACACTGGGTTGGGAACCTAGCCCAGTCCCCCAAGCTCCCTGAAAATCCTGGGAATTACCTAGAGCACTTTAACTAAGACCATGTTGCCTGAAGCATCACGTTCTAAGGATTCATGCCATCCAGAAACACAAGGAAGAGATAAAGCTGGTTAAGGAGACAATGTGAAAGAAACAACTATGTCATTTGAATAAGAGAAGATAAACCTGGTATAAAAATGTAATTCATGCTTTTGGTAGCAACACAAGAAAATGAACAAACTTCTAGATAATTTCCTGTCTTTTATAATTCATTAGTGACTGTCATATGTGCTCTCTTTTCTCCGCTAGTGCTGCTTCATTGCTTCAGTCGTGGCCAACTCCCGCGACCCCATGGACTGTAGCCCACTAGGCTCCTCTGTCCATGGGCTTCTCCAGGCCAGAATACTGGAGTGGGATGCCATGCCCTCCTCCAGGGGATCTTCCCAACCCAGGGATCACACCCGGGTCTCCTGCATTGCAGGCAGATTCTTTACCACTGAGCCACCAGGGAAACCTGTCTCTTTTCTCTATGAAGATGTTATTAACTTGTTCTTTATCAGCAATAGGGGGTGGGGAAGGTCCCGGTTTCAGAAATTTTTACAAAAACCTCAATGGATTTACCTTTCTCCCTCTCATTTCACTTATCTGAAAGACCCCTACGCTTCTTTCTAACTCACGTGTCCATCTACCACACACTTGCGTCTGAGCAGTGGCCTGAGGTTGAAGAAGAAGGGGGGCCCTTGCTCAGGTGTTCTGGTCAGCACCTGTGGCAGCAGCTCCCAAGCAACCCCTCGATATTTCTCGACTTGACTGCTTCTTTCCAAAAGTACCTGCACCTATTTTCCTGTCTCATGAAACTTCCAGCATTACCAGCATTATCAGCCCATTCCTCGTGGTCAGTGATGACTTGCATCCTTCACGGAGAAAACAGCAGGAGGGGACCCACTCACCGTTCTGCCTCCAGCCCCACCCACCTGTGCTCATGAGAACTCTGACTTCTGCTCCTTCCTCCTCTTAAGAAGGAGGTTCTGCCCTGTTCTTTGTGAATACCAGTTTCCACTTGTGAGTCTTCTCTCCTGACTCAGAGCCCACTGTCTTGTATCTTCCAGTGCCTCCTTTCAACAGTCATTCTTTTTTTATATTTGTGGCTTAGCTGGTAAAGAATCCTCCTGCAATGTGGGAGACCTGGGTTCGATCCCTGGGTTGGGAAGATCCCCTGGAGAAGGGAACGGCTACCCACTCCAGTATTCTGGCCTGGAGAATTCCACGGACTGTATAGTCCATGGGGTCGCAAAGGGTCTGACATGACTGAGCGACTTTCACTTTTCATTCATTGATGAATGGGCCTCTGGTGCTGTGTGTGGACGTTCACTGGTAGCAGCACACAGGCTTCTCATTGCAGTGCTTCTGCTGTCGCGGAGCACAGGCTCTAGGCATGCAGGCTTCACTAGTTGCGGCTCAGAGTGTGGGCTGAGTTGCTCTGTGGCACGTGGGATCTTCCAAGATCAAGGATGGAACCCATGTCTCCTGCATTGGCAGGCAGATTCTTGACCACAAGGAAAGTTCTCAACCAGGTCATTCTTATCATGATACCATCATGCGGTACACTCTCCCCCAGTGATGCCTGCGTTTTCAAACCCAGGGGAGAATTTTAAGCTCCCTTGATACTCTTCCATACGGTTTCCTCTCCATTCTCTCAAACACTTGGCTCCCTCGACATACAGGAACTCTCCTTCGCCTGGCCTTCTCCACCTCTCACTGGCTGCCCCTTCTCAGTTCTTTGGCCAGAGCCTCTCCTAATGGCTCTGTCCTCTTCCCAGTTCACAGTGACCTCATTTCATCCAGGCTCAGGTTGAAAGACCCAAATCAGTCTCTGCAGTCCTGGCCTCTCCATTAATTCCAGAAGGATACACCGCTTACTTGACATTTCCTCTTAACAGTCTACTAGTGCTTCAAGATGAACATTTTACAGCAGAGAACTCCTGGTTTTTCCTCCCAAATTCACCCATCTCCCGTCCTTCCGGTCTCACCAAATGTACCACATTGACCAGGCTGCTCAGACTCCAAACCACAGCTTTGCTGTATCTCTTTCTCACCACTGCATCTGGTCCATCAGCAAGTACTGATGGCTCTGCCTTCAAGACACATCATGGCAATGCTTCCTCAAGGTTCTGTCTGCTTCCACCCTTCTCCCTATCGTCGGCTCTCCAGGCAGGAGTTAGTGTGGTCCTCGAAAATGTAGTCCAGTCATTTCCTTACCCACTACAAATGCTCCAATGGGTCTCCATCAGACTTCAAATGAAACCTGAACTCCATCCCTGACTCAGAAGTTCCTCATAGTCCGGCCACTGCCTGCCTCTGCCTCCGTGTCTCTCCTGCTCTCCTTCAGCTCACCTCCCTCTGACTTTGTCCCTTCTGCCCTTCCTTCAACGTGGCAGGTTCTGCTAGCCTTTCCTTTTTCTCGAAACAATGTCCCCATCCCTGCTGTCTCCCTGACCTCCCCATGGCTTGAGCTCTCCCATCATACAGGGTTTGCGCCAATGCTGGACCCTGCTTGACCGCCCTATTGAAATGCTACTCCAGGGCTTTACCCTGCTTAGATCATCTTCTACCTGAACCATGCGTGTTTGTTTCTGGTTCGTATCCCTACACTAGAGTATAAATCCAAGGAGCTGCAAGCACCTGGAACAGTGCCTGGCTTGTCATAGGTGCTCAAGAAGCATTCACTGATTGAAAAAACTGCTTTTTGCATAACTCCCTGGGAATGCCATGGCATTTGCGAGAGCCTTACAGGGGTTGGGATGGGGAGTTGGTAAAAGGTGGGGGAGAGGAGGTGGAGATTGAGACGAATGTTAACGGACCACCTTCCATGGCAGGCACTGGACATCGCACCATGTCGTGTTACCTGTGACTCACAAACCCTTGGAGTCATATCACAAACCCAGATCTCCCTGACTCTAAACTGCATTTACTTCCAGTTTTTTCATGTTGCTCCTCTGGGGAGATGGTGGCCAGGGAATGCCCCGACCCTGAGGTTTCACAGGGATGGAGCAGCCTCCTGAATTCTGTACTGTTTGGTCACCTTCAGCCACCCCCTCTCCTAACAACAACCTGTTCCCACCCAATCCATGGTACAGAAACCAGCAGAGGGAGCAGGGACGTCTATAAAGAGCACCCTGTCTATTCCTGTATCTATCCCCTCCCTCAGGGCCCAGCACACCCTTAGCACATGGCAGGGATGGGCTGAATGAACTGAATATGTTCTGTCTGCTTCATATGTTGAATGAACTGAATTAATCAGAATGATTGTTACAACGTCACATCAATATTATGTCTCAGTAGCCAAGAGCTCTTTTAGGACATGAGTGGGTGATGCATTTGGCAGTGATTAACAAAGGTGTAAGGACAAGTCCACAGATAAAGGAGGGAACCTGAGACAGAGCCTCTTTCTACTGTAGCTCCACACACAGGTGTTAAATCTGCGAGTCTGCATATTTCAGGATATGACAGGCCATTTCACTTTTCACTTGGCTGAGAACATTAGACCTAAGAAATAATGAGTCTAATTTCCTGACACTTAAAATAAAAGGCCTCACTGTTCCCATGGTGATTTAAGACTTATTCACAGGGAGCTGGGCCCTCAGGGAGAACCACACCCCAAGAAGCCATTGGCAGACCTGCTCTTACTTCCTCAGAAACTTTGTATTCAAACCTCACTTTCCGAGGTGACAAGTAAAGAGGCAATGCTGAGAACTTTTCTTAAACAGGCAAATTTTAAATAATGAAAAAGACTTACAGGCTTTCCTGAGGGTCCCTCTGGTCCAGGGAAACCTATGTCTCCAACAGGGCCTCTCTCCCCCTGTAGACATGTCCACAGACAAACATCAGTTGCCAAGAAAAGCTTTAGAACTGCATGCAGTCAACATAAGGACAACCGCCAAGGAAGAAACAGGAACTCACCGGTTCTCCCGGAATTCCTGGGGGGCCTGGGGCTCCGGGCTTCCCCTGAGGAATCAGATCACCAGGAAATGTTAGGCGCTAAATTACTGAACAAGGCCACGTGTTTTCCTTCCACACCCACGTGTTAGCACCTGTGCTGCAGGTGTGGCTCTGCACTGGTGCACCATCCCTGCTGGACAGTCTGGGGACCACACTCCACCGTGCAGACAGGAAGGCAGTCCCTCAGTGCATGTGTGGGTGCCCACCAGAGACCACTGGGAAAGAGCAGAGTGGGAGACGGACCAGCGCCGGTAGCAGTGGGCCGAGCCCAAGTGTCCAGACCAGGCCTGAGGAGCCTGTCCTTGAGGAGCCACCTCCTGCCCCTTGAACCTCATGTGGGTGGGGATGTTGGTGTGGGGCTGAGACCATAGAAATCCCAGCAGGTTTCCAGGGAAGGAAACCTGGGCTTTTTCTCTACTTGCTGTGTAGAACTCTTGGCAGCCCCTTGGCAGGTCAGTGATGGCTGAGTGGTGAAGGGAGGCAGACGCAGGCCTGAGATAGCATCCTGGGCCCCCACGGCCCAAGTGCGGCAGGAGCTCCTGAAATCTCGTGGACCTGAGTTGGGGCATGCGTTAGAGCTGAGAAAGCCAGTGTCCCAAAGGGCCTTGGCATGGACTCAGGGGCGCAGGGAACTCGCGCCTGGAGCTCCAGATGAAGATCCCAAAGGCCAGGCAGCCCCAGCAGGGACCTCAGAGCACCTGGGGAGGGCACGATGCCCCCGGTATGCACCTGCCCTCCTGGAAGGGAGGGGAGGAAGGCCACGGGAAGGCCCTGGATGGCCTGTTTACACAATAGGAAGGGACAGACTTCTAGGCGGAGCAGGGCTGGGCCCTCTGGTTCTCAGCAGAGGTCTGTGATGTGCAGAGCAAGTGGAACATCCCTGCTTCAACCAGAACCATCACCTTAAAAAAGTTTTTTTTTTAATTGTGGTGAAACATACATAACGGGAAATCTACCATTTTAACCATTTTATGTGTACAATTTAGTGGTATTAAGTACACTCACACTGGTGTGTAGCTATTTCCAGAATCTTTGAACTATTTCATTGTCTGAGCCAGAGTAAGGTCCAGTTATAAAAACTAAAGTAACAGTTTTTAAACTTTTTTTATAGCCAGTTTTTATATATATAGCATGCATTTTTTTTTAAACCCTTCCCCATTTTTGTAACTATCAGTTAATCTTATTAATGATGAGATATGAAAACTACATTTTAGGTAAATGTATTAGATCTACCCAAACAAGTGGCAGGGCAGCCTCTAATTTCAATCATGCTGCATCCTTCAAAAACATTCTTGGAATTATTCATTTGGATTGTCTTTTGAGTCTGTCACTGATCTTTTAAATACTTCAGTGGTTGCTAGTATTTTTCCTTTTATGGCAGACTTAGTTGAACATAATTTAGAGCCCCACCTGGATGAATACAGTAGGGCATTACACTTCACCATGCCATAGGGAAACAAACATGGGGTGTGAATATGAGAGATGCAGGTTGTAAGGGGACCCAAGGTGATCCCAAAGGCAAGTACAAATATGTTGCTAGGAACAGTAGGGAGCTGGGGAGGAACAGGATTAAGTGTGAGCCAGTTTTCAAGAAGAATGCTTTCTGGTATAAAAATTCTTGGGTGGTATCACTGACTCAAAGGAACATGAATTTGAGTAAACTCCAGGAGATAGTGAAGGACAGGGAAGCCTGGTGTGCTGCAGTTCATTGGGTTGCAGAGTTAGACAGGACTTAGTGACTGAACAACAAAAACTCTGCAGTGCTTGCTAAATAAAATATTTTCATGTGACTTTTACAATCACACTAGGACTGCTGCTGCTAAGTCACTTCAGGACGTGACCGAAAACAGGTAAGGAAGGGGGTGTCATCCTGCATACAGGATGCCTCTCTATGGAGTGTGTTAGTCACTCAGTCGTGCCCGACTCTTTGCCACCCCATGGTGGCACCCCATGCAGCCCACCAAGGCTCCTCTGCCCATGGGATTTTATAGACAAGGGCACTGGGAGGTTTGCCATGTGGACGGGTCTTTATTTTTTGTTGTTAGGTTCAGCAATGAGACAGAGGAAAGCAGAGTGGCTGCTGGCCTTTTGAGGGATGGGGGGGGATTGTTGGGAGGCTCTGGGTGCTGGTGGGTGTTGGCAGAGGTCAGTGGGTGGTGCAGAGATGGCAGGGCCCTTTCTTGTCTTCCTCACATCCCTGCGATTGAAGCACAGGGCTTCCACTGACTTTCCTACCCCGGCTCACCCTGCAGGGCACCTGGTGAGGATAAATGGGCTCTTATTCATAAAGCCTGACCACAAAATTTTAATTAGCGCATCATGAATGAAGATCAAAATGATCCCCAGGGCTCCGAGAAATGATTTTAACCTTTCCTGGTGCACTTCCTATTCATTTGAAAAGACCTTGATGAGATTTAAAACATTTGACACCAGAGAGCAACAAAAATGATTGAGAGGCTTAAAGGGCTAGTTTATGAGGAAACATTAGCAGCAATAAAGCTCCGCTAATAACACCAGGCTGAGGGAAAACTCAGGCAGATGGCAGCTTAATACGAAGATACTGAAGCACATTGCCTGAGGATGAGAACTTTGCCTTCTGAAGATTAAGAAACCTTGAAATATTACAAGAATAGAGAAACCCAACAAGTTTCTCAGACCTGTGTGGTACTGATGCATTGGCACAGGTAATGGGCTTTCCCTCCCCACGTGAAAGTTGAGTTGGGAAGAAAAAAACAAAGGAAAAAGTTTAAAAGATGAAAATAAAGACAGGAGCATTCTTGAGGTGGGAGAGAAACAGGTGGATTTAAAAAAACTTTTTGGGTTTTGTTTCTTAAACTGGGAGTTTCAGGAGTCAGCCAGTGCTCCCAGCCCTTTTGGCGGTTGGTACCTGTGAGAACAACATGAGATAGACTGAACTCACCGAGATTCCTGCTGCTCCCGGGGGACCTGCCGGCCCTCGATCTCCCTGGAAAAAACATGTACTGCTTAGAATCAACCTACACAATCTCCACTGCTAACATTGATGCTCAAATGCTAATTTGGATTTGGTAAAGCTTCTCTTCGGAATTTATAAACTGTCGATATTAACTGGTGTGAAGCTAGAAGCCAGATGGGGAAAGGACAAAATAAGAACTGCAGCCAGTGGAACCTACTAAAGACTTCTCTCTCTCTTTTTTCCCATAATACCAAAGCAAATAATAGTACTAATGAAAACAAGCATTCACGGTATCATTTCTGTTAACCTAATCTTTAAGACAGAACCCCATAATACTTACAGGTAAAATTAGCCAATACTTTTATTCCACATATTCAAAAGTAACTTATTACCAATAATTAAAAGACTGAGGCCTTGAATGTCTTCTGAAAAGCTTTCAATAGACTTGTCTCATTGGATGTAGGGTTAAAATGAATGTGTTTAGAACTAAGGATTTTGTGGTTTCTCCTCATGAGTCCAATAAGACCCCTGGAATTTCTCTGAACAGTGGAATGACTCAACCTTTTTTCCAAAGGCAATGTGGTATTTTAGATAAAGCTGACAAGGCTAAAAATACTTATGGTTATATATGGGGCAGTAAAATGGCAATTTTTGTTGGGCAGAGTAGACATTAAAAATCTTCGTAAGTTCACTGAGGGACATAAAAGAAGATTTGATTAAATGGAGAGAGATGTTTTGCTCTTGGAGGGCAAGACAGCGTTGTAAAGGTGTCATTGTGCCCAAACTAATTTATAAATTTAATGCAATTTTTACAAATTGCAGCTTGATCAAATGATATTAAAGTTCACTTGGGATAATAAATATATTTGAGGATAAGAGGAAAAGTTAAAGAAGAATAATAACGACATTAGCGATACCATATTTCAGCATGCAATAAAGCTATAATAATTGAAATATGGAATATTGGCCCAAGATTAAGCAGTATATCAATGCAATATAACAAACTTCAGGAACAGACCAACATTTATAATAGGGTTTTAGTAAAGAAAGGGCTGTATTATTCAACAAATAGTGCTAATAATTAAATAATTTCTTGGAAAAAGTCTAATTCCTCTCTTTACATTATACTCCATATAAATTCTGTAAGATTAAACATAAAACTGAAAGGCAAGGACCAACTAGGATAAAGCCTCCATCATGTAATATAGAAGTAGTGTCTTAATTATATAAACCATAGCTACAGTCAAAAAAAAAAAAGAACTAGTAGAAAAATGGGTGAAGGACCGAAACAGGGAGTCCTCAGTTCCACTCTGCTCTTTTAAACTGCAGAGTTTTTACCCTGGAAATGAATGTGCTGGGGCTTTTCATTCAATGGAAATACCTGCATATCTGATAACGATGAAGTTAAGAGGGCTCCTGTCTGAGAATACGGTCCTTCCAACGACTGGGTCTCACAGTACTTCGAACCAGTCTAATTTAATTTCCATAATTATACCTGAGACCTTGTCAAAAACAATAACTATGTCTCTCTGTAACCTCCACTGCCTGCATTCCAACCTTGGACCACCATCTTCCATCACTGTAAATCATGCCCTTGAGTACCTCGAACTCCCCAAAACTTTGATGTCACAAAGACCTCTAATCCACCTAGTAGAAAAGTTTTCATTTTCTGTCACTCCCTAGATGGCCCCTCTAGCTTATTTATCTAGTTTGGATCCCATGGTCACTGGTTATAAGCACTCCCAATACACTGTTGGCTCACAGTCCCATCCTCGTTTCTCTCACTTATTTGTTCAAACGGGAGCTCGTTTAAACCCAGCTCCCCTCCTCTCTGTGCGCATAGACGCAATCTCACCGACTGGTCTCACTTCAGTTCATGACCATGAGTCTCGAGGGGCTTCTGCTCAGTCACCATACTCTGTGGTTCCTGGACTTGCCTTCTTGCAGCAGACCTTTTCCTCAAACTTTCAAACTCTTCTCCCTACCTCACTCTCAGATGAGATCTTGATCCTCCACCTCTGAGAAAACTGAAGCAATCAGGAAAGAACTTCTGTAGATTCCAATCAATTCATGTGCCCATGTCCCTGCTCCTGTACCCCCGTACTTTGGTTCCAACCAGCTACCACAGATGAACTATCTGGGCTCCCTCTGAAGCCAAGCCCTGCATTTATGCCCCAGGTCCCTTCCCTCTTAGCTACTAAAGATGCCGCCTCAGCACTTCTCCCCTCTCCTCCTATCTCATCACTCCTTCCCCTTTACTAAACCAGACCTTTCCTTTAGCCTAGAAACTGTCTGGTACTTCTGTGGTCTTAAAATCTATTTTATGGAACCTAGCCCTTGCTTCCTCCCGTAGCTGCTGGCCTGTTTCTTTACTCTTCTTTGCAGCAAAAGTCCTTGAGCATTGTTTTCGCTTTGTCTAAATCTTTTTTTTTTTTTTGGTCATTCTCTCTTAGACCATTCAAGTCCAGAAATTTTTCTTACCACCACAGTGAAACAGTAATCATTTCTCTGGTGAACGGTTCCTACATGGCCATCCTACTCGACCTATTTGCAGGATATGAGACAGATGATCACTCTTTTCTATACACAATCTTCGCTGATTTCCAGGGCACCAACATTTCCTCTTATTTCTCTGGTCCCTTCATCTCAGTCTCCTTTGCTCACCCGCTGCTTTCTTCCTGATCTTAATATTGGAGGGCTTCAAGGCTCAGTCCATGATCCTTTTCTCTTTTAAAAAAATGTACTGTCATTCTCTTGGTGATCTTATCCAGCCTCTTGACTTTCAGATAGCACCTATAGGCTTACACAATCAATTTATATCTGCACTTAGACCTCTTTTTAAACTCTATACTTTTCTATTGTACGCCTACTCCAGGACCCCCACTATGCTGTCTAGTAGATAATTCCCATAATTGGTCCCACATCCAAAATTATACTATGGATCATTCTCATCCTACCCTCTCTGAACAGACTCTGTGTAGAGTTTCCCTCATTTCTGTTGATAACATGCCATCATCTCAGGTGCTCATGTCAAGCACCGTGGAGCCATCCCTGACTCTTCTCTTAGACCCACATGCCATCAGTCATATTGCCCTTCATCCACAACATGTCCAGAGCCTCAGCCTCCTCATGAGCTCCACTGATTCTGCTCTTGTCTGAGCCGACACCACTGCCCCATATATGGGAACAGTCTGTGCCTTCCCTGTCTCATGGGGCTCCCAGGTGGTGCTAGCGGTAAAGAACCCGCCTGCCAATGCAGGAAATGTAAGAGACATGGGTTCGATCCCTGGGTCAGGAAGATCCCCTGGAGGAGAGCCTGGCAATTCACTCCAGTATTCTTGCCTGGAGAATCCCGTGGACAGAGGAGCCTTCCTTACACTCCAGTTGCAGGTCCGTCACTTTTCTACTCAGAAACCACCACTCAGAGTGAAAGAGAAAGTCTTTACGATGGCTGATAAGCCTCTTTATTAATTAGTGCTTCTCAAACTATCTGTGGTGAAGGACCACTTTACTTGCTTATTTATTTTCTAATGTATCATGAACCAACGTGGATCACATGTTTGGATATTATGGCAATGTCAAAAGTCAAGTTTTTTAATGCTTGCTCTCCATCTCTGTGCTTACCTTGCCTCCAAACCCATGACAAAACTTGCAGACTGGCCCTGGTCCTCCACGGGCCAGCGAGCAGCACTGCTGGGCAGGGTGCTCACCTCACCTGCCCCTCACCTCCACCCCACCTCTCTGACCTCATCTCCTAGCATGCTCCCCTCGCTCACTCCCCGGGTCTCCCTGAATGTACAGGAATGCTCCTGTCTCAGGGCATTTAAGGCCTTCTTTTTCTAGTTGTTTATATTTAAGGTGTACAGTTTGATGATGTGATACACATATATATTGGTAAATGATCACCATAATTAAGCTAATATACATCTCCGTCACCTCACAGGTCACTGTGTGTGTGGGTGTGTGTGTTGAGAACACTTAGAAAATTTCAAGCATACAGTTTAGTATTGTTACCTAGCATCACTGTGCTATACATTACATCTCAAGAACTTACTCACCTTGCCTGGAACTTTCTTCCTTCTGGCTTCAGGGGCTTAGCTAACTGACCACCTCCATCCCCCGACTGCTTCCAAGTCTTTGCTTAGTTCCTGATTTCTCAGACCACCTGATTTAAAACCACACTCTCCCCTTCCACACTCCTGATCCCTTTAATCTCCTCTACTTTTTCTTTCTTTCCACAGCACTTACTAACAATATTATTAATTATTTGTATTTATTCTCTTAGTTTCTGTATTCCCTGCTTAAAACATAATTTTCACAAGGACAGAGATTTCTGTCTATTTTGTTCTCTTAGGTATCCCCAAACCTAAAAGAGTTTCTGGTCCAATGGTAGGTGCTCAATAAACATTTTTGAATGTTGAACTGGTGAACACACGCTTAACCTTGCACTTACCTTTATACCAGGAAATCCTTCTAGTCCTGGCAATCCCATTGCACCAGGTTCTCCCTGTTAAATATGAACATAAGAACACAAAAGCAACAATCAAAGGTTTTTAAATCATTGATTTCAAAAGCAAGGATTTTTTATTTTTTTGCCTAGAAAGTACTCAAACATTGATTGGTAATTTAGCAAGTAAACAGAATGCTCTATTTTCAAGCATCTGTATTCTTGCTTTTGGTATTTGAAAATAGTCAGAAAATAAAGCTATTCCCTGAAGTATATATTTTTTCTAATTGTTGTTATTCTGACTAAGAATCTTCTCTGAATGAATTCCTCTAGTCAGTGATAACTCCAACTTCAATAAGAAATAGAAGAAAAGGCTGGGATTTAATAAACTTTGCGTTTGTGAGGTACCTAAGGCTTCTAGATTGTCAGAAAACAAGACTAAAGATGGAGCTCTCAAACCAAAGTTTATCATCCCTCAATACTCCCTGGAGCTGGACATGAATTGTGGGCGCTTCAGAGGACAGCCCCAGAGGCAGTCACTGCTGACGGGTCACTGAGAGGAGATGAGTAAGCCTTTCTGCTAAAAAAATCTGTTTCATATACTGGTGTATGGTCACAGCTGACTTTAGGTCCTCAAGGAACCCATTCAGAAATGTGAGGGTGAAAGAAGCTGCTAACTTATAACAATTAACATTAGGGGCTTTAAATTAAGAGACTAAGTGGGTTGATGTTGTTCAGTCACTAAGTCGTGTCCAATTCTGCAACCCCATGGGCTGCAGCATATCAGGCTTCCCTGTGCTTCACTCTCTCTCACAGTTGGCTCAAATTCATGTCCATTGAGTCAGTGATGCTATCTAACCAGCTCATCCTCTGTCGCCCCCTTCTCCTTTTGCTTTCAGTCTTTCCCAGCATCAGGGGCTTTTCCAATGAGTCAACTCTTCATATAACATGGCCAAAGTACTGGAGCTTCAGCATCAGTCCTTCCAATGAATATTCAGGGTTGATTTCCTTTAGAATTGACTGGTTTGCTCTCCTTCCAGTCCAAGGGACTCTCAAGAGTCTTTCTCCAGCAACACAATTGGAAAGAATCAGTTTTTCGGGGCTCAGCCTTCTTTATGGTCCAACTCTCATATCCGTAGATGACTACTGGAAAAAGCATAGCTTTGACTAGATGGATCTTTGTCAGCAAGGTGATGTCTCCACTTTTTAATATGTTGTCTATGTTTGTCATAGCTTTCCTTCCCAGGAACAAGTTTCTTTTAGTTTCATGGAGCCCAAGAAAATAAAATCTGTCACAATAAAATCTGTTTTTTCCTTTTATTTGCCATGAAGTGATGGGACCGGATGCCATGATCTTAGTTTTTTTTAACGTTGAACTTCAAGCCAGCTTTTTCACTCTATTCTTTCACCCTCATCAAGAGGCTCTTTAGTTCCTCTCCACTTTCTGCCATTAGAGTGGTATCATCTGCTTATCTGAGGTTGTTGATACTTCTGGCAATCTTGATTCCAGCTTGTGGTTCATCCAGGCTGGCTTTTTGCATGATGTCCTCTGCATGTAAGTTAAATAAACAGCTTTGATGTACTCCTTTCCCAATTCTGAGCCACTCCATTGTTCCATGTCCAATTCTAACTATTGCTTCTTGATCTGCATACAAGTTTCTCAGGAGACAGATAAAGTGGTCTGGTATTCCCATCTCTTTAAGAGTTTTCCACAGTTTGCTGTGACCCATGAATTAATGTTAACTACAAATATTTTCTCAGGACACTGGATGCTTTAAACATAATCATATAGAAAATGTAGCTTTCCAAGTTCATTCTCTGTAAATGTATTTTAGCATGCCTAATGCTAATCTACTTCAAAAATACCACCAACACTAACTTCTATTATGAGTTATGATATTGCCCTTATTATGAGATACTTAATGAGAAGCATATGATCTGGATACTTTCTTTGCTCCAAAAATCTTTTTAGACATCTACCAATATGTAACCTGTTAATTAGAAGAAAAGGTGCTTAGATTCTATTCTGAATGAAGCTCTGTAATAGAGGCCTTGGGTTATTGACAAAGGAAATAAGCTTTTTGATTCTCTTTGTTTACATTCTCAGTTATCCTTAGGACAGAGGAATTGGTTGGACAGTGTTCAGCCAATCAATCGACATTTGTTTGAAAGTAGCTAATAACAAATATTTAATTGAAAACCAATTATAAATTGAATACAAAGGGACTTAAATAGATAAGCTCAGAAAAGAATAAATTCAATTAAGGGTGATTTTTATCTGAAAAGTTTCACTGAGAAGATTAGAGACAGTGATGCAAGTCTGGTGGCCTGGGGTTTGAAGGAAGCTGGAAGAGTAAATCTTCCCCCAAAGCCCCAAGGGGATTTTCCATTTTCTATTCAGTGACCTGGCAGCTCAGCTGGTAAAGAATCCGCCTGCAATGCAGGAGACCCTGGCTGATTCCCGGGTCGGAAGATCTGCTGGAGAAGGGAAAGGCTACCCACTCCAGTATTCCAGCCTGGAGAAGTCCATGGAATGTATAGTTCATGGGGTCGCAAAGAGTTGGACATGACTGAACGACTTTCATTTCATTTCATTCAGTGGCCTGTGACTCCACCATTCTTGGCTTATCTCTGTACTATGAGGTAGTATTTCTCTACCTGGGGGCAACTGGTAACATGAATTCCAAAGGAACAATCTAAAGATTTATCTAAGATAAACCTGAAGGATTACACAGTTGTTAATTTCATATTTTATGATTCCAATTTTGTGCTTTACCCACTTAATTCATGTCTCTAAAAGCAAGGAACAAAAAATAAAAAAATAAAAAAATAAAAGCAAGGAACATCCTTCACTTGGTTTTTATTCTTTATCCTTTGTTGCAGCTAAAAAAAAATCAAAGTCTCATCTCTTTGGATTCTACTCACATCTGTCCACATTTCTGTTACCACCCACTTTCCAATCCAAATGAATTATAACTTATCCTTTACTATTGTACTTTTAAAAGAGCTTTCTCACCTTAAACTACAGTTCCTAATGAAAAAACTTTGGTGTTTCAGGGAAGGCAGTGAGAAGCCTATGTGCTCTAAATGATCCAGAAGGGATGTTTGTGTGTGTGAGTGTGAGAAGGAAAGACCAAGAGGAAATTTTTATCAATAAGATGAAAGAAGATTGAAATTAGAATGGAGGATATAGTGGATGAAAGCATTAAAAATGTTACAGAAAGCACAGCATGAGTCACAAAACAAAGGAAGCTCCCACATGACACATTTGGAAAATGCTTCTAACTGGGTTAAATCATGAGTTTAGGGGAAAACAAATCAGCTTGTAATTGCCTAATAATAAAAAAATAGCTCTTTCATGCATCTCCTTTGAAAATGTATTTAGATGTGAAAAGATTGCTTTTTATGGCTGTACTGATTGTTTAAAATTTATTCATCTAGTTTTACCAAACTCTACTGAAACAAAAGGGCCTTCAGTCTCTTCTCCAGGCAGTGGAAAGTGCTTTGAAAATTTGTATCAGTTTCAGGTACATCTGAGTTTCAAGCATATATCCAAAGGTCAAAGTACAGAGAAATGAAATATAAAGGACAGAACATCTGCTTGTAAAGGACATGACAGGAAAGTCAGCCAGGGAATAAAAGCAATCTAACTGCATTTGGCAGAACTTTTCCAGAGACACCTCGTGGTTGAGAAGAATGCCTGACCACAGTCATCATCCTTTGGGGGCTGGAGGACGAGATCTCTCCCCAGGCGGAGGGTTAACCTCCCGCCACATCACTCCCAGTAAATGGGGTTATCACAGCTCACCAAATCTCCTCCAGAAAACCTGCCTCAGACAGTGAAAGTAAATAAACTGCTCCTATCTCTGTTGTTGTTAGGAGATATGACAGACATCTTAAAGAATTTCTTTTCAACAAATATTTTTCTTTCTTGATCCACTAATATTTTTCTTTCATGATCCACTTTCATGATCATCAAAATAGTCCTACTGGAAGAAAGTGCCCTGTTTCTCAGGAGCTGTATACGTGTCTCTTTCCAGCCCAGGGTGATTTCTACAAACACACTGATGGGGGACGTCAAGGGCAGTGACATCAGGACTGAAGCTTTTTGAAATGAGGAACGGGCCGGCTGCCTCCATGCTCACTGGCAAACATCTCAGAAGGCAGGCATCCCTCCTGAAGCTCTTCTTAACTCTAATAAAGATGTATTTTCTAAATGACACAAACATGGGAATATACATACCACTGGGCCAGGATCGCCTTTGGGGCCCTATAAGAAAAATGTGAGAAGTCACCTTGAAAATAATCACTGAAGCAAAATCACAAACTATGAAGAATTTTTTTCCAATTTGCTTTACTACATGTAAAAATATGTGCAAGCTTTGCTTTGCTACCGTTTGGATTTGAAGCATAAGATGAGGAACTATAACTTGACAGAACTCCCATGATGGCGATCACCTGGACATTGATTTAGTTCTCAGATTTCCAAAATGTGACATCTCTATGCATAATGTAATTTTTCTTTACTTTGTGTACAATCTTATTATTATTGGTTTCATTTATTTCCTCCTGCAGAACATTTTGGTTATGTTTCTAACACATAATTTTCAGTGAACTTAGGATGTCTTTTTGTTGCATATGTGTGACTGTTCAGTGAAATTATGCTTCATGACAAACAACTGTACTCACAGGGGGTCCTGGTGGCCCTGGGTAACTGGAAGCACTCACACCTCCCTTCAAAAGAGAAAGAAAAAGGTGAGAAGACTTTGTAGTAACCTGGAACCAGAAAGTGACTTTACATAATTAGAAAAGTAAATACCTGGATTTTATATAAACTGCTCATTCCATTCCCTTCATTGAATGGCACACCCTTAGAAAAGAAATGGGATATGGAATTATTCTTTTATGTTAATAGTGAGAGTCTCTAACTTTGTTGTTTTACCAAATGATATTTTTCCTATTCTATTTTAGAAGCTGAGTTTAATGCTATCAGTAAAAATAACAATGTTTCCATTTTTGGTTTTTCTAAAGCAAATGTAGGGGAAAAAAACCTGAAGGCGTGTGAGCTCCACCGGGAGCGCACACACACACTTTCTGCAGGACTGTGATGAATGTGCTGACTTGACAGATGAGACACTAATGTATTCAGAGGAAAATATTATTTGCTCATTAAAATTCAGTTTCTGAATTGCCAATTTATGCTAACTGTTTACAGCCTGCTGACCTGCAGGCCATAATACAGGAGTGCTGATGAAGATGTGAATAGGGAACAATTTGGCTACTGAAAGGTAATTTTTTCCCACAGTCTCTTCATACTGAATAGAAAATAAAGAGAAACAGGGGATATGATTTTATTCACAACCCTGCATGGATGTTCTGCAAAAATATATACTTTAAAACAATAGGGAATAGAAACTTCCTAATAAAATTGATCTGTGAATCAAGTCCCAGGGTCTTTAAAGAGAACTCATTTGAGAGGCTTTCATAATCAAACATTTTAGCATACAGGAAAAATTTGCACATGAAAATTTTAGTTCAGATCTTTTAGCCTTTTTAAAAAAAAAAAATCCCCATAGAATCAATAACTTGCATTTTCCTTTATTGTGATTTCCACATTTTAGCTGCAAAACTGAAGATCCCTCACTGCCCTGCTTTTGGACCATGGTAGCCAGCGGTGCTCAGGGCATGAGACTTGCGTGCCCTGCAAACACTTGAGAAGGAAGGAAAAGAGCTCTGTTCATTTATTCCTTTAGTATTTCACTCACCCACTTGACAATTCAATTCAGCAGTTTGACAAATGCTGAATGTCTACTGTGTATAGTCCTGCAGGGCGAAGGATACTTTGGTCTGAGATTTCCAGGACCAGGGTGGGAGGCTTCCCAGGAGAGACAGCATTTAATTTGTTTTGAAGAATACATAGCTATGGAGGATCCAGGTGGGAGGGGGGAGGGCGATCTCTTAAGTCCCTTGTAAAACACAGGTCCCTTTTGGGGGCTCATGTTGCGCTTTGCTGTGCTGTCCACTAGGAAGGGAGTGCACTTCAGTGTTTGAGCCTCAGGTGCTGCCTGCCTTGCTTCTGTGTCAAGGGAGAAGGTAAGTAAAATGATAGCAGGTTTAGGAAAACAGATGCCGATGTCTTCAATGTGCAAAGCACACAGACATGCAACCTATCTTTGCTGTCTTCGGAATCTCAAGAAACTTACCAATGGAGAAAGCTAAGACATAAATCTGCGCAACAACACACACTTCCTTCCTTTTGCTTTTTGGTGAAGACAGTATTTCAGGGGATGACTTGGGCCATTTCAGGGAGTTACCCAGTTTTCCTGGATGTTTCCCTTGCATATAAGAGGTGCACGTGTTATTAAACTTTTGATTATTTTTCTCCAAAAAAAAGTCATAGATGACTTCTGCCCCCTTTGGGTGAGTTTGGCTTCTTAAACTCTCCCTCTGAGGCCCGTGGAAGGAACATTCGGCGAGATGGAAGCTGTGATGCTGTTCAAGCGAGACCCCACTTGAGGGCAGACTTGCTCCAGGGAGAGCCACCTGTCTTCTCCCCAGCCTCCTGACAACATCTGTGTCAGCCCTGAGGAGAACACTCAGGGCCCGTGTACATTTCATTCACTAAGCGCTGTATAAATAGAGTTTCCTAGCGTCTCAGGCATCATGGATAGTAATAAACACACACAGCACAACACAATTTCTCTACCAACTCACATTGCTGGAAGGGCTCTCTTTATGGCCCCTCTATTTCCCATGAATGAGGCTCATTGAGGTTAAATGACTTTCCGAGCGGCCCCCAGGCGGGCAGTGGTGAGTCAGCTGCACATCTAGGTGAACTGAACCCATAGCAGGGAGGCCAACAAAGCGCAGATCTGAGCGCTGTGCCTCAGGGCTGAGCTCACAGGGAGAGTCAGAGCTCCCCTAAGCCATACTGGCCGTCATTCAAAGTCATACATGAAACTCAGGCGACTTTTATCCTTGAAGGTATCTAAATGCAGTCCAACCCCTTTACAAAAGGCATTCCCCCCTCCTCTTTTCCATTATGATATGTTCATTATAGGATACTGAATATAGTTCCTCGTGCAAGACAATACGACTTTGCTGCTTATAAAAAGCCTCAAGTAGAAGCATGCATTTCTGTTTCAAACATGAAACAACTCACAGGTGGTCCAGGTGGCCCAGGTCTCCCAGGGGGCCCCTCGCTGCCCTGCAAAGGGTAGACAGACCAACATCAGTGACAGACGTTTCTACCCCAGGT
This sequence comes from Dama dama, assembly GCF_033118175.1. Lineage (NCBI taxonomy): Eukaryota > Metazoa > Chordata > Mammalia > Artiodactyla > Cervidae > Dama > Dama dama. The sequence continues at coordinate 9,805,856 of NC_083708.1, read as the reverse complement.
TTATGAACCAGACATTCTGAAATTGATATGACTTGTCGTTTTGTCAGCCTTGCAAAGTCTTGTTCAGCTCAGCTTTTCCCTTCACCTGGGGAATTACTAGACCACAGGAAAGCTAAATGTCTTTTCCCACAGGCATTCAGATCTTCACCGTTTCACCCCCAGCGACAAAGCTGATTTATAGATGGAGCCAGACAACCAGGTGATAAGGTCCTGGGCTTTGAGCGCAACTGGGGGAACTCTCCCCACCTTGGGGTGCAGAGCAGACTTCCTGCAAGCGGGGGTGGCTCAGGGACTCGGCTCTCTGGGGCAGACCCTCACCCCACCACCTTCATCTTTGGGGAACCAGAGGGCGCATCCACATACTTTAACTAAAGTGGAAAATCACAATCTGAGTTATGTCTGCAGGGGGAGAAACCTCGCTCACTTTCTAAGTTAACGTCAGGCAAGTCCCCTTGAGCAGAGGTGACCGAGGGACAGTGCTATTTAAAGGGAACATTCTGTACAATGTAAACAGCCTCAGACATTCCGCTTCGAGGCAAGGCAGACTGAAAATGACATCTGTGAAAAATGAATTCAAGCTGAAACTTGAAACATGGGATTTGATTTATATTTTTATAAAACACAGGCTGGTTATTAGTCCATGATAAGCAGAGGCACGATACTCCCTTTGGTGTCTTTAACCAGTTCTTCCTGTAACTGCTTTTTTTCTTTTTAAAAAAAGAATAGCCTCTAACAATCTCCCAAGTCTCTTGATTATCAGGGGCAATGGCAAGAAATGGTTAATTAAAGAAGAATCAGAGAGTAAATTCTTACTTGTCATGCTTAAGAATTTTGAGGGATTTTAGTCCATTTTCATAAATTTGATGGGTTTCATTCCAATCTCCCCATTTTTTTCAGTAACGAAATAATCATATAAACCTTCTGATTGTGTCTTTATCAATAAAGACCAACTGTAAAGTTTTTCTTGCCATGTATCTCCCCTAGGCTGAGTAACAATGAGTGTACTGCATGTTTCTAAGACACATCATGTCCTGCAGGCTCCTGGTAGAGTCCCTCAGAAAATTCTATCATGGTTCTCCTGAACTTCAAGAGGACAACAAACAAGGAAAACATGTGCCTACTGAAAGGACTTTTTTTTTTTCTGGCACAATTAAAAGTCATATTTTCATTCTTAACTGTGGCCCAAAGCTCATCTCTGTGTGGAATTCCCACTAACCTCAACAGGCAAATCCCCGACAGAATAATTTCCATCAAGAACACAGAGAAAAGGCTGGTGGGGTTGGGCAAGCTCCCTGGGATGCTATCAGAGAAAAATGTGTGAGACTGCCTAGAATAAGCACACGGTTGCCTTTCAATTTTGGGGAGGGGGATTCCTCTGCTCCTTGATGCCATTATGCCCACTGTAGGCATTTCAGGGTACGAGCCACTTAAGTGACTTATGGATTCCTGATTTTTAAATTTCTCAAATTGGAATAGTTAGTCCACGTGACTCAGGTGCTGGCTCTATCACACTGCGGTGGGCGGTGGGGGGGGGGGGACTTCAGATATAAAATCGAGTACCATGTGAGCTTCCTGCTGAGACCCCTCTTTTGCTGCCCTTCCCTGCTGACTCATTGACTGGACTCCCCATGAAGCAAGCTGTGATGGTTCTTTAGAGGACTTCCCCTATGACTCTCAAAGGATGAAACTTCCAGACCTCCTCAGCAAGCCCATCAGTTACTGGAATCCTGATGCTGAGAGCCGTGAGCTATTGGGAGCCTTGGCACCTGTGGCTGGATGCCCCCATACTAGCCACCTTCCGGCATCTCATCAGGAGGCAGCCCTCACCCTGTCCTTCCACACAGTGGATGCCCAGGACCTTGTATCCAGCCTGGAGCTTTCACCCTTTTCCCTGGGAGCATATCTCCTGTATTCAGACCAATTTCGGGACCTATGTCCTTCCAAGCCCCCTTCCCTGACACCTGTCCTACTTTGAAGCTTTGCTTGATTTTCCAGACTTTCTCTAAAAGTGGTCTCGCCTCACATCCACCCCAAACCCCAGTTTGGACAGTTAAGTGAGATTTTCCCTCTATACCTTGTCACCCTTTGTTCCCATGGGGCCAGGGTGTCCCGTTCTTCCTAGTAAGCCCTGTAAAACACAAAACTAAGTTTGTCACCGAAACAACAAGAAAAGCCAAGCATGTTGGAAGTTGGTTGCTCAAACTGATACATTTTGAAGGTCATTTGATCATAATTAGATCAGTCCTATAAGCGTATATTTCTTCAGGCTGATACCGCACCTGTATCCTGCTGATAAGCCCTTGGAAGGAAAAAATTTGTATCTGTGGTCGCTTTTTCACCTTGGCCAACCACATTTAATGACCTTAATTGGAACCTTTTAATACATTAAAAAATTTAGGCTTGCTGTTTAAATGGCAATTTACATAACATTATGCCTTCCTAAATGAGCTATAATTTTGGTAGTGATCAACATTTTAATACTTCATAGAGCAGAATTAACAAGGTGCATATTGAGTTATGCGATCTGCATTTTACCAATGGAAAATAAAATTTAATTTAAAATCTTCTTTGAGAACAGTTAGCTATAATTTCCATGATTCCTTTCACAACTTTTGCTCTTAACTTTTAATTTTAGTGTACAATTTAGACTCAGGTTTGTTCAATATAACTGCGGTGAAAGCATAAATGGTAAAATTTTCATTATGGCAAATCCATGATTCAAAACATTAAGGAACATGATTACATTCCTACATACCATTTGCATAGGAACTCTAAGGAGAGGATGATTGCAAAAATTGAGGCTTGAATAGGATTGCTAGATGTAACAAATAAAAATACAATATTTGGGACAAACATGCTATGAAACTATTTATTTATATGAAATTAAAATTTAAGCTTATATCCAGTATTTTAACCAGCAACCCTAGTTTTGAGCTCTGCTTTAAGGAGAGGTTGGGTTTAACAGGCAGGAAAGGAAAAGAGATTTCTGTTTTAAGAAAACAGGATACCTAAAGACACAAAGAATGTGATACTGTGTTTGAGAGACAGTGAAAAAAGGTGCCAACTAAAGCAGAGCATATTTTAATTCATATATTGGAATAAAATGAAATTGAATCTGACAATCCCTGACCCATTTTTTTTTTTCCTCATCTAGAGAATAAGTTCTTAGTTTATGGTGCTTAACATGTAAGGTGTAACCATCTGAGTATCCAAAAGGTCAATGCCAAAAAATTATAACTAAAAGAGATAATGTTCTCTTCTATATCCAACTTCTATTCAAACTGACTTGCTTAATCACAGATAAGTCTCCACAACCCCTAGCAGCCTCAGGTAACACTAACAAAAATCCGAGACGTCAGATGCTACTTTTCCAGGCAATGCTTGAAAAATCTACATGGAGGAATGGAGAACAAAAAAGCAAGGAGGAACATTAGTTCACCTGGCGTCATCTCAGCAGACACGAGTGGTGAGTAAAACAGTTTTAGCAAATACTTACAGGCGGTCCTGTGGGGCCAGGAGCACCTGGAAGGCCTGGAATTCCTTGAAGACCCTGGAAGAGATAGTTCCTACCATAAAATCTGTTATATCATTGGAAACAAAGCATTTTAGTTCAGCAAATATTTTGACTATTGAAAACAAAACATCTATGTTGGCTAATCAAGAAACAAGGTGTTTGGCATGTGCAAAGAGCCACTTTCTAAGAATAAGGATGTTGAGCTAAAATGCTGTGGCATGCATGGCATCTGTAATGAACGTAATTTAATGTGTTTGGTGATTCATAGAATATTTTTGATGTCACATCTCACATATCCTCACAATCATCAATAGCATCTTTGAGAAGCCGGCACTGTTAAAGCATGAAAATACAAATTTCAGAGGAGCAGAATGCCATCAAAGAAATACATTACACGAACGCTTCATTCAACTAGCGGAACAATGGAATCTGCTTTATGATATAATATTTAGTTTAGCTGGTCAGTTCATTTTAAGAAATTTGGCTCATCAGTGAATTTAAATTTGGAATCCTTTAGTGGCTTAAGCGCAAAAGTGAACACAAAGCCTCTCTTGCTCTGTCTTAGATTTGTAGCATCATGCTAGTTACAGTGGATACATTTATATATTCAAGGACAAATTGCTAAGATTAACTGATAACTTGTGTAATTAATTTGTTCCTTTATCAGATATGTCAGCAGCAGAATATTAAATTTAAATAAGCTCATATTATGAAATATTTCACAGCTATTAAAATCATGTTTCAAAAGCTATTGAATAGTATAGAAAAAGGGAAATTACAAAATGTTATATAGGGTAAGGTCCAAATTATTTAAAAAATTAGAAATGCAGTTCCTGAGAGATGAGACTGATGGAGGCTCACAATGTCTTATCTGGAAACTTTATATCAGATGTGCTTCAGAGTACTGAATTTTCAGATTTGCTTTAAAGGAAACACATGTGCTTATATTGATATTACATAATACTCCCAGTGGCATTTAAGGCAGCACCTGCTAATGAACACGCAAATATTTCTGTTGCAAAACACATGATATTCTCACCAAATGGGTTACAGAGATTGGCTCCATTTGACTTCAGGTCAGATATTTCTGCCGAAGAAATTTAATCCAAACTTGGGAAAAATTTCTCAGGTTTTCAGAGGCATTTGAGCTTTGGAATTGTGGATCCGAGACTGTGGACCACAATAGGACTTTCACCAACAGTCTGAGAAGCACAAATTGGAGTAACTTTTACTCTTTTTAGTGTTTTTGTATATTTCTCAGATTTTCCGTAAGAAACTCAGATGACTTCTCTAATGAGAAAAATATACTTTAAAACACCCATTTATTATCTCAGATAAACATATGATGTATCAAGTTCTATTTTGAATGGTTCCACTTTTTCAGGATTCAATTTTCTTTACTAAGTAATACTTTTATAGTGCTAAATCATTAATTGTTATTGCAAGTTCCCTTATCTTTTACTGTGATGAAATATACATGTGGTACACATTGTACATATCAGATAAAGTGACGATGGTAGAATTGCTACATGGTAAATTGCTATATAGCTATTTAGGGGAGTTCTAGAGGAGCAGGGTTCCGCAGGGTACAGGGTTCACTGCATTAATGGGATCAAGGATCAAGCTCTATGGAATATGTCCATCTAATGCCTAATGGGATCATATATTCCTTCAGGTTTTTCATGTGATAGGAGGTGAAGAAATGCTGGAAGGACTCTTCCTGGGAGTGCTGAAATGCCTCCTGTAACCAGAGTCTTGGGTAAAATCGTATGCACACTTGTGTTAAAGAATGTGGATCTGAACTTTATTCAAGATGGGTTCATCTTCACTGGCAATGCTCTGTGTGTGTGTGTGTGTGTGTGTGTGTGCATGCACTTGTGTATGCATCTGCAGGCAGTACACATTAGCATGCTGTTTTGGCTCTTTTTATTACCCCACCATTAACTTGTTTATGGGGTTATAAGTGAAAAGAAAAAAAAAAACCTTCCTTTGGGAATGGACCTCTGAGTATCTAGAGATTATAAATGGTATACCACAAATTGCTTTATCTCAAAATACCCACATTTCCATAAAATACTCTCTATATGTACATGTATAAGATATGTATGTTCTTATATATTCTTCTTTTTGCTACTTTTAGTCTCAAGACTGAATCAGTCTAAAGATGCTGAGTCTTTAGGTAGTCTAATTTATAAGCTTGGGACTCATTAACCTTTGATGACCACATTAAACTTTAAAATAAACCTCAGTCCATAAATAAAAAAATCATTCTCAGCAGTCTTTCTCTGAATAAGCTGAAATTCTGTACTAAGGGTAAAAGTTACTGTGGATGTATAAAGGGCAAGAAGATAATTTTAGAAGACAAGAACATCATTAAAGAAGACAAATACATATTAAGGAGTAAGACAGTAGATTTAGCATACTGTACCAAACTAAAATACAAATTAAAACTTATGGCATAGATAGTCAAGGATCATTAGAACTAAGTTCTTTCCCTGTTCTGATATTTTGATTTTACAATTCATAGCTCAGTTGCTATCAAGAATATTTATTTTTCCATTGCTATAATTTATGGCTGACAATATTCTGCAAGTCCCACTGATCGATTATTGTTCTAAAATACTGTAAAAAAGACCTGCATTCCAAGCGAGAATTCCCTCTGACTATAAGAGGTGAGTCTGTGTTCTAACAGTATCTGCCAATTTGTTACCTTGAGTTGTGAAAGAACATCTGTAACAACTGGACAGAGGACAATATCACTTTTGTTAAAGCCATAACAACAGGCAACTCTTCTCTATAAGTTTCCAAATGGATTATGATCACTATTAAATAACAAAAGGGAATTCCTCAAAGAGAGAGTGTGATGTCATTCTGTATTTTTTCCACTAAGTGTAGGGCAGACATCTTAGATCTTGTATAATTAGATATTGGTGGTGGTGGTTTAGTTGCTAAGTCGTGTCCAACTCCTGCGATCCCATGGACTGTTATGTGTGTATTAAAATAGTATAATTTATTGGCCAGTTGGCAATATATATGCTCTTGGGCAAAGTTTCATTCACTTAAACAAGTCAACAAATTAAAATTTCAGGGAGTATTTGAGTCCAAGAAGACAAGATAATATTCAGTACTTCCCAACTGTCTGAGAGGGACAAACTGCATTGACCCATACTTCACAAAAGGCCTAACTGAGTTGTATATTACCTCAGGTTTATTCATAATTTTCATGAGATGTGAAGAAACAGTGAAAGACAATCTCCTTATGAACTAGCTGGAATTGAATGTCTAAGAGTCTTGTGCAACATCTGTGTACCCTGTGTTACAGAATCCACAAGTTGTGCTTAAGGAAAAGCACACTAAAATAGTGGAGGAATTAAGGAGGGGTTCAGTTCACTGCAGAATCAATAAAAGTTAACTTCTAATAAATTTAATTTAGAGTCACTTATAAAAAAACCCGAATTCCAATTATTTCCTGATCTTTTTGCTATTACCTTCTCAATTGCCTTTAAAGCCTACTTCTTGAACCTAGGCAGTTAAAAGCTGTTAGACTATTAAAATCAGATACTGCGCTTATACTTCAGTGCAACTTTCGGTGGAGCATGAAGATGCAAAAGCTCAATAATTCTTCCTTGTTTCAAAAATAAAATGCCTTTACTCTTTTATTTGTGGATGAAAATAAATGTTGTATTTCTTTGCTCTTCAATTTTTAACTTGGAAAAAAACAAGCCAAACCTCACTGTTTTCTTGACTAGAATCAATATTAATTAAAAACAATAACACAGTAATTTATAATGTGAAATATATAACTCCAACTCAAAAATAGATCTACTTTATATTGTCATGATTTTCTACACCAACATCAAGGTTAATATATGCCAGATGGCTTACTTACTTTCATTAAGAATTATTAGTATCAAAACTGTTTAAACTAACAACAATTCATCATCCTAATTGGTTTTTCTAAGAGTTAATGTGAATTATGCAGGAAAGAACGCTATCCTGAGATCGGTATGGCAGAGAGTCAGAAAATTATATCACCATCTCAAAAGCACATTTGACTTTGAACCTTAGTGGGAGGGTGGGCAGATGATTAAAACCAGCCAAGGCAGACCCTTTTGATGTGTGTGTGTGTTTTCTTCCCAAGAGTTTGAAAGTTGAGCAGAGGTACAGACAAACCAAGGTCGTTGAAATTGAGTCATGTTACAGCAGAGGGCCAGGCAGTTCTATTGAGTTCTGGAGCTGCCCTTATCCCTAGGCTGGTTGCTAACTAGCCCTTCAATTCTATGAGCTCCTTTAGGATTCTTTTCAGTAAGTTTCCTCTTTCCCCTTGCTTTTGTCTTGAGAGACCTAGAATTTTTACCTCCTGCATGAAAACATATCAATTAACTGATATGTTAACTTTGTGTTTAAATTTCCTTGTCCCAAAAACTGGACCACTGACAACAAATATCAACATATTATTTAAAATGTGCTAACATTTGGGAAAAAACCCTGTTTTTGTTTTTATTTGTTTAGCATCAGACATGAGCTATAGGAAAACTGATGTCCTTTTGTTGTGTCATGTACGACGGCTCAGCAGGAGGGTTCCATGGTCAGAGGAGTCGTTTACCTCGTCACCTTTCTCCCCAGGCACGCCAGGGTAGCCCCGCTCGCCTTTGCTCCCCTAGAAAGACAATTCATTTAGTTAGTATGCTCAGTCATTTTGTCATCTTTGGAAAAATGAAAATATCCTTCTAAGGACACTTGGGGCATGTCATTTGGACAGAATTGGGAAACATATAAATGACCTATGCAAATAGCTTTTCCAAGATATTTTTAGAAAAGGTACTGTATTTTCAAATGGATTTTTTTTTTTTTACCCGAAATTGAAGGTTGCACAGAAAAGAGATTTCCCTACCTTTGGTCCCTCTCTGCCTGGGATTCCTGGAGGACCCCGTGGCCCTAGATCACCCTAGAAGACAGAGTAGTTGCAGGTAAGAGAAGGCACCATGTGGAACTTCCAGGGTCCCCTGGTCCACACTCAACCCTCCTCTTCTTACCTTCCGGGCTGCAGAATCAAACTTTCCGGGCTCACCAGCACCTGATTCTTCTCCTTTGTTGCTTTTCAGCCCAGGGACACTGGCTTGGCAGTTGCCACAGAAATTCTAATGAGGATAGAGATAAGATCACTTAGAGATTCATCAAAGTAATGTATAAAAGTGAGCTCTGATTGGATTTGAACTTCTATCTGAACCTTTGTGAGAGCTGAATGACAGTCACTGCTATGTCATTCTACAACTTAATCAGTTAGAATGACTACTTTTGGGGGGCTAAAAACTATCTTAAAAGATAAACTCAGTGGACTCCCCTCATTGTCCAGTGGTTAAGACTCTATGCTGCCAATGCAGGGGGTACAGGTTTGATACCTGATCAGGGAACTAAGATCCCACATGTCTCGTGGTGTGGTCAAAAAAAAAAAAAAAGATAAACTCATAATTCAAGGACACAGAGTTCCAAACTCTTGGCAGCATGTTTAAAAAGAGGTGGCAATAAAGTTTGGAATAATCAGCAAGATCACAGAGCTCATACAACCAAGAGCATAAATCCTTAAAAAAGAAAGAAAGAAAGAGAAAGCTGTGAAGAAAGGATTTTTTCCTTCTGAGAGCCCAATCAGTTGGAAACCTATACACAGCTTTCTAACATTTTGTTAGTTGAAGCACTCATGTGGGAAGTAATTACTTGAGTGACTTGGACTTGACTTCTAAGTCATATACAAGTGCAGATAGGAAATCTAAGTGGAATTACCTTTCCGTCCCCTTCTCTGTAATCTTTAGCTGATCTGGAAAGGCCTGAACTTAGGTGTCTGAGCTCACAAGATAAACTTCTTATCATGTAAAGCTCTACAGAGGCTTATTTTTAAATACATTGTTATAAAAATATGGTCAGGAAAGGCATAAAATAGGGACCACTGAGTGGGGGAGATAGTTTAAATTTAACAACTGACCAAAGGTAGGACAATAGAAGCCTCTACTCTTTCATCCTTTTAACCAAGTGGAAAAATCTTTAAACATGAAGTGGGAACTGAAATTTGCCATTGATGGGAAGTTGACAAGAAAGCCCATGATTATTCAAGTTCAATATTTTGACCCAGTGTATACGAGGACAAGTTTGATTTCCAAACATGTGCTCTGTGGAAGACTAATTTTGTATGGTATTGAAAAGATTCTGAGGCAATTTGCCTAAAAAATGCTGGGTTAGAACAATTCTCTTTATGGTGGTCCTTCTTAGTGCTGGAAAACATTAGAAGGAGCTGGAGTGTGCAAAGTTTCCCAAACCAATTTGACCACCAGGATCATTTCATTTAGCTAATGTGCTGGTAAGGAGTTAAGAAACACACACCTAACTGTAGGATGACAACTATTAAATCTGAAAAACTATGAAGGTAGCGAGATGCTTGAGGACTTAGGAGAATCAAAAAGCTTTCCATATTTCAAAAAGTATAAAGAAGGTGAATTACTGTATCTGTAGACTTTGGCAATAAATAGCAGCATTTCAGAATGGATTATTCAGTTGGTTTTTTAAAAACTGAAGTATAGTTGATTTACAATGTTGTGTTAATTTTAGGTACATGGCAAAGTGATTCAGGTATATGTAGATATATATCGTTTCAGATTCTTTCCCACTATGCTGCTGCTGCTAAGTCGCTTCAGTCGTGTCCGACTCTGTGCACCCCCATAGACGGCAGCCCACCAGGCTCCTCTGTCCCTCGGATTTTCCAGGCAAGAATACTGGAGTGGGTTGCCATTTCCTTCTCCAGGGCTAAATACTAGGAATATAAAATAAATCACACATACATACATGTAGCCCATGTGAAAGTGAAAGTCGCTCGGTCGTGTCCAACGCTTTGCAACCCCATGGACTATATAGTCCATGGAATTCTCCAGGCCAAACTGGAGTGGGTAGCCTTTCCCTTCTCCAGGGGATCTTCCCAACCCAGGGATCAAACCCAGGTCTCCCGCATTGCAGGTGGTTTCTTTACCAGCTGAGCCACCGGGGAGCCCTGTAGCCCATGTGTGTGTATACAAATATCCTGTCCATTCATACATTGACAGATGCTACGCATGAGGTTCAGTGGAATGTAAAGGGTTCAATCTTAGCATTCCACAAAGAAACAGGCAAACACAAAACCTACATATGTTCCATTATCATCCTGCCCCATCTGTTTTACAAATAAAATAAAGGGAAGTATTACAGAAAACAACAGCAGTGAGATTAATTCCCTAGGAGTCGGATAATAGGTAGAGATTATCTTTATTTAGTAGAGTCATCTACTAAATGAGAAGTGTTAGTAGAGTCACAGGTGTTAGGGTTAATTGTCAGCTTTGGAAGTTTGTAAGCACTTTGTAAAATCCCATGACATAAAACTCAGCCTTCAAACTAGCTGTTTCTTGAGCAGCTTTTCCTTCTGGACTGGCCAGGGAAGACACTGTAAGGAGGACTGGATTTCACAGTGGAGAGCCCAGGGGGTGGTGAGCATCATTAAGAGAAAGCTCACTCCAGGGAGAGAACGGTCCACTCAGGGTGTTAATGGCACTCTTCCTCTCATAGGTCACCTCAGAACTACCCACCCACCTCAGGACTCATAGCTCACCTCAGAACTACCCACTCACCTCAGAACTCATAGCTCACTTCAGAACTACCCACTCACCTCAGGATTCATAGCTCACCTCAGAACTACCCACTCACCTCAGGACTCATAGCTCACCTCAGAACTACCCACTCACCTCAGAACTCATAGGTCACCTCAGAACTCATAGGTCACCTCAGAATTACCCACTCACCTTAGAACTCATAGCTCACCTCAGAACTCATAGCTCACCTCAGAACAACCCACTCCTCCCTGCGCCCTGGCCCCCCACCCCTCCACTGTCAACATGAGAGGCCGGTAAAGAAAGAGAGTCAGGGGATTAGTACCAATGGCACAAGACACAGATGGATCCATGTTCCTTTTTCTGTCTGAAAGATGCTCTACCATTTAAAAAAAATGGAATTTTAGTTCAGGCTAACTCAACCTCTGGTAAAGATTTCCTTTCTGATTTTTCCTGGAAATTAGGACACAATTTCTTACATGGCAACAGAATACCTTGAACAAGGCCCCGATGTCTCCCAAGAGAGGAAGTGCAATCTGTGGATAAGGAGAAAAAACCAAATACAGGTATTTAGACATATACAGGCACCACAATACAAACATATAACAAATGTAGATATTTTCCCTCAAAATGCTGGGCAGCTGAGATTTCTCATAAGGCTTCTAAGAGCCTCGCCATTGCCATCATGATGGTTGGCTAACATGAGGCTTCCTATCCAGAAACAAATACAGGACACTAACAGAATTCATAACCATTTTTGAGAAATAGAGAAATACCATTTCTTTACCATGAACACGGAAACACACACATGTCATCGTTTCAATTCTGAGTCATGCCAGGCAACCGTCATGCCAACCTTAACATACTATTGGTTTTAAATTATACATAAAGACAAATCGATTGTTAAAAGGAAACCACTCCTCTGCCAAGCAAATCATCAGGCTGTTGAGAAATATGGAAAGTACAGGATGTTTGCCTTAAAGTTGTTCCTCATTGAATTAAAAAAGAGCCAATAGGTGGCTTAAGTGATAGGCAAAATAGACATTGGGAGACTCAGGCAGAGCTTTGGCCTCGTGTCTTAAAATGTCCTTTCAGAGAGACACCATAAACCCTAGTAATGCTTTAGACTCCCAGACAATACACACATGATTCACTACATTGGGGAGTTAAAGGCCAAAATATGTCTCTGCACATAGCTTATGAAGGCATGTAAGGCCTGCATGGTGTGGGAAGCAGAAGGATTTGTGAGACTTAGAACTGAGAGGTTAGATTTGGATTTTATTATACAAAAGTCTTAATACGATGTCATGTACCATATGGCTTCTTAAATTATAACTGCCAGTTCCGAGGCTATTTAAAGGGATTTCACAGTCTCTCAAAGCAAAGTTTAACCTAAAATACAACTTTGGACACATATTTAGTGCCTAAACCCATTTTGAAAGAGCCTACTCAAGGCAGTTTTGTAATTTAATCATTTCAGCATTTTTAAAGCCACAGAATCAATAGATATGTACCATATTGTGGGAAACTTATCCACAAACATTCATTTAGAAAAATGAAATTCATTTAGTCACTAGCATTAGAAAGAACAGAATATGTGGCTATGTATTTTAACTCAGTTTTCCATGGGATTGAGACATTATATGCCAAGGTTCAACTTGGGGCAAAATTGTACAACTGAATTATGCCTTCAGGAAATAAGTATTCACCACACACACAAAAATGCTGAAGTAGCTTGAATTTTTTTCCCCTTTAGAAAATAATGGGGATAAACAAAATCACCAAGCAGTCACTGAGCATTCTAATTAGTTTGGACAGCAAAACTTGCTTGGTAGGCTGTTTGGCTTCTGGGTGCATTAAAGATACATAAATCAGGGACAGTCTGTCAACATACCGGGTCACCTGGGGGGCCTGGCAGACCTGGCTTTCCATCCCTCCCTGGAGCTCCCTGAAAACAGAAACATCATGTTCAAACCTTTGCACCGTGGCACAAGAGCAGACTAAAACAGGTGTAGGGGAGAGGGGAAGCAGGTAAAAATTGTCCTTACATCATTCCCTGGGGTCCCTGGAGCTCCTGGCAACCCAGGGAGACCTCGAGGACCCTGCAAAAGGGGGAAAATAGTTACTTACAAGGACAGAACTTTAGTAATTTCCCCCCGGGTCAGCAAAGTAGATTTGCTATGCCAAACAGCTTGGTTAAGTAGCTTACCTGAATCCCTGGCTCTCCAGCTGGTCCTTGGGAGCCCTGAGTAGAAGGAGATTCAGTGATCATAATTCTGCTGGGAATGTCCATAAATTATCCACAAGGGATAAAGGAACAAATACTGTCCTGTACTTAGTGGAGCAGCAGGGCTCGCCACCATGCGCACCCTGAAAACTCTCTGCAAAGCTGGCGAAGAGTTCTGGGTGGCAGGTAGACCCCTGACCAAATGCAGCGCTGGAGGTACCACTGTGACCGTGCCTGGATGCCCGGGACATTCGTCTTGGCCCTGCCATTGTTCCTGCACATCCATGACTGCATAAACATCACATCCGAGTTCTATCTGTCAGACACTGACCGCCCCCAGGTAACCAGCTCAGGCTTCCTTCCTTCCTGCTTTTTACTGTGAGTCCTTTCCCTGAAGAAATTGCCAGAACCGTTTTTCAGTGATAGGAGTAGGAAATAAAACTTCAATCAACTATTCTTTCCTATGTTAGAAAGCTGGAATCTGCAGTAACTGAAACATGTTTGAAGATTATCGGTGAACCTAATGATGACAGATCCTTCCTTACTGCATGACTATGGACCTCTGGCGGAAGAAGTGACTGACTACCTGGGTGAGCAACGAGCTTGGGTCCCAGTACCTGACTTCACTACCTGCTTGCTGCCTTCTCTCTTCTTACTTTGAAATAAATATTCATATTGTCAAAGCTACTTTTTTGCTTCCTTGCTATTTATTCTGTGTGCTTAAGTTATTTTTGGTTTGTTGGTTTATTATTATTTTTTTTTTTTGCTTCAACCTCCTTCACTCCCCTAATAATTTCCTAAACTACTTTTTTACTTTGTTTAACCTCCCATCTCCAGTGGTCTTTACCTTCTTGCCCTGGAAAATCAAACAGCAGTCAAACACAGTGCAACCATTCACTATTTACATCTTCTTTTACCTCTCAGGATAATTTTATTTCAAGGCCAATTCCCAAATTAATGTCATCAGAATAACCATCTATCTCACTTTTCTTGTGTAAAAATCTTTTATGTGTTTTCATAGTAAATATAAAATTTTATTTCTTACTGCTATTTAGTCCACAAGCATACATACAATGGTCACTATTATGCTTATAGCAAAAACCTGTCAAAAACTGGCTATTATCTGTCTTAACTATCACAAAAAATTTCTATGATATCTTCTCTAAGATAACACATAGAGATTTTCAATGTCTCATTTATATGCACTCCATTAAAATTAAGTTTTCATTTTATTCTAATTGAAAACAGTAATATAGAATAACCTAATATTGGGGCATTCTCATAATCTTGTAAACATGAGTTTGTACTTTTTAATATATAGAATGGAGGAATAAAGGGTTAAGTCCATGTTTTCTAATTCAAAAATCAGTTATGTGTGATTAGCATCTGTAAGTCAATAAACAGTGGCTACCTTCTGTGTTAGGATGTAACTACAAGGCCCATTAATTCATGCCCTCTGACTAGCATTTTTTTGTATTTCCTCTTCTGACCATTTCACTCTTTTCTATTATTCAGATATGTCACAGGATCTTATTTCACAGTAACAGGTCAACCGGGTTTCATGAACTTGATTGAATTTCACTTACAGTTCGGCCAGGAATTCCTATCCCTGGGGGGCCTATATCACCTGGCGAGCCTTGGACACCTGGCAGTCCTCTTTCCCCCTGTGCAACGAGATGCTTCTATTAGTGAGAGGCTTGAGGGACATGAATTTTCGAGGCACATTCTGCAAATTATTAATTCTTTAAAAATTATCTTTGATATTTTACCTTTGGGCCTCGTGGACCAGGTGCCCCAGGATTTCCATCTAATCCCTAAAAAATAAGAAAATGAGGTGAATATATTTTATTTTTCTAAAAAGTTTACTTACATCTTAGGAGTTATAACTCAAAAATATTTCATTGCTCTTTATCTTTTTTGCATAAACCTTTTTTCTATAAAAGAATAAGAAAGAGGGAATATAAATTTTACTAGGTTATAAATCTTGTATAGTTACTTTAAAATATAAGATGTTTTCATCTTTAAAATGAGGCATCTGATATTGAGAACTCTTTATTATTATTATATAAAAGGTCAAAGGGGATGAGGGAAAAAAGGCATATGAAATAGGCATATGGGTTAGCAGCTTTCTATGTCCTGGGATTAGCCCTGGCCACAAGGACTTTTTTTTTTTTAACTGATGACTGCCTATGGCCATATATGCAGAGCCTCTAGAAAGGAAATTTCAAGCAGTTTGTTTGTTTTAACATTGTCCAAGAAAGGTTCATGTTTTAAAACTAGCATACCTTACTAGGTTTCTTAGATCCCTAAAGAAGATTCGGGGGGTAGGGGTGGGGCTATAAATCTTCCAAAATTGTATGTAAAATGGTGCGTATATGTGCATTGTCTTCAGAAGAGAGACCTTTGTTTGTATCAAATTTCCAAAAGGATTAGAACTCTGATTTAAAGAATAAGATGAATGCTTCTTTTTTTCTGCAGACCTAAACTTATTCCTATACTTGTGATCAGAAACAGGGAGTACACAAACAGTGCTTAATCAGCTTTCAAAGGAAATATTAGTAAAAGGGTTGCTACTTACTGGTTCCCCTGGCAGGCTTTTTCCTGGAGGACCAACCTCACCTTTTGGACCTGGAAGGCCTGGAGGACCTGCAATCCCACCTGGGTCTCCCTGAGGAAACAAGGTAAGATTCTCACTTCACAGCTCAGGTTCACGGTGGGTGATGTGGCAGCAACAGCTTCCATATTTTAAATTGTCATCAAGTCAGTCACACTGCATTCGCTCATTCACTCATTTCACAATGTACACTCAGTACCCAATCCACAGAGACACTGTTCTCCTAAGTGCATCTGGATCTTGTGGAAAGCTATGTTAGAAAAAAGTATGGTCTCCTGAAATGTATGTAAGTGAATAGACAGATGCACAGAAGGGAAAAATCTATTCTTCATATAATTTTTACATTTTCTTTAAGTTATTCTCAAGTAATGGTTCAATATTAATATACTAGTTTCTTGTAGACATCAAGAAATGTGCCACAAGATTGAGACTTCTTAGGTCTATACCTATAGCTGAGCATAAAGCAGACTTTTCAAGTTCTGAGATCTTCATCTCCACAGCAGTTCATTCTGTGGCATTGTGTACAGAGAAACCATTCTGCACAGTCCATGTGAACATCTATCCCCTGTGCAGCCCCAGCCGCCATGTCCTGTCCATATTCACTCCTCAAAGTCCTTATGATCCTGTCTCATGCTCTTCCTCAGCTACTTAACATACAAAGGGAGTGAAACAGAAGCTATACCTTTTCTCCTTTAATGCCTTGTTTGCCTGGGATACCGTGTTCTCCGGGTAACCCCTAGAAAATTCAGAATTAAGGGCAAGAGCAATTAGAACATTTCTTATTGTAAAAACATTTCTATCTCTGAGTCTTTGTCAGGAGAACTAAATTTTAACATATGGGAATGTACTGATTTCGATCTCTTGGAGAGAGAAAAACATTAATGAAAGTATGTGGCTTATTGTTTCAAGTGAGGAAACCTGGATATAATGGAAAAAAATCTAAATAAAGGAGAACTTAACCAAATGCCCATCCATATCACTGCCCCAAATGGGATAAACAGAAAATATACTTCTACTTCAACTTGGCGGCAGAGGCATTTTATCTTTTTATTTTGTTCTCTTTATTAGCCTAGTCCCTGTCATGTAACCTCATTTCTTATATATCCTGGGGTTCTGCCTGTGCCACCAGCATTTTGTTCTTTTTTGTAAGATCTCTCCATTAGGCTCACCTGCAATGATTCACCAAATGGCTTGGGGCACAATAAAAATGTTTTGCTCCGTGAACTGAATGTTCAAAGTAGCAAATGACCAAATGCGCTGAGGGATGAAACCCTGGAGGCTCAGTCTGGGAGCATTGATAATAGAGCAAGATGTCAAGGGGTTGCTGCCAAAATGATGGGAAAAGGAGAGATTCTAACAGTTTCATGGAGCATAATCAAATTGTCAGACACAGGTCAGTGTCTAAGAAGCATCTTCCTTGTTTTGCTCAAGTGAGGACTAATGGAGAGGTTTTGACTCCCAAGATGTCAGAAGGCCAGGGAACTTGTCCAAGGGACACAAGGCTGACATTAGGGAAAGGATAGAAAAGGAATGTTCTCTAGGCTAAATCACATGCTAGGCCACAACACAAGTCCTAATAAATATAAGAGAGTAGAAATTGTATCAAGCATTGTTTCTAACCAAAATGGTATGAAATTAGAAATCAATTACAGGAATAAAAGTGGGATAAACACAAAAACATGGAGACTAAACAACGTGCTACTAAAAAACCACTATGAAAATGAAGAAAAAAAAAAAATCAGAAAACACATCAAGACAAATAAAAATGGAAGCACTGCTTTCCCAAATCTATGGGGTACAGCAAAAGCAGTTCTAAGAGGAAAGTTTGTAGTGACACAAGCTAACTTGAGAAACAAGAAAAAAATCTCAGATAAAAAAACCAAAACTACAAACTGAAGGAATTAGAAAAAGAAGAACAAGCAAAATCAAAAGTGTGCAGAAGGAAATAACAAAGATCAGAGAGGAAATAAATGAAATAAAGACCAAAAACCACCAAACAATAGAAAAGATCAAGAAAACAAATGTCTATATTTTTTAAAAAGATAAACAAAAGTGGTAAACTTTTCATGAGAGTTCATCAAGAAAAAGTGAGAGGACACACATAAACAAAATAAGAAATGAAAGATGAGAAATAACAACCATTACCATGAAGATACAAAAAAATAATAAAAGAACACTACTGTTATAAGCCAACAAATTGGACAACCTAGAAGAAGTAGACAAGTTTGTGGAAACATAAAATCTCCCAACACTGAATCAGGAAGTAATAGACAATCTGAACAGGCTGGTCACTGTGGTGAAATTGAGTTTATAATAATAATTATAAAATTACAGAAAGTAAATAACTGGAACTGGACAGCTTCACAGGTGATTTCTACCAAACATATAATGAAGAGCTAATGCCTATCCTTCAAGATGACTAACAACTAAAGGGGAAGAAACACTCCCAAATTCATTCTATGAGGCCACTGCTACTCTGATACCAAAACCACACCAAAAAAGAAAGTTACAGTCCAATATCACTGATGAAGGACTTGCATGGTGGCTCAGTAGTAGAGAATCTGCTTGTCAAGCATAAGACACAAGTTTGGTCCTTGGGTTGGGAAGATCCCCTGGAGAAGGAGATGACAATGCACACCAGTACTCTTGTCTGGGAAATCCCAAGGACAGAGGAGCCTGTTAAGTTACAGTCTATGGGGTCTCAAAAGAGTAAGAGTTAGGTATGACTTAGGGACTAAATAACCAACAACACCTCTGATGAATACAGATGTGAAAATCCTCAACAAGATATTAGTGGCAAACTGAATTCAATAATATATAAAAGTAATCACATAGCACGATCAAATGGGATTTATTCCAGGAATCCAAGGATTTGTTTCAATATCCATGAAGCAATTAGTGTGATATACCACATTTACAAAAGAAATGATAAAAATCATGATAATCTCAAAAGGTGCTGAAAAAGCATACATCCACTCATGATAAATGCTCATCCAAGTTGGTATAGAGGGAACATATCTCAATATTATAAACACCATTTATAACAAACTCAAAGCTAACATCATATTCAGTGGTGAAAAGCTTGAAAACTTTTCTTCTAAAATCAGGAAGAAAACGTACACCCACTCTCATCACTTCTATTTAACATAGTATTGAAAGTCCTAGCCATAGCACTGAGAAAAGGAAAAGAAATAAAAGGCATCCAAATTGCTGTGATTTACATCAGTGTTCTGCTTGATTTCCTCTAAGAGTTTTGTAGTTTCTGGTTTTACAAGAAGGTGGAGTGCTGAAGAATTGATACCTTCGAACTGTGGTGCTGGTGTAGACTCCTCAGAGTCCACTGGACAACAAGAAGACCAACCAGTCAATCTAAAGGGAAATCAACCCTGAATACTCATTAGAAGGACTGATGCTGAAGCTGAAACTCCAGTATTTTGGTCATCTGATGCAAACAGCTCACTCATTGGAAAAGTCCCTGATGCTGGGAAAGACTGAGGACAGAAGGAAAAGAAGGCATCAGAGGATGAGATGGCTGAATGGCATCACCGATGCAATGGACATGAACTTGGGTAAACTTTGGGAAATGGTGAGGGACAGAGAGGCCTGGTGTGCTGCAATCCATGGGGTCACAAAGAGTCAAACATGACTGGGTGACTGAACAATGGCAATCTTTTCTCCATTGTAAGGGCATCCAAATTGGAAAGAAATAACTAAAACTGTCACTATTTGCAGATGACATATTATATATAGAAAACCCTAAAGTCTCCACCAAAAGAACTATTAGAACTAATAAATGAATTCTGTAAAGCTGCAGGATATGAGGTTAATATACAGAAATCTCTTGCTTTTCTATATATTAATAATAAACCATCCAAAAGAGAAAGCAAGAAAACAATTCCATTTAAAACTTAATGAAAAAGAATAAAATATCTAGAAAAAACTTTAGCAATGAGGTGAAAAAACTATACTCTAAAAACTATAAAACACTGATGAAGAAAACCAAATAAGATATAAAGAAATGGAAAAATACTCTGTGTTCATGGATTGGGAGAATTAATACAGTTAAAACATCCATACAACCCAAAGCAATCTACTGATTTAATGCAATCCCTATCAAAGTAACCAAGATATTTTTCACAGAACTAGGATAAATAATCCTAAAATTAATATGGAAGCACAAAAGATCCCTAATGCCAAAGCAATCTTGAGAAAGAAAAACAAAGCTGGAAATATCATACTCTCTGACTTCAGACTGTAAGACAAAGCTACAGTAATCAAACAGTATGGTACTGGCACAGAAACAGACACACAGCTTAATGTGACAGGATGGATAGCTCAGAGACAAGCCACATAATGGTCACTTAACTTATGACAAAGGAGGCAAGAATATACAGTAAAGGAAAGACAGCATTTTCAATAAGTGGGAAAACGGAACAGCTACATATAAAAGAATAAGTTAGAACATTTTCTCAAACTATATACAAAAATAAACTCAAGCTTAATTAAAGCCTCAAAGATAAGACCTGAAATCATAGAGCTCCTAAAAGAAAAAATAGGCAGAACACTCTTTGACATAAATTTTAGCAATATATTTGAATCTGTCTCCTAAGGCAAAGGAAACAAAAGCAAAAATAAACAAACAGGGCCTAATTAAACTTAAAAGTTTTTGCATGGCAAAGGAAACCACGGACAAAATGAAAAGACAGCCTACTGAATGGAAAAGAATATCTGCAAATGATATGGCTGATAAGAGGTTACAACTCAATATTAAGAAAAACAACCTGCTTAAAAAACGAGCAGAAGACCAGAATAGACATTTTTCCAAAAAGACATACAGATGGCCAACAGGCACATGAAAAGATGCTCCATACTGCTAATCATCTAGAGAAATGCATATCAAAACCACAGTAAGGTATCACTTCACACCCATCAGAATTGCTATCACCAAAAATTCTGCAAATAACAAATGTTTGAAAGGATGTTGCAAAAAGGGAACCTGAATACAATGCTGGTAGGAATGAAAATTGGTACAGCCACTAGAGAAATCATGATTGAGGTTCCTCAAAATCTAAAAGAGAATCACCTAAAGACTCAGCAACCCCACTCTTGGTTATATATTCAAAGGAAATGAAAACAGTAATTCAAAAAGATACATGCACCTCAGTGTTCCTAGGAGCATTATTTACAATTGCCAAGATATGGGAGAAACCTAAGTGTCCACCAACAGATAACTGGATAAGAAGATATCATATATATATATATATCTAGTGGAATGCTACTTGATCATAGAAATGAAAGAAATTTTGCCATTTGCAATAGTGTTGATGGACCTAGAGAGTATTGTGCTTTAGGAAATGTCAAAGACAAATATTGTATGTTATCACTATATGTGGAATATAAAAATAAAATGCGGACTAAAATAATAAAATAAAAATAGTTCCACATAAAAATAATATGTGGAATATAAAAATAAAATATAAAAAATAAAATGCATGACTATAACCATATGTAACAGACTCACACATATAGAGAACAAACTAGTTACCAGTGGGAGAAAGGGAAGGGGGGAGATAGACAAAAGGGATTAAGAAATACAGACTATTGTGTGTTAGAATAAAAAAGCAAGAAGGGTATATTGTACAACACAGGGAATTTAGCCATTATTTTGCAGTCACTTTAAATGGTGTATAATCTATAAAAATACTGAATTATTATGATGTACACCTGAAACTAATACTGTAAATCAAGTATAATCCAGTAAAAAGAGAAAAACAGTGCATTTAAGGGGTGTGAGGATATATATATGTGTGTGTGTGTGAGAGAGAGAGAGAGAGAGAGAGAGAGGGAACTGTGAGTCCAGTAAAGCTAGGCTATAATGCACCTGAGGACCTTTTTATAATTGCATTATAGAAGTATTTTCAGCCAAAAGATCTGCCCCCTCTTTGGAGACTTCTGCAAGAATTCAACAATAGAAGCTTAGGAAATGTCTTTCTTGAATGGAGAATTTAATGAAAAGTCATGTATAATGATGTATAGTGGAAATGTTAACCTGGGTTTTAAAGACTGATTTGTTAGGTTAATAATATTCAAAAGGATCTCACATAACTAAATGGAGACACGAGCCTTCTCAACAGCCTCTGACAATAGGTGTGATCAGTTTCAGTGGTAGAGATGACCCCTGCTCTTGGAAAATGCAGTATAACTCATCTGCATGAACAGATGCTGACATTCTCAAAAATGACACATGCATCTACTATACATACAATATCTCCTGGTGGTCCTCTGGGTCCCACAGTGCCTGCAGGTCCTTGTTGACCCTAAAATAGAAGGAGATATATACTTTAACTGTGCTAGAATTAGAGTCTGTACCTGAATATACATAAAACGTGGTGTGACCTTTATCTATAGAAAAGTATCCAGGCTTCTCTGTGTAACACTGAAATGTGCTTTGGGCTTACAGTTTCAAGACATTGTCACTTAAATGAGTCTGTTCTCATGCGGGTTTGATGCTTGGGTTGGGAAGATTCCCCTGGAGAAGGAAATGGCAATCCTTTCCGGTATTCTTGCCTGGAAAATCCATGGACAGAGGAGCCTGGTGGGCTACAGCCCATGGGGTCTCAAAGAGCCAGACACGGCTTAGCAACTGAGCACATGCGCATGTTCTCACGAGTAGATGAGGTCTGGGTAACTCGCCGTACACACGGGTGGGAGCACATTACACCAATCCTTGTGCCTCCGAGCAGTGGGCCTCCTTTGGGACAGTCCTATAGAATCCCGTGTGGGAAACTCCAGCGCCTGTGGGCTGCAGAATTTGGGCTTAGGAAATTAAATCCTGTTCTCTTTAAGGAAACAGGGTCATAGATGTGACTCATATTTTTTACTCTTAAAGCTTTCAGGGATGCTATTGTGAATACGGTCTGAAAAGTACTTGAAGATCCTATTGTGACCCAAAAGGCAGAGGTACCATGCGTGTAACGGTACGGGAGTGTACCAACACAGGGCCAGTACGGGAGTGCGTCTGTGGGGGGAATCGCTATGAAAACATGATAAAGTCCCTGACATTTGTGATCAAAGTGAGTGGTACATCAGAGCTCCTTGTTTTACACAGAAATGGCTATACCTTCAAAACAACTTCCACATGTCCCTGAGTTATTTCTTATGTACCTTTAGTCCTGGGCTTCCAGTTACACCAGGTGGACCAGGATCTCCAGGCTCGCCCTAAACATATGGGTGGGAAAGAAATGGTTACTTTAATTTTCACAATCTCAATATGTTGGAGATGCAAGAGAAGGCTGTCAGGGGATTACCTTTATTCCTTGTGATCCTGTTATTCCAGGTTCTCCCTGTAAATGAAATAATCACCATCCATGTGTTTAAATTCAGATGGAGGACAGGGTCTCTAATGCTACAATTCATTTACTCTTTCATTAGCTGACATGCAATAAAAGAGGAAATTACGGAGACATGATGAAGTCAAGAAGGGTTCATCCTAAAACATGATTTAAAATAATAATTGCTAATAAACAATAATTTCTTATTTTTCTTTCTTCTCTGTAACAGTTCTTCCCCAATCTCACTTCTGACACTGAAATCATCATGGTACATTAGCAGTCACTGTGTCCTCTACTCAATTGACAGTTATGGTTTGTCACCAGCTAATCCTACAGTTCAGAGAAATAAAACTTCAGATAAGGGTGAAAAAGAAAGGGTAGAATTTAAGTTGATATGTCATGGAGGTTCTACTATCAGGCGTATGTATTTAATGAAACAAACAAACAAAAAATTAAGGTTATACAAAAGAGTACAAAGTTAGCCACAAAGAGTTCACTTTAATTAAATTATTTCCCATGACTTAATCACTGAACCTTTTTTTCTTTCTTTTGGCTGTTCCACAGGATCTTATTTCCCAGAGTAGAGATCAAACCTGCACTCCCTGGACTGGAAGCTTGGAGTCTTAACCATTGGACCACCAAAGTGGATCTATCATTGAGCCTTTTGATAAAACCATCCTGTTTGGTAAATCCAATTTATAGCATTAACAAAAATTTTGGAAAAACTGTATCTTACACAATAATTTTGTACTTTAAATATCCTTGGTGAATATCTTTCATTACATTCATGTCCAATCACAAACAGTAATGTGTTACAGAAAATAAACACTATCTGAATTACATGTTGTAGTATTATCACATGATAAAACTTAACAAGGTTTAAAATTTCATACTTATCAAAATAAAAGAGTCAAAATTCACAGAGGAAAAAGAAGAATGCTCAGGGAGCTTATCTTATCAAATCTATTAGGCTCTAAAGTAAACATGATAGAAATCAGAGAGGAAGAAATCAATGAAATAGAAAACCCAGGATAGTGATAAAACATCTACTTACTTTATCTCCCTTTTCACCTTTTGTAAAGGGTTCCCCCTAAGAAAATGCATAGAGAAAGAATCAACTATAAACACTTTAAAAAATAATCTCTCCAAACCTGGATATGAACAAATCCTGCAGGTCAAACTCAGACCTCCGCTGCAAACATGTAATGACCCAGAATGTCACACTGTCTGCCTGTGCAGCTTAGAAGAACAATATGCACCTGAATTAGAAAACCCTTTAATATTCCCAAATGAACAGTAACTTAATCATCTTAATATTATTTTGAGAATCCTGAGTGCTTAACAAATTAGAATGTGGTCCAAGGCCAACGCTTGCTCTGGTGTGGTTCAAAGAGAAGATGGTCACACACACACACACACACACACACACACACACACACACACATCCAAACAGAAGCAGACTGAATGTGAAGATAATGAAGTGATAAGTGGAAGGACATTCATTTGAATTCTTCCAGTTACTTAAGTTGGTGCTTAAAAAATATAGCCAGAGTTCTAAATTAGTGTTTAAAATTATAAAGTCATTACTGTAAAAATACATACTAATTTTCACTTTCCTTTTAATGAAAATGACATGAAGGGGTTAATTATTGGGTGAATAACAGTACAAGTCCGTGGAACTGATACTAGTTCTTGTTGTTGGGTTTAGGCTTGAAGGTTCTGGTGGGAGTCAAAGCTTTGAAGGAATGCATCTTACTATGCAACACGTTCCCCATGGTTACTGTGTTACTAACAACACAACCCCTCCTCAACACACACACACACAGATGGGGAGGCTTCCCTATATTAGCTTCTGTTCTTGAAGGTACATATTGTGGTGTCATTTAACCTTCACTATCCTGCTGTGAGGGAGATATTGTCCCACTACCAGAATGAGAAGAGATTCAGAAAGGTTCTGAGTAACCCTAAGTTATTAATGTTTTTCCTAAAGCAGCATTCACCCACTGTATGTTCCCTGTTCCCTTGTTTATCTTGCCTACAAAATCTGTGAATGAAGACATATAATTCACCTTGATTATCATAGCATCTCTGGGGTACACTTCTGCTGTCCAATGAAATTTATTAAATTAGGGAATTTAAAGTTTTATAGATAATAATTGCTGACATTTATCGAATTCTTACAATGTATTAAACCCTGTTCTAATCACATTATATACATTAATACAATTAACCTCTTGGGTCAACAGGATAGTTACTATTAGTACGTTCATTTACAGAGGGGGAACTGAGGCACAGAGAAGTGAATTCATTTCTCCAAGGTCACAAAGCCAGTAAGAAGTCATTGAGGATCTAAACCCAGGCAGCCTGGCTTCAATATCAGACTTTGCTTACTCAGTCTGTTTGACTTTATTTGTAATTTAATTGCTTTATTGTGTGAATTGAGTGAATGGATAATAAGACGGAAACCATACATTTTGAAACATTTTATTTCGCATCTGAAAGTCAAGGGAAAGGCTGAGGACCACTATTCGAGGCAGCGCTGCTCTCAAAGGTCCTGGTAAAGATTTGACCTTCAGATCACCATAAGGCGGTGAGTGGTTACTGAAAAAACTTCATATCTCATGACCCGGGGACTTCCGGGGGCCCTGTCTTCTCCCCCATGTCTCCAACCTCCCTGCAGTTACGTGGGGCAAGCTGCTGATTCTGACTGTGAAATGTGTGCGGCAGGGGTGCGGGGCACTTGAAGGCGGAGGCGTGCAGAGGCCATTCACCATGCTCCAGTCCTCTGTCCTGGCAGTGGCGGTTGAGAAGTTTGTGCCTATCAGAGGGCATAGCTCCCTGGTGCTTACCAGCCTGCTGACTGGTTACTGAGGGTCATGTGGAGCAGGACACCCACTCCCCACCAACCACACTGGCTGGGCAGTATGAGCAAGAGGAAGCTTTTCTTGGGGTGAGACCACACAAATTTTAGGGTTAATTTGTTACTTAGCATAACCTACCTACTCTGACTAATATGGCCCCATATCTAGCCAACATGACTAAATCTCTTATTGAATAGTTTCTATATATTAGATACATAGAGAGTTTTATTTATATTCTTGCATTTCAGTCTTAATTCTAAAAATCAATTCATTTTTAAGATAGGAGATGAAGTTAATGAGATGTGAGCAATGGGCTGCATTGCTTTTGAAACTGCTTGTTTCTGATTATATTACATTACTTGTGTCACTGATTATTTAGAACCTCTGCCAAGCCACAGTGACTAAAGTAACTTCTAGTTGGGGGAGAAAAAGCAAAACCAGGAGCCTGGTTGTCTAGAGAGCTGATATTTTGTTTTAATTCTGGTGGCTACTATCTGGGGCAAGTCATTTACATTTTGTAGACTCTTTTTCCTTATTTATAAAATCCTGGGGTTCAACTAGATGACATTTTCACTCCGATATCTAACCTAATCATGTAGTAAATGTCCTGTAACAGGGGACAAACTGCCATTTAAAGTACCACTCAGGCTCAGAGTTCAGATTTGGATGAACATTATTCTTCTGTTTGGACCTTCTGGTTATCATGTTGAGTTCAGATTCTGTTCCAGAATAGAAAGCCTGAGACCACAGAGAGCTAGACTGCTTTACCAGTGATGTGACATTTGTGTTTTTTCCTGTGGGAAGCTGGGAGAAAGGCAGGCAAAGATGTATTAATACAAGGAAGGTGGGATAATTCACAGCTTAAGAGGGAACTGACAAGGAGGAGAGCTGGGAGGTAAGGTAGATGGGGAGAAAGGCGGTCTCAGGGGTGGGCCTTGGTAACAGGACAGAAAGCTAAGGGAAACTTTCATGAACTGTGAAATCCCCCAGTTCTTGCTACTCATAGCACGACCCAGCAGCCACAGCCAGGAGCACAGCCTGACTGCATTGAGAAATATACCTACTCAGTCTGAAAGGGGCTCTTTTGCCCCTTTCCTGCTTCCCCATTTCTGTTCCCCTCTGAACTTAAGAGAACCTAAATATAAAAATGAGATCACCAAGCAATTGGAACTAACTCCTGACTTATGCTGTCCTGAATGCATGCCATGCCTTGCCTAAGCTATTAATTTTTTCCTAGATAAAAAAGAATGAAGACTTAAACCATTAAAAAATGACTAGCTCTCTCCCTTAATGGCCCCCTTGGTAATCCTGCAGGAGATCACTCATCAAGATCACATTTGAAGAGATAGTCAGCCAGTTTGCACTCAAAGGAAAAAAGATTTAGATTCCAACCTCCTGCCTCAATGTTTCACTGAGGTTCTTGCTGCCCTGCCCCCCTCCCCACTCTTTTCCCTTTAAAAACTGTCCTGGCTGAAAAGAATCTTGGGAGTTGGTCTCAGGACATGAGTCCACCTTCTCCCCAGGTTGCGAGCTTTTCTGATTACAGCACCTTTCCTGCTGACACTTGCCTCTGCAACTGTTGGCTTATGCGCAGTGAGCAGCTGAACTGAACTTGAGTTTGGTAATAAACCGCTACCCAGACCTGCTGAACTAGGATTAGCATTTCAAAAGGATCTTCAGCAATTCAAGTTCACATTTAGTCTGAGAGGCACTGCTCTAATCCACTCAAATTTCTCTTTCTGCTCTACAAGTTGCAGCTATTCCAGTAGAATTTTAGTAAATCTTAGGTCCTGGTTTGCCACGCAGCATGTGGAAATTAAGAGAAGGTGTTAGTGCTCCAATGTGGAGGGGAGACAGGGTGGGGGCAAGGGGCAGATAAGAGGTGAGGAGAGGTGCCCGTAAGTGTGGAGTTATAGGAGTCAGCTGGCAGATGGAAGGCACAGCAGACCCCGGGCTGATTTGTGGGAGAGAGGAGATTTCCTAGAAAGTCTTGGAAGTCTTAGGCATGGAACCCCAGTGAGGACTGTTACTGGTTTGGACAGAAAACCAAAGGCAAGAGTGACCCCTGAAGGAGGAGAATTTCAGAGCACAAGGGGGACAGCATGAACTCTAAAGCTGTCAGAACAATGACTATCATCGCCAAAGATGTTTTATTTTTAAAGCTGAAGCACAAGGAGAATTTGACTTTGTGATATGAAATACTCTTCATATTGTTCCCGTTTGGCAGGCATGCAGGCATTTTAGCGACCTCTTCATTTTTATCTCTGGCCAACCAATAATCTCTGTTCATCCCAGCAAGGGAAGAGGCAAAACTTAATTTTTTTTTAAGTGTTACTTTTTTTTTATTTAAACAAAGATGAAACATTTGTTAAGTCATTCTTGCTGATTCTTGCGGGCTGCTGTGGGGTTTTGGTTTTTTTTTTTTAAAGCAGAATTAAAAAATATATATTTTTGTAATTAGGATTCATGTCATCTCTTTAGGTAGTCCCATTTGAATACAAATGATACTGAAGGTACTTTTCTCCACCAAAAGAACTAAATTTTGGAAGAATCTGGCCTCAGTAATATTTAAGAAGTCATTGTGACCTATAAAAAACCTAGAATAACTTCGGAGACTACACTGAGAGTAATTGTTTGAGCAAAGATAAACGTCTCTATTTTTTTTGTTGTTGATAAATTAGCCCTTTTGATATGCTGATTTTATTATTCATTTTAGCTATTATCTTTAGTTATAGCAGGACAGCTTAGTGATTTTTAAACCCTGGGTTCTGGAATCAGCCTGCCTAGGAGTGATTCATGGTTTCAGTACTTCCTAGCTTAGGGACCTCAGGGAAGTTACTTAACCTTTCTGTGCCTCGGTTTCCTCATCCGAAGGATGGGGATTTTTTTTTTTAAATGAACGAAGTGAGGTAATACGTGTAAAAACTTAGTACCTCATTTAGAGAACATGACCAAATATCTGATCTATTGTTCCTTATTCCAGGGACAACCAATGCACATGGAATTGGGGCTGATTAAGAAAAATATCTTAATTCTATCTTTTGAATATTCACCCTCTGCTCTCAAAGCTAAAATACTTACAGATTCTCCCTTTTCACCTTTAGGGCCAATAGATCCTGGAAATCCTGGCGGTCCAGTTTCACCCTTTCAAGAAAAGCAGAAGACAGTTTTTGCATGAGGCTAGGTGAGTCCTGTTGTGACCTTCAGGATAGCAGCACAACTTGTACCCCTTCTAACAATGGAATTTATCTATTAACCCCCAAGGGGCAGTGGGAAGCTCTGAATCCAGTAGGTTACTAGCACAATAACGTGTTTATCAGCACTCCACAATGCCTTTAGGTCTTTTAGAAATCCACTATTCATTATGATTTTTAAAATTAATGTGAGACAAAAGTCAATTATTTTTCAAGCAAAGAATATTTACAGAAAATAATTATAATTATGCTCTGCTGCGCCCCCCCAAAAAAAAAAATTGTGGCCTTAAAGACATCATGTTGTTTAACTGACACAGTAATCCAAATTCATTTTATTTCAGATATTTCTTTCTTTTTTCAAGTAGGGGAAGATATAGGAAGAAAAAGACGTCTCTCCACTGTTTACAGCACTCATTCACCACTGTTTGCTTGCAAAGAAGGCCTTCTTGATGAGACATAAAAAGAGTATTTTGAGAAAATAAAATTTTAGAAATAATATTTGTGGCAAGGAAATGTACCACTAATTAAACGATAGAGATGTCTCAGCGTTGTGCTTCCATTTACTATTAACCAACAACCCTGAATGCCACACAATTGTTAAGTGCAGCCATTAGAACGTATGTAGGGCTTTCCTGGCGGCTCTTGCCAATGCAGGAGACATGGGTTTGAGCCCTTGATCAGGAAGATTTCTTGGAGAAGGAAATGGCATCCCACTCCAGTATGCTTGCATGGAAGTCCCACGGACAGAGGAGCCTGGCAGGCTGCAACCATGGGGTTGCAGAGTTGGACACAACTGAGTGACTAGCAACAACTAGAACGTATATAATGCTGGGTTGTTTTCCAACCCCAAGAGCATTTTTGCAAAACAGTGTTCATCATTGCATTTCCAAGCATATAGCTTTTCTGCCCCTTGTATCTTTTTTATTTCAGAAAAAAATACAAAAAAGATAAAGTTGAATATGTCAAACCTCCATGGACAAGGCACCCACCCAAGATGGAAGAAAAAAAACCTTAAAGTCAAAGAGGAAATTTCATATTCCCTCTCTATTTCTGTGCCAGAGAGAGTCACTGTTATGAATTTAGTACTTACATTTTCAGTCTACATTTTTGTACTTTTACTGCATATGTGGAACCATAAAGAGTATGCTATTTTGGATATTTAAAACAAATTTTATAAAAGCCACTGGTTAATCTTGTATATGACATTCTGTGACTTCCCCCCCAACTCAATGTGGTTTTTAACATCCATCCTCTTTTGATACATAGAGATCTAGTTTATTCACTGAACCTTTGGATAGTATTATAGTGTGTTAATGGATCAGGGGTCATCTAAGCCCCACTCATGGGTATTTGGGCTTCCCATGGGGCTCAGTGGTAAAGAATACGCCTGCCAATGCAGGAGACGTAAGAGGCATGGGTTTGATTCCTGGGTTGGGAAGATCCCCTGGAGAATGGCAACCCACTCCAGTGTTCTTGCCTGGAAAATCCCATTGACAGAGGAGCCTGGTGGGCTTCAGTTTATGGGGCTGCAAAAGAGTCGGGCACAACTGAGAGGCTGAGCACAAATGGTCATTCTGTTGTCTTATAAACAGGATTGCAATGAACATCTCTACACATGTCCCCTTGTGTGGATATGTTTATCTGTTTCTTTTGAAGCCTCAAACAGTCAGCCCTAAAGACACTGGTTTACTTTTATATTTCTATCCTAATCAGATCTTGTGATTTAGCTTAGAGGAAGAGGGAGTCAGTCATTCGTAATGGATAGACAATGTCTTTTTTTTTTTTTTTTTTAAGGAGGCTTCCAGATTTGTGGAATATATTTTGTAAATTTAATCTTCATTTATTAATACAAGTATTTTCCCTTATAGTGTACCATCTAAACATACAATGTAACATCAGTTTTACACTTACCATATTGTAGGAGAATCCATTTTCCTACAGATAGTAAGTTCTATCCATAATGAAAAGAGGAAGAAATTGGTGGAGACATTAAGGGACTGATTGCTGTTGGTTTGACAGATTAAACAACTGGTCTTGTACAAGTGTTAGACTGTACAGAGTGTTGGCCTTCCTATCACCCATCTGATAGATGTTAAAAGCCTCAGTGCACTGGGGCAAAAATAAGCCCAGTAATTCAAGCCAGCTGCATAAAGTAAATGTAGAAATCAAGGAAAGGGTCTAGGAGTTACTATAAAAGTCACATCTGCTTGATACAAAAATGTAAGGGGAGAGGAATATGCCTGAAGGAAGAGTAACTATGTTCACAGCTGCTAAGTATTTAAAACAACGTATACAGGTCTCTACTGAAATGCAGAGGAAGGACCAGGCAGAGGCTTTGGTCCACCTCTGTTTGGTATGGAGGTATGGCTGGGCTTGGCAGAAGTCTTAGAGACCAGCTCCCCAATACAAAACTCTATAAACAAAAGCATTTCCCACCTGAATCTTAAACACATATGGAGTTGTTCTTCGTATTTAAAATGGATGTTCAGTAATTTATGACTGTAATTATGAGTTGAAAGATCAGTGATGGATTTACTTAGCTTCGGGAAAGGCAGTCATTTAAATTGACACTCTGGATGCTATCTGAAAGGTCTGGTGGTGTTGAGCCTCCATCTTTTTCCTCTGACAATTGCTCTAAAAGACACCACTAATTTCTCAGGGGTCCTTAGATATTCTACCTCCTGATTCTTCTGTCTCTATAAAGGAGCAGCTCTCCCCGACTGACTTGCAGATACATCATCATCCCATCACTGCATCCTGGCTTTGTCAGGAAGCTACAGAGCAGAGGTCATCATTTCAGTCCTGGCAGGTGGCCTGCATGGATGCCTGGGTCTCTATCACTATTTACCATTAAAAGCTGGTAGTATTTGTTGCTCTTTCTTCCTGTATCTTGAATCAGAACGAGGCTGCTAACCTAGCAGTGATTTATGTGTCAATTCTATTGCTGTTTGTATTGACTTTGGTGTTTTACTAGAAGTGTGTGTGCATGCTAAGTCACTTCAGTTGTGTCCGACTCTGTGTAACCCTATGGACTGTAGCCTGCCAGGTCCCTCTGTCCACAGGAGTCTTCAGGGAAGAATACTGGAGTGGGTTGCCATGCCCTTGTCCAGGGGCTCTTCCCGATCCAGGGATGGAACCCCTGTCTTTTATGTCTCCTGCATTGGCAGGTGGGTCCTTTACCACTTTCGGTTCCAAATGGTCGGCTGGCTTTGCGATTCTATTCTGCCAGCCGTGCATTGAGAAGTGGAGTATGATACAGCAAAAGTCATGCATATGTTGAAATTGTACTTCTGGCTCAATCTTACATTCTACAACATAAATTGAATCTCTTCTCCATCAAAATTATGGTGGGAGAAGCAAAGATCATCAAGACCGGATGTTAAGTATGATAACTATGAATACCAAAAAGACATGAATGATACTCCATGAGAAGAAAGAAAGTTTAGAATGGATGAGCAGTGAGGAACAAAGCGTTAGTGAGGGCTTAATATATGTCAGGCATTGTGCTTTGGGTAAGGTCATCTCATCTCATCTGATTTAAATCCTGCCATCAACTCTGTGTAGATATATTTTGCCCATTTCACAAACGAGTAAATTGAAGACCAGAGGACTGGAGTGTCTTTTCTGAGGAGACATAGCTGTTAATGGCACAATCAGCTTTTGACCCCAGAGCCCAGATTCCTTCCATCACTCAATGGTTCTCAACCCTGGCTGCTGGGTAGAATCATCTGAAACTCTTCTAAATAACAGCAACATGAACCCCACTCCAGATCAACCAGAGACATGAGTTCTGCCCCACATCAGAGTCCTGGAGATGGGGCCCGAGACTGGTAATTTCCAAAAGCCCTCAGGGGACTCCAGTGCGCAGCCGAGGTTCAGAACCACTGGGGTCCACCAGGGTGCGAGCAAAGGTCTGAGGGAGCAGCTTGAAGGGGCCTCAAATTCTCACTACAGTGACCTCTGAACAGCATCACCAAGAATGGGAGTATAGACTCAGCCCAAGTATGGAGTGTGCACAGGCAGAAGTGATTCTGCTCCTCCAGCAAGGGTGGTCTTACGTTTTAGAAGTCATCCTATGCATTTTTTTATGGGGACAGTCTTTCTCCTGTTAATTAAAATTCCTACAAATCATTTCACATGGGCATTTATATCAGGTACTGTATCCAGTTCTCTGTAGACTCCCCTGGGTATTTCTTTGGGTGGGAAGAGGGAACAGTCATGCCTCTGGCTTTTTCTAATTCCACTTAAGATTCTGAAGCAATTAGAAAAGATTTTGAGCCATAGAAAGTGTCCTTAGAGTTACAAATACACCTGTTTTACAGAATCAAATTTCTCAACATTGAGGTCTTCAGAATTCCTAAGGAACATGTGTTTCCTAATGAACAGAACAAAACGGGAGCCAGCTGCTTTGTTTCAAGGAATGAATCATGATTTAAATACTTTAAAAGTGCCACAGCTCTCTTTGCTCAGCTGTCCTAAGTGACAAGCTTTTTTTTTTTCACCCCTTAGTCTGCATGTGTCCTGCAGTAATTGCTTAAAATATAATGTGTTCGTTATGGTGGTGTAGGAATTCCATAAGCTATTTGGTTACAGGAAATAATGTTAATGTACTAGAAGTGCAATCCAAGACACATAAATGACATTACTGCTGTGTAATCAATTTTTAGGGATGTCTTTTTAAGAATGTCAAGGTTTTTATTTTTATTTTTTGCAGGAAATTTCATTTGCAATGGTCAGTCTATAAGAAGCTTCCCATTCTGTGGAGACTATCTCTAAGCAGTTTTTTTTTTTCCTTTCTGGTGACGGAGGTATGATTTTGTGAATAGATGGGCTGCATGGATTTATAAGGCACGGAAGTCATATTTTCCTGGATGCATGTTGAAATACCCTGCCCTCAATCATGAGAATTTTCACTGGGTGAATGAAGGAAGGGCGCACTCACAGGTCATGTTCCTGTAGAGTATTTTCAGTCCTACTCATCTCTGTCTGTGGATTTGATGTGCATTGTTTCTTGTGTCTTTTGTTTCTTTTTTAAATTGAAGTATGGCTGATTTACAATGTCATGTTAGTTTAAGGTGTACAGCAAAGTTGTTCAGTTTTACATACACATATATATCTGTATTTTCAGATTCTTCTCCCTTATAGGTTATTACAAAATATTGAATATAGTTTCCTCATTTTTTTTTTCTTTTTCTTGACAATGGCAATTTCCCACTGAATCTAAGGTCATCACAATTGCAGGATCAAACAGGAGTGACACATCTTTTTGAGAAGGCAAGTGCATTTGTCATCTTCACAGCTAATATAATGAAACTCGTGAATGATGACAATGAAAAGGCAATGGAAATTCACCAGTGTTTTAATTTTAAAGCTGTTTTGAAATAATTATTTGGTTAAACTGCTACTGTACATGATAAAACCCCACCCCAAAATGCTCCCATGACAGCTTATGCTTGGATACTTAAGAGGACAGAAAAATAGCAAGCCTCAGGCATCCTGTCACAGGGCCTTTCAGACTGCTTTTGCCACCTATGCGGATCCAAGAAACATCTAACTATAAACTGAAACATGTGTCCTAATTTCATTTACCTGTGACAGTTATGTGACAGCTCTTTTCCCTCACTGTGGAAGTGTCCCCTTCTTGTGGTCAGCTACTCAGGGCTTCCAGGGGAGGCCAAGCTCAGTCCCGCTTGCTCAGGAGGTGGGGAGAGTGGCGCCCCCTGCAGGCTGACGTGGAACCTGCGGGGCAGTGGGGCTGCCCTGATGTGTGCATGTGTGAAGTGAAGCCGCTCAGTCATATCGGACTCTGTGACCCTGTGGACTGCAGCCCACCAGGCTCCTCCGTCCATGGGATTCTCCAGGCAAGAATACTGGAGTGGGTTGTGAATGTGTGAATTGGTGTAAAAACCTAGATGTCTCTACTCACTCTGCAAATTTGATTACCTTCTCTCCTTTTAGAACACCAGCTCCATGTTCACCAACATTTCCCTGAGTAAACATGAAACAAAAATTTTTTAAAATCCATTTATTTTTAAAACAGTCCCTACTTTAACATAAAAATAGATAAGAGCACTGCAAAAGCTTTTATCCCATTTGCCTCTCTCACACTGTCAAATATTCCTGAAATATTTGCCTCTGTCAAACATTCCTGAAAAACTCTCACTTTTGAGACCCTACTTGTCCTCACTGTGACCTCCACCCTACCCGGTCAGGAGGTGACGCTGGAGAAACAGCACATCTCCAGGGGAGAATTAGCAAAACTCCAAGCTAATGTCCCGAAGCCTCGTTTGGTTTTGATACAACTTTAGACACTAGTAGTGGTATCTTTGTTGCTCAGTGTAATGGATGTTCCATTATCGGCCTTGCAGCTGCGCTTGGTTCGCGCATGACTTGTATTACATGTACTCTGCTGCTTCTCCTGTCTCTCTGTCCTCTCCTCTCCAACCAGCTCCTCATTGGTCAAGCCTGGACCTCCTCGGGAATTCATCCAGCTCTCTTCTTGTGATTCAACCTTTTGTCCCAGGCACGTTTATCCATTCCGTGGCTGGGGCATTATCTACACGAGGACAGACAAATCTGTAAACCCAGCGCATGTTTCCCTTCTAGGTTTTGACCCCTATATCTACTTATCTACTTGATGCGTTCATTTATAAATTCTAGAAGAGAGAGTAAGAAAGATAAGAGAATATCTCATTGTTAACAGTTGTTAGTCCAGAAGTGGGAGGATGATAATTAACTTCTTCCTAACATATCTCTGCAGTTTGACTTGTTAAAATGAGTAGTAATTTCATTTTATAATTGAAAAAAATTACATAAAGAAAGAAAGTCTGCATCCAACTTCTCCTGTCCATAGACTCTTTCTTTTTCCATCTAGGTTTCATCATTGACACGGCCTTCCTCTGCTCCTTAAGGACAACGTCATCCAGTCTGGTGCCTCTGCCCCAAGTCTCTTCATTCCAGCTACCTCCACTGGAAGGCCACCAACACACCTTGCAGGATCATTGCAAAGGCTCCCTCATTGGCCCCTATAACCTCCTCTTGCTCCCCTGACACACATGTTCTCTACAGAAGGTCAGAATGTCATCTAAAGAATGACATCTAAAGAAAGACATCCTTTCTTCAAAACCTCAGCAAAGTCATATAAAGGGTCTTCTCTCAGCCCCTCAAATGGACCAGGATCCTTCTTGTCTCTCCCTGTAGTCTCCTGCTCTGTCCTCACCTCTTCATCTGGTTAGCAATGACTCAGATCTCAGCTATTATAAAATGCATTCTGAGGGTCTCCAGACAGGTTCCCCTCACACCTTCTCATTGGACATCGTGTTTCTCCTTCTTAATACCAACTAACATTTAAAATTTTGTATTTCTTTAAAACTTCTTATGTTAGCATGTAAGACCTATGAGACCTGGAACTGAATGCCCACCCCATGCCTATAGCAGTACATAACATATAGGAAGCACTCAATAAATATTTGTTGAATAAATAAGCCAATCACTGTTGTTACAGTTTAACATTTTAAATGTGCCTTCATATTACTCATGCTACTCCAGTTAAAAAGAAGTCGTTTAGGGGATTCCCTGGTGGCTCAGTGGTAAAGAAACTGCCTGCCAATACAGGAGACATGGGTTTGATCCCTGATCCGGGAAGATCCCACATGCTTCAGAGTGACGAAGCTAATGAGGCACAACTATTGAGCCTGTGCTCTATAGCCCACAAACCACGATTGCTAAAGCTTGGCCGCCAGGAGCCCTTGTTCTACAAAGAGAAGTCACTGCAATGAGAAGCCTGCACATGGCAACTAGAGAAGAGCCCACACAGCAATGAAGACCCAGCACAGACAAAAATAAATAGATAAATAAAACTATTTAAAAATATTGAAAAATAAAAATAAAATTTGAGGAGAAAGAGACTAAAACTTCTATTAAAAATAAGTAGTTTATAACTGCTGTTATTAATATTACTGGTCCTGTGATAGTCTCTCATTTTTCCTACTTACCTTTGATCTCAGATATCTAAATTGAAAACAAAAATTGTAGTCCCCAAATCTTAAGTTATAAATCATTTGCTATTGTTGTTCAGTCTCTTGTCATGTCTGACTCTTTGCTGCCCCATGGACTGCAGCAGGCCAGGCTTCCCTGTCCTTCACCATCTCCCAGGGTTTGCTCAAACTCATGTACATTGAGTCGGTGATACTATTCAACCATCTCGTCCTCTGTTGTCCCCTTCTCTTGCCTTCAACCTTTCCCAGCATCAGGGTCTTTTTTAATGAGTTGAGTCTTCACATCAGGTGGGCAAAGTATTGGAGCTAGCTTCAGTATCAGTCCTTCCAATGGATATTCCAGGACTGATTTCCTTTAGGATTTACTGATTTGATCTCCTTGCAGTACAAGGGACTGTCACGAGTCTTCTCCAACACCACAGTTCAGAGGCATCAATTCTTTGGTACTCAGCCTTCTTTATGTTCCAACTCTCAGCTCCCTACATGACTACTGGGAAAACCACAGCTTTGACTATATAAACCTTTGTTGGCAAAGTAATGTCTCTGCTTTTAAATATGCTGTCTAGGTTTGTCATAGCTTTTCTTCCAAGGAGCAAGCATCTTTTAATTTTGTGGCTGCAGTCACCGTCTGCAGTAATTTTGGAGCCCTCCCAAAATAAAGTCCGTCACTGTTTCTACTGTTTCCCCATCTATTTGCCATGAAGTGATGGAACCAGATGCCATGATCTTAGTTTTCTGAATGTTGCGCTTTAAGCCAGGTTTTTCACTCTCCTCTTTCAATTTCATCAAGTTCTCTAGTTCCTCTTCTCTTTCTGCCATAAGGATGGTGTCCTCTGTGTATCTGAGGTTATTGATATTTCTCCTGGAAATATTGATTCCAGCTTATGCTTCATGCAGCCTGGCATTTTGCATGATGTGAAACATATAAGTTAAATAAGCAGGGTGACAATATATAGCCTTGATGTACTCCTTTCCCAATCTGGAACCAGTCTGTTGTTCCATGTCCAGTTCTAACTGTTGCTTCTTGACCAGCATACAGGTTTCTCAGGAGGCAGGTAAAGTGGTCTGGTAGTTTCATCTCTTGAAGAATTTTCCATTGTGATTCACACAGTCAAAGGCTTTGGCATAGTCAATGAAGCAGAAACAGATGTTTTTTTCTGGAATTCTCTTGCTTTTTCTATAATCCAATGGATATAGGCGATTTGATCTGGTTCCTCTGCTTTTTCTAAATCCAGCTTGAACACTGGAAGTTCTCAGTTCATGTACTGTTGAAGTTTAGCTTGGAGAATTTTGAGTATTACTTTGCTAGCATGTGAGATGAGTCAATTGTGTGATAGTATGAACATTCTTTGGCATTGCTTTTCTTTGGGATTGGGGTGAAAACCAACTTTTTCAGTCCTGTGGCCACTGCCGAGTTTTCCAAATTTGCTGGCATATTGAGTGCAACACTTTAACAGCATCAACTTTTAGGATCTGAAATAGTTCAGCCGGAATTCCATCACTTCCACTAGCTTGGCTCCTAGTGATGTTTCCTAAGACCCACTGAACTTCACACTCCAGGATGTCTGACTCTAGGTGAGTGATCACACCATCACAGTTATCTGGATTATAAGATCTTTTTTGTATAGTTCTTCTGTGCAAGGATATATATGAAAGTGAGGTATGACACTCTGAGTCACATACATAAAGAATGAGCAGTTATGAAATGGTAAGCTGTTTGAGTGCAATCTGCACAGAAACATAAAAACTAGGAGTTTCCTGAAAATACTGCTATCTGGGCCTGGAGCCAATAACCATGCACAGCCCATCAGAGTCTCTGCCTGACTGTGTTTGTGCTAAGATGTGTGGGGAAGGTGGAACATGCTTGGTCTAAGACAGTGGCCCCCAATCTTCTTGGCACCAGGGACCAATACTGTGGAAGATAATTTTTCCACATACAGGGTGGGGTATGGTTTCAGGATGATTCTCATAAGGAGTGTGCAACCTAGATCCCTTGCATGCATGGTGAACAGTAGGGTTTGCACTGCTGTGAGAATCTAATGCCACCACTGATCTCACCACTGGAGGGGAGCTCAGGTAGCAATGCAAGTGATGAGGAGTGGCTATAAATACAGATGAAGCTTTGCCCACTCGCCTGCCCACTGTTCACCTCCTGCTGTGTAGTCCAGGGGCTTGGGACCCCAGGTCTAAGACATAGGTTGTCCAGGGATGGTTTTGGACTGGGAGGCCCCATGCTCTTGACTTTCAGAGCAGAGGAGTACTCAAAGGACATCTGCTGAGAGCATCTCACAGCACCTTGGTTTAGGTCCTCCTCCCTAGCTGATCCCCCAACAACCTAAAGGCCGTCACAGATGCTGTGAG
Source organism: Dama dama (assembly GCF_033118175.1). Lineage (NCBI taxonomy): Eukaryota > Metazoa > Chordata > Mammalia > Artiodactyla > Cervidae > Dama > Dama dama. Next base: position 9,766,132 of record NC_083708.1, on the reverse strand, counting down.
ATGAAGAGATCCCTCTGCAGCACCAAGTCATATTATTCTATCCATATACTCTATTGTTCTAAAATCTTGATTTTTCTGGAGGTTTTCAGATCCAGAAAAACAACATGGTATTTACTACCAAGCAGAGTATCATATGGTTGCTTCATGCAATAGCTCTTTCAGGAAACCTATCTAAATAAGGACCCTCAGTGGCCTCTGTAGGTGTTATCCACTCTTGGCTAACAACACTCAAGGCAGAGGCAAACTTGAACTTCATTTGCATTGATTTGTTGACATGTGAGATTCTCCTCTCTGCTTTCTCCAAGCTAATTGTACCAATTACTTGACTCTATAGAAATAATATGACTTCCCTTGTGGCTCGGGGGGGGTAAAGAATCTGCCTGCAATGTGGGAGACCTGGGTTTGATCCCTGGGTCAGGAAGATCCACTGGAGAAGGGATAGGCTAACCACTCTAGTATTCTTGGGCTTCCCTTGCGGCTCAGCTGGTAAAGAATCCACCTGCAACGCGGGAGACCTGGGTTCGATCCCTGGGTTGGGATGATCCCCTGGAGAAGGGAAAGGCTACCCACTCCAGTATTTGGCCTGGAGTGTATAGTCCATGGGGTTGCAAAGCGTTGGACATGACTGAGCGACTTTCATACCACGTAGAAATAATAAGAGACTTGTTGTTGCTCAGTTGCTCAGCCATGTCTGACTCTTGGTGACTTAGTCCTCATGTTTCTGGAACTCACAGTTCTGCCTCAGATGTTATTCTAAGTTTACCAGGTCAGTTTGTGCCTTGCTGCCATGTTATTTGAATGGTTCTCAGAAACCTTTTGAGTAGCTTTAATAGATGTACAATTTTGAATATATTGTTGAAAAGCTTCTGTGGTGCAGTGATGAGGGTTATTTTGTGTGGGGTGATACTCAGCCTAAACATTTCAGGAACTCTGGCGAGATCAGGATGGCACAGTAGGCGGACACTGAGTTCACCTCGCCCTTTGAACACAACAATAACACAACCACGTGTAGAGCAACTCTCACTGCAAACAAACTAGAGATTGACAGAGAGGCTCTTATACAATCAAGACTGTAAGAGAGGTGCACACAGAATCAGGTAGGAAGGGAAGAGAAGCAATCAGCTGGGATTGTGCCTGTAGTGAGGGACACAGATGAGAAGGGGGACCCCACAGGCTCAGAGATTCTCCCTGGGGAGTGAGCAGTGTGAACCACATTTTGGGTACCCCAGTCCTAGGCACTGACGTCAGGAAGAAATGTCTCCTTAGGGGGTTTGAGAACCAGCGGCACTGAGAGTGTAAGAAACCTAGAGCCTGCTTGTGAAGAGGCTTACCCCCAGGAAGGACGGAAGCAGACAAAAGCTATCCTGAACCCTGCATGGTTCCTGCAGCCCCCTCCGTGTGTGCCCCAGCCCGAGCTGAGTGCCTGGCCCAGCTGGCTTGCTCCGTGGCACAGCACCACGCTAGGGCAAGGACTGCCCGGGCCGAGGGAGGGATGCAGTAGGGGATGAAGGCCTGGCACAGCATCGGGATGCGGGCGACAACCATCACTGTCACTCCTGGAGGCAGCAGACTGGGAGCTGTCCAGAACCCCAAAGGTCTCGGGACCACCACAGCCTGACGCTGACCCACACCACGCACCCATTCCAGGTCCTCTTGCTCCAGCACTGCTTCCCTCCAAAGGCAAGGGTGCTGGTCGTGGGAGAGGCAAAGGGCACACACACAGAGGGCATGGAAGCATCTCAGGCCTGACCCTCATGACTTCTGCTCCAGCAACTGGGAACCTGCCCCCACCCCCAGTGGGGTGGTGATGGTCACGAGGCAGAGGAGAAGCCTTGAATCACACCTGGATCCAGCTCTCATGCCATCTCACGCTCAATTTTCTACGAAGGTGGTAGTAATCAGCACATCCTCGGGGAAGACATGACTCAGGCTCAGGTCAGCTCCAGCTCTCCCACTGGGCACATACGGACTATATAGGGATGCTCCCACTAAAGGACACTCCTTCAAGACCATACCGGTAACTGTTTCACCTAATGTCAGAGACAGAGAAAGTTAGCAAAATGAGAAGACAGATTTGATTCAAAGGGGACAAAAGAAAACTCCTAAGAGAACAAGCAATAAAACAGAAATAAATAATTCATCAGTTAAAGATTTCAAAGCATTAGGAATAAGAATGATAAGTGAATTAGAGAAAAGAACAGATGAATACACTGAGAATTTAATAAGGAACTAGAAACTATAACAAAGAACCAGGAAGAACTGAAGAATACAGTAAATAAGCAACACACACACACACGGAGTGAACAGCAGGCTAGGTGGCACAGAAGGGCATATAGTGATCTGGAAGATATAATAACGAGAATCACCCGATCAGAGCAGAAAGGAGAAAAACAAATTTTAAAAAACAAGAACAGCTTAAGGGGGCTCCGAGACAACATCAAGCATATCAGTCTTTGTATTATTGGGAACTCAGAAGAAGACAGACAGAAAGTAGTAAAAAAGTGCATTTGATGAAATTGTGTCTGAAAACCTCCCAAACCTGAAGAAGGAAGCATTATCCAAGTACAGGAAACATAGAAAGTCCCAAATAGGATGAACCCAAACAGACCTACACCAAGACATATAATTAAAACGGCAAACGTTAAAGTGAATTCTAAAGGCAGCAAGAGAGAAACAAAGAATCATATACCAGGGAACCCCCGTGAGGCTATCAACTGATTTTATAGAAACTTTGTAGGCCAGAAGGGAAAGTGCTGAAAAGTAAAAACCTACAACCTAGCATAATCTACCCAGAAAAGTTATCATTTAGTATTGAAGGAGAGATAACTTCTCAGACAAGAAAAAACTCAAAAGCTCATCAGTACTAAACTTACCCTAAAAGAAAAGCTAAAGAGTCATCTCTAAGTGGAAACGAAAAGGTTACAGTCAGAAGAAAGACTCTATGGAAAGAAAAAATCTCACTAGAAGCGGGAAAAATATAGCAATGGCTGTGAATCAACTATTTAAGCTAGTTACAAAGATTAAAAGGAAATAAAATTGTAGAATGTACTATAATAAACAGTGAAGGGATAAACTTGAAGGTGTAAAATATGACATTGAAAACACAAAGTGTGGCTGAAAATAAAAAATATAAATATTTTAGACTATGATTGCACTTAAATGACTACTAGTTTAAAACAAAAAGAAATAGTTACAGGTCAACATATGTGTAACCACAGATCAAAAACCTAAAATAAATACAGAAAGAACTAGAGAGAAAGTAATATATGCACACCACTAAAGAAAGTGATCAAACCGTAAGGGCAGAAACTACAATAAGAAAACAACAGAAGGATTACAAAAACAACCAGAAAACAAGTAAGAAAATGGCAGCGAGTACATTCCTATTAATTCACTTTAAGTGTCAACAGACCAAATGCTCCAGTCAGAAGAAACAGAGTGGCTGACGGTATAAACATGACGAGACCCATCTGTATGATGCCTGCGAGAGACTCACATCAGAGGGAAAGACAAGCAAAGCGAAAGTGAAGGGATGGAAAAGGAAATAACAGCTAAACACAACAAGACCCCTCTGTATGATGCCTGCGAGAGACTCACGTCAGAGGGAAAGACAAACAAACCGAAAGTGAAGGGATGGAAAAGGAGATAACAGCATTACTCACATCAGACAAAACAGACTTTAAAACAAAGTCTATAACAAAAGACAAAGCATTATATAATGATAAAAAGATCAATGCAAGAAGAGATATTATACTTGTTAATATACATGCACCCAATACAGAAGCACCAATATGTATAAAGTAAATATTAACAGGTATAAAGGAAGAAATTGACAATACATTAGTGGTAGTAGACTTTAATATTCCACTTACACCAATGGATAGATCATTCAGAAAAGAAATCAATAAGGAAACCATAGTCTTAGATGACATTCTAGGCTAGTTGGACTTAATAGGTAAGTCCTGTTGGACTTAACAGGACATTCCATCCAAAAACAGCAAAAGAAACATTCTTTTCAAGTGCCCATGGAATGTTCTTTGGGATACATCACATGTTAGGCTGCAAAACAAGTCTGAACAATTTAACAGGACAGAAAATATATCAAGCATTTTTTCTAAGCACACTAATATGAAACTAAACATCAATTATATAAGAAAAATGGGAAAAACACAAATACATGGAGGCTAAACAACATGCCACTAAAAAAACAATGGGTCAATGTAGAAATCACAGGGGAAACCAGAAAATTGCTTGAGACAAAATAAAATAAAAACACAACTTTCTAAAATCTGTAGGGTTTAGTAAAAGCAGTCCTAAGAGGGAAGTTCATAGTGAGACAGACCTATCTCAAGAAACAAGCAAAAAACCTCAAGTAAAGAAATATAATTTATCATATAAAGGAATGATAAAAAGAACAGCAGAAGGAAATAATAAATATCAGAGAGGAAATACATAAAATAAAAGCAAAAAAATAGAAAAGATCAGTGAAACCAAGAGCTGGTTGTTGGAAAAGATAAAGGTGATAAACCTTTAATGAGGCTCATCAAGAAATAGAGAGGATCCAAATGAAACAAAAAATGGAAGAGGAGTAATTAAAACTGATATCACAGAGATACAAAAAAAAAACACAAGATAATACTACAAACAGTTATAGGCCAACAAATTGAACAACCTAGAAGAAATGGGCACATTTCTAGAAACATACAATCTTTCAAGACAGAATAAAGAAGAAATAGACTATCTGAACAGATCAATCACTATAAGTGAAATTGAATTTGCAAAAAAACCCAAAAAGTCCAAGGCCAGACAGCTTCACAGGGGAATTCTACCAAATAAATAAAGAAGAGCTAAAATCTTTCTCCAACTATCCCAAAAAATTGAAAAGAAAGGAACACCACAAAACGCATTCTATGAGACTACCATTACTTTAGGAGATACTCCTCATCCAAGATAAGAAGCAGCAGCTGCTCTTTGCTGGAGCAGCCGTGAAGAGATACCCCACGTCCAAGGAAAGAGAAACCCAAGTTAAGACGGTAGGTGCTGCGAGAGGGCATCAGAGGGCAAACACACTGAAACCATAATCACAGAAAACTAGCCAATCTGATCACAGGACCACAGTCTTGTCTAACTCAATGAAACTAAGCCATGCCGTGTGGGGCCACCCAAGATGGACAGGTCATGGTGGAGAGATCTGACAGAATGTGGTCCACTGGAGAAGGGAATGGCAAACCACTTCAGTATTCTTGTCTTGGGAACCCCATGAACAGTATGAGAAGGCAAAATGATAGGATATTGAAACGGGAACTCCCCAGGTCGGTAAGTACCCAACATGCTACTGGAGATGAGTGGAGAAATAACTCCAGAAAGAATGAAGGGATGGAGCCAAAGCAAAAACAATACCCAGTTGTGGATGTGACTGGTGATAGAAGCAAGGTCTGATGCTGTAAAGAGCAATATTGCATAGGAACCTGGAATGTTAGGTCCATGAATCAAGGCAAATTGGAAGTGGTCAAACAGGAGATGGCAAGAGTGAATGTTGACATTCTAGAAATCAGTGAACTAAAATGGACTGGAATAGGTGAATTTAACTCAGATGACCATTATATCTGTGGGCAGGAATCCCTTAGAAGAAATGGAGTAGCCATCATGGTCAACAAAAGAGTCTGAAATGCAGTACTTGGATGCAATCTCAAAAATGACAGAATGATCTCTGTTCATTTCCAAGGCAAACCATTCAATATCACAGTAATCCAAGCCTATGTCCCAACCAGTAGCGCTGAAGAAGCTGAAGTTGAACGGTTCTATGAAGACCTACAAGACCTTTTAGAACTAACACCCAAAAAGACATCCTTTTCATTATAGGGGCCTGGAATGCAAAAGTAGGAGGTCAAGAAACACCTGGAGTAACAGGCAAATTTGGCCTTGGAGTACAGAATGAAGCAGGGCAAAGGCTAATAGAGTTTTGCCAAGAGAACGCACTGGTCATAGCAAACACCCTCTTCCAACAACACAAGAGAAGACTCTACACATGGACATCACCAGATGGTCAATACAGAAATCAGATTGATTATATTCTTTGCAGCCAAAGATGGAGAAGCCCTATACAGTCAGCAAAAACAAGACCAGGAGCTGACTGTAGCTTATATCATGAACTCCTTATTGCCAAATTCAGACTTAAATTGAAGAAAGTAGGGAAAACCACTAGAACATTCAGGTATGACCTAAATCAAATCCCTTATGACTATACAGTGAAAGTGAGAAATAGATTTAAGGGACTAGATCTGATAGACAGAGTGCCTGATGAACTATGGACGGAGGTTCGTGACATTGTACAGGAGACAGGGATCAAGACCATCCCCATGGAAAAGAAATGCAAAAAGGCAAAATGGTTGTCTGAGGAGGCCTTACAAATAGCTGTGGAAAGAAGAGAAGTGAAAAGCAAAGGAGAAAAGGAAACATATTCCCATTTGAATGCAGAGTTCCAAAGAATAGCAAGGAGAGATAAGAAAGCCTTCCTCAGTGATCAATGTAAAGAAATAGAGGAAAACAACAGAATGGGAAAGACTAGAGATCTCTACAAGAAAATTAGAGATACCAAGGGAACATTTCATGCAAAGATGGATTCGATAAAGGACAGAAATGGTATGGACCTAACAGAAGCAGAAGATATTTAGAAGAGGTGGCAAGAATACACAGAAGAATTGTACAAAAAAGATCTTCACAACCCAGATAATCACGATGGTGTGATCACTCACCTAGAGCCAGACATCCTGGAATGTGAAGCCAAGTGGGCCTGAGGAAGCATCAGTACAAACAAAGCTAGTGGAGGTGATGGAATTCCAGTTGAGCTATTTCAAATTCTGAAAGATGATGCTGTGAAAGTGTTGCACTCAATATGCCAGCAAATTTGGAAAACTCAGCAGTGGCCACAGGACTGGAAAAGGTCTGTTTCATTCCAATCCCAAAGAAAGGCAATGCTAAAGAATGCTCAAACTACCACACAATTGCACTCATCTCACACACTAGTAAAGTAATGCTCAAAATTCTCCAAACCAGGCTTCAGCAATACGTGAACCATGAACTTCCAGATTTCAAGCTGCTGTTAGAAAAGGCAGAGGAACCAGAGATCAAACTGCCAACATCCGCTGGATCATCGAAAAAGCAAGAGAGTTCCAGAAAAACATCTATTTCTGCTTTATTGACTATGTCAAAGCCTTTGACTGTGTGGATCACAACAAAATGTGGAAAATTCTGAGAGAGATGGGAATACCAGACCACCTGACCTGCCTCTTGAGAAACCTATATGCAGGTCAGGAAGCAACAGTTAGAACTGGACATGGAACAACAGACTGGTTCCAAATAGGCAAAGGAGTACGTCAAGGCTATATATTGTCACCCTGCTTATTTAACTTATATGCAGAGTACATAATGAGAAATGCTGGGCTGGAAGAGGCTCAAGCTGAAATCAAGATTGCTGGGAGAAATATCAATAACCTCAGATATGCAGATGATACCACCCTTATGTCAGAAAGTGAAGAGGAACTAAACAGCCTCTTGATGAAAATGAAAGAGGAGAGTGAAAAAGTTGGCTTAAAGTTCAACATTCAGAAAACTAAGATCATGGCATCTGGTCCCATCACTTCATGGGAAATAGATGGGGAAACAGTGGAAGAAGGGTCAGACTTTATTTTTTTGGGCTCCAAAATCACTGCAGACGGTGACTGCAGCCATGAAATTAAAAGACGCTTACTCCTTGGAAGGAAAGTGATGACCAACCTAGATAGCATATTAAAAAGCAGAGATATTACTTTGCCAACAAAGGTCCATCTAGTCAAGGTTATGGTTTTTCCAGTGGTCATGTATGGATGTGAGAGTTGGACTGTGAAGAAAGCTGAGTACCCCAAGAATTGATGCTTTTGAACTATGGTTTTGGAGAAGACTCTTGAGAGTCCCTTGGACTGCAAGGAGATCCAACCAGTCCATCCTAAAGGAGATCAGTCCTGGGTGTTCATTGGAAGGACTGATGCTGAAGCTGAAACTCCAGTACTTTGGCCACCTCATGTGAAGAGTTGACTCATTGGAAAAGGCCCTGATGCTGGGAGGGATTGGGGGCAGGAGGAGAAGGGGATGACGGAGGATGAGATGGCTGGATGGCATCACTGACTCGATGGGCATGAGTTTGAGTAAACTCCGGAAATTGGTGATGGACAGGGAGGCCTGGTGTGCTGCGATTCATGGGGTTGTAAAGAGTCAGACACGACTGAGTGACTGAACTGAACTGAACCATTACTTTGATGCTGAAACCAAAGAAACCACAGAAAAAAGAAAATATATCTGATGGATACAGAAGCAAAAACCCTTTAAAAATATTAGCAAACTGAATTTGACAATATATAAAAGGGATTGTAAATCATGAGCAAGTGGGATTTATTCCAGGAATGCAAGGGTGGTTCAATAAACACAAATCAATCAATATGAAACAACACATTAACAAAAAAAAGATAAAAATAATTGGACAATCTCAATAGACACAGAAAAAACATCTGACAAAATTCAACATCCATTCATGATTAAAAATTCTCATCAAAGCTGGTGTAGTGGAAACATATCTCAACATAATAAATGACATTTATGGCAAACCTTTATCTATCATCTTAGTGAAGTCGCTCAGTCGTGTCCGACCCTTTGCAACCCCATGGACTGTAGCCTACCAGGCTCCTCCTTCCATGGAATTTTCCAGACAAGAGTACTGGAGTGGGTTGCCATTTCCTTCTCCAGGGAATCTTCCCAACCCAGGGATTGAACCCGGGTCTCCCGTATTGCAGGCAGATGCTTTACCATCTGAGCCATCAGGGAAGCCCATCTAACATCTTACACAAGAGTAAAAAGCTGAAAACCTTTCCTTTAAAATCAGGAAGAAAACATACATGCTCACTCTTGCCACCTCTACTTAATGTACTAGAAGTCCTAGCCACAGTAATCAGACATAGAAAAGAAATAAAAGGCATCCAGATAGGAAGGAAAGCAGTAAAACTGTCATTTTTTTGCAGATGACTTGATACTCTATATAGAAACCCCAAAGTCTCCACCAAAAAACTATTAGAACTAGTAAATGAATTCAGTAAAGTTTCAGGATATGAGACTAGCATACAGAAATGTGTTGCTTTTCTATACACTAATAATGAACTGTCTGAAAGAGAAAGCAAGAAAGCAACTCCATTTAAAATAAAAAAAAAATTATATAACACCTAGGAGTAAACTTTAACTGAGAAAATGAAAGACTTATGCTCTGAAAACTCCAAAACAATAATTAAAGAAATCGAAGATGATACAAAGAAATGTAAAGATCCATATTCATGGATCAGAAGAATTAATATTGTTAAAATGTTATACTACCTAAAGTATTCTACATATTTAATGTAATTGCTATCAAAATATCCATTACATTTTTTTCCACAGAATTAGAACAGATGATCCTAAAATTTATGTGGAGCTGTGAAAGACTGAATAGCCAAAGTCATTCTGAGAAAGAAGAATAAAGCTGGAGTTATTACACTCTCTGGCTTCAGATTATATTAAAAAGTCAAAATAATATGGTACTGGCACAAAAACAGACACACAGATCAATAGAACAGAATAGAGAGGCCAGAAATGAACCCACACACCTATGGTCAGTTAATCTATGACAAAGGAGGCAAAATATACAATGGAGAAAAGACAGTCTCTTCAGTAAAAGTGCTGGGAAAACTGAACAGCCACATGTAAAAGAACCAGACATGGAACAATGGACTGATTCCAAATTCAGAAAGGAGAACATCAAGGCTGCATATTGTCACCCTGCTTATTTATCTTATATGCAGAGTACATCATGCGAAATGTTGAGCTGAATGAAGCACACGCTGGAATCAAGATTGCTGGGAGAAATATCAATAACCTCAGATATGCAGAGGACACCACACTTATGGCAGAAGGCAAGAGGAACTAAAGAGCCTCTTGATGAAAGTGAAAGAGTGAAAAAGTTGGCTTAAAACTTAACATTCAGAAAACTAAGATCATGGCATCTGGTCCCAAGATTTCATGGCAAATAGATGGCAAAACAATGGAAACAGTGACAGACTTTATTTTGGGAGGCTTCAAAATCACTGCAGATGGTGACTGCAGTCATGAAATTAATAGACACTTGCTCTTTGGAAGAAAAGCTATGACCAACCTAGACATCATATTAAAAAGTAGAGACATTACTTTGCCAACAAAGGTCCGTCTAGTCAAAGCTACGGTTTATCCAGTGGTCATGTATGGATGTGAGAGGTGGACTATAAAGAAAGCTGAGCACCAAAGAATTGATGCTTTTGAACTGTGGTGTTGGAGAAGACTCTTGAGAGTCCCTTGGACTGCAAGGAGATCCAACCAGTCCATCCTCAAGGAAATCAATCCTGAATATTCATTGGAAGGACTGATGCTAAAGCTGAAGCTATAATACACTGGTCACCTGATGTGAAGAACTGACTTATTGGTGATGGACAGGGAAGCCTGGCATGCTTCAGTCCATGGGGTTGCAAAGAGTTGGACATGACTGAGTGACTGAACTGAACTGAGAACATTCTCCAACACCATTTATAAAAATAAACTCAAAATGGATTAAAAACTAAATATAAGACTGAAAACTTTAAAACTTCTAGAGGAAAACATGGGCAGAATACTCTCTAACAAAAATCCTAAGAATAATTTTTGGGATCTGTCTCTGAAAGCAAAGGAAACAAAAACAAAAATAAACAAATGGGACCTAATTAAACTAAAAATTTTTCGCACAGCAAAGGAAACCATCAACAAAACAAAAAGCAACCTAATGAATGGGAGAAGATATTTGCAAATAATATGAATGGTAAGGTGTTAATATCCAACATGCATAAACTGCTCATATAACTCAATATAAAAAAAAACCTGATTAAAAATGGGCAGAAGAAATGAATAGACATTTTTCCAAAGACAGACCTTCAGAGAACCTACAGTCACATGAAAAAATTCTCAAGATTGTAATCATCAGAGAAATGGAAATCAAAATCCTAATAAGATATCACCTCATACTCACCAGGATGGCTAACTCCAAAATTCTGAAAATAAATAATACTGGCAAAGATGTAGAGAAAATAAAACACTTGTACACTGCCGGTGGGATGTAAATTGGTGCAGTAACTGGAAAACAGTATGGAGTTTCTTCAAAAAGCTAAAAATGGAACTATCATTGATCCAGAAATTCTACTTCCCAGTATATATTCAAATAAAACACACTGATTTTGAAAAGGTACATGCACCCCAATGTTCATACCAGCACTCTTTACAATAGCCAGGATGTGGAGGAACTTAAGTGTCCATCAACAGGAGAATGGATAAAGAAGGTGTGAAGTATATATAATGGAATACTCCTTCATCATAAAAATTTATGGAATTCTGACATTTGCAGCAAAATGGATGAACTTAGAAGGTATTAGGCTTAGTGTAATAAGTTGGACAGAGAAAAACAAATACTGTACATTATCACTTATATGTGGAATCTAAAAAATGAGGCAAGTAGATGTATATATAAAAAAGAGAAACAAACTTGCAGATATAGGGAACAAACTAGTGGTTACCACTGGGAAGAGGGAAGAAGAAGGGGCAAGATAGAGGTATGGTATTAAGAAGTACAAGCTATTATGTATAAAATAAATAAACAACAAAGATATATTGTACAGCACAGGGAAGATAGCTAATACTTTATAATAAATTTAAATGAATATAATATATAAAAATATAGAATCACTGTGCTATATACTATACCTAAAATCAGTATAATATTGTTAATCACCTATAAAAGTGAAAATCACTCAGTCGTGTCTGACTGTGACCCCATTGACTATAAAGTCCGTGGAATTCTCCAGGCCAGAATACGGGAGTGGGTAGCCTTTCCCTTCTCCATCTTCCCAACTCAGGGATCACACCCAGGTCTCCTGCATTGCAGGCGGATTCTTTACCAGCTGAGCCACCAGGGAAGCCCAAGAATACTGGAGTGGGTAGCCTATCACTTCTCCAGGGGATCTTTCCAACCCGGGGATCCAACTGGGGAATCCTGCATTGCAGGGGGATTCTTTACCAACTGAGCTATCAGGGAAATCCATTAATCACCAATATGTCAATAATTTTTTTTTTTAATTTTGTAAACGCATTCTTGGATGTGAGGATATGTCCTTTGTTTCCTTGTGGGAAATGGCTAACATAATCTATAGTCAGGCAGGTGGAAGGCTCAAGGTATTTCAACTGCCCTCTGGAGAGTATTCTCTGGAAAGATGGAAGTTTCCAGAAATCTGCAGGCTGCAGAATAGGAGACAGCCACCCCTATAGGCTTCCAAGAGTCAAATGTCAGCAATTTCCTATGGCTCAGTCCAATAAAAGAGACCAAGGACTTGAAACCCCTCATAGGACATGGGATAATTAACAGTTCCACAGATTAGTCCTTAGGAATTTAATTCCAAGCATGAGGGGACATAAGGTTCAAACAAACCTGGTTATCTATTATGCACTGAATTGTGTCCACCCCCGTCCCCTCAATTCACATGTTAGTCCTAACCCTTAGTACTTCAGCATGTGACCTCACTTACAAGTAATTTTTGTTTTTTTTTCAGAAGTAATTACTTCAGGTGAGGTCATGCTGGAGCAGGGTGGACCCCTAACTGCATGTGACGGTCGGTGTCTTTATAAAAACAAACTTTGGACACAGAGACATGCACATATGGGGGAACACCACATCAAGATGAGAGTTACGGGGTCACAAGCCAATGAGCCACGAAAGCAAGGCCTGGAACGCACCTCTCCCAGCAGCTTCAGAGACGGTGAGGCCCTGCCAACACCTCTGGAGCTCTGAGGTTACACGCTTCTGATGGTGAAGCCACTCAGATTGTGGCGCTTCGTTAGAGCAGTTCTAGCAAATTAACATGTGGCCTAAGAGGGCTGTGCTCCTTTGGAAAGAAAGGCCAAGGCTGGCTCTACAACCAGCAACTCAGGGCCTCACAGAACACATTTCCCCAGGTCTGAGTGTGGTTGCCCATGGAAGGGAGGAGCGGACCCAGGTGAGTGTCAGGATTCTCTACGATAATGCTAAAAATCCAAAAATCCATGTCTGTGCCCAGCTCCACATTTTCCAAAGCTAGTGGATCCTATGGCACTGGGAGGGGGAAGGCAAAAAATTAGGAGTGAAATTATATCTCTAAACCTTCTAGGCCCAGGAGGGTTTCCTGTAGTGCCTCCTAGGAAGCCTTCATATTCTGTGCCATCTTTGGGTTTAACTCACTGCTTGGAGAGATCTTGAATATTTGATTTTGGAGAAGTGTTTTCTGTCCTTTCTATTCTGTGCATGTGAAAATGAAGTTGCGATTTGATACTCAAAAGGAAAAATAGATTATTTTGCTGGTAAATAGGTTTTTTTGGATCAACGATTTGGAGAAGTGAAGGCTGGAATTGGTTGCCAGGAGGCAGAGCATCCATCTCCAACAGATGAGACTGATTCTCTGCAAACTGCACTGAGCGTGATGATGTTAAGATAACCAACTACACATTTTCCATGTGGATCTTTAAAACACAATATCAAATGTAAAATCTGCTGGTACGTGGCCTCCAGAGAGAACACGTTTTTTTTCCCTTTCCAATCTAGATTGTTGTAAGGAGCTCTGGTTCCGACGGCTTTAGCAGTTGACAAAGCCTATCAAATTTTTATTACAATCCCCAGAGCTGGAGACAATGCAGATCAGTTTACTGGATTGTGAGCAGATTTTCCTTGAGGGGAAGAATATGCTCAGCATTGTTGCTTCTTTGCAAACAGTCTTGCAGGATGGGAGCAGCTGTTCTGCAAATTATTTTTTTGATGGAGAGGGAAGTCTACCTTTTACTCATTGTATCCTCGAGAGAGCAGGCAAAAATGCATAGAAACACATTTTTAGAATCGTCCCCGTCTCCCTCCTTGGGCTCTCTGTTCCTTGCTTCCTTTTTTCTTCCCTAATTCCATTCTTGATCTGTGCTGTGAGAGGAGAGGGCTTTTTATGCCTGAGTTTCTTCCTTTGATGATAAGGAAAGTGTAGAGGAAAACAGCAACTCTCGTACAGGGGCCAAAGGCAATTCCTTTGCCTTTGAGGACTCCCAGTGCAAGGGAATGAGCCAGGAACTCTTTCAGGTGAGAACAGAGAGGGGAGGTGTCTCAGTGGTCTGCCACCCATCCCTCGGGGTAGCTGCTTCAGCAGAATCCTGGCTGCAGGACGGTTGGAGCTACCGCAAGCTGAGGTGCCGAGGCCCAGGACTCAAATGCAGATGTTTGGTCAATCAACGCCAGTTTAAGCAGGAAGATTATTTTAACCTTGGAATGTCACTTTATGTGTTTCAATAGATGGTTCATTACTTAATCTCCAGGAAAGTTTCACTCAGGGCCCAGTTTCTCTCTGGGCTTATTTGGACAGCCAGACCATCAGGCATGTGATGAATTGCAAATTGAAACAACTTCAGCATTCCCAGCAGGTAGGGGTGGCATGGGGTGGGTGTGGACACACCAAGTGAAAACCACAAATCACTCGCCGTGGCGTGTTTGCCCCTTTATTTTGTGGAGCTGAGGGTGAGGAGGCGGTAGTTACAACCCAGAAAGGGAGTCAGGATAGGTGTAGGTTTGGGGAAGGTGGGCTACACCTCCTCCATCCATCCTGTAGGCTGACCTCAGTAGAACAGCCTGATCTCAGTGGAAGACCCTAACTACTCTCAGAAGCAAACAGTCGAGCTTTCAGAAAGTTCCCTTCCATTAATTTCCAGGTGGGTCTCAAGACTTCTGATGTTACATGGTAATGATGTTTCATCTGGGGAAGAGAAGCTAAGCTCTCCCCTCTTTACACAGCCATGCTCTGATTCTGAGGTCATCTTCTGAGCACAGGTGGACCAAATACCTTGAGCCCCAGTCTTCTAAGGGTAGTAACAACAGCCAGAGTTCTCTTAGGTGTTGCTGTTGTTTAGTTTCTAAGTCATGTCCACTGTTTTGCGACCCCGTTGTAGCTCTCTAGGGTCCTTTATCCACGGATTCTCCAGGCAAGAATGCTGGAGTGGGCTGCTATTTCCTTCTCCAAGGGATCTTCCTGACCCAGGGATTGAACTGTCTCCTGTGTTGCAGGCAGATTTTTTATTGCAGGGCCACCAGGAAAGCCCTCTTTTAATGAGGCAACAGCTAAATTCAAAGAACTGGTTTGCTGTCGGAAAGACTCTCCACTCACCTGCCCTGGTCAGCCCTATTTTGGGGGAAATAAAATCTTAAAGTTAAAAAATTTATGTTCTCAACTTTAAACTCTAAAATATAAATGCACTATATATCTTCATTTAAGGGAAAACTGACTCATTGGGAAGATAAACTATATATAGAAGTGGTGTTGAGAGACTTGTGTACAGATATGAGCATTAAAAGCTGTGCAACTCACAGCAAGTATTCAAGTAGCTAAGTAGCAACTTGGTAAATTTTATGCTAAGGGTGGTAGCAATATGTTGTAGTCTTCAAGTTTTTTAGCCGACATTGTGACATCAGAGCAACTCATTCTCATTATTTTGAAGTATTTACACTAAACCCTGTTTTGTACCAACAGATGTCATTACAGAAACACACCATATCCTAATTGATTAGTTTTAGATATGCTTCTCTCACTTTTTTCATGGAGGCCAAGGCTTATGGTTTTGAAAAGCTAGTACAGATAGATCTATTCAGAAAATATTTACTAAAGAATCATAAAATATACCTCAAACATTCTTCCTAATATACATTAGAATAATGAACATTGCTTTCCCTTTTCCCTGGAAAATCCAAGTAAATGAGAAAATTTAAGACAGGATTATTCAGGAAGTGGAAGAGACTTTCCACGCTTTTGATTTTACATTTATCAGCCACAAACAATCCATGTCTTCATGGTGAACTTAATCTGATGAAATAAGAATTGGGGCTTTGAATTAATTAGCGTGTCATTTAACAAACATTTTTCTGATCACCTGCCGCTTTTGAGGGCTCTGTTGGCAGGGGCATCCTGTTTCTTTGGGATTTTAAACAAAGGAGCAACAGCAGTCAACAAGAAGGGAGACCAGGACCACAGGAGAGACATAAAGGGGAGTGTCTCCAAATCTGCAGCTTATCGCTGATAAAGTGTGATGTCATAAGGGATCTGAGTCAGTGGCTGGAATGCCCCACACAAAGTGATCAGATCCCAAACGTGATGGGTGATGAGTCATTCGATGGTCTCACTTGGGTCTCTGAGTCCCACTCGGTTGCTCACACCCATTCTTCTCCATCTGCTGTACTTCCTGGCAGAACTGGGCACAAAGCTCTCGGGTCCTTCCAGATCATATTCCATCCAAACCAACTGTAATTTAAAACCTTGGGGAAGTTAAAGTGGCTCCTTCCTAAAAGGTGGGAGATTTCAGTCTTGACCTAGAGTATATCAACCTTTGTTTGAGATTTTAGTGTAGCACCCGGTAGTTTGGTAAGAAATCTATCACCTGTTGCACTACCCAGAGTTCTAAGAAAGTAAAGAACCTCTTTCTGCCCTCAGGGAAACTAAACATATGACGCTATCACTGGTGAAACATGATTTTGCATTAAGTTTTTTACATGAAGTTTTGCAAACTTTGAAATGAATTTTTTAAAAATCCTGGTTTTGTAAAAAGATGCTGAGCAAAATAGTTTTTTGGAAATATATTTTAATTATAGAAAGATGTTAAGCACATGTGATTACGCTTCAAGGTCTGAGCAGTTAGCAATTATTTTTCAAATATAACATCACATAAAATCTCTGTATTCAAGATGTGAGTGAAAGAAACCATACCTTGTGATAATATCCATCAAGAGTCTGTGGCATTCCTTGTACTCCAGGGGGTCCCTGTATTAGAAACAAATCAAAGGCGTATATAAACATTTATCAAAACAATGTATAAGTAAATAACATGCCTAAGAATTCTTGAAATCTTACAGGTAAGAAAAAGGAAGAGTCTGTTTAAGTCAAGTATTCTCATTAATAGAGAATTACATGGACATTAACTTATCAGGTTCTCAAATATATTTCTAGGTTAAATCCTACATGAATCCAAAGAAAGATCCTAACTGGGAACATGTAACATATTACTAGACAGTCAGTCATCAGCATATTCTTTACTGAAAGGAATTGTACCCATAAAACTCCTCAAGGGAAGAGCTGAAGAGCTCCAGTTTATTGTTGACACTTCTTAGAAGCCTTTGATCAACGTGTTATAGAAATAAATGTGTGCCACCCATGTGTTATTAACTTAAAAAATAAAGGAAAAGCAGTTTTCTTTTTTCCTATTGCTTCTTTTTGAATTAGTTGGATAAAAATGGGCTGCCCATGAACCTTCAGGCCACAAAAAGATATTTGCTATATAATGTCAGGTTTAAGACATTTAAGTGGTTTTCAGCTGACATGGAGATATTCACAAAGCACTATGCTGAGCTGCAGGCAGATACAAAAGAAGTAAAGAAAGTAGTATCTTCCTAAGACTTTCAGGAAGAGAGAGGGGGGCACTTTCTGAGTTTTTCAACTCATAAAGTTTTCAGTTTTGAGTTTCAACTCAGAAAGTTTTCAACTCAGTTTTTCAATTTTGGGGAGAGGGGTATAAGAAAATGCAAAAATTAGCATGATTTTAATTCAAGTGGTTCAGGCTAAGATAGATTCAGCTGTCTAAGAAAAGAGACTGCATATTTCACCTACACTTCAAAAGCTTCTAGGAGGAGAGAAAGTGTTAGAGAAGCAAAGTTCTCACAAGGTAAGATGCCACAAGACCGTGACTGAGCAAAGCAAAGTCACTATTATACAAAGATTATTATTTTAAAAAGGGAATAAAAGCTTTGAAAAGTGAAGAAACATTTTAAGAGGCAAGCATTATGGAGAACAATATGGAGGTTCCTTAAAGAACTAAAAATAGAGTTGCCGTGTGATCCAGCAACGCCACTCCTGGGCATACTTCCGGAGAAAAATATAATTCAAAAAGATCCATGCAGCCCGATGTTCATAGCAGCATTTTTCACAGTAGCCAAGGCCTGGAGGCAAGCTAAGTGTCCACTGGGCTTCCTTGGTGGCTCAGATGGTAAAGAATCTGCCTGCAATGTGGGAGACCCAAGGTTGATCCCTGGGTCAGGAAGATCTTCTGGAGAAGGGAATGGCAACCCGTGTCCACTGACAGCTGAATGGATAAAAAAGATGTGGTACATGTACAACAGATATTATTATTACAATATTATTCAGCCACTGAAAGGGGTGAAATAATGCCATTTGCAGCTACATGGACGGACCTAGAGAGTGTCATACTGAGTGAAGTCAGACAGAGAAGGACAAATATCAGATGCCATCCCTTATATGTGGACTCTAAAAAATGACACAAATAGACTTATCCACAAAACAGAAACAGGCTCACAGAGAACAGACTTGTGGTTGACAGGCGGGCAGAGGGCTGGATTGGGAGTTTGGGATTAGAAGATGTAAACTATTACATACAGAATAGATAAATAACAGGTCCTACTGCATAGCATAGGGGACTATATTTGATATATCCTGTGATAAACCATAATGGAAAAGAATATGAAAATTATAAAAATAAATCACTCTGCTGCACACCAGAAACTAACCCAACATTGTATATCAACTACAATTTAAAAAAAAGAAATATTTTAAGAAACATTTGCTCTCTGTACCCACTGATACAGGTAACACCTTAAGTATACTGAAAAAGATTAACATTGGTCAACATTTATGACAGGTGTTTCTTATGAACGGCCTGTGACATCTCTTCTAACACGAATCCTTTGCTTGTGCCATTAAACGTTAAGGACAGGAAGATGTAATGATGGATGATGGAATCAGGGTGGTGTAACTCATGAGAAAATAATAGGCCTTGTGAGGAATGGAGCTTACTGCAGTTGGAAAGACAAATGACGCTGTTACCTTGCTGGAATCAAAACAGAGCTAATGTCAGAAAAGAATTCTCAAGGCGTTATATATTTTTCAGGTTCTCTTCCCATCAGCCAGCTTTGCGTGATGCATTCTAGGTCAGGTAGTTGAAGTGAGGGGGAAAGCAATCACTGAGTTGGGGTTATTTCACAAAGTGTCCAGCCAAGAAGGTGCATGTTAGGAACTCATTCTTGAAACTCAGCAGACAGGAGACTCCATACACATTGATCCTTCTGTAACTATTTTTAATGGGGCAAGCAGAAATCTTAGATATCATATATATCTAGTAGTAGCCACAACAGGGTAGCTTAGGGGTATATGCATGGTGGGCATTTGGTGAATGGTGAATGTTTGTTGATCATAAGGCCAATTAGATCAAAGAATAGTGATGTGGTGGGTAAATTTAGTTTCAGACACATTCATCTTAACTAAAAGTGAAAGGCTGAACAATTAAGGTGCCGAATATAGCAGAGCAATTAATAACATCTCTCAACTAGAGCATAAGAATCAATCAAATAATAATAGCAGGCATTTACATAGTATGTATTGTGTGCCAGGCATTACACCAAGGGTTTCCAATAGACTAACTCATTTAATCTCTACAATGACACCACAAGGTACCTACTCTCATTATTTTCAATCCAAAGGTACAGAAAATGAGCATTTGGAATGGTTAGCTGGCCCAAGGTCACATGACTGGTAAGCGGTAGGGCTAATATTAAACGGAGGCAGCCTGGGTCCAAACTTACTTTTTATTTACTCTACTCTTTTAACGTAAAGCAGACTCTCAGCCTAAAATAATCTTGGGGGTAATTTTTTTGTCATGCTGGCCGTGACCTGAAGGATACAGGGTGTTTGATTGCTCTTTCCTGTTTTACTTACAATACTGAAATTGAAAATAAAACAGGCCAAACTGGACTTAGCACTTCACATGAGGGAGCACCGTGCCTGACACAGTCTCTGGGGGCAGTGCTGCTGGAGGGCTGAGCCAGGCCTCTCTCTATGTCCCAAATCTATCTTCATATATTCTCTCCAGTCATGACAAGGAGATTTTGCCTGGCTATCCCTCTAGACACCGCCCTATCACAACTATACTCAAAATGCATCTCATCTTCCTTTGCAGAGCTTGACCGAGAAGGTGGTCAGAGGGCGCTGCAGAGGGCCTCTGGAAGGGTCTTGGAGGACGCAGCGTGGTAGGGACTGCACCGTGCAGGACGGGTGGCATGGTGGGTGAGGACAGTAGAAATAATGGGATGGGGCTAAGCTTCTAGAAAACTGGGTGAGAACTGGGTCTGCTGCTTCACAGACTGGTTATCTGTCTGCGGCACGCACCTGTTTTCCGTGAATACAGAATGCATTCTTCACCCAGAAGCCTGTTTCTGTGGGTGAGCACACCCCCCAGGGCGAGGCAGGGGAGCCCAGGGCCGCTCTTCCCTCTAAAAACAATAGCAAGAGCAGAGCTGGCCGAACAGGGTCACTGGTCAGCAGAAAAGTCTGAACAACATTATTCAGATACCCACAAGACTGATAAACCTATAAAAGTCACTTCCACACTCTGTCATGTCCTGTTCTTGCCATAAAATGTCAGACTCATACAGCCGTCTTCCAAATGAGGCCAGCCAGAAATTTTAGGCTCTGGGGCTTCATCTGCTGATGAGCACTTATGATGACTTTTTTTCTTGTTCTTTCAGTCCCTAGGATACTTTGGGTAGCACAAATTCCAAACATAATGTAACAGAGATTTACAGCTAACAGTCCAGCCTGCAGGCAGCACTTCACACAAACTCTCCCAGGGGACAGGAAAACCCTGCGGTGACTGGCAGAAGAGCCGGGACTGGGGCCTCTGTCCTGCCTGACTACAGTCAGGGCTGAAGTGCCTCCCCGAGCTGCTCAACCTCCATCAAGACGGGGATAGTGACCACCGAGAAACAGCATGCACGTAAATGCCAAAAGCAGTCCTCTGCTGACTGTCAGAGAAACAACATAGACCCCGGGGTCCTCGAATCAGTGGTTGCCCTATAGCCACATCCCCTAGAGATGTGCTATTTTTTTATTTTCCGTGCTGATACAAAGCATGGCTAGAGGAGAGCCAGACTCATTTGTTTCCAAGTTTATTAAGAGCTGTCAGTCCTGTAGATCATCAACAAAGCATGAGGAGGAGGACGTGAAAGACACGTGTAAGTGACTAACCCTCAGGCATCACATGGCGTTAGTAGCTGCTCCTGGGTGCTCAAGAGGTGACTTTCTCTGAGGAAGATCCCCTGGAGGAGGGCATGGCAACCCACTCCAGTATTCTTGCCTGGAGAATCCCATGGACGGGGGAGCCTGTGGGCTACAGTCCACAGGGTCTCAAAGAGTCGGACATGACTGAAGTGACAGCATACAGGCATGGCAAGGAGATATGCTTGGATAACTCAGGCCCAGAAGAGGGGCCAGCCATGGAGGGCATGTCAGCCTTGGCTAATGTTCTCAGGGGCTCTACTAGGAAAACCAGTTGAAGGTTTATGGAGAAGAAACCTGTCCCGACATCCTGTCCTTGACAATGACCCGCAGTGCAGTTGTACGGATATCATGGCTACATAACATCTGTCTCATGCCACTCTGCTGCTGCTGCTGCTGCTAAGTCGCTTCAGTCTTGTCCAACTCTGTGCGACCCCATAGACGGCGGCCCACCAGGCTCCCCCATCCCTGGGATTCTCCAGGCAAGAGCACTGGAGTGGGTTGCCATTTCATTCTCCAAGGCATGGAAGTGAAAAGTGAAAGTGAAGTCGCTCAGTCCTGTCCGACTCTTAGTGACTCCATAGTCCGCAGCCCACCAGGCTCCTCCGTCCATGGGATTTTCCAGGCAAGAGGACTGGAGTGGGGTGCCATTGCCTTGTCTGCCACCCTGCTTCGCTCTATTTGTGTTGGATTGGGATACACAGGACATGTGGGCTAATGTGATAATTACGCAGCCACACAGCAGTTTTAAAACACTCATGAACTCCAGTGAGACACACCTGTTCAGTACCCAACTGTGCTCACGTGTTAATTATTGAGTGGTTTATCAGCCTCATGTGGGGAGAGACCCAGATGCTGTTTCGTGCTGCGAAGAATTGGACCTGGTGTGAAGAAGTCAATGAAAGCTGCATTCAACTTGGGAACATAAACTGTTAGTGGTAGTTTAAAACTTTTTTTTTTTTTTTTTGCTAACACCTTGCTAGAGGTGGAAGACAGAGAAACAACATAATGTCGGCCACCAGCATCGCTGGATGCTACTGTGGAAAATGATGAACTATTGGCATTATCACTTCCTTGGATTTCATCCCGGGCTATAGATTCCCAGTGTTTGAAGGATGGAAGGGTTCTCTGTTAAGGCTTCTTCAGGCCTGGTGTTGGCTGCGCGTTCGCTGTTCAGCGGTTCATGCAGTACGCGGAGCTCGAGGAATCCGCTTTTGCCTTTTTTCCCCTTCCTGGTCTTTGCTGTGAGCCCTCTGTGCCCGTCAGGGCTGGGCCTTTGGGTTAGCTCCAGCACACCCTCAGCGCTCTGAACTGAGGCCTCTGTGGCTCTTCAGTCACTCTGCTCCCTCCCTGGCCCTCTTCTGAACTGTTTTCCTTCCTCCTCTTCTCTGAAAGCATCCTTCAGTTCTCCAAAACTGCTGACGGGGCCTCCATGCACCATCTGGGTACTCCTCATCTCTGCACACCAAAGCGCTTCAGGATCTCGCATCAGGAGCTCCTTTCAGGATTCACAAACACATATTTCAGGTTGTGCTCAACTGCTTTCTGGCCTTGTGGGTTCCCAAATTAACTTCGCTAACAACCTTTGAAATATCAAAACCCTAACTCCATGAAGAAAGTTGTACTAATCAACTTTCATGAAGAAAGTTGTATTAATCAACTTTCTTCAAAACACGCTAAAAAGGCAACTTTGCTATAAGGAGAGATACAATAGAAAGTTTGTTACTGAAAACCCATTTGGGTTAATTTTCAAGAAATATTTTAAATTTTCTAGTAGCTAGCAGAAAAGGCAGAGACGGGGAATTATTTTTCTGACATTAAAAAATAATTAGGAAGCCTAACCTCATCCGCAGGAATGGTAAGATGAGGCGATATTTCAATAATACAATAATTTTGGGAAAGTTAATGTTGAGTGAGTTTTTCTCATATACATCAATATATTTTCATTTATAACTTTATATATAACTTGGTGAAGCACCTTTACACTGATTATGGTGGTTTGAGTACATGTCGATCTTTTCAGCTGGAATGAAAAGTCCTTGAAGATGAGGAGTTTCCATTTTTTAAATCTTATCATACACATAGTACCTCCCCCTCTCCATTTGCTGAATTTAACAGAATCTTTTGAAAGAAAAGTTTTTAAGGTACAGCCAGTTTCTCACTTGTTGGTTGTCATTTCAATTAGAAACGGTAGCAACCTGAGCAGTGGTCTTGCTGCTTTCTCAGAAGACAAGGCCAACAGATTCAGATTAACGTAAGAATAAGGCTAAATTATTGAAAACAAAGTTGCAGCAAGCTCCACTTAAGCAGAAAAGAGCTCATGGATGGATTTTTGACCAGAATTACAACATGGAAAGTTGTCTCCTAACACCGACAGAAAAATCAATAATACTCTTCAGAAAATCTTTGGGCAATCAATTTCTTTTTATTTTAAACACACATCCTTTTATTTATCTAAGTATTTGCTCTAAATGAGTTTTTTCATTCTCCTGGAATTTAATTAAGTTAAACAGTGGTAATTTTAGAGTAGATTATTTTTCTGAGAATGCTTCTGCTACAAATTTTTAGTGGCTGAAAAGATAACAACACTCCAACCCCCATGCCCCTTCCTCTACCAAACTGCAAAGTATGATTTCTGAAGCAAGGAGGGGATTCATTCAGTGTTTATACTATAGTTCTATTTTAACACAGAGACCTCAAGTTCTTCTTCATAGGATTAAAATAGGAATGTGGGTCAGATAGTACATATTTGGTGAAATTTAAGGTTCCTAGGAGGGGGCTCTTAATTCTGCAAATGTCTCACCCACCTTCTGGTTTATGCCTAAAACTCCATAAGGAAAGACTGGTTTATTCAGTGTTGGGTTTCTTCATGGACTCAAATACGAATATTCTTGGGAGATGTTTCATATTCACACAGCTCAGGCTGACTCTAAATAAGTTTTCATTTATATTTTCTCAGATGGTAGGGTCATGTGACTGCAAAACATGTCACCTTATTTGATTCTCATAAAAACTAAGTGAGATGGATATTTTCCATCTGACATGAAAGAAGAGGTTTACCCCCAAATCACACAATAAACAGGTGGCAGAACCAAGTCTAAGAGTTGTTGTGCTATTGTTGTTGCATATGGTCCTATGGAGAAGGAAATGGCAACCCACTCCAGTATCCTTGCCTGGAAAATCTCACGGACAGAGGAGCCTGGTGGGCTGCAGTCCATGGGGTCAAAAAGAGTCGGCACGACTGAGCGACTAACACTATGGATCATTCAGTAGGTATTTCCTGAGAGCAAGCTGGATGGGGAGAGGAGAAAAGCAGAGGAGTGACGGGCTGGTACGTGGAGGTGGGATGGCAGAGACAGTGCCATGGGAGGAGATGGCACAGGAAGGGGGTGCAGATCCTGAAGACTGCAGCTTCTCAGCCCCAGCCTGGGGACTCACCTTCTTGCATGAGGTTCTGAGAAATGGAGTTAAGTCTTAAAACAAACTCGGGCTGTCAGAGGTGGGACTCAGAAGAAAATCTACATAAGAATTATAATCAAAGAACCTGGCAAAGCATCAACATTTTTGCTTTAGAATTGGGAGGGCCTGGATTAAATCTGGGAAAGAAAGTAAATAATAATGAGCAGATGGCAGAAGATGACAAAATGGCATAATGACAATAATAGTCATAAATAACAATAGATATCCTCAAAAAGTAATAACCGTGTGGCAGGTATATATGCTATGGCATTTTACTCTTACAACAATCCAATGAAGTACAGATTAACCTTATTTTTCTTATAATAAAATGTTAAATAGCTTACCCAAGGTCATACAACTAATAAACAAGAGTTAGATTTCAACCCAAGTTGGCCGGACTCTGTGGGGGTCAGTTTTGTTATTTTAACTCCTCTGTCAGCCTCACAGTGAAAGGAGGGATGACAGGAAAAAAAATCGCCTTAAAGCTGGTTAAAAATATCAAGTAGGGCATTCAAGCGTAAGCCATAACAGATCTATTCATGAGAGACAGAATCCACAAGCCCCAAGCGTGGGGAGCTCTGGGACATGGTGTTGATGCACGTTCTCAAAGCCGTGGACGACAAGGAGAGATGAAGAGGGAAGTGGGCAGGATGGGGGAAGGTGGGGATCCGAGAGAGAAGCCACAGGCAGATGCAAGGAATGCTAAAATCAAAGAGAGCTTAGATTAGAGGGGGATAAGGAGAGGCAGATTTCTGAGAAGAAAAAGGAAAGAAGCTGGCAATCTTGGTCATCATCTTAAGTAACTTTAAAACGTTGAATGACACCAGACGCTGGGTGGAAACTTGGCATGTATGAGATGGTAGAAGAAAAACCCCAACATGGTCAGAGTTGGTGGGAAAAGACTACCTAACCAAGAGATAAGACTGCTTAGGGACCATTTTGATTGGCTGACCATTCCTATGAGCATGAAATTGCAGCGGAGAACAGTCATGGGAAAGAAGTCACACTTAGTAAGAAGAAATACCCATCAAGTAAGACTACAATCATGCTATTGTGTTTTTGTGGAAGAGAGATTTGTGTATCAGCATGTGGGAATCGAAAGGATTCAAGTGATGTGGCAACACACTGGTTCAGGCATTTGTCAAGGGCGTCTTCTGGGGGCTCCCCCTACGAGAAGGTAAGAGCAGCTTTGTTAGAAGCCAGCAGCCAATGCTTATTCTGGGTGAACCTCTGGAATTTCGAGAAGCAGTGATCTCTTGTCTCAGTCATGTCCCTGCCGTCCCCCTGAACCGCCCCCCTCAAGTAGCATATACCTGCATTATACTTAGAAAGATCAACAGCTCCTAAGTGTCTGTCTAAGTTATTGCCAGCAACCCTGGTTTAGAAGTTCAGAAGCAGCAGGATTAACAGGTGAGGGATTGCAGTGAAGGCAGCTTCTGGATCCTGAATGAGAATTTTTCACATCTGCCACTTTGGACATTTTTCAAACTCATCCCTCTGGGTATTCCAGGAGTGCTCACTTGAGCTGGGCTCATCTCTTCTGGCCTGCACATTGAGCTGTGTAATTGAGGGAACTCAAGCAGAGGCAGTTTATGGTTGTATGAATAAGCAAAATACTCAATATGTGACCTGATTGTTTTCCAAAATTGCACAGTCCCTGGTTTTACTTGTCATTCTGGAACAGGAGTGGGAGGATGAGGCTGTGACAGTGAATGCATTCAATGGGTGTAATTAACCCATTTCATAAAAGCAGATTTTCTAAATTATGCTGTGAAGCTCGGGAGGTTTTAACACTTTACTTTCCAAGTGAGGAAAATAATCATTTTTAAAGGAGTTAATTTTCCCTGATACCATGAAACAAATCCATCTAACTGGTAGAAAGCCCACTGCATTCCTGATAGAGTGCATTGTTGGGAAATTGTTGGCTGATTACTATGCCATGATAGAGAAAAAATGATTCCTTCCCTAATGCTGTGATTCTGCTTATCCATCCATAAAATGTTTCTTACTCATCTCTCCTCAGTGTGTTCTGCAAAAGCAAAAATATTATTTGTCAGCTTCCTGTAATCTAACGAGCAGCAGGGGTCTAGAGAGTGGCTTGCCTCCCCACAGAAGCAACATCACTGACCCCGCACAAGGTGATGAAAGCCACAGGGGCGTGAGAACTAGTAAGGATGGACGTCGGGAAACAAATTATCTGCATCCAGTGATGCATCCCCCAGTGTTCACATCAACAGAGACCACATCTGGGGGACAGCCGTGCCTCCATGGCTCCCTGCTGCGACCTCGGGAATCTCTCAGTGTGCCTCTCAGTTCCAAAGAGGGGTTGGCTTCCACAGCCTGCACCTATCAAAGCTCTGAGTTTCCATTTGCCATAACTGGTAATATCCACTCTCTTTAAAAAGGCTGCTGCTGCTAAGTCGCTTCAGTCGTGTCCGACTCTGTGCGACCCTACAGACGGCAGCCCACCAGCCTCCACCATCCCTGGGATACTCCAGGCAAGAATACTGGAGTGGGTTGCCATTTCCTTCTCCGATGCATGAAAGTGAAAAGTGAAAGTGAAGTCGCTTAGTCGTGTCCTACTCTTAACGACCCCATGGACTGCAGCCTACCAGGCTCCTCCATCCATGGGATTTTCCAGGCAAGAGTACTGGAGTGGGGTGCCATTGCCTTCTCCGTTAAAAAGGCCAGTGCACGTCAATCCCAAACTTCCTAACTATCCCTCTCCCAACTCTTTTCCCCACAACCCTAAATTTGTTCTCTAAGTCCGTGCTCAGTGTTATGCAAAAACCTAAATGGGAAAAGAATTTGAAAAAGAATAGATACATGTACACGGATAACTGAATCACTTTGCTGTACATGTGAAACTGACACAACACTGTCAATCGGCTATATTCTGAAACAAAATAAAACTTTTTTTTTAAAAAAAGAAGTGTTGCTGGGATGACAATGCTTCCTATGCAGAGAAAACTGTGATTTCCAAGACAGATTGCTGAAACTTAACGATAGCCAGGCAGAAGACACTGGCTTGGGCACCACCAAGCTGCTGGAAGCCAAGGGCATGTGCCAAACTCAAATGCGTGGGGACATCCTGGACAACGTGAAGTGAGGTTTTATTTTGGGGGTGACTGTAGCTTCCACTTTCAGCTCAAATATACGACATCCAGGTTTCTTTCTGATCTGCAGGTTGTACTAATGCTAAATTTGCAAATGACATTTCTTGGCTCAACTGAACTGCATGGTTACAGACAGTACATGAAGGGAACTTCTAGAAAGAAATACTTAAAGATTTCATTTTTGAAACACTTGGCCCCATTCTACAAAGGATTTCGGGCAAAAGGGAAGATGCTGACACTCTAGGCCACTGAAGAAGAAATCAGTGGTACTAACCTCAGTCTATCCCACTGGATGCATTTTCTGTTTTGTCAAAGAGATCTGGAATATTTCAAGCATGCTAACATGTATAGAATATAATATGATAAATCCCATGAATCCACAATCCAATGTTGTTGACTCATACCACCTGCCATATTTGCTTTAGATCTTTTTACTTTTTAATGAAACCACAGATATAAATGAAGCCCCTTCAAGTCTTCTTTTCTGCAGAACTTCCTCCCATGTTTCAGGTCCCCCAGGTAATGCTGAAAACTTGCTGCTTCTCTACTCATATAACTTCTTTTTTTCTCTCCTTTGATGGAAATAGTTTCCTAGCAGGTTGTAGATGCTGTGCAGAGAAAACCAACTAAATGGATTTAGCTAAGCCCCTTAGTTTCCAAAGTGCAGACTTTCCTTATTGTTAAAATGGAGATAATCTTTTCTTGCCTGTTTCATAGAGTTATACAGTAGTGAAATTAAATACCGTATGGAGATACTTTTGGAAACTATATCATCAAACACAAATTATAAGATATTTAGGAAACAAGCCTCCCTGTCTGAATATTTCTCAAAGGCCAATCAGATGTATTAAATCCTTACTGTTTACCTACCACAAAGAAACAGTATTTAGTCCATGCACTGAGCCAACTAATAACAAGTTTGATAACCATATATCAAGGATTTCAAACAGACTGTCCCATCATTGCTATACACAACGCGTGTCACTCAGAAGTCTTAGTAGTTGGTTTCAATAACATGACCTGGAATGAAAAAAAGGAGTCAGTGGCTATAAGAACGTAAAATCCTTTTCTTCCTGAGTGTATTTATAATTAGTAAAAAAAAAAACTCAGGCAGTCAGAAAATGGCTAATAGTGTCTCACTAATGCTGTTCATGGGGAGAAAAAGAGAGGTAATTAGGGTATGGTACCCACGTGCCAGCTTTCGCATTCCCAACCTGAGACCCCAGCTGCCTCGCACGCATGTCTATGGATTCTGTGGCCGCACAAGGTGACAGTGGAATTTTAGCAATGTTGGCAACAGCTGTCTTGTCTGGGACCA
This sequence comes from Dama dama, assembly GCF_033118175.1. NCBI lineage: Eukaryota > Metazoa > Chordata > Mammalia > Artiodactyla > Cervidae > Dama > Dama dama. Next base: position 9,737,021 of record NC_083708.1, on the reverse strand, counting down.
TGACCCTGCTGGGGACAAGTGGCAATAAAAATGATTAAATGACCATGTCTTCATTTTAGAGGTCTTTATTTTTAAATCCCAGGAAGTCATCTTATTTTTATTAAGAATAAAATTACTATTCCCAATGACACAGATAAATGGTTAGGTTCATTTCCTCTGAAGATACTATCATTACAGTACATGGCCTTTAGTTGTTTAATAGGCCAAAGAGACTAAGGTTCTTTGCTGAAAGGAAAACTGAAAAATGGAAAACCCTGGTTGGTTCAAGGTTTGTAGATGAACGTTAAGGTAAGGAAGCGGATTCCTGTTGAGACATGATGGATCTCAAAATGCCCAGAGTCACACACAGAGTGTTTTAATAAGAAATGAAATGCTTTAATTGGACACTTTTGTCATCCACTTCATTCAGTCAGTACCCCAAAGTATGTTTGGGGTACTGACTTCTTACAGAGGGGGACCTTGCTATTGGCTGAAACATTAACTTTGCATCTTGAGTCCTCAGTGTATAGGAAATAAGGTTGGACATGAAGACAGGAAGGGTGGGGATACTGATAAATAACAGGGCACAGATTCAGGAAGGCATTGGTTTCATGGTGTTGCCAGAGCATGTACTTTCATAGCTATAAGTGCTCATCTCACCGAACCTGCAGCCTATCAGGAAGGAAGCCTTAGGTCTAGGTGCAGGGAAGAGGGAAGAGTGACTTATATGTGACGAGAGTCTCCATCTTGAAGGAAAAACATGGTGCCCCCTGGATTTAGGCTGGGGAGAAATGAAGTGGGCTACTCTCAAAGCTTTGTCTGTTTCCTTGTTTTCTCAGCAAACAAATCTATTCCTTGTCCATGCAAAGATTGAAAACGATGTGCTATAATGATGATGCCTTTGGTGTTATCAGTAGGGATAATTTCATCACATCAAAATAAAAATCTAATCCCCTACGATAAAAACACATACAGAGACCCAGAATAGGGAGATGTGACTGGCTGATTATCTTCCTTGCCACTGATGACCCACCCCTCAACTCCTTCCTCATAAGGCCAAGTCACCCAGCTCCAAAGCCCCCTCTGATGCCAGTCTTCTCCCAGCTCCTTTCTGTTTATTGAAGCTGCAGGCTCTTTGCCACCTCAGGCCCTCTGCTCATCCTGGCCTTTCCAGTTGGAAGGTTCTTCATCCTGGCCTCAGATGGCTGGTTTCTCCTCAAGTAAGGTCACCCAGATGCCACCTGGTCAGAGATGCCCCCTAGACCACCTTAACTAGAGCAACGCCTCTTCCTTCCAAACCACTCGCATGGTACCCTGTTTATTCCCCACAGCACTGCATGTTAAGCTGACATTGTTCTGTCTACCTCTGGGACTGTCTCTTAATCATCCCCCATCCCACCCACGTGCTAGAGGGTAAGTTACTAAACGTGGAAGCCTTGGGTTTGTTTGTTGCTACAGTTTTGTTTCTAAAAGTGTGTCCTCAAGGTTTGTAATAGTGATTAGCACATGGTAGATGATCAATAAATATTTGTTGGATAAATTAATTCAATTTCACACCCTAAATCTACTCTTTTAACCATGTTCAAAGGATTAGATCTGATAGAGTACCTGAAGAACCTTGGACAGAAGTTTGAACATTGTACAGGAGATGGTGACTGCAGTCATGAAATTAAAAGATGCTTGCTCCTTGGAAAAAACTATGACCAACCTAGACAGCATATTAAAAAGAGGCATTACTTTGCCCACAAAGGTCCATATAGTCAAAGCTATGGTTTTTCCAGTAGTCACATATGGATGTGAGAGTTGGACCATAAAGAGGGCTGGGTGCTGAAGAATTGATGTTTTCAAACTGTGGTGTTGGAAAAGACTCTTGAGAATCACTTGGACTGCAAGGAGATCCAACCAGTCCATCCTAAAGGAAATCAATCCTGAATATTCATTAGAAGCACTGATGCTGAATCTGAAGCTCCAATCCTGTAGCCACATCATGCAAAGAGCTGACTCATTGGGGAAGACCCTGATGCTGGGAAAGACTGAAGGCAGGAGCAGAAGGGGACGACAGAGGATGAGACGGTTGGCTGGAAGCACCGACTAAATGGACATGAGTTTGAATAAACTCTGGGAGATAGTGAAGGACAGGGATGCCTGGAGTGCTGCAGTCCATGGTAGCAAAGAGTCAGACATGACTGAGTGACTAAACAACAAGTGCTTTGTGACCATAACTTCCAGGACTGAGCAAGGACTCATACCCTAAAGGTGAAAGAAGCTCTACACCGAAGTTAAAATGAAAATAAAAACAACATGGTTGTATATATTTTAAATCCTATCGTTGCTTTAGAAAAAAAGCATAAACTCCACTGGAGTCAGCTCCCACAAAACTCATGCTGGAGTTTTATAAGCATGTTACAATAGGTCAGCATTTTAGACCCTGAGCTAGGGCCTTTCACTTCAAGAGGGCATCAATTGACACTGAAAATGACTGTTGATGAACTGGTGCATGCGTGCTCAGTGACTTCAGCCATTCCCAACTCTTTGCAACCTTATGGACTGTGGTGTGCCAGGCTCCTCTGTCCAAGGGGATTCTCCAGGCAAGTATACTGGAGTGGATTGCCATGCCCTCCTCCAGGGGATCTTCCCAAGCCAGGAATTGAACCTGAGTCTCTTATGTCTCTGGCATTGGCAGGCAGGTTCTTTACCACTAGCGCCACCTGGGAAACCCTGATGAACTGGTATTTGTATTTAAAATATAGGATAAGCATAAGATGTAACAAAACCCTGAAAATAAAGTTTGAAAATTGTGCAGCTTTATAATTAAGCCTCATACACTGCAGAGTTTCCAGACATTGGCTCAACATTCTTTTCCTAGAGCTCTTCCAGTGGAAACAGTAGAGGGAGCTGCTGCCCCATGTTACAAATTATGTGAATTTCTCTTTTCAAATAAATCGCAGTGCTGAAATGTGACACATGTGAGCCCACTGCTCAATTCTCTTACCACAACAATGAAACAATGCACAAAGACAATACCAGGAAAAAAAAGAAAAGAAAAGAAATCAAGAGCTCTGCCTGCAACCGAGGGGAATAATAACACATTTTCAAATTACTGCCGTTTTTAATAAACATGTCTACAGTGATGATGAATGAGAAGTGAGGCAAATGTCAGAAGGTGGGCTCAGATGTATGGCTTTTAATGGCTCATTAGTTAAATGCTCTGCCCCGCCCCACTGCCAGCTCCTCTGCTCCTCCTTCTAAAGGAACAAAAACCCAGAGTACTTGGAAATAAACTAAGGCATTTTACGTCCTGAGACTCTCCAAGCCTCATCCTAACACAAGGCCACTGTTTTCCATTCTTTATGCTGCTCAGACGACTGGAAGGCTTTAAAGACAAAGACATTTTTTTTTTTTGGAGAGTAAGTGAGGATGGCCGGGACTTAGAGAATATGACATTTAATAAAATTCAGCAGCTCGCCATAGATGAAGAAGTCCATGAGGATGTCAGTTCCACAAAATAAACCAGGGGAGAAAAAGACCTCCCTGTCGATGTGCCGATAGCATCGCCTGATGGGAGTACCTTGTGTGTGCCTTCAGGAGCAGGTTTATACATCCAGACAGCTTATTACATACTCATTCACAGAGTATGCAGTCTTGCACATGAGCAATTCACTGACAGACATTTCAGTTTGGGTTAACTGGATTTTGAACATAAAAGTTCAAAATAATATGAGTGTATTTAGGGTATGCTTAAGATAGAGATTTACATTTCCAAAAAGTTCTTTCACATACATGGCAGGTGACTCTCGCAGCAACTGTGGGAGGCAGATGAAGCAGGTGCTATCATTTCAAGTTTATGGAAAAGGAAGTGGAGACCTGGAAAGGTCAGATGAAACATCCCAGAACATCTACTCAATCCCAAGGCACCGCAGTGCTGGGCTTTCACATGGGAACATCAAGTCCTGTTCTGGGTATGCTTAAGTAAGGCTGACCCTAGTCCAGCTGCAATGCAGAAGCTTGTCTTTCAGACCTGGGATCTAGCACAATAAAGGTAGCTTTAGGGATCCATTCCTGGGTTTCAACCCCTACTTATACTCAGGGGAGATCTCCTGGAGAAGGAAATGGCAGCCCATCTCAGTATTCTTGCCTGGGAGATCCCCCGGCCAGACAAGCCTGGTGGGTTACAGGAAGGGGTTGCAAAAGAGTCGGACATGACCTGGTGACTAAACCACCACTTACACTTGAGCCGTCCCAGTCAAGTTACTTGATGCGTCTAAGCCTCCTTCACCCCACTGTAAAGCGAGCACTGTTTATGCTCTCACCAGAGCTGTGACGATTCGGCACTGGCCGTGGAGCACCGAGCACAGAGCAGGTGCTGTGACCGCCTGTCCCGACTCATCCTGCTCCGTCTCGGGTTTCTGCTCTTTCCTTCCCCAGGCAGATGCTTAACGGCCTCGTGCTTCCTCTCTGAAAACCTGCTTTCCACCATAATCTTAGTGGATTTGCAGGTACTATCAATCCAAGGCATCTTGACCTACTGGTTTCCCTCCAATGAAGACTATTCATTCAAACTAAGATGAGAGAAGTCACTTGGGGGAATTTGGGAGCTTTCCTTTGTATAGGAAAGGTCAGCTCTGCTTCCTAACAGGAAACTGGACCAACATTTTATAAAAGGTATGTTCATTATAAAGGGTTGTTGCCAGCTCTAAGATTGAATCAGTTGCTCCTCAATTATAGCATTCCAATTGAGAATAATTTTGTTATACGCAGATTACATGCATGTAAACATCAACTAAAGCTTTCTCAAAGAGAAAAACAATTTGCTATTAAGTATGGAAAGCTAAGTTGGAGTAATACACATGACTTTGATGAAACAATAATCTTTTTTTGATGAAAGAAAATCTAATAACATTAGTTCAAAAAATCTACTTTTAGTAAATATCCCTTTATTAGAATTTTTTCCCCTAGGAAATGTACTTTCTTAGGGTGAAAAAGGTTTTCCTTCCACACACACAAAGTGGTGGGAAATTATTTTTTGTAAACAACTTATCTTTTTGGCACAAAAAGATAAATTTCTTAAGAAAGTAAAAAAAAAACAAATTTGGCCTCAGAACAAAGAATCAAAAGTAGAATGGTTGGTTACAAAGTTTTAATTATATGAGATGCTTCAGGCCATTCAAGATTTCTTTCTTTAATTTTCTAAAATCTTTGACACTCCCCTGAGTGTCAAACAACACTGCCTCTGATTTAGGGAAGATTTAGGGAACATCTCTTAAAGCCTTGGAGGGAAAAACATTTTCTTGAAGAAACTGAGCAAAGTATGCTGTTATCCAAGGGTCCATGCCTCCTGAAAACTCCTATTCCTTGGTTCTTTTCAGACATCCACAATGATCAGAATAAATCAATAAAAGAATTTCCCCTAACTTTTCTGAAGGCTAATTGCTCAAACGCATGTGCTAAAATTGTATACTACACTATTCACTTATTTGAGGGACATTACATATTATTTGATTATTGTTCGATAAGAGAGAGCTAATATTTTTTCTGTTTCACACTGTCATGTAGTGTAACATGTGCTTTAGGAATCTCACAGGCAGCCAGCAGGGTGAGTCAGACGCCATCTCCCAGTCTGTTAGAAGGGTCTTGGCTCTATCAGCCTTCCCTTCTTTCTCTTGTTACCTTCCTTCCTGCTGTGAAGTAGGGCTCAAATCACATACAGTATAATGTGGAAAAAGACAAATAAATGAAAAACATTTTGATCTAAAAATGCCCACAGGTAAAGGGGGACATCGCTCAAGCTATATGTGAAACTGAAAGTCGCTCAGTCGTGTCTGACTCTTTGTGATCCCATGGACTATACAGTCCCTGGAATTCTCCAGGACAGAATACTGGAGTGGGTAGCCTTTCCCTTCTCCAGGGGCTCTTCCCGACCCAGGGATTGAACCCAGGCCTCCCGTACTGCAGGCGGGGCAGATTCTGCCTGGATTGCAGGATACCCTGGTTCTATTCCTGGGTCAGGAAGATCCCCTGGAGAAGGAACAGGCTACCCACTCCAGTATTCTTGGGCTTCCCTTGTGGCTCAGCTGGTAAGGAATCTGCCTGCAATGCAGGAGACCTGGGTTCGATCCCTGGGCTGAGAACATCCCCTGGAGAAAGTTATATGTAAGTGGTAATAAAATACAAATGACTACATGGGACACGCTGACAGAGATAAAAGATACTCTGCTGGCCTTTTAAACAGTAAATCCTATGAAGTTGCGAAGGATCTCACTCTCTCAACAATCCAACCACTTTCCCACTAGAGTCACCCATCAAGAGACCTGCGCCTGGGACTCTCCACTCCGAGCTCCCACAGGCTCCTCCTGGCTTCCTGGGGCTTGGGGCACTCCCAGCCGGTCTGCCAGGACGCTGCCCAGGCTGGACCCGACCTGGCAGTGTTGGGGCCACAGCTGCCTGGGTTCCTGGGGCTCAGAACCTGTGCTTCTGTCACGGCTACTTCCCTCTGTCGGCAGCACCCGGCTTGCGCTCTCCTTCCCTTCTATTTGCTTTACTGGACGCATCTCCCCGATTTTAATATTAGCAGAACAGCTTTATCGAGGCATCTTCTGTGTGTGTGTTCAGGTGCTCAGTTGGGTCCGACTCTTTGTGGCCTGCCAGTCTCCTCTGTCTATGGAATTTTCCGGACAAGGATACTGGAGTGGTTGCCATTTCCCACTCCAGGCTATCTTCCCGATCCAAGGATTGAACCTGCATCTTTTGCATCTCCTGCACTGGCAGGCAGATTCTTTATCACTGACACCATTTGGGAAGCATAATTGATATACAAAGACTTGCACACATTTAATGTGTGCAATGTGTTGCATTTAGACAGATGCAAACACCTGTGACTCAATCCCCACAACCAAGGTAACTGATACATTCAGCACCTCGCAGGGTTTCCTTGTGTCCCTTGTGTGTCTGCATGCGTGTGTATGTGGTAAGAACACCTAATGTGAAATCTACCTTCTTATTGAAATGCACACTACTATATCACTAACTATAGGCACTACGCTGTACAATGGATCTCTGGAAAGTAACCATCTCACAAAACTGAAACCTTACACCCAGTACCCCACTCCTCAGGCCTGGTAGTCACTACTGTATTCTCTGCTTCTACAAGTCTGACCATTTCAGAAATCTCAGAAAGTGCAATAAGGCAGTCCTTGTTTTGGTGACTGGCTTATTTCACCCAGCATAACATCCTCCAAGTTTACCTGTGTTGTTGTGATGAGCAGGAGTTTCTCCATGTTTTTAAGGCTCTACCTTTATGCCTCAGTTGTCAATTTCAGAAGGAAACCACCTTGGCATTATCTTTTCTAAGTTTTCATCCTCTAGTCCCATTTTCTGTGAGCTAAACCTAAATATGTGAAAGGCAAGGACCATATCATATCCATTTTTGCAAACCCAGCTCTTAACAGGGTGTTAGGCACAGAGTAGGCCTTAATAAATGTTTAATAGTTTGCAAAACTATTAAACAATGTGAATTAAGGACAGGTTAATTTTTTATAAGCCCATTTTATGAAAATACTAGTTAATATGATCATGAAAGGACTGATTTGGGAAAACTCTGATCATTTCTAACCAGTTGGGAAATAACAGTCCTCTTGCTAAAGTACATTATGTTTAGAAAAATTAAACATGAAGATGGCATATAAAAATTAAACATGAAGATGGCATAAAAAATGTGGGGAGCCAGGTATTTCACCTCTATTTTCAATGCTGCTCTTAACTAATTCCTACAAGAACGACCAGGTGCTTCATGGGACTTTATACAGTATGGTGGCATGCATGACATGCCAACCAATTCAACCAACCATGTAAATAACTTTAAAAATTCAAAAGCTGATAAAAATGCACCCCAAGATAGAGTTTGATAATACTTGTATCAGAGAAAAGAAATTTTAATCAACTAGAGGAGTTATCCTAGAATTAAATTCATGTTGTAAATTGTATGGCAGAAACCAACACAACATTATAAAGCAATTATCCTCCAATTAAAACAAAACAAGACAAAAGACAAAGAGTTTCCATGAACCACAATTCTTAAACAAAAATGAGCTGATGGTATAGTCTAATACTTTCAAAACAAAAGCTAACTGTGAATAAGAACCTTTTTGGGGGGCATGGATTCTTCTTTATTTTCCAGTTTAACAAATTGATATTTTCTAATATTACAAAGGATAGTAAACCATTTTTCTTTCAAATACCATGTACTCAGGATTTAATGAACACTGTGTATCGGACCCATAGCCGAGTTTATATTCTAAATCTAACACTTGAAATAAAATAACTACCTCTCTCTCCCAAACACTTTGACAATAAACTAAAACCTGTGGCATTGAATATTATAAACTCTTTCATATGGCTGCATGTTCCTTAATCTTCTAAATTCTTCAGTAAAGTCATTTGATCTATAGCTGAGAACTCATTCCAGGATTTGGTATAATCCTCTTCTCTCCTAGACATTTGGCAAGCTTGTCATAAAGACCTTCATCATTCAAATTCCTCCTTTGAGACAACAATTATCTTGTCTTGAAAGCAGTGTCATACATTTAGAAAACTATGTGATGGTCTAATCTTGCCTGTTAGCTTGTACCAGCTTTTCTTGTTTATAGCAGGAGATAATTACTGAAAATCCTACAATGTGTCTTCTCTTGCTAGAAAATTTGGAATAACAAAGCTGATTCCTTTAAAGACTGGATTCCAGGATGCCCAATTTATGCCTTTCCCCCCTCACTTGTTTCATAACCAATATCAACTGACACCAGTACATTGCTAAGAGAACAATTTACTTGAATGGCTAAATGGATGAAAGGAAACCAGGATAGAGCAGCAATCTTGTTTATTTTTGGCACCTGACCACACCCTAAGTGACTCCTAGGAGGTCTAGTCTAGAGCCCTCTAGTGGTGGTACAGGTGCTTCTGGTCTTTAGAAAGAGACTCAATTCACCATCTTCATTTTCTCATCTACAAAGTACATTCATTTGTTGACTCATTCATTAAATAATTAATAGTCACATGCTACATGCCAGAAACTGTGTTATGCAATGATGATAAAGTAGAGGTTCAAAATAAATTCACAGGCAGTGGCCAGAAAGATAAGAAAAATAAGAGTTGAGTTACACAACAATGTGCTCCCTCTGCAGGAGGTTTAAGCTCATAGGATCGTGGACGATGACCCTCATGTGCTGAAAACACCTGCAAAGGCTACATGGGAGATTTGGGGACTGAGCGGAGCCCTACAGGTTGGGGAGCTCACCTGGACCTCAGGGAGAGCATTCACAACCCACAGCATTTTGAGATTGTAAAGTAAGATGGCACTATGGGTTGCAAAAGGAGGAAGGGCACAGAAAAGGATAGACAAAGAGAGGCAAAGGGCAAACTCTGAAGGGGTTAGACCGGTCTGCAGAAAATGTGGACTCCATCTAGAAGGAAAGGGATGCTATTAAAGAGCTTTCAACCAAAGACCTACACAATCAGAGTTATGATTTAAAACTTTACTCCACTTGTAGAAATTAGAGCCAGGAGACCAGCTGGGAGAAGGCTACAAAAACAGATACAGGTTGACAACGGCCTAAATAAGGCAGTGGCATGAAGAATGAGAGCTCCTAGGACATAGAATTCACATGACTTAGGAACTATTTGGATGTGGACAAAGAGAGAGAAAGCAAACATCTAGGATCATTTTAGAGTTTAGCTTTGGACAGACAACATTTGTAGCATGCAGAAGACCTCCAAGTACAGATACTGAGCAGGTGGTGGGGTATAGGAGTCTGGAACTCAGGAGGATGTCTGGGTGGAAAGAGAAGACTGAGATTCTTTAAACCATGCAACATAGAAATAAGAGAAGAGGGAACAGCTTTAAGAAAGGAGACCAAAAGGATGGATCCAAAGATAGGAGAAAAATATCAGTATCTGTGAACCAAGAGTATAGAGTTTCAAGGATGAAAAGTCAACAGTGTCAATTCCTATGTGTGCGTTGTGTTGTGCATTTAGTTTCTCAGTTATGTCCAATTCTTTGTGACCCTTGGGACTGCTGCCTGCCAGGCTCCTCTGTCCATGGGAATTTTTAGGCAAGAATACTGGAGTGGGTTTCCATTTCCTCTTCCGGGGGATCTTCCCAACTCAGGGATTGAACCTGCATCCCCAGTGTCTCCTGCATTGTAGGTAGATTCTTAATCTGCTGAGCCACCAGGGAAGCCCATATGGCAGTGAAATAAAGTGAAGCCTTAAAAGTGCCCAGGGAATCTTGTGACTCAGACACACTGGTGACCACAGAGGATGCAAGGCAATGCAGTTGCTTGGACACAAACCAGACTCTAGGGCGTTGGAGAGTGAGCAGGAGCACAAGAGATGGAGCATCTTTTGTAGAAGCTTGGATAAAGGAAAAGATGAGCTAACTGGCTATGAGATCTTTATGAGTAACTTTAGTAGCAACATTCTATGAAATTTTACTGGCAACACAGCTGTATCAAGAAAGGTGGGCAAACTTCCACAGACCCCTAACTGACCACCAGGCAGGATATTAAGACACGGAGCCGATGGGGCGCAGGTGGGTTCAGCACGGGATTCGCTGATCTGGGACATGGCTTGGGTCACCCGTACAGGTGGTGTACTTACTCACGTCCAGGAATGAGGTGGGTGGGAGCCAGGGCAGCCAGCGACCAGCCTCCCTGACCTCTTATTTGTGATGGTGAAAAGCATAGGGAACACGACCATATTAAACAGTGGAGAGATGGAAATTATTATCTACAAGGGATTAACGTGACCTGTAGACGAACACACAGACATACAGACAGGCTTTGATGAAACATGCTACTGTCTACTCACAGGTGGTCCTGGAGGCCCTGGTTTTCCTGGAGGCCCTGGTTTTCCTCGTCTTCCCTGGAAACCAAACAGAAACAGATAATAAATACTGTGATTCCATTTTATTTTAAGATGAGACAGTATTAAATGGAAGTTCAAAGACAGTAAAAATTAACTCAAAGTTAAAAAACAATCCCAAGTCCACATGACCTTTAAAGGTCAGTGAAGTCTAAAAGTTATGGGACAATTCTTAACAACCAGGATGAGAACAATAGTGCTGGGAATGAATAAATCGTGACTCTTATTAGCAGCCCTTTACAGACTGTCTACCTTGACTCTCTAGCAAAGTAATATAAAATATCTGAAAGGTTGGCTAAGATTAGCATTTTATCTGATAATTCAATGGGTTCAGGTACAATAATCAATGTATTTGTCATCTGAAATTGGTATTTTCAGAAAGTGATGTGAATTTCAATTTTAAAGAAGTTTCCTAAGGGTGAGATTAAGTATTCAAAATATATTTTTCTGGGCTCCAGCCTGGAATTACCAGTTTAGAATCTCTGGGAAAGGGATCCATGAATCTGCACTAAAAAAACAAAAAAACAAAACCACTTCAGGTAATTCTCATGTTCACTAAAGTTTGAAAAGCACTTCACAAAGCTCTATTATAATTATATACCTTGTGCGAAGCATATTACCTAGCTCTTTTCTTCCTTTTGGATGGCTAAGCTGTTTTATAAGTGAACTAAAATGTTCACTCCTTGCTTATTAATCTTCATTACTGTAAATGACTGTTAACTCGCCAAGTTTACAACTAGCTAAATTACAATAGCAAGAGTCAGAATGACAGTTCTAAGTATCTGTATATTTGATATCATTTGAAGAACATTTATTATACACTTATTTTCTTAATTTTTTTTCCTTTTCTAGTAGAAGGAAGCAAGCTTAGGTATGGAAAGTGTACATTTCGAATGAGAAGCATTTCTAAGTATGGTTTCTAAATATGATCATTCTCTTTCATTGTTATTAACAACTTCATTTTATTACCATATTGGTAGTACGTTAATACATATTAAGGCTTGCCACTTCAAAGGTAAAAGTATTAGTGATCTTTCAACTCTTTTTGAGAATTGTGAGCACAAACTCTCACAAAGTTGTGAGAAAGGCCCACTTTCACTGATTAACTTTCTTGCTCTGAAAGCATCAGGCAAAATTTCCTGATTTCTTTGGTCTTCACCTAGGCTTGGAGTAGGGTAAGAAATCCAAGATAAGCAGAAGCATTAGAGCAAAGTTTGGAATGTAGGTTAGCACATAAGACACTATGATTGCATGTGGAATGCTGAAGGCAAGTTAAGATCCTACTATCAAAGACTATCAAAAACAACAGCAGTTGTTTTCAGGAAAAAGAAACTGTGGTTAACATCTACAGAGCAGATTTTTAAATAATTTTATTAAAACCAGAAATACAATTAGTAGTATTTTCACGTACCTTCTGTTTTAGAGTTCTGAACCCTGGAGTTCTTTTTAGGGGTTGTAAGATTGGAATGAATATATAACATTCTGTATACTGAATAAAAGTTATACATATGTATATACTTTACTAGTCTTGCATTTTACACATTCTGAAAATCAATATATTGCATCTTTTAGTATATGCAAGTCAATCAGCCCCTGAGGATTAATCAATGATAAAAAGTTGACTTAGAAAGTGGAAGCGCTGTAGTTTATTAACTCACAAGAGCACAAAGAAACAAAATCAATGACATGGGAGGAGGTGCTCAGTTCTTTCTTTTAGGTTGAGGTAAATTAAATCCACAGGACCAACTTCTGGTGCAGTCTCTTTTCCTTAAAGGAGACATATATTTTGCTTGGGGCAGGAAGTAGGGAAAACGAAGCTACTGATCACCTTTTACCCCAGTGTTCATACTGAAGATAAACAACTCCCAGATATTGTAACACAGCATCGGCACGGCTTAGGGTGAGGAGTAAAAAGCATTCATGGTTCTGTATGGTACGGGGAAGCTTTTGAATTCTTGAACATCACTGCTGATTTACACTGTCATTCAAGTCAGCCTTGAAATTATATGAGTGTGTGGGTGCGTCTCTGGAGGAGCACAGGGGGAATGCAGATTCTCTTCACATCTCCTTGCTAAGAGTGGACAAGCAGGCAAAATGTTTTTGAGCAGGGGTCCCCAATCTTTCTGGCACCAAAGACCAGTGCCATGGAAGTCAAGTTTTCCACGGATGGGAGTGGGGGGGATAGTTCAGGCAGTGATGTGAGAAATGGGAAGCCGTGGCAAGTCGCTGATGAAGCTCCGCTGGCTTACCCACCGCTCACCTCCTGTTGTGAGGCCCAGCTCCCCAAAGAGGGGTTGAGAACCCCGGTTTTTGAGGACTGTCAAATTATCAGGACATATTATACACAGCAACTTCAGCCAGCACATATATGCAGTTTAAATGTTTGAATTTCTAGTAACATCTGAAGTACACTTCAATATTTTCTTTTCCAGCTTTACTGAGACATACCTGACATGTACTACTATATAAGTTTCATGCGTACAAACTGATGCCTTCATCCACTTCTATATTATGAATAAAGTTAGTGAATACTTCCATCGCCCTATATAATTACCATTTGTGCGTGTGTGTGTGTGTGTGTTGAGAATATTTAAAATCTACTCTCTCAGCAGCTTTCACATATAAACACAGTATTGTTAACTACAGTCACCATGCTGTACATTATAATTTCCCCAAACATGCTCATCTTCTAGCTGGAAGTTTGTGCGCTTTGACTGACATCTTCTCATCCCCCGCACCCCCCGCCTTCAGCCTCTGGTTCTGTGAGTTTGGCTTTTTTAGATTCCATATTCTGGGGCTGGGGCTAGGAGTACCCCCCTGATGAAGATGGAGGAACCGTTTTTGTGTATTTGTTTCAACTTCCGTCTTATGTCAGGCCCTTCATTACAGGGCTCACTCTAGACCCTTTGTAAAGTGAGAGAAGTGGAGACTCAGATGTGGATTGGGATGAAAATCCTGGCAAAAAGCAGATAAATGCTGAGCTGGGCATGGCCATGCTGACCAGGACACCTGTTAACAGGTCGTCTTTTGTTCAGGAGCAGCTCTGACCTGTTGGAGTCTGGCTGAATCTCCAAATGGTTGAAGACATACTGTTTCCACATAATTTCAATTGGACTAATCCAATACTTTTCTTAAGACTGGGGTATGAAGCTTAAAATGCAGATCTGCCTTGTCAGGTGCCCAGGACACCTCAAAGTGCTCAACACGTAAGTTTCCTGTTTCCAATAGCGTGAAGATTATTAGACAGCAGTGTCTGTGTTTGTCCAATGATTTAAACACAGTGGTGCTCTAACCTTCTCACACACCAGCACCCTCAGGGGCCTACATGAATCCTCAGGAGGCCTAGCTGAAACAGACTGCTGTCCACACTTCCAGTCTGAGATGGGACTTCACATTTATAACAAGTCCCCAGCAACGCTGCTGCTAACGGCCTGGAGACTACACTTGGAAGACTCCTGTCCTAAGCCTCAATCTCTTATTTCAAATTCAGGTGATCTTAAGTAGCCCTTAATTCTAACAGCTTAGAACAGAAGTGCTGGGTTGGTTCTGTGATCACATGTCTCTTTTTTTTTTTTTTTTTTTAAGTTGATCCACCACATTATTTAGGTATTTTATGAGCTCAGGATCAGTAGTTACAAGCAAGGTTGAGTCCGTGTTTCTGCACCTGAGTAAAGGTTTCCGATGGATATATGCCACGCTGATATAAAATACTGTTGATGCCAAACGAGAAGAACTCGGCCACGATCTCGGCGCTCCCGCGCAAGGTGATGCCTTGCTCCCGGGAGAGTTGCAGCGCCACTGCCAGGCCCACGGATGACGGTACGCGATTCCACCCAGCAGACAGCGGCGCCAGGGGCTTCCACATGTCTCTTTAAGAATAAAAACCTCACTGTCAATTTCAGGACCACTTGGATTGGAATCCCAGTCTTTTCTCTTATGGAAGCTTACTGTGTCAAGATGTCACTGCTGTAAAATGGTACTTATACTTTGTAGCCCATTTTAATTAAAAAAGAGATCATATGGGAAACTCCTACCACACAACATGCATTAGAATGGCTAGTTTCAAAAAACAGAAAATAAGTGTTGGCAAGGGTCTGGAGACACCAGAACGCTTATGCACTACTGGTGAGATTGTAAAGTGGAGCAACTGCTATGGAAAACACTATGCTGATTCTTAAAACTACCATGTGATCCAGAAATCCCACTTCTGGGTCTATATCCAAAGGGACTGAAAATCAGGGTCTTGAAGAGATATTTGCACACCCATGTCCATAAGTAGCCCTATTCAGAATAGCCAAGAGGTGGACGTCCAAACGTCCATGGACAGTTGAGTACATAAAAGAAAAGGAGGTGCATACAACAGGACACTATTCAGCAGGGAAGAAAATTCAGTTACTGCTACAACAGGGGTAGACCTTGGTATGTGTGTGCGTGTCGCTCAGTCACGTCTGGCTCTTTGCAACCCTGTGGACTACAGTCCACCAGGCTCCTCTGTCCATGGAATTCTCCAGGCAGGAACACTGTGTGGGTTGCTGGTCCCTTCTTCAGGAGATCTTCCCAATCCAGGGATTGAACTGGGGTCTCCTGCACTGCAGGCAGATTCTTTACCATCTGAGCCTTTACCAGGGGACCCCAAACCTGGATGACATCATGCTAGCTGAAACAGACATAGTGAAATAAGCCACTAAAAGACAAATACGGTATGATTTCACTCATATGAGGTACTTAAGAGTTGTCAAATTTATAGAAACAGAAGGTAGAATGGTGTTGTCCAGGACCTGGGGGGTTGGGGGATCTGGGAAGTTATTTAATGGGAACAGAGTTGTAGTTTTACAAGATGAAAAGTTCTGGAAATCTTTTCACAGTGATGCAAATATACTTAACACTACTGAACTGTACACTTGAAAATGGTTAAAATGGTAAATTTTATGCTACCTGCTTTTTCCCACAATTAAAAACAAAAACAGTCCTACTATAATATCTGATAAAATAGTAATAATAAATGTTAGTTCTTTTTTGCCCTGTCCTTCTACCATCCTTTAGCTAATTATCTATTTTTTTAATTTAAAAATAAAGTAAATTGTAGATTATTCATACAATGTAATACAATATGTGATGGAAATTAATGGAATACAATTGCATGCATCGATATGGTTGAATTGTGTAAACATAATGTTCATCAATTTATATAAGGAATAAAAGCAGGCAATACTAATCTAAATTGTTAGAAGCTGCAAGAGGTCACGGATGTGGGAGTTGGGAGGAACTAGGAGCATTAGTGTCAGACTTTATATTCTGGGCTCCAAAATCACTGCGGATGGTGACTGCAGCCATGAAATTAAAAGACACTTACTCCTTGGAAGGAAAGTGATGACCAACCTAAATAGCATATTAAAAAGCAGAGACATTACTTTGCCAACAAAGGTCTGTCTGGTCAAGGCTATGGTTTTTCCAGTGGTCATGTGTGGATGTGAGAGTTGGACTGTGAAGAAAGCTGAGTACCCCAAGAATTGATGCTTTTGAACTGTGGTGTTGGAGAAGACTCTTGAGAGTCCCTTGGACTGCAAGGAGATCCAACCAGTCCATCCTAAAGGAGATCAGTCCTGGGTGTTCATTGGAAGGACTGATGTTGAAGCTGAAACTCCAATACTTTGGCCACCTGATGCAAAGAGTTGACTCATTGGAAAAGGCCCTGATGCTGGGAGGGATTGCGGGCAGGAGGAGAAGGGGACGACAGAGGATGAGATGGCTGGATGGCATCACTGACTCGATGGGCATGAGTTTGAGTAGACTCTGGGAGTTGGTGATGGACAGGGAGGCCTGGCGTGCTGCGATTCATGGGGTTGCAAAGAGTCGGACACGACTGAGCGACTGAACTGAACTGACTGACCTGAGGAGCATTAGCGGGCTTACAGGGTTGCTGGTGCTGATGTTCCGTTTCTTGGACCGTGTGCTGGTTACAAGGGTATTCGTGCTTTGTGAAAACTTACCAAACTTCTATCATCAGGATACATGCATCTTTCTGAACATATCCTATATTTCAATAAAATTAAAAAAAAAAACAGGAGATTTCTACAAAGGAATGATTTTACTTGAATTATCAAGTGACTTCACCCATCTGCATTTTCTGCATGGGTCAATATTGGCAGAAGGGGGGAAAAAAATCCACGTCTATTTAAATAAATGACATCTACAAATTTTCAACAGTAAAAATAACCTGATGCTTCCAGGATGACTTGCAGTATGAGAGCACATGGATCTTAAATTAGCTACTTGATTTATAAACACTTGGACATCCAAGAGCATTAAGAAGGCAAGAATGCAAATAACGGATGACTGGTACTTATCTGACAGATGGTTTTTGTTGTTGATAAGGATGATGATGAGAAGGATGAGTTTCAGAAGTAATCAGACTGAAATAAAGGGTGACATGCAGACCTCAAGCCCACAGAGGAGATGTGTGTAAGTAATCTCTCTAAATTGCCAGGTCTTGCTAAAGCAGCTGGCTACTCTCCAGAATTCTCCTATTACGTGTGTATGTAGCACACTCTTAGGCATCAACTCAGCCTGAACAAGGTACCAAGGAAATGTCAAGGAAGAGGAGACAGGCCCTTGAGTGGCACCCACAACTGTGAAGGAGGTGTTAATTACACAGGAAAACATTACAGGCTATCTTGGAAGGTTAGTTTTCCTTTTTTACATTGTGAACGGAAATAAGATTTATGACTGATGTAAAACGTTAGCACATTTTGAAGTCAACGATATGTGAAAAAATGGGAGAATACCCGTATGAGCAATGCATAATAGCCTAAGTGAATTTTATGTCTTAACATCTTTAAAAATACATCTAAGACAGCAATGAGGCTAGTCATAAAGGTCTCATTATTTCAGGGATCAGACAAGTAGCTCTTGTAAGGACATGGGAAGAGGATATAATTCAGCATGAACAAAGAATCTGATAAAGGCTCAGAGCTAAGGAAAGATGAATCCATATTGTGGCGCTATTCTTGGTGTTGCTTTTTTCGTTTAAGTTAGGATCTTAAAATGTCTAAATCATGTCACTATTTCCCCATCTCTTTGTTCCCTTCCTTTCTTCCCCTTGGATGGACTCTACCTGTAACTAATGTGGCTTTTCAAAAACAAGATAGAAATGTGACAATATTAACCAGCCCCTCAGCTACAGTTGAATAAATGATAATCTGAGTAAACAACACTTCACTGAACCACTGGCCTGGGCCAAATGGTCTGGTCTGTGGTCAATACGGTCTACAGTCACTGTTTATTATGTATGGTGTTACTAATTTGATCATGAAGATAAGTTAGTCAAGGTCTGGCCTCTTAAGTACCCTCTGATTGGATGAAACCAAAATCAACTTTTCCTTGTATGCTCCAAGCTGTCCACGAAACATAAATGTCTATGACAAATGATTATTAAAATGGCTACCACTGATCAAATGCTTGCCACGGTCCAGTCATGCTCCTCTGTCCATGGGATTCTCCAGGCAAGAATACTGGAGTGGACTGCCATGCCCTCCTCTGGGGATCTTCCCAACCCAGGGATCGAGCCCGCATCTCTATGTCTCCTGCATTGGCAGGCGGGCTCTTTACCACTAGCGTCACCTGGGAAGCCCCTTACATTATTTCCTTTAATTTGTCCAAAATCACTGTGCGTGGGTGATACTGCTCCCTTTTTACACAGAGAGACGTGTTCAACACTGAGCTTCAAACCACTCTCCTTTTAATTGGTGGGGCTAAAATTTAAACCCTAGTGTATCTGATCTTAACACCCATAATCCTCAGGATTAAGGCTTCCTTAGGGGCACGCGGTATCCTGGTCGTTCACAATTTCAGTTACTTTGCTGCTCTAACTGTTGCGGTTCTCTTATTTTCTCACCACCAAGCCAGATTTTCAGACGTCCTTGTAGCTTGTTACTTTGCCTTTTGGAATTTAGGTCTTCCTGGTTCTCACCCGCTCCCATGATGGCTGTGCACCCCTGCCTGCTCCCAGCAGGCCAACCACAAGCTTCCACGTAGACTTGTCTGGACTCCTGATCGTCTTGCCAAACCACCAGCTCTCTCAGACTCAATTGTGAGCTCTGTTTTCTGTGCCCGCCATTGCCAATCTCTGCCAAGGCATTTGGTTCATCTCAGTTCATGGGTGGGGCGGCGGGAGGGTGTGACTTAACTGCTTCCTGACCATCTGTGACACATTTTATCATCTTTGAGTGGCAGAGAGAGGGTGCTAGAGACATCCCTCCCCCAAAATCTGGAAGCTCACATCAGGCTGCTCACAGATTGGAGGGGAAAAACCAGGCTTGGACACTGCCTTCCTTGTCCAAGAACTATGCTCCGAGAGCTCATCTCTAAGGACTCTCAGAGCCTCAAGGGTCTTTCACTTTTATTAAGGGAACTGTCCCATTTTCTACACCTAGAGTAGGTAAAATAAACATGTAAAGGGACAAACAATTGCACATAGACCAATAGTGTCTTATTCAAAAGAAACGTTAACAGGAAAGCAACAAGATATGGTTCTTCAGTACACTTCAGTGAGGCCAGAGGCACAGCCCTTAAATAAGAAGGCGCTCAGCTCTATCAGTCAGCACTGGAACAAAGAAATCATTTATGACATGACGACACACTTTAACATATGAAATGTACCCTTCAAGGGGTGGAATTTCAGCACTGCAGTTGTGATGAGAAGGACTGCATTGACCAGCACCAAATAAATTCGTAAGAATACATTTTGTAGCTATGCAACAACAGCCTGTAAGCAAAGAGACCTCCTGAGGATCCAGAAGATGAAACGATGAGGGTCATCCCATTTTGAGACACAAGAATTTTCAGTGCGTAATTCTCAATATGCCAATTTGAATTTAATGGTTTAAATTGCATTTAGAAATTTAAACTGACTTCAAACCCTATCAAAAAGATGAGAAAATTTATTCAGTAGATATGTACTGTGTCTTACATACTGTTCTAGGGGGAAATAGGGCTTCCCTTGTGGCTCAGATAGTAAAGAATCTGCCTGCAATGCAGAAGACCCGGGTTTGATCTTTGAGTCAGGAAGATCCCCTGAAGGAGGGCATGGCAACCTACTCCAGTATTTTTGCCTGGAGAATTCCATGGACAGAGGAGGCTGGTGGGCTACAGTTCGTAGGGTTGCAAAGAGTCGGAAACAACTGAGTGACTAAGACTAGGGGAAATATATTAATGATTAAGGCCTGGATCTTGCCTTCAAGGTAGAAGAGGAGGGACAGTTATTCACATTATTCACAACAGCTGTTTGGAGAGTGTTGTTCATTTGTTGTAGGTAAACTCAGGAGTTCCTGGGAGGGATGGTGAGACTTTAGTTCCTTCCCAAATCTTTCAATAACTCTCTCCAGATTTTAGTTTGGCAGGGGAAGTGTGTGTGGTGGGGGTCACTGGGATGGGACAGAAATGTTGGGGGAGAAAGCTATCTGCACACCCTTGGCAATGAGAAGGGGCCAGAGTCCCTCCGACAGAGATGGCTTCCCCAGACACTTGTGCCCCGAGTCAGACGCGTGTCCTCTGATACTCACTGCCAACTTGTCAAGTACTGTGCTCAGAAGGCATTTCCCAGTCCACCACTACTTGCTCTTTCATAATCGACTTTAAGTATTGGGACTACGCACTGATGACCTTCAAACACTGAATGCCATTATGTAAATACTAGGTATGCTTTTTCTTGAATACTCATTCCATTTCCTTAAACCTAGCATCCAAGGTCACTTGCCAGTGTGACTGGGTAAAGGGAACTCTGAATCGGTCCTCATCCATCAGCCTTCCCACGGTTTCTCCTTCAGACCCAACCTTTCCCCAGAGTAAGGTTAGGGTGTCCTGGCAAAGCTGGTACTACCTCAGTTAGCCCTGCAAGAGACAGCTGTGGCTCACTTGCTGGATTCTTTTTATGTTCTCCTTTGACTTTTCCATCCCCTCTAGAGAAGTATTCTTCAGACAGAAACCCCAGATACATCTTGTCCCAAGCATCCTGCTACACAGTATGTACATACATGCTGCTGCTGCTGCTAAGTCGCTTCAGTCGTGTCCGACCCTGTGCGACCCCATAGCCCGCAGCCCACCAGGCTCCACCATCCCTGGGATTCTCCAGGCAAGAGCACTGGAGAGGGTTGCCATTTCCTTCTCTAATGCATGAAAGTGAAAAGTGAAAGTGAAGTTGCTCAGTCGTGTCTGACTCTTCGAGACCCCATGGACTGCAGCCTACCAGGCTCTTCCGCCCATGGGATTTTCCAGACAAGAGTACTGGAGTGGGTTGCCATTGATTTCTCTGATGTATATACATACATACATACATACGTATATATATATATATATATATATATATATATATATATATATATATACGCACATAAAACCTAACCAACTCTGCTTTTTCAACCACTTGATAACTTTTAACTCATCATTTGCTCACCTGTGCTTAGTCAGGTCATTCAAGATGGCTGTTGTCTTGCTCTCTGTACATCCCCTGCCCAACCAGTGCCTGCTTCACCTATATCAACTGACGTGACTGACCTTCCTATGGACCTGCTCCAGGTCCCAGCTGTGATTTTTCTTATCAAAGGGCAGTTAGGGGTCTCACAGCCCTTTGTTTGTTTCCCTGGTAACTAACGAGTCCACCCGTCGGCAGTTCAGTTCAGTTCAGTCACTCAGTTGTGTCTGACTCTTTGAGACATCAATTCCCCATAACTGGTAATGGCCCCAGGACCTTGCTTCAGATATGTAAGCTCCCCATCCATTAAACCACCAATGCCTCTGTTGCTGACCCTGGCTCTCTCTTTGGTCTTTAAGCTGGGCAAGTGCAGGCCTTATAGGCCTGTGGAGTGCAGTGTGCCATCCTGCCACCTCTTCACTGCATTTTTGTAATAGAGCATATTTCCCGTTCTCAGCTGGCATGTGCCTAAATTCAATCATTAATTCATTCAACAAACATTTAATGAGTCCTTACTGTGGGCCAGATTCTTCTCTGTGCTCTGAAATTACCTCGAAACCATTCTGTCCTCATGGAGCTTTTATTCTAGTGGGAACACTGATAGTAATACATAATACAAAGTTTTTTCTCTCTGCCAGACATCATTCAAAACAGTTTACATCTATGTACCCATTAAATCCAGCCACAGGACTGGAAAAGGTCAGTTTTCATTCTAATCCCAAAGAAGGGCAAGGCCCAAGAATGCTCAAACTACCGTACAATTGCACTCATCTCACACACTAGCAAACTAATGCTCAAAATTCTCCAAGTCAGGCTTTAACAGTACGTGAACTGTTAACTTCCAGATGTCTAAGCTGGATTTAGAACAGGCAGAGGAACCAGAGATCAAATTTCCAACATCTGTTAGATCATAGAAAAAGCAAAAGAATTCCTGAAAAACATCTATTTCTGCTTTATTGATTACACCAAAGACTTTGTAGATCACAACAAACTGTGGAAAATTCTTAAAAAGATGGGAATACCAGACCACCTTACTTGACTCGTGAGAAATCTGTATGCAGGTCAAGAAGCAACAGTTAGAACTGGACATGGAACAACAGACTGCTTTCAAATTGGACAAGAAGTACGTCAAGGCTGTATATTGTCACCCAGCTTATTTAACTTATATTCAGAGTACATAATGAGAAATGCTGGGCTGGATGAAGCACAAGCTGGAATCAAGATTTCCAGGAGAAATATCAGTAAACTCAGATAGATGACACCACCCTAATGGCAGAAAGTGAAGAGGAAATAAAGAGCCTCTTGATGAAAGTGAAATAGGAGAGTGAAAAGCTGGCTTAATACTCAACATTCAGAAAACTAAGATCATGGCATCTGGTCCCATCACTTCATGGCAAATAGATGGGGAAACAATGAAAACAGTGAGAGACTTCACTTTTTTGGGCTCCAAAATCACTGCAGATCGTGACTGCAGCCATGAAATTAGATGTTTGTTCCTTGGAAGAAAAGCTATGACCAAGCTAGACAGCATATTAAAAACCAGAGACATTACTTTGCCAACAAAGGCTATGATTTTTCCAGTGGTCACGTATGGATGTGACAGTTGGACTGTGAAGAAAGCTGAGTGCCGAAGAATTGATGCTTTTGAACTGTGGTGTTGGAGAAGACTCTTGAGAGTCCCTTGGACTGCAAGGAGATCCAACCAGTCCATCCTGAAGGAGATCAGTCCTGGGTGTTCATTGGAAGGACTGATGCTGAAGCTGAAACTCCAATACTTTGGCCACCTCATGCGAAGAGTTGACTCACTGGAAAAGACCCTGATGCTGGGAAAGATCGAAGGCAGGAAGAGAAGTGGACGACAGAGGAGGAGATGGTTGGATGGCATCATCGACTCAATGGACATGCGTATGAGCGAACTCTGGGAGTTGGTGATAGACAGGAAAGCCTGGTGTGCCACAGTCCATGGGGTCGCAAAGTGTCAGACACGACTCAGCAACTGAACCAAACTGATCCATTAAATCTTCAAAGTCTTCAAAATATCTGTGAGGTATCTGTTTTACAGATGAGACAGTTGAGTGACAGAGCACATTGCCTGAGATCACATGTCTAGTAAACAGCAGAGCTGGGACTTGCGGGAGACTTGGCCATGTCATTTCTGGTCATCACCATTGTGCTGTATTGATAACTGTGCTTTTCTGTGCAAATCTGGTAACTACGTGAGTAGAGACATAAATCCTGAGTAGCAATATGAATCACAAAAAGTAAAGCAAGGGCAAAGGGATACAGAGTTAGAACGTGTGCAGCTTCAGACAGAAAAATCAGGGGAGCTCAGCAGACACCTGAACCAAGTGAGTCTGTGGGCCATGCAAGGTCTGAGAAGGGACATGGAGCAGAGGCAACATTGAGAACACAGCCCTGAGCACAAGTGATTGAAGAGTCAGCAAGAAACAGGGGTGGCTGGAGAGCAACAAGCTAGTTGATGGGTGGCTGGCAGAGCAGATTAGCTACTTTGATTGTGGTGGGAAACCATTGGGAGTTGTTGTAATTGGGGCCACATAATGAGCCTGACCTAAGTACTTGCCTGTGTAGATAACACAGGAACAACTGCTGCAAACTCATCATTTAATTCAGAGGCTC
The DNA here is from genome assembly GCF_033118175.1 of Dama dama. Taxonomy (NCBI): domain Eukaryota; kingdom Metazoa; phylum Chordata; class Mammalia; order Artiodactyla; family Cervidae; genus Dama; species Dama dama. The sequence goes on along the minus strand of NC_083708.1, from coordinate 9,713,026 downwards.
AATAGAACCGCTTGTAGGTTATCTGATTTAGATTGCTTAGGGCAACATTTCCTTCCATTTGTGTAGATAATCGGGAGTTGATTATCTATACAGCACTTTGTGATGGTTAAGTTTACGCCTCAAATTGGCTGAGCCAGGGTACCCAGGTATCGGGCTGAACATTTTCCTAGACGTTTTTGTAAAGGTGGTTTTCGAATGAGATTAATGTTTAGATGGTGGTCTTTCAGTAAAGCAGGCTGCACTCAGTAAGGTGGCTACCGCCCACCAGTGCAAAGCCTGAATGGATGAAAGACTGGCCTCCCCCAGACAGGAAGGAACTCTGCAGTAGACGGCCTTGGACTTGAACTGCACCTCTTCACTGGGTCTCCGCCTCACACATTTTGGATTTACCAAAACTCGACAACCGTGTGAGCCAAGTCCTTAAAATCAATCTCTGTCTCTGTCTCTCTGTATACACATCCTGCTGGTTATGTTTCTTTTTTCTAGAGAACTAACACCCATTTCCACTTATACATACAAAGGATTTTTTACCTTCCTTTAACATTATTGACCATAATATCTATAATTCTCTGATATTTCCCCAGGCCATTGTGTTTGACTGAAAAAAAGATATGTGGAAGTTAGATATACTTTATCTTTCACTGGGAACTATGGGTTGAAATAGAGAAAGCTGTATTATTTAAGTAGTCTTGCAACACTTACATCAAGATATTAATAATTTAATGAACTTGTACTCAAGGGAAGAAATGTTCTTGAAACATGTCAGGATGAATTTTCAAGGGAAAGACCTAATTAGCAGTGTCTGAAGACTATGTCATCACATTTAGAAAACAAGAACTAGTCCCCGTGGACAGAATGGTGAGTTAGACTTTAAAGCTTAAACTACTCCCGTTTATATGTATGATTAATGAGCAATATATCAGTTGGTTGGCCTCAGTCAAGTGAAAGACCTTGCAGGGGGAAAAAAAAGGATGTTTAAATTAATATACACAGAGATATGCAAAAGCAATTTATAATCTTTTTTTTATATTATGATTAACTAATACTTAGAGTCTCTATTGAGAAAGGATGCCATAGCTTGTACATCTTTTAAAATATAGAATCAAAGTTACAAAGATGTCTGAAAGTAACAGATGACAGAAGGTCTCAATGACTTCATGAATGGGAACTCTGGGAGGCTGTGCAGAAATAATTATTTGCTACATTACTCTTTTTATATATGTGCAAAAAAAAAAAAGCTCTCAATGTTAGATCACAGCTGAAAAATCAAAAGCTAGGGGAAAAAGTTTACACTGAAGTATTTATGTCATCTGGAGAAAGAAACAGCAACCCACTCCCGTATTCTTGCCTGAAGAAATCCCATGGACAGAGGAGCCTGGAGGGCCACGGTCCATGCTGTCGCAGAGAGTCGGAAACGAGTGAAGTGACTGAGCATGCATGCAGTTCTGTCATTATCTTGTCCTTACACATAATAAAGTACTTTTACCAGATGATTATTTGGAGAAAATCACATTTAAGATACAAAAGTTAAGTCCTTTGAAAGGAGAGAGCATGTGAGGTGGGGTCTATTTGATGTCAAGATCATCAAAGGCAAAGAGAAAAATCTGAACACGTGTTTATGTGATTCTAAACATACAAACATTTGGTAATATTTGCACGTTCATCTGGATGTCTGGGTTTCTAAAGACAGAACCTTAATTTAAGTCCTTCAGAAACACCGACAGCTAAAACTACAACAGCCAATGTTGAAAGCAATCAAAATAACAGATCTATTTGGAACTATAATAAGAAATCAACTGCCAGAAGAATACAATGAGTGGAGAAAGGCAGTAAACAGATGATCTTCATCAATGATGAGCACCGCTGCATTTAACTGCTTACGATATGCTGAATATTGGAGATTAAAGAGAAAACTGACACAGATCTTACCTCTGGCATGCTTTAATTGTGTGGTATACTTGTCTGTGGTCATGTTTCTCTATGCATAGGTGGAAGTGAATATAAATTTTAACTTATATATTTATGACAAAATAATTGATCGCTGACAAATAACAAAAACAGGATAGAAAAGTGTACAATGTATGGAGAAGGTAGAGACTTGACCATTAATGCCATTAGTACCTTCTCTTGTATTTATCAGCTAAGCAAACCTGAGTCAATCACATCATTTCCCATATATATATATAAAATTGTTGTTTAGCCACTAAGTTATGTCCTGACTCTTTTGCAATCCCCTGGACTATAGCCCACCAGCCTCCTCTATCCATGGGATTTCCCAGGCAAGAATACTGGAGTGGGTAGCCATTTCCTTGTCCAGGGGATCTTCCCAACTCAGGGGTCGAATTCGGGCTAATGCATTGGCAGGCAGATTCTTTACCACTGAGCCATCTGGGAAGCCCAGAACTATATACATATATACAGTTCTTACTGGAGTATAGTTGCTTTACAATGCTGTGTTAGTCTCTGGATCTCTCTGCTATAGAGCAAAGTGAATCAGCCCTATGACACATGTACCCCCTCTCTTTTGGAGTTCCTTTCATTTAGGTCATCACAGAGCACGGAGCAGAGTTCCCTGAGTTATGTTCTTATGAGTTATCACAGTTATCACAGTACCAATAGTTTATATGTGTCAATCCCAACCTCCTAGCTCATCCCACCCCTCCCTTCCTCTTTGTTGTCCACATATTTGTTCTCTTTGTCTGTGTCTGTTTCTGTTTTCCAATAAGATCATCTATACCATTTTTTCAAAAGGACTAAAAATATACCTGCCTAAAAACAAAGGGCTGGAATATATGAGCCCTTGAGAAATGTTTAAGAGAAATATCAAAGTTTTAAAAGAGCCTTCTGTAATCTTTCCCCATAATCAGCCTGTAACCTCCTTGAACTCAGGGATAGTATCTGGCATCAAGCAAGTTCTGCCCTGCTGCCCATCCTTCCTCCTGAACAGGATGATCCGAACTCGCCCAGAGGGAGGGGCTACACTCCATGGAACATGGGGAAGGTGGTCCAGCACATTCAGGTATACAGCTGGTGGATCAACTACAGTCTTGGCAAATAACAAGAAAAAATATATCCCGAATACTCACTTTGAAATTTAGTACTATTGAGGTTCATCTCCTGACCCAAATCAAAGGCTTACAGAGAACACACTGACACTAGTATGTCAGCGTGGCTGACTCACCGGCTAAGCCACATGTGCAGGAATGTATTTCAAATGTGATAACATCCAGCCAAATCAGCTCGCCTGTTCTCAACACTGGTCAGCATTGACAGGATGGCCAAGAGACTTAGAGTTGAAATTTTCAAATGTAAATAGCATTTTGCCTAAAAATGTGGGATCCATAGTTTTGTCCTCAGTCTTTGAATGAAATTAATATTCTTGATTTTACAAAGGACAAACCAAGGCCCTTACTCAAAGTAAGAGCCCAGCTCCTTGTAACAGCCTGCAGGGCTCCGCTCCACATCCTCTCCCCTCCCACCCAGCCACGTACACAGCTCCCTGCAGCTCCCTGAAATTTTTACCTCAAGCTGCGGCAGCAGCTGCTTCCCCCAGATTGCCACACAGTCCGTCCCTCTCCTCTTAGATCTCTGCTCCTAGGTCATCTTTGCGACATGGCTTTCTCCGACCTCCCCACAACAATCCCTAACCGCTTTTCCTGCTTCCTTATTCTCAGCTGCACGTTTCATCACCAATCATTCTAAGATATTTATTTTCTTATTGTCTGTCTGCAATAGACTGTAAGCTCCATGGAGGGAGAGGTTTTTGTCTACTGCACGGGTTGGCAAGGTTTTCCTGTGAAAGGTAAGATGGTAAATACTTCACTCTGGCATAGTACTCTGTTGTTGTAGAGCAGCCATACACAATATATAAGCAAATGAGCATGGGTGTGTCCCAATAAAACTTTATTTACAGAAACATGTGGCTCAGATTTGGCCTGAGGGCCATAGTTTACTGAGGCTTGGTCTACTCTTTTCATTGGCTATCTTCAACGGCTACTAATGCCTGGCAAATAGTAGGTGCTCAAGAAATGTTTGTTCTGATTTTGGTCTGAGCTAACCATTAAAATGGAATTAAACGTAATGCTTTGAAAAGATACCAGACAAATAAAGATTCTAATGAGGAAAACAGCATGATCTCATTCATTAATTCATTACTGTACTTTAAGACAAGGATCAACACTCAAACGGTGGGATTATGACTCAAAAGTTCTTTAGGATCTGGTGGTGTTTTTATTATTGTTGTTGTTAATGTTGTTGCAGAGAACACAGGACAAAAACTCCATGAGTTTGAAATTATTTTGCTGAGAAATTTTTAAAATGCACATACATAAAAAGAGCAATGTAACAGATAATTATTTCTGCACAGCACAGAATTAACAACTGGTAGTATTTTGCAATATTTTCTTCAAGTCTTTCTAAAAGTAAATAAAATGTTACAGATTTAATGGGAATAACTCTCAGGAATTGGCTGTTACCCTTCTGGTTCATGTACTTGATATACACACACATATATATATATATATACATATATGTTTATGTATATGAATAAATAAGTAGTATCCAATATTTTGAAATTTGTAAAAATTATTTTTTATATGTATCCTTTAACAAAATTTTTTGTACTCAATATTATGTTTCTAAGATCACCCTTGTTGGAAATCTTTGGGTGTGTGTATACAGATAACATTTGCAAATAAAAATATTTTCAAAGTAGCAAAATACAGAAGCACAAAAAGTGCAACACTATTTATTCTAAGGCAATCTCCACTGTTTTTTCAGGTTTTCTGTGTTGAGGTTTAGTGTTGCTTACGTCTTTCAGCCAAGAAAAGAATCAATGGCCCAAGGAATCCAGGAATTCAGCACCATTTTACTTATCTCTGCTGGAAAAATTTTATCCTGTAAAGCCTCAATTCAATACTAACATACAGTCAGTGTGGCAAGAGCATAACTCACTTCTAATATTTCAATTTATGCAGCTAAATTTTAAAACACCTAGTTGGGGATTAAAAAAAACTTCCAGTTACACAAAACAGTGGTCTCTGTAACAGCACAATAATAGCAAATATTTTAAATGGGGTTTAAAGTGTAAACTGAGCAAGCTGAAATCAAATCTGGATTTACTGATCCCAAGTATCAGTTTCTTTAGAGCTTTGAATCAGAGTATCCGTTTTCAATAAGCTAGATAAATGGTGACCTTAAAAAAGCCTCTGTCATATTTCATAACATTTTAAGGAATGGGAGGAGAAAGAATGAAGAATCTTTATGAAACATCTGCAGTCCATAAAACACTTCAGAAAATATTCTATCAACTTAGGTTATAAATAGTTATCCCTGATGTAGTGCTTGATGGTGTGGCGTCTGTGTGACAAAGAACCTCTCACAACTGTTCTGAACACCATGAGAAGTACAAATATTGTGGGGGAACCAACTGCAGTGAAACTGTATTCATCTAGCACTTCATTATTGGAAAAGGCCACCAAATGGCACTTCCAGCTCCCACAGATGAGTGCTGACTTTGATGACCCAGAAGATGGGTCATCAGTGAGCTGATCCAGAGCTCTTGCTCAAATGAGGACAAGGCGCCTTCCTCCTGCTGGTAGCAGTCTCACACCGGGCACACAGCTGGTTAGTGGGTTTCAGCCCCTAAATGCCTGTTGACTCGCTGCCCTGCTTCAGGGCGACTACAGAAAGAAAGAGAAAGTGAAGCCGCTCAGTCGTGTCCGACTCTTTGCAACCCCATGGACTGTAGCCTACCAGGCTCCTCCGTCCATGGGATTTACCAGGCAAGAACACTGGAGTGGGCTGCCATTTCCTTCTCCAGGGGATCTTCCCGACCCAGGGATCCAAGCCCGGTCTCCCGCATGGTAGGCAGACGCTTTACCGTCTGAGCCACCAGGGAAGTCCTCACGGCGACTGTGCCAGGTGACAAATCCACAAATGTCTGGGATTCTCAAAGAAGCACTAGATGGTTCCCACGTTTCAGTGCTAGTGGATTTTCTGGTGCTGTAATACTTGGAAAGTAATGTGGAAAGTATGACATCATAAATAACAGTCATTGAAGCCCTGCCATGTGACCGGCCCGGAGCTGGTTGTTTACCCACATATTTTTCTAATCATCACTTTGGGATGGGTGTCATTAGCATCATTTTGGTTGTATAACTGAAGAGACAGGGGCTCAGAGAGGCTGGGTACCATTCCCTGGGTCACAGAGCCAAGGCTTACCCAGGAAGGTGCATCACTCCAGGACCTGTGACCTCTGAGGGCTTTCACTGATGCTGAGGTTGACATTTTACTAATAAAAAAAGTCAGGGAACTATTTCCCCATATGGAGTATGAACCAATCAAATGTAGAATGGTCCTTCAATTGGCTAGCTACCATCAGCCAGGCCACTCTACAGCAGGAGCAGCGTCTCCACTCACCAATCAGTATTTATGTGCACAAGCGGGAGTCGGGAAGAGCCGGAGAGCCGACAGGGTAGGGAGAGAGGGAATCAGGCCAGCCCAGATGGAGGCGGCTGGTGCTGGGCAGAGAAAACAGGCAGACAAGCTTCTGACATCACCCTTTTCCCTGAGATTGGTTAAATTGTTTTGTATATTCTATAAAAACAAACAAACAAAAAGACCGAATGTGATCCATGAAGCTGATTTCCGACCTGTTAATGGATCATGACACGCCATCTCAAAAAACAGCCATTGTGGGACCAGAGTTTGGCATCAGACTTTGGTTGGAACTTGACTCTAAAAACGTTTCGCTATGTAGCCCTGAACAAATCACTTTAAATTCTTGAAGCCTCAGTGTGCTCCTCTGAGAAGGGGAGAGATTAATCCTTAACACAGAAGGATGTTGTGAGTAATCGGGGTAATGTAGAATTACCATACATGTTATTTTTATTGCTACAATACTGCATATATTATTGTTATCACTGTAATATAACACCCACAACTGATAAGATGGTCCAAAATCTGGCAGTTTGGGGACCAAGCCATCTTTAGCCTTGTCAAACTTAGGCACCATCTTACCCAAAGAAAGTGGTCAGCCTGAGCCTGACATGGGCATGAAAGTTGGTTCTCTTCACAGACCCTTACTTGGATACCTTCAACTATATCTTCTTGTTTGCCTATCTATACACCTATATCCATCACATTGTGTAAATGGATCCTCAGATCTTAAAAAGGTAAGTCAGGCACTTCCCTGGTGGTCCAGTGGCTAAGACTCTGGTCTCCTAATGTTGGGGACCTGGATTTTATTCCTGATTAGGGAACCATATCTCACATACTGTAACTGACATGGCACAGCCACATAAATAAAAATATATAAATGTTTATATATATATTAAGGAAGATAAGTGTTCACATTTTACCCACAACTTCCTTTTCTTCTTCCCAGGCAGAAAACAAAGAGTGAGACAGGAAAGCACTCTCCTCTTAGAATACTTTTTCAGTGACTCCATTTACAAAAAGACTTCATTTAAATCACTTTTAGCCCTACTAGTTGTCTTGATCTGCACTGAGATTCCAGGAGAATTAACTTAGGCAGCAGGAATAAAGCAGAGCAGACAGTAAAACATGTTACCCCTCCGTACTTTATATAGAACACGGCTATTAGCATATACTGCATAGCCGAGAACTCACTGTATATTTTAATAGTTAATTCCTAGAGTTTACCAGGCTATGTGCACATTTCTCTTAATTATTACAAGGTTAAACTATCTTAAAAAGCTTAATTAGCATTGCTTAAATAAAATAAATTCTCTCTGCTGGTAATAAAGTGTTTGTTATTATAGTCTTAGCCTATAATCAATGTAATTCTCTACTCTGTGGTGGAGAATTAGTTTTTAAATTTCCATTTTGTTGTAGACCGGTACTTTTATAAACTACAGTTAACCTAAATTACTAGGAAAAAAGAAATAAGGACATACAGAGTGTAAGTCCCAAAGTTTATCACTGGACTCAAGAGACATAAAATTATATAATAATATAATATATATATTATATTATATATAATAATTTAATAAATATAATCAAACTAACAACAGATGGAGGAAGGAACAAGGTACAAAATCGTCCACATTGTTGAAAATGTGTATACATGCTAATAAAAGATTCACTGTTATACTCGGAACTTTCTGTTGCTTTGCAATTATAATAGAACATTTATGAGCAAAATAGTGATTCCCCATATTCAATGTCTATATATACTGTTTGAACAAACACACACTATTACATTGGATTTAAAATTTTTAACGTAAGAAAATGAGCTTGCTTCTTGTTTGTTGACAAGTCAAGACTACTTGTGTAAATCACGCCTTTTCCTACAGGATTGTCCTATGGATCACTGACAGTGAGGAACTGTAATAGGGAAGGACAGATCTGACTCCATATCAGGTCTGTTTCTTTTGCTTTAACCTCTGTATTCTCTTGTTTTTGTTACAAGTGAAGAATGTTGCCTACTGCCTGAAATGTACAGGACAGCCCATTCTCAAGGGCCTGACCTTTAAGGGCCTAACACTCTCCTACTCATATGGAGATATAAAACTGCAGGACAGAGGGTAACACCTGCGTCCTCAGAGGTTCACAGGAACATGGTGACCAGACCTGCACGGACAGCTACAGGAACAGAGGATTCCTGCACTAGGACACTTACAGCAACCCACTGTCCCCCTCCCATTTTAGTGAAAAAGAAGCCTGGATTCTTACTAGGGGACAATGGTTTTCTGGGACACTAGTTCAAGATCTTCTTGGTCTGCTGGCTTTCTGAATAAAGCTGTTATTCCTTGCCCTGACTCGTTTCTCACGTTATTGACTTGTGGGTTTGGGCTCAGTAACACTTGGAGGGCACAACTTTTATCTACAGTTCAGATTGTTCTGTTTGAGTGACATTCAGTATAGAAATCACTTTAACAGAGGTATGTTGAAAGGAATGGACTAACACCTTTCAAACTGGCTTCAACAAGCCCAGAAGAATATAAGAATCATAATTTCTTTGATAACTATTGTAAAACTAAGGGAATATATTGTGACAATCTGTAGAAACTTCAGCTTTTGCTCTTCAGTTTTTTCAGTCATTGAAAGACACACTGCATTCTTACTTTGCATGGAAGTACTGATACTATTGGGCTTTCCTAGTGGCTCAGTGGCTTTCCAGTGGCTCCTGCCTGCCAGTGCAGGAGACAGAGGTTCAATCCCTGGATCAGGAAGACCCCCTGGAGAAGGAAATGGCACCCACTCCAGCACTCTTGCCTGGAAAATCCCACGGACAGAGGAACCTGGTAGGCTGCAGTCCATGGGGTCGCTGAGAGTCGGACACGACCGAATGACTTCACTTTCACCTATCAGGTTGTCCAAATTACATTTTTCTTAAAAGGTGAAAAGCAATTGGTTTCTGTTTTTGTTTTTTTCCCAATTTCCCTCATCCCACAGTCCTTAGTAATCATCATTCTAGTCTGTCTCTATGAGTTTGACTGATTTCTCATATAACTGATATACAGTATTTGTTTTTCTCTGTATGACTTATTTCACTTAGCACAATACCTTCAAGTCCATCTGTGTGGTCTCAAACAGCATAATTTTCTTCTTTCTCATGGCTGAATAATATTTCACTGTATATTATATATATATATATATATATAATCTTTATCCATTTAATTCATTGACAAACACAGATTATTTCCATGTCTTAGCTATTGTGAATATGCTGCAGTGAACATGGGTACATATATCTCTCGGAGGTCCTGCTTTCATTTTCTTTGAATATGCACCCAAAAGTGGAATTTCTAGATCAAAAGGTACTTCTGTTTTTAGTTTTCTGAAGTACTTCCATCCTGTTTTCCATTGTGACAGCACAAATTTACAATCCCACCACAAGTGAACCAGGGTTTCCTTTTCTCTATATCTTCTCCAACACTGGTTAGCTCTTAACTGTTGATAACTGCCATCTTAACAGCTGTGATGTGACATCTCATTTTGGTTGTGGTTGTGATTTGCATTTCCCTGGTAATTAGTGACTGGTTTCTTAACTGCCAGAAACAATTATTTGATTCTCTAATGTTAACATTCCTAAGTTTTTCTCCTTGATAACCATCAAAGTACCTCAGTATGCAATAATCATCATTTTGACCATTTTCCATATTATCTCAAAAATGTAAAATCTCATGTTTAACATCTTAATCTTTACAAATTCACAATTTTTACCATGTCATTAAGCCTCTTGTTTAGTTCAGCTGACACTCCTTTGCGAGCAAGACTTCTCAATGAAGGAAGCAGGGTGTTAGTTCTGACTCTGGCCCAAACTCCCTAATCAGGAGACTGCTCCAGACTTTCTTACCACTGCAGCTGCACTACCAGAACATGCTCCTGTACAAAAACTGAACTCAAAATCACGCGTGCTGACAAGGCTTTCACATAGTTTAATGACTGTGTTCATAGGTTATTTTTCCAGCTCAGAGTTAGTTATATTTGTCAGCAAAGTAGAAGAAGAAAAAATTCTTCCTAATATTACGATCATTGACAATTGCACGTTTACCAAAAGAACTGCAACATGGTCATTACCAGTGCATTTATCAAGATGCAGCAAAAATGTCTTGCTAGTTTTGTTTGTTCTTTGACTTGGTATTAGCTTGTTTTTTGAAACAGGTCAAGCAATGGAATCTTTGCCACATATTCACTCAATTGTGTCATGCGTGTGTTCAATATTTCCAAGCAAATATATCTGATGTCATCTTTCACTAATGGCTCCACAACTGCATGCTATTTTCTAGCCTCAGAAATCTGAAGTATGATTTAAAAAGACATCTCCAAAACACTAATGTTTAAATACGAAATACTGAACCTTGCTTCAATTGCCTTTTAAGTCTGTGTTCATGCTTTCAAAACTGTTTTAGTTTTGAATTTACTTATGTTTCCTGTATAAGATGTTGCTTACTTTCAATGATCTTACTGCTTCATTAGCCAGTCGACTTCTGCACATAACTTGCTATGATTTAATACTTCACCTTCAATTAACTGAATTCAGTATATGGGTGATCGTACTTCCTAGTAAAATCAGCATTCATTCTTTTGCTCTTCATTTATTTGCAATCACTTCCATGGACATCAGGCAGTTTGTTTCCATACTGAAAACATATGTTCAAAAAATCCTATGAAGCCTGTTTTACCATTAGTTCATTAAAGATTAAAAATAAATGATGTAAATTTTACTTCTGTAACTTAATTAAAATTTAAAATAATAAAAAGTATAATTTGGAAAGTAAATGATTACAGTTTCTCAGATTTTTTTTTATTACAACTGACAAGCCAACCTTAAAATGTCACCTGTTGGTAGTGCGGCCCTACTGTTTGTGACTTGCAGGCAGTCAGCACTTGTACAACTCCCAGTGTTTGTTTAACAACAGAACAACTCATCCACAGCCTGCTCTACTGGATAAACCTAATAATCACACAATCGTTAACTTGTTATAAAACTTTCTAACACATATAATCAATTTCTCTGTTTATCATGGTCCAGTAACACTCTGAGCACCACACTTGAGCAGCATTTTACTACACAGCACCTCTGGTTTATTAATACCTATCTCTTGTATAAGAGCAACTATTTCCATTCTTCTGCTTTCTTTTAGATCCTTTTAACTAGGTGGACAGTAGTCTATGCTTTAAAAGAAAGCAAACACAAGGCTAGGTTAGAAGAAAATGCAGATAAGGCAGGGTCAATTTACTCTAACTTTGTCTCCTTTCCTCTTTCTCCATCACACGGTCCTCCCGGGGATGCTGTAGGCACAGGGTCCATGACAGTCTTGTTTCATTGATTGACTCTTCCCCATCAAATTAATCATCTATCTTAGTGTTGGTTTAGCTCATCCCAACGTCTCTAGAAAGTGATGATGCTGACATTTTTGTTAATGAATCAAATGATTGAGTGAAACAGTTCTAAGTCAGAATGTTTTCCAGGAGTGTACTAATTTGGTTTTTCAAGCGAAAACTTTCAAAATCTGAACATGAATGACAATAAGATCTGAGAAAGTTTCATAGATTTGTTCAACTTTGTAATTATGCTATTGCTAGAAAATGTCTAATTGTTGGAAATGATGTGGCAGAAAAAGAAAGCAAATCAATTGTTTTTTGAGAAACCTCATTATAGGTAATTAGATTTAAAATTGAATAGCAAGATATAAAGAAGGAATATGGAGGTGGATCATGAGGCAGATAATTAGGAATGTGTAAGTTTCAAGAAGAAAATATTTAAACTGAAAGTTTCAATCCACTGAATACTGTGGGGGAATTCACCTATTTCATTTTTTTTTGTTTGTTTGTTTTGTCTTAGTTCTTATGTGTGTGTGTATGTGTGCTCAGTCATGTTTAACTCTTTTTTTATGACCCCATGGACTGCCAGGCTCCTCTGACCATGGGATCTTCCAGATAAGAATACAGGAGTGAGTTGCCATTTCCTCCTCCAGGGGATCTTCCCAACCCAGGGATCAAACCTCAGTCTCTTGTGGCTCCTGCGTTGGGAGGTGGATTCTTTACCACAGAGCCACCTGGGAAGCCCCGGCTCTTCTAATAATAGATGTTATCTAACAGAAGCATATTGGACACACTCTGCTCTTGCAATTTTGATGAAACAAAAAAGAAAGGGAGTAGGGCACCATTTTCAATATTAAATTAGAAGCATAACTTCTTTTGAATTAGTAATTTTTATGACATCCTTGGTTTACTTTGGGAAAGTTTTATCTCTATGGAAATGACTGCAGAGAAATATACCATATTTATTTCCATCAGCTCCCAAAGAAAAAGATTTTAAGCCTATAGAAAGTTAACAATATAGTATACAAAAATTTATAACCACAAGAATTTATTGACAAAAAGACACAGGCAGAAATACTTAGATGGTAAACCATTTCCTTGAAATCTCCCAGCTTGGGAATTATAATAAATTAGCATGTTTCAGAAATTTGAGGGAAAAAAATGAATGGCAGGCTCCAGAATGCGTACAGAAATATTAAAAGTTTAAATTGCTAAAAGCAATAAAGTTAAGAACAATTTAATTTTGGTAATATTTTACACTGTCATCATTTATATTATATCAATAAAGCAAAGTTTTCCAAGGAGTTAGGGTTGTATTCTAGCCAAATGTATTCTAGTTATAAAACAAAATAAATGAATTCAGATCAATGGCTGATAACAGAAATGCTCTTCTAAGATACTACTGGTAATTTACAAAGGAAAAAAGGTGGAGATAGGAGTAAAATGAGGTGCCTGCATTTTACCAGTCGCTTGAGGCATCCAGAAAAACTCTGAAATTACAATAGGCCTTTCCTTCTCCCAATGCCCTATGCCCCCTATCCTATTTTTCAGTTCAGCTTCCTCTAACTTTTGTGTTTCTCTCTACTTTTACTTGGCAGAATTGGGCTTGCTGTTCATGGAAGAAGTAGTAGGTGTAAATCTAAGTGGCCTGAAAACAATGCAGTCTTAAGACCCTTGCCTTTTATTCACAGCAGAAGTTTCATGAAATTATATCTACACTGGAAAATCCTTTCTGTAAGAGACACACACTGCCTTGATTCCTGCTTTGTCCCCAAAGTGTCCATGCCTCTCTTCACTTCCCATACGTTCTAATCTTGTGTCTTATCTTTCAACCTCTGGTACTTCTAGATTGCTTATTATTATGAATAATAATCTATGTTGCTTGCAACTTCAGTTTCCCCCTATTTATTGACTTCCTTGCCCCAGTTTGCAAATGGACTCAAATAAAAAATAATCTTTTCCTTGACCTCTCCAAATGTGATCTTACACCACCTCTCTTTATAGCCCAGCTTCTGAAAAGAATAGTCCATAATCCTGTGGATGGGCTTCCCTGGTAGCTCAGTTGGTAAAGAATCCACCAGCACCACTCCAGTATTCTTGCCTGAAGAATCCCCATGGCCAGAGGAGCCTGTTGGGCTACAGTCCATGGAGTCACAGAGAGTTGGACATGACTAAGCGACTAAGCGCAGCAATCCTGTGGAAAAAGAATGCCGCCTCTATTCCAATAAACAATGAACATTCCATGACCTCAAGCCATCAGCCACTGTAGCCACCCCCCTCCCCTTCCAACAGTGTGTCCTGAGGGGAATTCAGGATGGAGAGACACAGGAAACATTCTGTGCTGCATACTGGTCCTAGACAGTTAAGATGCATATCTTAGTAATTTTAATGAGCCCAGATTCTTGCATCTTCCCATACATAGAAAAGCAGTAAAATCAATTAACTTTGGATGTCTGTTTTTATAATTAGCAGTAATATTTTGGCATTTGACTAGATTTTTTTTTTTTTTTTCAGCCAATACTCCTATATAACCTGGTTCCTCCCTTATCTCTTGGAACAGTTCCTCAGACTTGTCTGAGAGGCTGTCTCCCAGGGTATAGTCCTCATATAGAGTTCTTATGTTTTAAGGCCATCCAAAAACAACATAACTCACAACTTCTAGGCTGTATGTGTACTTTTTTCAGTCCATACTCCCTTTCTCAGTACCCACTACACTCCCAAGACCTTTCCCCAGGGCGTGAAGAGTCACGCCTACCCAGGCACAGCACAGGTACTCTTAGAGACCAGCCTCATCCAGGTCACCAAGGGCAGTTACTTAGCCCTCATCTGCCTTGATGCCTCAGAAGCATTTCCCATCAGGTGACCACCTCCCTCCCACTTCAAAGCTTTCCTCTACTTCTATTTCTCTATACTTTTAACCCTCTCACTCACCTGCACACCCACTCTTAAATATGTGCCGTGCCACGTTGCTTCTGTCCTGTCCGACTCTTTGCGACCCCATGAGCTACAGCCCGCCAGGCTCCTCTGTCCATGGGATCCTCCTGGCAAGAATACTGGAGTGGGTTGCCATGCCCTCCTCCAGGGGATCTCCCCAACCCAGGGATCGAACCCAGGTCTCCTGCATTGCAGGCAGATTCTTTACTGTCTGAGCCACTAGGGAAGCCCAAGAATACTGGAGTGGGTAGCCAGTGGGGAGCTGAAATCGCAGAAACCTCAGTACTGCAGAGGAGTGTGAATGTTTCCTTCAATGGTGTTTAGCTCTTTTCATTATATTCTTAGGGTTAATTTTAGTAAGACATTATTATTATTGGATTAAAATGTATTATTATTATTGAATGTATACAAATTATATGTGCATTCAAGACATGAAATATACTTTCAGATGCTCTTTTTCATTATCGCATAGACACACTGCTAACATCTCTGACAATACAAATACAACTAACAATTCTTGCTAGCATCCAACGTATTTAGTGACTTTAGGACCACAAGTGACAAGGAACATAGTGCAATGGTCTGAGCACAGGTATACACTTACGAATTTGAAAAGCACAGAGATAACACTCTCACACACATACATGTAAGCATATGCTTCTGCTGAACATTTTAAAAAGTGTCAAATGTTTGTCAAGTGTATCTATAACGACTCATGAAAAAATCTAATTAAAAGTTTACCGCTTTTAAAGGAAAATTAGGAAAAGTGTTTCTAAGCTATTTTTGTGGAATCCAAAAGTTATTCTGAATATAATTTCAAATTTACAGTCCATAAAAGAGAAATTTCTAACTTTTCTTAGAATTGTTATACCATATTTATTTTGCTATGGCTCTATTCTCCCCTGAGAATTGAAATGTAACATACTGAAAACACTAAAGTGCTAGAAAGTTAAAGTTGCTTTGAGAATTCTGTACTAACACCTACAGTATCTCAAGATACTATGGAACTTTACAAAGTCAAAGCCTTGTAACGCTTATTAGAAACAAACATAATTTGCTGGCTTTCAAGTCATTAGGCCATAAAAATGTTTCATGTTCCAAATGTTTTGCATTTTTGAAAACATGTATGTTGATATTTCCCAAATTAATTTAATGTGTGTGCGCCCAGTTGCTCAGTCATGCCAGACTCTTTGCAGCCCTATGGACTGTAGCCCACCATACCTCTGCCCACGGAATTTTCCAGGCAAGAATACTGGAGCTGGTTGCCATTTCCTATCTCCCATTTCTCATTTCCTATCAAGGGGATCTTCCGAACCCAGGGATTGAAACCATGTTTCTTGCATCTCCTGCACTGCCAGGCAGATTCTTTACCATTGTGCAAACAAAGAGTGGTAGAGAGCTACTGAGGTCTTCGGCGTGAAGCCCTGAATAAAGACACTGATGCATACATGAGCACTAGCATGTCGCCACCCCGGCAGAAAGTGCTTCCTCCTTTTCCATTCTCCTTGAGTGTTTCTGTGGCTGAGTAGGCAATATTTATGACTCTTTCATAGAACATAGGTTGCCAGAATTCATTCAGTGCTTCTAGCTTAATCTTACAATCTACCTGAGGGCTAGATTGTGATGAACTAGATAAGAATCTTGAGTTATCTGCCTGAGTCACAAATTAATCCAACACTACAGCTGGAAAAAAAATGGCAGAAAGTGAAGAAGAACTAAAGAGCCTCTTGATGAAAGTGAAAGAGGAGAGTGAAAAAGTTGGCTTAAAGTTCAACATTCAGAAAACTAAGATCATGGCATCCAGTCCCATCATTTCATGGCAAATAGATGGGAAACAGTGGAAACAGTGGCAGACTTTATTTTTTTGGGTTCCAAAATCACTGCAGATGGTGACTGCAGCCATGAAATTAAAAGATGCTTACTCCTTGGAAGGAAAGTTATGACCAATCTAGACAGTATATTAAAAAGCAGAGGCATTACCTTGCCAACAAAGGTCCATCTAGTCAAGGGTATGGTTTTTCCAGTAGTCATGTATGGATTTAAGAGTTGGACTATAAAGAAAGCTGAGCACCAAAGAATTTATGCTTTTGAGCTATGGTGTTGGAGAAGACTCTTGAGAGTCCCTTGGACTGCAAGGAGATCCAACAAGTTCATCCTAAAGGAAATCAGTACTGAATATTCATCGGAAGGACTGATGTTGAAGTTGAAACTCCAATACTCTGGCCACCTGATGTGAAGAGCTGACTCATTTGAAAAGACCCTGAGGCTGGGAAAGACTGAAGGCAGGAGGGAGAGGGGACAACAGAGGATGAGATGGTTGGATGGCATCACTGACTCAATGCAGATGAGTTTGGGCAAACTCTGGGAGCTGGTGATGGACAGGGAGGCCTGGTGTGCTGCAGTCCATGGGGTCACAAAGAGTCGGACACAACAGCGACTGAACTGAACTGAACAGCTGGAAAGGGAGAAGCTCTGATTCCACCCTAATCTCCACCCAACCCCACCCCCTTGCTGGCCAGGCAGTGCTATCCCAACTCATGGTGCAAGATAAGCAGGGTTTGGGGCTGAAAGTGCAGGCTTTACACTGTTTGCATGGAGATCACAAAAGGACCAATTGTACCTATTCATATTTGTCCCTTTTGATGTGTGGCCTTAATTAGAGAAATAATGTGGCTTTGGTTAAATTCTCAACATGCAAATCTGGAATTTGGCATGAGGCCACAAAACAGACAGTGGGTACTTCTTGTCATACAGAATAATGAGATTAATAGTCTGCAGCCTTGGAAAACTGCCAAATATTTCCTACCCTCAGTTTCCTTTATTAGTGGATTGGAATGACATGACCACTTGCCTTGTGGCTCTAAAATGTGACAATTTTGTCTCCCTGAAATGTACCCCCCAACTTATTTATCTGAAGTGGCTCCCAGCTTCTCTGGGTCTCAGGGTCTGAGTGCCTCCAGTTTGGAGGAGTCCCCTTGAGATAGTGGTCTTCTTCCACAGCAGAGACCAGCTCTTGGGCACACTCACATCAATAAGTAAGCCATTCAGAGTCAGGACCCTATTTGGAACACATGAAACCTTTCCTCTTCACCAAGCCAAATAACAGAGACAGCTTACAAAGCCATGCTCCTATCATCAGTAGTGTCATCTGACCCTTCAGGTAAATAAATAAGAACCTAAGCTTGTTGTTTATGATCTATGTAAGTATCATTGGAACAAAACCACTGATTACAATCTCACTCCTGTTGGAGCCTTTCTAGGTCACTTTGGGTCTTGCGCTTCAAGGGCAGTGCAGAGACTCCCTAATCACAGTGAAGTTCACCACAGTGGACCACAGGCTCACTGTCATTAACAGATGTGATCTTCAACTTTATCTAAGGGGTTGCCTGGTCTCACAAAGTCAGGGTTACAGCTCTACTGTGTCTGTCTTTTCCACCCGATTCTAATTAGACTGAGCTAGACTCTGTCTTGCAACATTTTGTTCCTTCAATTTATCTTTCCTTCCAGTCCAGATGGGAGCAAAAGTGGAGGATTCTTTTTCTGGTCATACAGCTATTCCCTTGGAGACATTTGTTTGACATTAACATATATTAGCCTCTTTTTCTTCTTCCTGCCTTACTCCATTGCTGCAGCAACTATATTTGGGGCAGTTTTGTGGGAAATCAAGCTACAGTGAGCAGGAACACCTGGGTGGCACGATATTAGGAGAAAATTGTGAAGTATGAATTTTAACAATGTCATTCCTTACAGTGTTTTTTCAAAGTTCTCTGAAATTCTTATTCTATATCTTGAAGAACATCTACTGACAAGAACTCCAAAATACTAAGAAAAATACTAAGAACTCCAAATATTAAGAAATCTCACTAGTACTAAATCATATCTTATTATGTGAAACAGTTGATGGTGAAGTCAAGTGCGTCTCTGACCATGGGGGGACCACCATGGACCCCACCCTGACCCATGCTGAGTGCCCACCCCTCCTCTTTTTGCAGCACAGCTCCCTCTGGGGTGAGGCTTTTTGTGCTTGGGAGTGGACACAGCACACACTGGAAGGGACCTAAACCTCAAGGTTCCTGCTCTAGCAACTTGAGACCTGGCTCCACCCCCAATAGGGTAATGAAAATCACTGAGCAGAGGGGAAGCACAGGTTCAAACCTGGTCTGACTCCAGCCCCACCATCTGCAGCCCCTCCTCCTATCAAGCTAAAGATAGTTAGCACACCCTGAGGCAAGACACAGCTTTTGTTCACATCAAGCCAGCAATCCCGCCAAAGTCACAGGGTACATGCAGACTACACAGGGACACTCCCACTTAAGGACATTTCCCCAAGACCATCATAGGTAATTGTTTCACCTAATATCATAGAGATAGACAAAATGAGAAGCTACAGGGATTTGTCTCAATTGAAAGAGCAAGATAAAACCCCTAACATATATATATACACACACACACACACATATATATATGTGATATTTGGACTATAAAGATGTGAGAGTTCGACTACAAAGAGAGCTGAGTGCCAAAGAATTGATGCTTTTGAACTGTGGTGTTGGAGAAAACTCTTGAGAGTCCCTTGGACTGCAAGGAGATCCAACCAGTCCATCCTAAAGGAGATCAGTCCTGAATCTTCATTGGAAGGACTGATGCTGAAGCTGAAACTCAAAAACTTTGGCCACCTGATGCGAAGAACTGACTCAGTGGAAAAGACCCTGATGCTGGGAAAGATTGAAGGCAGGAGGAGAAGGGGACGACAGAGGATAAGAAGGTTGGATGGCCTCACCGACTCGATGGACATGAGTTTTAGTAAACTCCAGGAGTTGGTGTTGGACAGGGAGGCCTGGTGTGCTGCAGTCCATGGGGTCTCAGAGAGTCGGACATGACTGAATGCCTGAACTGAAATGAACTGAACTGATATATATATAACAGAACAGAAATAAAAACTTACCAGATAAAGAAATCAAAGCATTAGCAATAAGAATGCTAACTAAATTAGAGAAAATAATAATTGAACACAGTAAGAATTCTAACAAGGAACTAGAAAATACAATAAACAGACAGAAATAAATAATCAATAACTGAATGAAAAATATACTAGAAGGAATGAATAACAGACTAGGTGATAAGGAAGAACACATAACTGATCTGGAAGACAGAATAATGAAGATCACTCAAATAGAAGAGCAAAAAGAGACACATATTTAAAAAAGCACAGTTTAAAGCTCTACGTAACAACATCAAGCATACTAACATTCACAATATAGGGGTCCCAGAAGGAAAAGAGGGAGAGAAAAGGGGGTAAAAAATATATTTGCTGACATGATGACTAAAAATTTCCCAAAGATGAGAAGGAAAGAGAGTTTTAGATATGGGAAGCACAGAGAGGCACAAACAAGATGAAGCCAGAGACTCACACCAATCTATACAATTAAAATGGCAAAAGTTACAGATAAATAGAGTTTCAAAGGCAACAAAAAAGAAAAAAAGGGTCATGGCGAGCAATCTTAAGATTATCAGCTGATTTTTCTCCAGAAACTTTCCAAACAGAATGGAGTGGCGCGATATATTTGAAGATTTGAAAGGGGAAAACCTACAATCTAAAATATCCTACCCAGAAAGGTAATCATTCAGAAGTTTGTTGTTGTGGGTCAGTCACTCAGTCGTGTTTGACTCTTTGAGACCCCATGGACTGAATTAGAGGAAAATTCAGAATTAAAGGAGAGATAAACTTCTCAGATGAACAGAAACACTAAAAAAGTTCATCAAAACTAAATTGACTCTCAAGAAATGTTAAAAGGTCTTCCCTAAGTGGAAAAGACTACAAGAAGTAAGAATTTAGAAGAAAGGAAAAATCCCACTGAAAGTGAAAGTGAAGTTGCACAGTCGTGTGCGACTCTTTGCGACCCCATGGACTGTAGCCCACCAGGCTCCTCCATCCCTGGAATTTTCTAGGCAAGAGTACTGGAGTGGGTTGTCATTTCCTTCTCCAGGAGATCTTCCCGACCCTGAGATCGAACCCTGGTCTCCTGCATTGTGGGCAGACGCTTTACCGTCTGAGCCACCAAGAATCCCACTAGTAAAGACAAATATGTGGTAAATGCTATGGCTTCCCTGGTGGCTCAGATGGCAAAGGATCTGCCTGCAGTGTGGGAGACCCGGGTTCGATCCCTGGGTCAGGAAGATCCCCTGAAGAAGGAAAGGGTGACCCATACCAGTACTCCTGCCTGGAGAATTCCATGGTCAAAGGAACATGGTGGACTACGGTCCACGGGGTTGCAAAGAGTCAGATGTGACTGAAGGAACAGAGCATGCATGGACCAACACTTAAATAGGCAAGTATGGGGATTAAAAGACAAAAAGTGTAAAACCATCTGTAACTAGCACAAACATGGGAAAGGGAAGTAAAAAATGAGAAAGGAGAATTTTAAAATGTCTTTTAGAATATATTTAAACTTAAAGATTATCAGTTAAAAATGCATAGATACAGTGATAGGTCAACATATGTGAACCTCACAGTGACCACAAACCAAGAACCTACAATATACCTGCACCCTGAACCCCATGGCCTGCACCCCACAATCCATGTCAGGCCTGAGTCCTCCACCACTGTCTCTGTCTGCACCTGCTATAGCTCCAGGGAGGCAAATCCCAGTGCCTTGGCATGTTTGCCATCCCACGCTCAGATCCTACAGAGAAGTGGGATGGGAAGGAAAGTGCAAGGGAAGCCCAAGAGGTGTGGACTAAGGGTCTTTTCATCATCTCTAACCTAGGTAAATCAGTCTTTGAACCAGTTGGAAGGAGCTGTCCACAGCTAGTTTAGGGAGCATCATCTCTGACCTCCTTGCCCTCCAGTCCCCCAGGGAAGACACAAAGTGAGGAATCTCGGGGGAAAACACTGAAATACACTGCCCACAGTAAGTGAAGCTTGGGAAGGATCATCTCTACCATTCCTTTCCCTCTAGGGTAAGACCAAGGGTTAAAAACTCTATGAAGCAGACAAACAAAAAGGAAGCTACAATAGATATATAAAAACTTGGAACACAAGCATACCATTAAAGGCAATTATCAAACCAGAAGAGAAGAAACTAGAGGAAGAAGAAAAGAACAGAGAACATGACAAAACAATGAGAAAACAAATAACAGAATGGAAATAAGTATATACCTATCAATAGTCACTTTAAATGTCAATGCACTAAATACTCCAATGAAGACATAGGGTGGCTGGTTAGATTGGAAACAAGACCCATCTATATGGTGCTTATGAGAGACTTACTTCCGAGCTAAAATATATAGACTGAAAATGAGGAGATGGGAGAAGATGTTTCATGAAAGTGGAAATGACAAGAAAGCAAGGATACCAGTATTCATATCAGCTAAAATAGACTTCAGAGCAAAGTCTACAATGAAAGGCAACAAGGACATTATATAATGATAAAGGGATCAATACAAGAAGAGGATATGACTTGTTAATATATAAGCAACCAAAACAGGAGCACTAAATATTAACGAATATTAACAGACATAAAGCAAATATTAACAGACACAAAGGAAGAAACTGACAAAAACACAGTAATAGTAGAGAACTTTAATAGCCTACTTACATCAGTAGGCAGCTCATCCAGACAGAAAATCAACATGGCAGCCTTGGTCCACAATAGACCAAATGGATTTATAGATATCTAGAGGACATTTTATCCAAAAGCAGATGAGTACACATTCTTCTCAAGAGCACATGAAACTTTTCTAGGATGGATCACATGCAGGGCTACAACACACATCTAAATACATTGAAAGCACAGAAATTATAAAAACATAATTTTGCAACCACAGTGGTATGAAATTAGAAATCAATTACAGGAAGAAAAATGGGAGAAATACAAAGAAGTAGAGAATAAATAACATGCTAGTAAAAAACCAGTGGGTCAATGAAGAAATGAAAGAGAAAATAGGAAAATACCTCAAGGGAAATGAAAATGGAAACACAAGACTCCAAAATCTATGGGATGCAATACAGGCCTACTTTAATAAATAGGAAAAGTCTCAAATAACCTAATCCACTATCTAAAGGAATTAGAAAAAGAACGAACAAAACCCACAGTCAGAAGAAAGCTGGAAAGAATAAAGATCAAAGAGGAAATAAATAAAATAGAGACCAACAGTCAATAGAAAAGATCTATGAGACCAACAACGGTTTTTTTAAAGATAAGCAAAATTGATAAAACTTTAACCAGGTTCATCAAAAAGAAAAGACTCAAATGAAATAAGAAATAAAAGAAGAAAAAAACAGCTGATATCATAGAGACACAAAAAATCTTGAGACTATTACAAACAGCTATGTGCCAGCAAACTGGACAACTTAGAGGAAATGGACAAATTTCTAGAAAAAGACTTCTTCAAAGTCTTCTTCAAAGACTGAATAAGAGATAGGCAGTATGAATAGACTGATCACTGAGTGCTAAGTCGCTTCAGTCATGTCCTACTCTTTGTGACCCTATGGACCCCAGGCTCCTCCATCCATGGGATTCTCCAGGCAAGAATACTGGAGTGGGTTGCCCTGCCCTTCTCCGGGGGATCTTCCCGACCCAAGGATCAAACCCGGGTCTCCTGCATAGACTGATTATTAGCAGAGAAATTGAATTTGTAATGAAAAAAAAAACTCCCAGCAAACAAAAGCCCAGGACTGGATGGCTTCACAGGGGAATTCTACCAAACATACAAAGAGGAGGTAATAACTATCTCTTTCCACCTATTGTGAAAACTGAAGAGGAAGGAACACTCCCAGAGTCATTCTATGAGCCCACCATTACTCTGATATCAAAACCAGACAAAGACACTACAAAAAAAAAAATCACATGCCAATATCTGTGATGACTATAAATGTAAAAATCCTGAACAAAACATTAGCAAATCAATTCCACAAAATATAAAAAAGAATCATACACTATGCTCAAGTGTGATTTATTCCAATGAGGCAGTAATAATTCAATACTCACAAATCAATCAATGTGACACACTATATCAACAAACTGAAGAATAAAATTACATGATGTTCTCAATAGATGCAGAAAAAGATACAAAGATATGGAAAGATATTTCATGTTCTTTAATTGGAAGAATTAATATTGTTAAAATGTTTATACTATCCCCCAAATCTATAGATTTAACATAATCCCTATCAAAATATCCACGATATTTTTCACAGAAGTAGAACAAATAACCCTAAAATTTACACGGACCCACAAAAGACCTTTAATTGATACAGCAATTTTGAGAAAAAAGAATAAACCTGGAGTTACTATGCTTTCCAACTTCACACTATACTGCAAAGCTTCAGTCATCAAAACAGCATTGTATTGGTACAAAGACAAACACATAGATCAATGGAATAGAATAGACAGCCCAGAAATAAATCCACACCCTTGTGGTCAATTGATCAATGACAAAGGAGGCAAGACTATGCAATGGAGAAAAGATTGTCTTTTCAGTAAGTGTTGCTGGGGAAACTGAACATCTACATGTAAAAAATGACACAGAACATATTCTTATATAGTATACAAAAATAAAAGTCAAATAAAAGATCTAAATATAAGTCTTCAGATCTGAAGACCACAAAACTTCTAGAAGAGAACAGCAGAATACTCTATGACATAATATAGCAATATGTATTTTTTGATCTGTCTCCTAAGGAAAGGAAACGAATACTAAAATAAATGTGACCTAATTAAACTTAAAAGCTTTTGCACATCAGAGAAAACCATTGACAAAACAAAAGTGCAACCTACTGAATGGAGAAAATATTTGCAAATGATATGACTGATAAGGTTAATATCCAAAATAAATATACAGCTCATGCAACTAAATATCAAAAAAAACCCAAAATCCAATTTAAAAATGGGCAGAAGACCTGAATAGATATTTTTCTAAAGAAGACATAGAGTTGGTAAAGAGGCACATGCAAAGATGTAATCATCACAGAAAGGTAAAAATCAAAGAAATATCACCTCACACCTGTTAGAAGAGCTATCATCAAAAAGACAAAAAATAACAAATGTTGGCAAAATGCAGAGAAAATGGAAGCCTTATCTACCGATGGTGGGTATGTAAATTGGTTCAGTCACTGTGGAAAACAGTGTTGAGGTTCCTCAAAAAAACTAAAAACAGAACTACCATGTGATCTCACACTTTCACTCCTGGATATATAGTTAAAGAAAATGAAAACTCTAATTTGAAAAGATACATGCAGTTCGATGTTCATAGGAGGATTATTTACAATGGCTAAGATATGGAAGCAACCTAAGTGTCCATCAACAGATGAATAGATAAAGACGATGTGATATATATTACACATATAAATTGGAATTTATAACCATAAAATGAATTAAATTCTGCCATTTGCAGCAATGTAGATGAACCTAAAGAGTATTATGCCTAGTGAAATAAATAGTACAGAGAAAGTCAAATATTGTATGTTATCACTTATATGCAGAATCTAAAAAATAAAAGAAACAAATGAATATAACAAAACAGAAACAGACTCACAGGTATGGAGAAAAAACTAGTGGTTACCAGTGAGGAGAAGGATGGGGGGAATCACAACTGGGATATAGGATTAAGGGATACAAGCTATAATGAATAAAATAATAAGCAACAAGGATATATTGTACAGCACAGGGGAATCTAGTGTTTATTCTCTAATAACTTAAATGGAGTATGAGCTATTAAAATGTCAAATCACCACACTGTAGAACTGAAACTGATATAATACCAACTACGTTTCAATTAAAAAACAAAATAAACCAACATATGATTTATTATATTGTAGAATTCATATCACAGTGTATTTTCTCACCAATATTAACTTAACTCAATAAATGTTTTCTCAATTATTGACCTTTTGTAAGTGTTAATTTTGATAGTCGTATAGGTAAACTGCGGATAACTAGATAACCCTAAATGGTGAGTTTCTGGAAAGAAAGTCAAGTAAAGGCAAAGTTGACTCTATCAGGTACTAGAACGACAGTGACAGCTCCCTGAAGTCATCTACGGAGCCCTGCAAACAGGAGTGCTGGGACATGTGGAGATTTGATGGATTCCATCCTCTGAGCCTCATGTTCGTTTTGCGCATTCACAGAAGCCGTTAGGGGAAAGAGGCATAGCTCTCTGGGCCTGCATAGGGTACACACTTGCCCAGTTTCCCATCTTGATGGCAGATAGGTTCAAAGATGGATGGTATCTCTCCAAAACTCTCAAGGTAATCCTTAAGGAGAAATCTTCAGGAAATGTCACGGAAGTAAATGGAAAAACCTGTCAGCTGAATGCCAGAAGTTTAACATGTGCAATAAACATGAACCACTAGTTACAGCATGCAAAGCCTCTTGTTGTCATTCACAACATGTATGTTTACATGTTTATACATGGGTCCAAGCGAAAAAACCATGCCCTCCCTCTGTGTTTATATGGAGGGTGAGTCCTCCATGCTGCATAGGACACAAGGAACCCTGACCCCACATGCAGGCTGCGAGGTGGCTTGGGGCAAGCACTTCGAGGGAGAGTAAGAAGTAAAACCTGCAGAAGAATGTTAAAAGCAGACAATTAAGGGATGGCTGCCTGGAGGGGATTAACAGGGAAAAAAAAAAACAAAACAGGCACAGGCAGAGAAGCTAAACTGAGAGCAAGACAGAGGGTGACTTGGTGGTTTAGTCACTTCAGTTCAGTTCAGTTCAGTCACTCAGTTGTGTCTGACTCTTTGTGACCCCATGGACTGCAGCACGCCAGGCTTCCCTGTTCATCACCAACTCCAGGAGCTTGCTTAAACTCATGTCCATTGAGTTGCTGATGCCATCCAATCATCTCATCCTCTGTTGTCCCCTTATCTTCCTTCCTTCAGCCTTTCCCAGCATAAGGATCTTTTCCAATGAGACAGTCCTTCACATCAGGTGGCCAAAGTATTGGAGTTTCAGCTTCAGCATCAATCCTTCCAATGAATATTCAGGACTGATTTCCTTTAGGATGGACTGGCTGGATCTCCTTGCAGTCCAAGGGACTCTCAAGAGTCTTCTCCAACACCACAGTTCAAAAGCATCAAAAGCATCAATTTTTCGGCACTCAGCTTTCTTTATAGTCTAACTCTCACATCCATACAGGGCTCTTCTTGTGGCTCAGTGGTAAAGAATCTGCCTACCAATGCAGGAGATGCAAGAGACCTGGGTTCAATCCCTGGGTCTGGAAGTTCCCCTGGAGAAAGAAATGGCAACCAACTCCTGTATTCTTGCCTGGGAAAATCCCATGGACAGAGGAGCCAGGCAGGCTACAGTCCACGGGGGTCACAAAAGAGTTGAACACGACTTAGTGACTAAACAACAACACATCCGTACATGACCACTGGAAACACCACAGCTTTGACTAGACGGACCTTTGTTGCTAAAGTAATGTCTCTGCTTTTTAATATGCTGTCTAGCTTGGTCATAACTTTTCTTCCAAGGAGCAAGCGTCTTTTAATTTCATGGCTGCAGTCACCATCTGCAGTGATTTTGGAACCCCCAAAATGAACTCTGTCACTATTTCTAATGTTTGCCCATCTATTTGCCATGAAGTGATGGGACCAGATGCCATGATCTTAGTTTTCTGAATGTTGAGCTTTAAGCCAACGTTTTCACTCTCCTCTTTCACTTTCATCAAGAGGCTCTTTAGTTCTTCTTTGCTTTCTGCCATAAGGGTGGTATTATCTGCCTATCTGAGGTTATTGATATTTCTCCCAGCAATTTTGATTCCAGCTTGTACTTCATCCAGTCCAGCATTTCTCATGATGTACTCTGCATATAAGCTAATAAGCAGGGTGACAATATACAGCCTTGACGTACTTCTTAGTTGTGTCCAACTCTTTGTGACCCCATGGGCTGCAGCCCGCCAGGCTCCTCTGTCCATGGGATTCTCCAGGCAAGAATACTGGAGTGGGTTGCCATTTCCTTCTCTAATAAGATGACTTACATGGCATTTTAAATATAAATTCTCTATTCAGGATTGAAATTAGGATCCAGCAGCAGAGAAAGTAAGAGTGTGGTGTCACCTAGGTTCAGCCAAACAGTCTCCTGTTTGGGGCAGTCCCTAGCTGATTTGCCAATAAATGTTCTTTCAGAGATCTAGAGCGACTAACAACAGGCCCTGGTTGTTTCAAACCATGAGGTTGTTTAGACATGCACTTAATGTGACTGTAAGAAGAAATCCAAGGACACATAAAATGACAATCTTTTTCATGTTTTTGGAAATTTTATTAAGAAAAATAAAAGTGAAAGTCTCTCAGTCGCGTCTCACTCTTTGTGACCCCATGGACCATACAAACCATGGAATTCTCCAGGCCAGAATACTGGAGTGGGTAGCCATTCCCTTCTCCAGGGGATCTTCCCAATCCAGGGATAGAACCCAGGTCTCCCGCACTGCAGGCGAATTCTTTACCAGCTAAGCCACCACGGAAACATAAGGAATCTATGTGTTAGAGGGAATTTGTACAAATGCCAGTTCTTTCGGAGATGTTTCCTGTAAACTTTCACAAACATGCTCAGCCGTCTGAAATATTCCACCTTTCACTAAGACATCTTGGGCTCCCATGCAGTTCCCATCCTTTTCTTCCCCTAGATTCTCCATCGCGGCCTCTCCTTCCTCATAATGCACCCCCTAACTCTCTCATATCTTTTCTTGCAAGTTTTGTTTCCAATGCTCTCCCATTTATTCAACTGAAACTTCTCTCTCAGTTGGCAGTAGTACCAGTCACCTCTTCTTTAAACCAGTATCTCCCCCGCAATTTTGTTCCCCATTTTAATGCTGCTGAACCCTTTATGCACCCTGAAACTCTCTTCTGCTTACTTCCTGGCTCTGTCCTGGTCACCCTCTTGGGCCTTCTCTGTCATCATGAGCTGGACATCTCCTTGGTCTCCAGGCAAGTGTCCCCAGGATGTCCTTCTCTACTACGCCCTGATAAATCCTTAACTGAGGCTTAAGATCAATATTCAACATTAGTTGAATTTTAAAAACTGTGTTAATCTATAAAAGATGTGAGACCCAAATATGTGTCAGTCAAATGTTTTACCTGTAGGACTTCAAAAAGATAACAAAGGGAAAAAATAATGGCATGTAAAAGATTCAAAGAAGAAATAAGGAGGTTAAACATAAACAGAAGAACACAAATCTCAGATATATATCACCACCAAACATTGTTAAGGTTAACAGCAGCTTTTAAGTACAAGAAGTACACTGCTACTATGCTTTATTAAGTGAACACCTAATCTAAAATTTAGTAGCTTATAAGACAGTGAAGAAGATAAAGTCAACTAATGAAAACTTAGAATTTTTGGTGTGGTACTTGTGAAAAATTAATGGTCTTACTGTGCATATAGAAAACTACACAAAGGGTTAAAGAGAAAAATAAAAGGAATCTGTCAGTCAGAGTCCTTACATCTTAATAGAAATAACAGTAGTATTATTAACATTTTTCTATAATGCTTTATGGAAACATCTTTTTCAAGGTATGTTTACATTTGACACTCATGTCTGATATTGTAGAACAGAAAATACTCTCTTTTTAATCGTTGAGAAAAACAAACAAATCAATGATTTCTTCTACTTTCCTTAAAGACATTATACCGAGGAGTAAGGAACATAAACTTGCACATATTATATATTTCATTTCAATAAACTTAGTGATAGTCAACTCCTTCCTGATCAAACACCTGTAAAAAAAATATGGGTTTTCTTGAGAATAGGTCAATAGAAAAGAATTTTAAATTCCTAGGTTTTTCTGTTGTTTTCTATTGCAAATTTCAGAGAAATGAAAAATTACTGGTCTTAGCTTTCAGTGTGTGTGTCTGTGTGTATGTACACACACACACACATACACAGACATCTACATTTGTGTGTCCAAAAGAACTGCGTGCTGAACTCTTGAGCAGAGAAGAAATCGTAGCACTAAGTTGGGCCTAAATGAAAATATTTAAGAATACTTATTCCTTAATGTGGACTTTCCTGGTGGCTCAGACGGTAAAGCGTCTGCCTACAATGCGGGAGACTCGGGTTCAATCCCTGGGTCGGGAAGATCTCCTGGAGAAGGAAATGGCAACTCACTCCAGTACTCTTGACTGGAAAAATCCCATGGACAGAGGAGCCTGGTAGGCTGCAGTCCATGGGGTCGTGAAGAGTCGGACATGACTGAGGGACGTCAGTGTCAAATGTCAATGTCAATTCCTTAATGTGCTTCCCCTTCAAGTAACTGAAAAGCAGAATGAATCATTGAGCACATTTGGAAATAATCATTTGTAAATGTGGATAACATCAATAATACCTGACCTAAATGCCTTCCTTTAACTATACAGCATTTGTGAAAAAGCAGTAGTAATAATAATAAAGCTTGCCTAACATTATCTGTAAAATTCTACTACATTCTTTAGTTTCTGACACTGTTACTCTTGATAAGATAGAATAAAAAGTAATATAAAATTACCTGGACTATACATATTTATAAATGGAGTAAATTTGCATAATATAGTGGTTGAACTTTATAATTTGAATATGTTCCTTCATAATTATCATGAAGAATACATAAGTTTGAATTATTCGTTAACTCACCTTCTGAAATGTAAGCTTTGCTAGGGTACAATTTCAATTTGAAGCATCATTATTTTAAAAGAACCTCATTTGAATATTTTTCATTTCAGCTAGTCTGACAAAGACTCTTATAATTATCTTACAAGACAAATTAAGAAATGTGGGTGGGAAGGAAGGAGAGGTCAAATGTATTTGTACATGACTTGTATCATGCCACACGAACATCAACGGTAGACAAAGTGGCAGCTTTGCTGGTATTACATAGAGTCAGGCCTGTTCTGCTCAGGATTTATTAGTGATGTGAATGAAGACTCAGAGGGCAGGCTTATCAAAATTTAAGGTGGAGTAGAGCTATTTCACTGGGAAAACAGCTAACAGAATGGCGTTAGAAACTAACACCCAGAAGATGAAATTTAATGATGACAAGGATCAATTCCTATTCTGTGATTCACACTTGTAGGACCAGTGAAGATCTGACTGGGAAGAAGTTTTCATTAAAATAAAGGAGGCGGTGCCTTGAAATGACCACGTCAGCCCAAGTTGGAAGTACAGTTTCACTGTAAACAGAAACAGACTCAGGGATATAGAGAACAGGCCTGTGGTTGCAAGGGGGAGGGGACTGCGGGAGGTAGAGAGAGGTCGGTTGGGGTTAGCAGATGCAAGCTTGTATGTATAGAAAGGATAAACGTAGGACACACTCCTACGCTATAGCACAGGGAACTATATTTAATATCCTATGATAAGCCATAATGGAAAAGGCTATTAAAGAGGAATGCCTGTGTAACTGAGTCACTTTGCTGTACAGCAATAATTAACATAACATCGCAAATCAACTCTACTTTATTTTTAAAAACAAGTACAATTTCATTGTAAACTTAAAATTTGTTAAGAGAGTAGACCTCATGTTAAATGGTCTTACCACACAAATTAAAAAAAAAAAAAATTGCTGCTACTGAGGGAGGAATTCAGACACACTGCCTACCTTCACCCACTTAGCTCCGTAATTTCCATCTCAAACCATCCAGGGACTATAAGCTACTTTCTGGAGTTGAAACTAAAACTCTGTTTATTAGTTTTATTATCATTCTACTTTACTGAGTCATTGTTGAAAATTAAAACTGTGTATATTGAAGGTATACAACTTGATCTGATATACTTAACACATTGTGAAATAGTTACAATAATCAAGCTAATTAACAGATCCATCTGCTTACAAATAGTTACCTCTTTGTGGTGGAAACCCTTAAGATCTAGTCTTTCATCAAATTTCAAGTATACAACACAATCTTAATTACACTCTCATTGCTGTACATTAGGTCCCCAGAACTTATTCATCTTGTATATCTAAGACTTTGTACCCTGTGATCCACATCTCCCCTCTCCCCCATCCTATAGTAATCACCACCCTACTCACTGTTTCTATGGATTTTTACATTTTCAGATTCCACATATAAGTGAGTATTTGTCTTTCCATGACTGGCTTATTTCGTTTAGCATAATATCCTCCAGGTTCATCCATTTTGTTACAAATGGCAAGATTTCCTTCTTTACTAAGGCCGAAATAATATTCCACTCTGTGTGTGTGTGTGTGTTTAACTGTATTTTCTTTATTCATTCACCAGTCAATAGATATTTAGGTTGCTTCCATATCATGGGAGTATGCATATTTCTTCAAAATACTGGTTTCATTCCTTCAGATATGCACCCAGAAGTGAGATTCGTGGCTCATAAGGTAGATCTACTTTTTGGGGGAACCTCCATACTGTTCTCCACGGTGGCTACACCAAATTGCATTCCCACCAGCAGGGAGCCTGGGTTCCCTCTTCGCCATAACCCGTCAATGCTTATCTCTTGCCTTTCTGATATTGGCCATTCTAGCAAATGTGGGGTGATAGCTCACAGCGGTTTTGAATAGTTTTCCTTAAAGATTAGCTATGTTGAGCACCTTTTCTTACAGCTGTTGGTCATTTGTATGTCTTCTTCTGAGAAGTGTCTATTCGGGTCCTTTGTCCAGTTGAAAATTGGGTTGTTGCATGTTTTGCTACTGAGTTGCATGTGTTCCTTACATATTTTGGATATTTTGTTATTGTGTTCCTTATATATTTTGCTCCTTATAGATTAACTAGGGGGTATAACTGATCACTCAGTTTCCATGAAGGGGTAGTTACTATGAGCAAAATGTCCCCTGGATGCTGAAAACAGAAGTTAATTCAAAAACATGGTCCTAGACGGAACAGTCATCTTGGTCATGACTGTGACAAAATAAGAAGCTTAGGCATTAAGTACACAAGGTCATTTCATCTAGTCTTCTGCCTCCAGTGGGTAAAATGCTTAAGACAGCCTCAAAAGCACAGATCTAGGGAAGTAATCTTCAATTTTTTCCCTAGACTATTTAAAACTTTGATCAGGTGGATTAATGAACTCTTGGATAGTGAGCTGGAGAGCTAAAAAGAGGGAAACTATAATTATACACATAGGTGTTGAGAGTAGAACCCAGATGTGACAATTTTGTAAATAGTTTTAAAATATCTACATAATCCACTTAATAGCAATGTCTTCTATTCAGGCTCCTGAACAAACTCTGTTTCCCTGTGAGTACTGTAGTAGAATCTACCTCACAGAGCTACTGTGAGAAATAAATGAAATTAGAAATAGGTAGCCCATAAATGTTAGCTATTATTCACAACAGTTTTCTTCTTTTTCATGATCCAAACTTATTAAATCCTATTGTGTTCACTGAAATAGCCACTGGGAAAAAGAACTGGATACAGAATTTTTTAACTGAACAAACTTGGATGTCATCTAGTTCATTTTTTTTCCTAATAAACTTTTAATTGTAACTCTTGAAAATAAATTCTAAAAAAGAGAGCTGCCCTAGTAGAAGGAGTTAGGAAAAACAAAGTGTGATGCCATTCACAGAAGCACTGTGCTTAGGTTGCAATAGAAGCCTGTGGTCATAGGCACAGGGCATATTTGCCACACTTAACTCTGCCCTAAATACCATATATACCTCCAGTTCCATTACTGACACCTTCAGAAGGTTCATGAGTGTTTTCTGGGAAAGACCACTGGCATGTTAGGTAGTCAGTAATCTAGACAAGAGGAGGAGCTTAGAGAATGTGGATTTTATTATCAACCCGACAAAAGGCGGACCTTGGTAAAAATACCATAGGTCTTCAAATATTTAAAGGACTCATATATCTGAGACAACAGACTTATTTGCCAGGGGGCAGAACAGGGAATAATAAATTTAAATGACTAAGAAAGAGATCTGGGGTTAACATGCTGAGACAGTAAAAGAGAACATGAAATCCAAAGTCAGAAAGCCCGAATTCAAGTCCTAGCTTGATTTTTCATTAGTTCTATAACTTTAGGCAAGGTATCTACACTCCATGAGTCACGCAATTCTCATCTATAAGGTAACAAAAGTTAAAAATACTACTCATGTAACAAAGCACATATAAAATGTTTGGAATCTTTAGCATGATTTGAAAATAGTTAACAACAGTTAGCCACAGGAATGGGGTACGCCATTGCAGAGAGTGTTCATGGAGGGCTGACCAAGTCTCACCGCCGGGCTTCCTTTTACTGGGATCGAGTAAGCCTAACTGAACTGGAAGGTGACCGCTATACTCCCTCGGCAAGTACGACGTGTTCACGTGATACATACATATCTCAAAGGTAGGAAAAGTTAACCACAAAGAGTCACTAATGTCAATAATTTAATTTGGCTAAAGAATACAGTTAATATCCACAGCCTTTCCAGAATTCATGAGCAGGCTAAAACTCCACAAAGAAAACTCATTAAACTTAAATCAGCAAAGATGAGTTTAACTCAAAAAAAAAAAAAAAAAACAACCCCAAAATAGGATCACGTGTTCCAGATTAAAAGACAGTTAATTCATTTCACCCAAACAGTATCTCCACACTTGTGCTGCCAATCTGGAAAATATATAGAATTTTCTGGATTGTAAAAGCTCTGTCAAAATCTCAAATTTCAGCTTTCAGATAGTTGATATTCTCCCATTGCCCATTCGCCTGCTGTATTCCAATTTATTTTTATAAGTGTTCAGAAATAAGTAACCTCTGAGTTAGTATGCCTGCCAGTTGTTCTGAGTTTACTTACCCTCTGACCCTCTTTTCCAGGTGGACCTTGGGGGCCTTGTATCCCCAGGGAACCCTACAAGGAAAAAAGGACACATATTAGTAGATTGCTTCAAGCATGCCTGCCTTGCAAAGAATGCTATGAAAATTAATACTAATTTTATTGATTATACAAAAACTTTTTTTTTTTTTTTTTTAGACCTGTTAAAGAGACTTTATTTCCTCCAGACCTCATCAAAATAGCGTGTCATCAAGGTTTTGAATGTTTGCCAATCAGATACATAAAAAATGGTCCCTAGGTGTGGTTTGGTTTTTTTTTTTTTTTTTTTTATTATTATTATTATTTTTTTCCAGTGGGTTTTGTCATACATTGATATGAATCAGCCATGGATTTACATGTATTCCCAATCCTGATCCCCCCTCCCACCTCCCCCTCCACCCGATTGCTCTGGGTCTTCCCAGTGCACCAGGCCGGAGCACTTGTCTCGTGCATCCCTCCTGGGCTGGTGATCTGTTTCACCATAGATAGTATACATGCTGTTCTTTTGAAATATCCCACCCTCACATTCTCCCACAAAGTTCAAAAGTCTGTTCTGTATTTCTGTGTCTCTTTTTCTGTTCTGAATATAGGGTTATCGTTATCACCTTTCTAAATTCCATATACATGTGTCAGTATGCTGTAATGTTCTTTATCTTTCTGGCTTACTTCATTCTGTATAATGGGCTCCAGCTTCATCCATCTCATTAGGACTGGTTCAAATGAATTCTTTTTAATGGCTGAGTAATATTCCATGGTGTATATGTACCACAGCTCCCTTATCCATTCATCTGCTGATGGGCATCTAGGTTGCTTCCATGTCCTGGCTATTATAAACAGTGCTGCGATGAACATTGGGACCTAATGAAACTTAAAAGCTTTTGCACTACAAAGGAAACTATAAGTAAGGTGAAAAGACAGCCCTCAGATTGGGAGAAAATAATAGCAAATGAAGAAACAGACAAAGGATTAATCTAAAAAATATACAAGCAACTCCTGAAGCTCAATTCCAGAAAAATAAATGACCCAATCAAAAAATGGGCCAAAGAACTAAACAGACACTTCTCCAAAGAAGACATACAGATGGCTAACAAACACATGAAAAGATGCTCAACATCACTCATTATTAGAGAAATGCAAATCAAAACCACAATGAGGTACCATTACACGCCAGCCAGGATGGCTGCTATCCAAAAGTCTACAAGCAATAAATGCTGGAGAGGGTGTGGAGAAAAGGGAACCCTCTTACACTGTTGGTGGGAATGCAAACTAGTACAGCCGCTATGGAAAACAGTGTGGAGATTTCTTAAAAAACTGGACATAGAACTGCCATATGACCCAGCAATCCCACTTCTGGGCATACACACTGAGGAAACCAGATCTGAAAGAGACACGTATACAAAAACTTTTAAAGTGATCTGAGCTCTTCTAAGCTTAGACTATACAATACATTAATAATGGTGAACTGTCCTTTGACTGGTTTATCTTCAGAGTTAACACAACAAAAGAAAAGAAAGATTCTTAACCAGTGATCACTCCCAGGGGTGACTCTCATATCACTGGAATCATGTCTTTTTTTTTTTTTTAATCAACCTGCTGTCAATAAATGGTAACAATATTACAGGAAGAAAAAAAATGCCTCTTCATGTATTTAAACTCTATAAATGCAACAGCATTTTTGGTTGAGAGTGGCTGTGTAGTTTTCCTCTGAGAAAACACCTGGTTATGACATCAGCTTCAACATTCATCTATTCATAACACTTAATTTTTAGCCTCATAGACATTACTTAATACTTTCTCATGAAAAGTATTTTTCAAGTGGTAGAAAACACAACCTTTTTTTCCCCCAATTATACAAAAGGTTCAGGAAATCTCAGGTTCACTAATCTGAATCTCCTGATTCTCACAGACAATTACTATTACACAGAAATTCTCAGCACAAAAACCAGAATGTTAATACCGCTGCTGTTTAAAGTCTTTGGGATTGATGGCTAGTTGTTACCTCTCTGGAGGCTTCTCAGTCTCTCTGGCTGCTTCCTCCTTCCCTATTAAGCCTTTCAACGCGCAGGTTTAGGCCCATTTTCTCCCCATTCTCCTGCCATGATCTCGTATTATACCATGGACTTTGGCTTCTCCAGGCCAATGATGCCAAGATTTTTATTCAACTTATCTTTGAGCTTGTAGGTCCACACATCCAACTGCCTGCCAGATACACCTACTCTGCTCTCACCAGCATTTGAATTTAGCACAGCACTACCACATTTAGGACCCTCCCACCAAAACTGGGGCCTTTTCCAGCACCCCAACTCTGTAAACCCACGCACCATCCTGCTAGAGCTCTTGTTGGGAACCTAGAACTTGTCTTCCACACTTGCCTCTCTCACTTCTCTTTCACATCCAGTCCCCAAGTCCAACTGATGTAGCTCCAAATAGATGGATTTGATCCATCTATTATTCTCCTCCATCCTCCTCTCGCTTGCTCACCTGTAAGAGCTTTCTAGGTGACACTAGACACAGACCTCTCCATCCTCCAGAACACAAACTGACCTCAAGAAAATCCAGCCTGACCTCCCTGGATTGTCCACATAAAGAGATGAATGCCTTACTGCATCAGTCTTAAGGTGCCTGTACTTGTTCTTTAAATTATTTACCATAATTCCCTTTAAATGATTATTTAGGAAATGATTCACCAGGCTATAAGGACAATGGTAGAATCACTGTCTTATTTAACAGAAGGTACCTGCTAATTATTAGAAAAAAAAAATTATAGTGAGAAATCAATCCACTGTTAGAGGGAAAAAAAAAGCTTTTGGGTAAAGCTGGCACTTTCAAAGGGTTTTTAAAATATGTATGGTTAATCTACTATATATTAAAGGCCTTAAACTCTTTGGAATATGAGAAATCTAGTAAAGACACACTTGAACATCTGATTCACCTTCATCCCTTCGGGAGAAGCATTATCATCTAATTTTTGAAAATTAGGATTCATTTTTATAATGTAACCATTTTCCTTAAAAGTCATAGCTACATTTAAAGTAAAACATCAGGTGTGCTTGTGAGGATGTATTTATTATGTATACATTTTTTGGTTTTTCATAGAAATTAACTTTTCACAAATGTCATGGCATGGTAATTTCACCATCCAATTTTATTTAGAATAAAAATATCACAAATATATTTTAATTTTTCACTCTGAAAGCTTTTCGTTGATTAAAATTGTCAGAATTTAATATAAATTCCTGTAACTAATTTTGAAAAAGAATTTATACAAAAAATTCTGCATGTATCACCAATGCTCGTGCATGTGTGATCAATCGCTCAGCAAAGTCCTACTCTTTGTGACCCTATGGACTGTAGCCCACCAGGCTCCTCTGTCCGTGGGATTTTCCTGGCAAGAATACTGGAGCGGGTTGCCGTTTCCTCCTCCAGGGGATCTTCCTGACTCAGTGCTCGAACCCATGTCTCCTGTGCCTCCCGCACTGCAGGTGATCCACCTGGCAAGCCATCAACAATGCTCACTGTTCCTCAAATCTTCCTGAGTCTTCCTCCACAAAGTATTCATAAAATGTGGAGAAGGAAATGGCAATATACTCCAGTATTCTTGCTGGAAAAATCCCATGGACAGAGGGGACCATCCATGGGGTCTCAAAGAGCTGGACATGATTGAACAACTGAGCAGATATTCATAAAATGTATGTATTTATTCTTTTACCTATTTTTGGAAAAATTAATGTTACAGGGGCATGTAGAGCCTATGTTTTATTGATTTAGGAGGAATAAAAACCAGGGAATGAAAAATGTGATCAGTTCTGTTTTTTTTTTTTTAATTGACTTTATTTTTTGATTTGATTTTATTTTTTTATTAGTTGGAGGCTAATTACTTCACAACATTTCAGTGGGTTTTGTCATACATTGATATGAATCAGCCATAGATTTTTTTTTTAACCAAAAACACCTGCCAAATGATAGATAACCAAAGAAAGTTGCCTAATTAGGTCAACTTTAGGATGGTAAATTCCTGACGTGATAAGAAAAGCAAATTTTCAAATAAAAATATACCAAAGATTAATTACAAGATAATCACAAGGGCTTGTGTCATTTTTTTAAGAT
Organism: Dama dama; assembly: GCF_033118175.1. Classification (NCBI taxonomy): domain Eukaryota; kingdom Metazoa; phylum Chordata; class Mammalia; order Artiodactyla; family Cervidae; genus Dama; species Dama dama. The sequence continues at coordinate 9,674,454 of NC_083708.1, read as the reverse complement.
TGACACAATCTTGGCTTCAGATAAAACTCTTCCCCTTTACCCTTGGAAACTATTATAATTTCATGAATAGTCAAACTTACACATAACATTTTTGATATACATCCAAATGTTGACAGATCTTTCAGTGTTTTTAAATGTGAGCTACTAAAACATACACATACTGAACATTCATCAAGGGAGTACAATTAATTCTGAGCCACATGTAATAAAAATTCCATTCCCTTTACTAGTTAAGAAAAATTACATAGCAAAAGCCTACATAAGATGAAAATATTAAACTTGACTTGGAATATATTCAATGGATTAAAAAATTTATGAGAAACTTTTTGTTAAAAGCCCAAAAGTAAGATATGACATACTCATAGATAAACCCACTAACATGCCTCCCAGACAGTCATGATTCTGAGTACTCCCCCACTCCTGACCTTTGCTAACTCTAGGACCCAGCAAGGAATTTGATAAAAAAGTGGGATTATTTTTCATCTCCAATGATATTTTTAATCCAATTCACTATTTGGATTATCCATGACAAAATTTTAATACTAGCTCTATTACCTGAATATTCAGAATATTTTTATCTGACTTTATTAAATATTATTCATTGATTTACAAAGAAAAATAATATCAATATTATCATTAGTAAACCATTGGTCAACCAAATATTGAAAAATCATATTTTTTCCAGAATTAGGAAATTAAAATTTGAGGATGATCCAACCAGTCCATCCTAAAGATCAGCCCTGGGTGTTCATTGGAAGGACTGATGAAGCTGAAACTCCAATACTTTGGCCACCTGATGCGAAGAGCTGACTCATTTGAAAAGACCCTGATGCTGGGAAAGATTGAGGGCAGGAGGAGAAGGGGATGACAGAGGATGAGATGGTTGCATGGCATCACTGACTCAATGGACATGGGTTTGGGTGGACTCCGGGGGTTGGTGATGGACAGGGAGGCCTGGCTGCTGCGGTTCATGGGGTTGCAAAGAGTCGGACACGACTGAGCAACTGAACTGAACTGAACATTATTTGCAATTCTCCAGCTAACTATTCCTTGCATTTAGTAAAGTCAAACAATGCATTAACCTATCACTTAGCAAAACTTATACCGAGGCTGAAGCTCCTCTAATTAAACTTGGGCAGAGTTCAGCATTTGCCTCAGAACCCTTCAATAATTCCTTCTTACTCTAACCTTGTAAATGCCATTATATGTATGTTTTACTCATCCTCTTAGTTGACTATGAGTTTTAGAGGACAAAAAATCACTTTTTTCTATCTTTTACCATACTTACAGAAGAGAATTAGTAAGTACTTATAAAACTAGATCATAAGGAACTAAACAGAGATAGAATAATACTGAGCATCAGTGGTAGGAAACAGGTTCCTGGTCTACATATAATTATATTTATTTTCAAAACTTTGCCTTGGACTTAAATACCACATTGGAGGACTTTCAGTCCTGTCTCTATTTCTCATCCAAAGTGACCATTCCACTCTCTGATGTCTGAGAGTAAAACTGCCTTACAGTTCATCTAAGAATTAATCATCTACTCTTACTGTAATAGAATAAAAAAATCATGAACTTTTGCTCTGATTCTTGATCTGGATTTTGGTATCATGGGTATGTTTAACTGCTCTTATTCTTGATCTGTATGTTGGTAAGTGGATATATTCAATTTGTAAAAAATCTTTTGAACTACAACTTGTGATATATACTTTTCTGTATATATGTTATACTTCAAGAAACAAAAAACTCTGAAGTCTATGAAAGCTCAAATATAAAAAAGAATTAATCATCTACTATTTGTGACATCATCTCTATTATGATTATTTAAATCTTTGACTAATACTGATGCTTTACATGTTTATACCATTTTCCCATTTGGAGAATCATGTCTTAACTATCTTTGTGCATATAGAATCTTTGCATAATCTATGCATTATTTTCTTCTTCAATTTAATTTGGTGAAGAATAATTTCTATCCATTTTTTTTTTACTTTTTCCATCTACTTAGGCTTTATGAAAATAACTTTAAACTGAGTTATTCCTAAAATTTTACAATTGTAAAGATTTATTGCCTTTCTGAAAGAGAAACTTAAGACTGCATTTAGGATATTCATGATGTAAACATCCCCACACAAGCATTCATTTTTAAACAGAACTCTGGACATTAGAAATGTTGACAAGGAAAGGAATTCCTAAAGCTGTTACCTCTTTTAGCTAGGATAAAACTATGCAAAAAATAGTCCCAACCAGCTAAACCATTTTAAGTCCTAGTGGGTTGCTATTACAGTGTGTTACACTGGACAATCTGCTGATTATTTAAGACAGGCGAGAGCTTATCACCATGAAAGCCCATGTAAATATTTAACTGAGAAATTACTTAGAATTAACTGGTTTGCAGCAGAATTTTGAAGTGTTTAACAAATACAGACAATATTTCATAGAGTTAATATGGTAGATTAATTGCGTTTTAACACATTTTCATTTGTGAAATGAGGGCAAAATATATTCATAACTTCTCAATCAAAAAAAGGAGCTGAAGTAAAAGCTGAAAGTTTCATTTTAAAATATTCTTTGTACTCTCTTGCCAGCAATGTTGCAGAACATACGATCCCTAAAACCCACTTCAACAAAAATGTTATGCAAGTAGGTGTATTTTAAGTGTTATGGTTATTACTTTAGAATATGCTTCATAGGCCTGAAACACAAAACTAAGAAGAATCTGTATAAATTCTTTGGCTACCACCATGGCATTTTCTGTCTTTCTAATAGTGTGTACAAAATTAAGATGGAAAACAAAGTTATCTGTCTTTATAGAAAATTTCATGTCTTTAATATGAGAATAATGGGAACAAATTTCATAAGTTGGCGGTATCAGAACAAAACACAAAAACAAGTAAGTAAAGGTATAATAAAGTCCACAGTCCTGGGAAGCAATTTTCATATAAGTTCTGAGAAGCAGCATTTAAGAATGTTTATGGGCATCTAGGTTGCTTCCATGTCCTGGCTATTATAAACAGTGCTGTGATGAACATTGGGGTGCATGTGTCTCTTTCAGATCTGGTTTCCTCTAGGGCCTGGTGCACTGGGAAGACCCAGAGGGATGGGGTAGAGAGGGAGGCGGGAGGGGGGATCGGGATGGGGAATACATGTAAATCCGTGGATGATTCATGTCAATGTATGACAAAAACCACTACAATATTGTAAAGTAATTAGCCTCCAACTAATAAAAATAAATGGAAAAAAAAAGAATGTTTATGATGAAAAAGGAGTGGCCAGTTTTATACTATTTCACAGAATTATCAGGACTAACACAAGAAAGAATTTCCCTTAAGGTGTGTAAGTATTCAGCAAAGGAATTCTATATTACACATAAAAAGCCTATCATTTTATCATAAGCAGTTGTCACACATTAAGAAACAGATGCTTTTGGAATAAAAACGGCAGAACCTTTTCTATATACTGAAAAATCCCTTGCAAACCTTTTCAGTAACACTGACAAGAGAAGGATAAGAGCTGTCACCAGAAAGAAACCTTTATGACAGATTTGTGTGAACAGGAATGTTTCAATCATTCTCAGTCACAGTAAACAGGTTCCATAATTGGATGGACAATTTTATCTTACCTTCAACAATTTAAAAAATGGAGGTCATTCGCTGTGCTTTCAAAACTTAACAATTTCATTCGAAAGCTTTGGCAGCAGTTTAGACATGAAACATAATGAATTATTGTTCCTTGTGATTGCAGGGTAAATTTTAACACTAATCTTTTTCTATGTTTTCTGAACTCAGAAATCACATTTCTTCTTATTATATAGATTCTGAAATAGCATTTCTTCGGTCACTATTGTTTCAACCAATAAAAACTAGAAATATTCTAAATTAAATAAATAGTCTCTGACTCTGGAATGCTGTGGGACATCTGTATGTCCCACAGATTTTTCTCTAACAGTGACTTTTCCCTCTATGTATCCTCAGCTCCATTTCCCTCTGCATATTATCTAGTAATATGGACTGTATCTAGGAGGTGTTGAATGGATGAATGACTGCTAAGATTCTGATTCTTTACACTTCTCCCTGTACTTCTGCTCCACTGAGGATATTAATTGCCATAGCTACAGAAATTCCAATTTAGAAACCTATATTCTTCATCCTCAAATCCCACTTGGTACCAAAATAATTCAAGTTATTTAAAATTCTTATGTGGTAGTACTGCAAAGTAGATGCTACACTTCTATTTGGAGGAGTTTGCCCTTCATCAGAAGAAGAAATATAAGCTTCTTTCTTTAAATTATCTCACACTGATGAGAATTAAGTACTTACTTTTTGAAAATACAACATGAACTTCAGAGATTCAAGTATCCATGTAAACCATTAATTACAAAGAAATAGATCCAATTGAGTTATTTTAAATGCTTATTATCATCTAAAATAATGTAGCTTCATATTTGGCAATTATTCTTGACTCACTTTTATTGATTAGTCATAAGCAATTTCATATTTTAGTAATTTCATGTTTGTAATTATTCTTGGCTATGAAAATCTTTATGTTGGCCCTAACTTAATACATGAAACAGCTTGATTTCAGTTAAACTCAAGGCTCTGTTGACAAGTAAAAAATTGGTGGGCCATGGTCTGTCAAATCCATTTGTATCATCTGCCTTAATGATTTGTGTGAGGGAGAATATGATAGATTAGTATTAATGATTAGTTTGATTCTCATAACAATCTGTGCCTTGGGGTGGCATTGCATAGCTCAGTGACCACAGGAAGACATAGTTCTACTGCAGAAAGAGGGAGAGTCTGTACATAGGCTGTTTTCATACATCTTCCAATGTCTTCTGAAGAATAGACATTAGGTTAGAAATAGAATTCTAAATGTAATAGTATCAATAATGTTTGCATTTTGGCTATGCAACATAAATGACTAGGCTGAAGGAAATAACATAGTAAATTTAGGATTAAAACAGAAATAAATATACAGAGATATCCATACACCGAATAAAAGATCTAGGCGTTTAATCAGATAACTGAAGATGGTTTATACAACATGAGGTTAAGTAAGCTGCAACTGAGTAAGATGGGGAAAACCAAACTTCCAATGGAGAAAATGTTCTATACAATAACAAAGAAAAAATTCTAAATATTAAAATATACATTGAGACTTTTCACTTTTTAACTTCTTTTGATCTCCCTCCTTTCTGCCAAAGGCATTAATTTTACTCAGGAAGACTAAGGTAATAATAGTATAATTGTAAAGACAATGGAAGAGTCAACACAGACAGGGATGGGGGCTGAAAATTAGACTCTATCAGCAGAAGAGTGTTTCTAAATGTCATCACCTTCTATGGGGAGATGTTCCCATAGATCATAAAGTTTAACCATAAATCACACGGCACAGAGGAAGGAGCAGATACAAGGGTACTTCTGTCCATTTGGAAAAGGAATGGAAAAGACAGTCTTTCCCCTCTGTTTCCCTGAATGAAGAGTTTCAGGAGAAGAATGGTGAGATAATCAGAAAATAGAATGCTTGCTTGCTTTCTCTCTTCTTAGAAAATTAGGAAGAAAAAAGAATTCATAAAACATCAGATTTCTCAGCAACATCACTGATGCTAAAAGACAACGAAGCAAAACTTGTAATTCTGAGGGAAGTAATTCTCAATCTCTTAATTCTGTACCAAGACAGACTGCTAACTGACTGTGAGTGGAACAGGAACCTTTTAGACATGTAAAAACTCAGAAAATTCACCTCCTTTTTACATCTTCTTAATAATTTTCTCAAGGGTGTGTTCATATAAATGAAAGAATAAAATGAAGATAGGAGATGACAAGGCAAAGAAACACTGGAATCAGCCCAGGAAAAAATGAAGGGAATCACAGAATGAGAATGTCATAGTTGGCCTAGAAAGCTTGTAGCCAAGGATGAGTAAGAGGTCTGAAAGCCTCAGGCGAGAGCATTTGCAAAGTATGGAAGATAACTGCAGGGGAAACAGATAACTAGAAACACCAGAAAACAACAGTAAAACAATTCAAGAAAGGAAAATATACTACTTGGCTCTGCAAATATTCATGCAGTCATAAAAATGTGAACATTTTATATTTTTACAGTAAGAATAATACTACAACTCCTTTAACCATTCACCTGCGGTGGGCATCTAGATTGTTTCCATTCTTTTACTATTTCAAACACTGCTGACATTTTACCCTTGCATGTGCATAATTTCATAAATGAGGAAGACTATCTGCAGCTATATTTTCTGGCTCAGAGAAAATTTGAAATGTTGGTAGGCAGAATCAAATCTTCATTCACAGAGACTGCATCCTGGCATTCTTCTCTCAGAATATATGAGTGTGTTTCTTTACATTTGTGTACATATACTGTACTATCAAACTCTTAGACTTTTACTGATCAATTTTTTTTTACTATGGTAAGAATTTTTATCATGAGATCTACCGTCTTAATAAAATTCTAAGTGCACAACAGAGTATTGCTAACTTTGAGTACAAAGGTGTACAGCAGATCTCTAGAACTTACTTATCTTGTATTACATGCACTTTCTATTTTTCATAGCAGTTCCCTAATTTCCCCTGCTCCCATCTCCTGGCAACCATCCTCTACTCTCTGTTTCTATGAGTTTGACTATTTCAGATTCAAGTGGAATCAGACAGTCTTTGTCCTTCTGTTGAGTGGCTTATCTCACTTAATGTCTTTCAGGTTCATTCATGTTGTGGAATAGGACAGGGTTTCCTTCTTTTTTAAGGCTGAATAATATTCTACTGTACATATACACCAGACTTCCCAGGTGGCTCGGTGATGAAGAATCCACCTCCCAAGCAGGAGATGTGGGATTGATCCCTGGATAAGGAGGATCTCCTGGAAAAGGAAATGGCAACCCACTACAGTATCCTTGCCTGGGAAATCCCATGGACAGAGAAATCTGGCAGGCTACAGTCCATACGGTCAAAAATACTTGGACATGACTTAGGACTAAAACTATCACCACCACCTTTGCACCATATTTTTTATCCATTTATCCATCAATAGACATTTGGGTTATTTCCATATTTTGCCACATACATAGAAAAAGATCCTCAATACCACTAATCATTAGGGAAATGCAAGCCAAAACCACAGTGAGATACCAGCTCACACCTGCTAGAACGACTACTGCTGGAAAAAAAATGTTAACAAAAATGTGGAAAATTGTAACACTTGTACACTGTTGGTGGGAAGGTAAAATGGTACAGCTGCTATGAAAAACAGTGTAAAGGTTACTAGAAAAACTAAAAATAGAACTACCATGTGACCAGAAACCAAACTTCTAAGTACATATCCAAAGGAATTGAGAGCAATGCCAAACTTGCTGGTGAAAACTAGTATTTCAGAGTCATTTTAGTTTACATTGATCTTACTATAAGTGAATTAAGATTTTTTTAATATGTTGAGTGATCTTATTCTTCCTATTCTAGGAATTCTTTTAACACACTTTTTAAAACCATCGCTTTGTCTTTAGATTCAGTTTTGTACTTCAATTCAGTTCAGTTCAGTTGCTCAGTCATCTTTGACTCTTTGTGATCTCATAGACTGCAGCATGCCAGGCTTCCCTGTCCATCACCAACTCCTGGAGTTTACTCAAAATCATATCCTTTGAGTCGGTGATGCCATCCAACTATCTCATTCTCTGTCATCCCCTTCTACTCCTGCTTTCAATCTTTCCCAGCATCAAGGTCTTTTCCAATGAGTCAGTTCTTCGCATCACGTGGCCAAAGTACTGGAGCTTTGGCTTCAGCATCAGTCCTGCCAATGAACACCCAGGACTCATCTCCTTTAGGATGGACTGGTTTGATCTCCTTGCAGTCCAAGGGGCTCTCAAGAGTCTTCTCCAACACCACAGTTCAAAAGCATCAATTCTTCCCCATCAGCTATCTTTATGGTCCAACTCTCACATCCATATATGACTAATGGAAAAACCATAGCTTTCACTAGACTGACCTTTGCTGGCAAAGTAATGTTGCTGCTTTTTAATGTGCTGTTTAGGCAGGTCATATATTTTCTTCCAAGGAGTAAGTGTCTTTTAATTTCATGGCTGCAATCACCATCTGCAGTGATTTTGGAGCCCCCCAAAATAAAGTCTGTCACTGTTTCCATTGTTTCCCCATCTATTTGGCATGAAGTGATGAGACTGTAGCCATGATCCTCGCTTTTTTAATATTGAGTTTTAAACCAGCTTTTTCCACTCTCCTCTTTCACTTTCACCAAGAGGTTCTTCAATTCTTCTTCACTTTCTGTTATAAGGGTGGTGTCATCTGCATATCTGAGGTTATTGATGTTTCTCCCAGCAATCTTGATTCCAGCTTGTGCTTCATCCAGTCAGGCATTTCACATGATGTACTCTGCATATAAGGTAAATAAGTAGGGTGACAATATATGGCCTTGATGTATTTCTTTCCCAATTTGGAACCAGTTTGCTGTTCCATGTCTGGTTCTAACTGTTGCTTCTTGACCTGCATACAGATTTCTCAGGAGGCAGGTCAGGTGGTCTGGTATTCCATCTCTTTCAGAATTTTTCATAGTTTTTTGTGATCCACAAAGTCAAAGGCTTTGGCATAGTCAATAAAGCAGAAATAAATGTTTTTCTGGAACTCTCTTGCTTTTTTGATGCTCCAATGGATGTTGGCAATTTGATCTCTGATTTCTCTGCCATTTCTAAATACAGCTTGAACATCTGGATGTTCTCAATTCACATATTGGTGAAGCTTGGCTTGGAAGATTTTGAGCATTATTTTGCTAGCATGTGAGATGAGTGCAATTGTGCGGTAGTTTGAGCATTCTTTGGCATTGCCTTTCTTTGGGATTGGAATGAAAACTGACCTTTCTCAGTCCTGTGGCCACTGCCGAGTTTTCTATATTTGCTGGCATACTGAGTGCAGCATTTTCACAGCATCATCTTTTAGGATTTGGAAGAGCTCAACTGGAATTCCACCACCTCTACTAGCTTTGCTTGTAGGGATGCTTCCTAAGGCCCACTTGACCTCGCATTCCAAGATGTCTGGCTTTAGGTGAATGATCACACCATTGTTGTTATCTGGGTCATGAAGATCTTTTTTTGTATAGTTCTTCTGTGTATTCTTGCCACCTTTTCTTAATATCTTCTGCTTCTGCTAGGTCCATGCATTTCTGTCCTTTATTGAGCCCATCTTTGCATGAAATGTTCCCTTGGTATCTCTAATTTTTTTTGAAGAGATCTCTAGTCTTTGCCATTTTACTATTTTCCTCTATTTCTTCGCATTGATCACTGAGGAAGACTTTCTTGTCTCTCCTTGCTATTCTATGGAACTCTGCATTCAGATGGGTATATCTTTCTTTTTTTCCTTTGCCTTTAGCTTCTCTTCTTTTCTCAGCTATTTGTAAGGCCGCCTTGGACAATCATTTTGCCTTTTTGCAGTTCTTCTTGGGGATGGTCTTGATCACTGCCTCCTGTCAATGTCACAAACCTCTGTCCATATTTCTTCAGGCACTCTGTCTATCAGATCTAGTCCCTTAAATCTACTTTCCACTTCCACTGTATATTTGTAAGGGATTTGATTTAGGTCATAGCTGAATGGTCTAGTGGTTTTCCCTACTTTCTTCAATTTAAGTCTGAATTTTGCAGCAAGGAATTCATAATCTGAGCCACAGTCAGCTCCGAGTCTTGTTTTTGTTGGTTATATATAACTTCTCCATCTTAGACTGCAAAGAATATGATCAATTTGATTATGGTGTTGACCATCTGGTGATGCCCATGTGTACCGTCTTCCCTTGTGCTGCTGGAAGAGGGTGTTTGCTATGACCAGTGCGTTCTCTTGGCAAAACTGTTAGCTTTTGCCCTGTTTCATTCTGTATTCCATGGTCAAACTCGCTTGCTACTCCAGGTATCTCTTGACCTCCTACTTTTGTATTCCAGTCCCCTATAATGAAAAGAACATCTTTTTTTGGTGTTAGTTCTACAAGGTCTTGCAGGTCCTCATAGAACCGCTCAACATCAGCTTCTTTGGCATTAGTGCCTGGGGCACAGACTTAGATTAGTGTAATATTGAATGGTTTGCCTTGGAAACAAACAGAGATCATTCTGTTGTTTTTGAGATTGCACCCAAGTACCACATTTCAGACTCTTTTGTTGACTGTGATGGCTACTCCATTTCTTCGAAGGGATTCTTGGCCAAAGTAGCAGATATAATGATCATCTGAATTAAATTCACCTATTCCAGCCCATTTTAGTCCACTGATCCCTAAAATGTTAGTGTTTACTCTTGCCATCTCCTGTTTGACCACTTGCAATTTGCCTTGATTCATGGACCTAACATTCCAGGTTCCTATGCAATATTGCTCTTTCCAGTATCAGCTCTTCACTTCCATCACCAGTCACACACATAGCTGGGGTGTTGATTTTGCTTTGGCTCCATCTCTTCATTTTTTCTGGAATTTTTTTCTCCACTCTTCTCTGGTAGCATATTGGGCACCTACTGACCTGGGGAGTTCATCTTTCAGTTTCATGTCTCTCTGCCTTTTCACACTGTTCATGGGGTTCTCAAGGCAGGAATACTGAAGTGGTTTGCCATTCCTTTGTATTTACTGATGGCAGAGCAAAGGAGTTGGCCTTTACAGATTACACAAGCCTAGTTAACTCTGCAGAATGCTTGAAGAATGCCAGGGTGGCTGCTTAAATATTGAACAGATCATTCTTATTCACAAAATCAGTGAGAACTCTCTGTGAATTAAGAATGAACTATATGGTCCATTTTGGTGTTTTATGCACTAATGGGTAAAGTAGTTGCCTTATCTGTTTATTGATTTGTTGTGAATGTTAAATGAGAAAATGCATACTAATGGTTTTTTATATTGACCAAATAAGACTAATCCTTGAAAAAATATTAGAATCCTGAGACTTTGTTAAATACTTTTGAGAGCTTAACTCCATTTCTGTGGAAATTCTATTGAAATTCAATGGACAAATTAGTCCATATGTAAGTATTGTTTTAAACACAACCTTTTAGAAGTGGGGCCAAACCTTACCCTACATACTCACATTTATTTTATAGAGTGAATGAGTTAATGTCGTGTCTGTGTGCCTCCACTTCAGTGCACATGACATCCATGAGATTAGTTTCAGCGTGTCACAAACACCCTCCGGGATGCTGTTCCTGTGTCACTTTTCAATCTGTTGGGTTGGTAAAAGGATGTATCTTCCAAATAACCAGAATGTGATTCTATGAAAGCCAGGAACAAACTTTTTAATTTTCAAGCTACCAACCAAACACTAGAAAGTTGGCGTGAAAGTAAATTATAATTGATGTTTTCTTAATGTTTCAATGAAATGGAGCATCAGAAAGTTATTTTCAAGCTTCTGAAAAATAATAACTGGTGTATCAAGTGAAAAAAATCAAGATAATTTGAGTCAGTGTACTAACAGAAAGCTGTAACAAGCAAACAAATAAAAGTGAGTAAAAAACAACGTGAACAGGGTAGAAAAAGACTCTCGTATTAGTACAGAACCAAAAGGCAGATGATCCAATGCAAAGGTCCTCAACCTCTGGGATCTAGTACCTGATGATCTGGGGTGGAGCCGATATAATAATAATAAAGTACACAATATATGTAATGGGTTTGAATCATTCTAAAACCATCCTCTTCACCCTGGTCCATGGGAAAAATAATGTCTTCCAGGAAATGTCCCTGGTGCCAAAAAACTTGGGGACCACTGCTCTAATCAAACAGTTCATCATCATTTCAACAAACCCTTTGATGATGTTTATACACTCACAGTCAAAAGTAGGAACAGGATAGGAAGTGACACTATTGAGTAGCTGCTATCGTGTCAGGAATTCTACTAACCACTTTACATGATTTTATTTAATTCTAATAACTTTAAAGATGCTCAACATCACTCATTATCAGAGTAATGCAAATCAAAACCTCAATGAGGTACCATTACACACCAGTCAGATTGGCTGCTATCCAAAAGTCTACAAGCAATAAATGCTGGAGAGGGAGTGGAGAAAAGGGAACCCTCTTACACTGTTGGTGGGAATGCAAAATAGTACAGTCACTATGGAGAACAGTGTGGAGATTTCTTAAAAAACTGGAAATAGAACTGCCATATGACCCAGCAATCCCACTCCTGGGCATACACACTGAGGAAACCAGATCTGAAAGAGACATGTGTACCCCAATGTTCATCGCAGCACTGTTTATAATAGCCAGGACATGGAAGCAACCTAGATGCCCATCAGCAGACAAATAGATAAGGAAGCTGTGGTACATATACACAATGGAGTATTACTCAGCCATTAAAAAGAATTCATTTGAATCCATTCTAATAAGATGGATGAAACTGGAGCCCATTATACAGAGTGAAGTAAGCCAGAAAGATAAAGACCAATACAGTATACTAACGCATATATATGGAATTTTAAAAGATGGTAATGATAAACCCTATATGCAAAACAGAAAAAGAGACACAGATGTACAGAACAGACTTTTAGACTCTGTGGGAGAAGGCGAGGGTGGGATGTTCAGAGAGAACAGCCTTGAAACAAATATACTATCAAGGGTAAAACAGATCAGCAGCCCAGGTTGGATGCATGAGACAAGTGCTCGGGGCTGGTGCACTGGGAAGACCCAGAGGGATGGAATGGAGAGGGGGGCGGGAGGGGGGATCGGGATGGGGAACACATGTAAATCCATGGCTGATTCATGTCAATGTAGGGCAAAAACCACTACAATATTGTAAAGTAATTAGCCTCCAACTAATAAAATTAAATGGAAAAAAATTAATAAAAAAATAAGAAATATAATTTTCCCTTTTAATAGATGAGAAAACAAATTTCCTAAAGATAACACGGAAAATAAGTAAGGGACCTGAGGTCTAAACTCAAATGTGTCTGACCCCCAAGCCCTATTCTACCTTGATAACATTCTACTTCCACTTCCAAAGAATTTTGGAACATATGATTTATTTGAATATGTGTAGTCTTAATCCATGAATTGCATTTCAGGTCAATCTTATATTTAAGATCCTCAACATTATTGATATATGAAGATATTAAAATTTCCAGAATATATTATACTGGGAAACTAACAGTGGTTGTGAAACAGGATGGCATCCTATTTAAAAAATTGAACTAAAAGTCAATAGCATAGACTGAAGGGAAGTTAAGAGCAGCAAAGCTGACATTTGAGAATTAGAACTGGTCATAAGCTGAATGAGGCAGCAGTATAGTCAACAGTAGTGTGGTAAAGAAAAAAGCAATTATTTGCTAGGATTTGCTTTGGAGACAATTCTCCATAAACCTTTTGCATTTCTGCCTGTGTTGTGAGTGAGCACTAACTGCTCCACGTTCTGAGCTATCTTTTCACCCTGCAGGTGGCAGCCTAACCAGAAGGTGACTTAGAAAATTCAGATTTAATTCTAGCTCAGCCACCTAGATGTTCTTGTTGGCTGGATGTGGTCCTAGATGGAAAAGATAATGGCCACTTGGTTTATAACACTGATCACTCAGCACCCTTCCAGCAGCCCACCTGGCTAAAGTGAGAGACAGAATGGGTCTCTGTAAGTTGCAGTAAAATTTGTATGTCCTTACTGATGCACCTGGTTTAATGTTTCAAGTCAAGGGGAAAGGTCAATTCAGAAACTTGACAAAACCATCTGGTTTTCTAAAACAGAATTGAATGTTCCAGGTGAGTTGCTCAGCTGGTTGGGTGTGGGATTCTGGGGAACATGCTGAGATCAATACTACAGGTTCGCCTCAGGTTGCTTGGCATCCTATTAATAGTAGCCCTTGTTAAATGCTAGATGAGACAAGTTGAAAGTTTGGTTCCAGACTCTTTTGGTGAGGCTAATCCGAGAGGCTGAATGAGTGAGACACTTGTGGGAAAATTTCCCTTTTAAAGTCCAGACAGCAGAGACAGGAGAGGTGGATGTTGTTGGGAGATAGTGGGTCTTTCCATGGCTCTTGCATATTTCTGTGTATCTCGTGAGGGAAGTACAAATTTCCTTTTAGTTCTACTATCTTTTTAAGGATGTTTAGCAGCTACTGCTGAGGCTTGGCTGCAAGGGCAACCCACAGAAACATGAAGTTTGTGCTAACTGAGTCTATGAACAGTCTATAACAGTCTATAACTCTTTCTGACCCAGGAATCTCATGTCCTCTGCCAGGACCCATGAAACTATGGCAGGCTAAATTGTAAAATTTCATACCCTTCACATTTCTTGAGACTGGTAAGTCAACCCTTTTTCCACATTTGTGCTATACCTCACTTTACTATTTATATTTAGTCTTCATCCTTTTAACATAATGTGACAAAATAGAGTCTAAAGAAAAAACATTATCAAAGGGATAGATATTAGATTATATGTAGCTAGACAAATTAGAATCCGTTAGGAAATGCAAAAGAGGAAATAATAGAATTTTAGAGTGGGGAAATTTTAAAACCCCTAATATTAGTAAGTGACATGCCCAAGGTAAAATAAACAAACAAATAAATAAACAAAAATAGTTGCACCTTTCAGGATAGATTAGGTTTCTAGTCTCCACATCCACTGTTTCCTTATTTCTCAAAAGTCGACTTTAATAATGTATTAGAAAATATAAAACTTCTATTCACAACTACAGCACAGTAAACAAAAGGTAGGATTTCTCAACTAAGAAGATAATCCCAGTTTCCCACAAACAACATGATTCTCAAACTGATTTTTAACAAATCAGGGACAATAAGTGATATCAGGACTTCCATTGTTGAAAAATTTCAAAGTGGGAGGAAGAGAATCCCTGCCATACATTAATTAGCTTCAGCTGGAGAGCATCTACTTTTCATTATGAAGCTCAAGTTCAGTGATTTTAATTTTTCCTATTAACATTTTAGGACTTCCCTGGTAGCTCAGCTGGTAAAGAATCTGCCTGCAATGCAGGAGACCCCAGTTCAATAGGCTACATACTCCTGTGTTCTTGGGCTTGCCTGGTGGTTCAGACGTTCAAGAATCTGCCTGCAATGTGTGAGACCTGGGTTCAAACTCTGGGTTGGGAAGATTCCATGGAGGAGGGCATGGCAACACATCTCAATACTCTTGCCTAGAGAATTCCCATGGACAAAGGAGCCTGGCAGGCTACAGTCCACGGGGTCGCAAAGAGTCGGACGTGACTAAGCACAGCACAGCACTGACATTTTAATTGTGGGATTTGGTGATATTTTGTTTTCATAATATTTCAGCTGCGTGGTGCTGGAGCAGCAAGCAGCCAAAAGGAGATACCCCATGTTCAAGGTCAGGAGTTGGGGCTGTGACGAGATACCCCATGTCCAAGGTCAGGAGCGGCAGCTGTGCTTTGCTGGACCAGCCATGAGGAGATACCAACATCCAAGGTCAGAGAAACCCCAGGAAGATAGTGGGTGCTGAGAGAGGGCAGAGAGAAACCATAATCACAGAAAACTTACCAATCTAATCACATGGACCACAGCCTTGTCTAAAACAATGAAACTATGAGCCATGCCATGTAGAGCCAGCCAAGACACACAGGTCATGGTGGACAGTTCTGACAAAATGTGGTGCACTGGAGAAGGGAATGGCAAACCACTTCAGTAATCTTGCCTTGAGAACCCCATGAGCAGTATGAAAAGGCAAAAAGATAGGATACTGAAAGATGAACTCCCCAGGTCAGTAGGTGTCTAATTTGCTACTGGAGATCAGTGGAGAAATAAGCCCAGAAAGAGTGAAGAGATGGAGCCAAAGCAAAACCAACACCCAGCTGTGGATGTGACTAGTGATGGAAGCAAGGTCTGATGTTATAAAGAGCAATATTTCATAGCAACCTTGAATGTTAGGTCCATGAATCAAGGCAAATTGCAAGTGGTCAAATAGGAGATGGCAAGAGTGAACACTGACATTCTAGCAATCAGTGAAATAAAATGGACTGGAATGGGTGAATTTAACTCAGATGACCAATATATCTACTACTGTGGGCAAGAATCCCTTAGAAGAAATGGAGTAGCCATCATAGTCAACAAGAGAGTCCAAAATGCAGGACTTGGATGCAATCTCAAAAAACAACAGAATGACCTCTGTTTATTTCCAAGGTAAACCATTCAATATCACGGTAATCCAAGTCTACGTCTCAACCAGTAATGCTGAAGAAGCTGAAGTTGAATGGTTCTATGAAGACCTACAAGACCTTTTGGAATTAACACCCAAAAAAGATATCCTTTTCATTATAGGAGACTGGAATCCAAAAGTAGGAGGTCAAGAAACACCTGGAGTAACAGCAAACTTTGGCCTTGGAGTACAGAATGAAGCAGGGTGAAAACTAATAGAGTTTTGCCAAGAGAACACACTGGTCATAGCAAATACCCTCTTCCAACAACACAAGAGAAGACTCTACACATTGAGATAAGCAGATGGTCAATACAGAAATCAGATTGATTATATTCTTTGCAGCCAAAGACGGAGAAGCTCTCTATAGTTAGCAAAACCAAGAGCAGGAGCTGACTGTGTCTCAGAACATGAACTCCTTATTGCCAAATTCAGACTTAAACTGAAGAAAGTAGGGAAAACCACTAGACCATTCAGGTATAAGCTAAATCAAATCCCTTATGATTATATAGTGGAAGTGGGAAATAGATTTAAGGGATGAGATCTGATAGACAGAGTGCCAGATGAACAATGGACGGGGGTTCGTGACATTGTACAGGAGACACGAATCAAGACCATCCCCAAGAAAAAGAAATGCATAAAAGTAAATGGCTGTCTGAGGAGGCCTTACAAATAGCTGTGCAATGAAGAGAAGCAAAAAACAAAGGGGAAAAGGAAAGATATACCCATTTGAATGCAGAGATCCAAAGAATAGCAAGGAGAGATAAGAAAGCCTTCCTCAGTGATCAGTGCAAAGAAATAGAGGAAAACAATAGGATAGGAAAGGCTAGATACCTCTTCAAGAAAATTAGAGATAACAAGGGAACATTTCATGAAAAGATGGGTTCAATAAAGGACAGAATGGTGTGGACCTAACACAAGCAGACAATATTAAGAAGAGGTGGCAAGAATACACAGGAGAACTGTACAAAAAAGGTCTTCATGACCCAGATAATCATGATGGTTTGATCATTCACCTAGAGCCAGACATCCTGTAATGCGAGGTCAAGTGGGCCTTAGGAAGCATCACTATGAACAAAGCTATTGGAAGTGGTGGAATTCCAGTTGAGCTCTTCCAAATCCTAAAAGATGATGCTGTGAAAATGCTGCATTCAATATGCCAGTAAATTTGGAAAACTCAGCATTGGCTACAGGACTGGAAAGGTCAGTTTTCATTCCAATCCCTAAGAAAGGCAATGCCAAAGAATGTTCAAGCTGCTGCACAATTGCACTCATCTCACACACTAGTAAAGTAATGCTCAAAATTCTCCAACCCAGGCTTCAACAGTACATGAACCATGAACTTTCAGATGTTCAAGCTGAATTTAGAAAAGGCAGAGGAACCAGAGTTCAAATTGCCAACATCCACTGGGTCATCAAAAAAGCAAAAGAGTTCCAGAAGAACATCTATTTCTGCTTTATTGACTATGCCAAAGCCTTTGACTGTGTAGATCACAACAAACTGTTGACAATTCTTCAAGAAATGGGAATACCAGACCACCTGACCTGCTCCCTGAGAAATCTGTATGCAAGTCAGGAAGCAATAGTTAGAACTGGACATGGAACAGACTGGTTCCAAATAGGGAAAAGGAGTACGTCAAGGCTGTATATTGTCACCGTACTTATTTAACTTATATGCAGAGTACATCATGAGAATTGCTGGGCTGGATGAAGCACAAGCTGGACTCAAGATTGCCAGGAGAAACATCAATAACCTCAGAGATGCAGATGACACCACCCTTATGGCAGAAAGTGAAGAACTAAAGAGCCTCTTGATGAAAGTGAAGGAGGAGAGTGAAAAAGTTCGCTTAAAGCTCAACATTCAGAATACAAAGATCATAGCTTCCAGTCCCATCACTTCATGGGAGATAGATGGGGAAACAGTGGAAATAGTGACCAACTTTATTTTTGAGGGCTCCAAAATCACTGCAGATGGTGACTGTAGCCATGAAATAAAAAGATGCTCACTCTGTGGAAGAAAAGTTATGACCGACCTAGATAGCATATTAAAAAGCAGAGACATTACTTTGCCAACAAAGGTCCGTCTAGTCAAGGCTATGGTTTTTCCAACAGTCATGTATGGATGTGAGAGTTGGTCTATAGTGAAAACTGAGCACCGAAGAATTGATGCTTTTGAACTGTGGTGTTGGAGAAGACTCTTGAGAGTCCCTTGGACTGCAAGGAGGTCCAACCAGTCCATCCTAAAGGAGATCAGTCCTGACTGTTCATTGGAAGGACTGATGTTGAAGCTAAAACTCCAATACTTTGGCCACCTGATGCGAAGAGCTAACTCATTTGAAAAGACCCTGATTCTGGGAAAGATTGAAGGCGTGAGGAGAAGGGGGCAACAGAGGATGAGATGGTTGGATGGCATCACCAACTCAATGGACATGAGTTTGGGTAAACTCCAGGAGTTGGTGATGGACAGGGATGCCTGGCGTGCTGCAGTCCATGGGGTCGCAATGGGTCGGCCACGACTGAGTAATTAAACTGAACGGAACTGTTTTCATAATATGTTCTTCAGTGAAAAATATTTGTTTCCTTTGCCTATGAATAAGGCATATTTATTGGATCCTTACACTGCACCAAGTATTTTTAGTCTCTGGGGCTACAGTTGCATATAAGGTAGACAAGGTTCTTCCCTCATGGAGATTATACTAGTGTAAAAAATAAAATAGTTCAATTCAGTTTAATTAGTTTTATCTGATAAAAGAATGCTAACCATAAAGATGATTATGCAAAAATTCTCTTTAAATGTTTCTTGGTGATTCCTTCATAAAGGCCTCATTCTTACTGATATCTTTGCTCCTGAATAGCAGTGTAATGATGGTAAGATCACTTGCTAAAAGTTGAACATTACTTATGCTCACTAGGAGCCAGTCATTATTCAAAAGATTTTACATGTACTAGCTAATTTAATCATCACTACAACACTATGCAATAAGAAATATAATCCCATTTTTAGATGATCAAATGTGGGCATAGAAAAGTCAGGCAACATGGTCAGGTTCAAAGCCACTACCAGTCAATCTGGATCAAGGGTCTGTGTACCTCCTAAGCTATAACACCTGAATTTTTGGTTTGCTAAAACCAATGGAAGGGGTAACTGGAATGAATATAATTAGAATCCTTTTAGAGAATAACCATTTTAAGGTTCTACTTTATAGACCAATATAAGGTTTCTAGTGAAAATTTTTCTAATGCTTAAATGGAATAGAATTGAATTAAACTAATTTCTGTGCAGATTTTTGATGTAAGTACATGTTTTTTGCACATATTTTTTCAAAAGATATCTCCATTTTATAATTTTCTAATGGCATTTGAGATATATTTTAATGCATTTTTCTAGGTTGCTGAGTATCTCAACCTGAAATAAAATAGCTCCTTTTCGTAAAAGTCTTAAATTGCCAATGAATAGCACTTTTAGGAAAGAAAGTTTTACTACTGAGTTTTAAGATGCACAATTTAGAATTTTGATGAAAACAATTTGAAATATTGCTTGAAGTAGAAGCAAACTGTAAACAAAGGGCAGAGGGAGCTATTCTCAAATCATTCACCTAATGAAAAATATATAAATCACCTCCTTGTCAAATGAGCTGATGGTAAGTTTTTGCAAGACATAAATCTTCTCTGAGGCTAAGCATAAATCTTTCTAGGGCATTAAGCAGCAACTCCCCTATATTTCTATACAGAGTCAATAAAAATAGTTCTATATAACAGAAACACCCTCTATTTTAATTAACTAATTCATTTACATAAGTCTTTTGCTCACAAATTTTAAAAAGGATTAATTTTTAAAATATATTTCAACTGCCTTCTTTCTACTGACATACCAGTACCCTAAAAATCTCAATAATCTCAGTATTGGCCTGTTAATGAGAATTAAATATGAGTTATAAAACTTTATTAGACTAATAGTATTAATTAAAATTCAGGCAATTCATAGAAAGACTGTATAAAGGATTTTGATATGTAAATAATTCAAAATAATCTCAAATTTAATTGCTTGTCAATTACTAAGCTATAATGCATATTTTTTAGGTATATATAAATATGTAAAATGCTATAGAGCATATATTTATTCTCATTAAAGCAGAAAGAGAAAATATGCTTTATGGACATTTAACAAGAACTTCTACTTCACTTACCTAAAAAGAGATAGCTACAGTTCTTTAGGGATGTTAATAAGAAAGCATCATTTAGTAGTTGAGGCTGTGATTTATTTATTTATTTATTTATTTTAAATTAATTCATTTATTTTAATTAGAAGATAATTACCTTAAATATTGTGACAATTTTGCTATACATCAACATGAATTGGCCATCGGTATACATGTAACCCCCAGCCTGAACCCAATATTCTTTTTTTTTCCCATTTATTTTTATTAGTTGGAGGCTAATTACTTTACAATATTGTAGTGGTTTTTGCCATACATTGACATGAATCAGCCATGGATTTACATGCGTTCCCCATCCCGATCTCCCCTCCCACCTCCCTCCCCATCCCATCCCTCTGGGTCATCCCACTGCACCAGCCCCAAGCACTTGTCTCATGCATCCAACCTGGACTGGCGATGTGTTTCACACTTGATAATATACATGTTTTGATGCTGTTCTCTCAGATCATCCCACCCTCGCCTTCTTCCATAGAGTCCAAAAGTCTGTTCTATACATCTGTGTCTCTTTTTCTGTCTTGCATATGGGGTTATCGTTACCATCTTTCTAAATTCCATATATATGCGTTAGTATACTGTATTGGTCTTTATCTTTCTGGCTTACTTCACTCTGTATAATGGGCTCCAGTTTCATCCATCTCATTAGAACTGATTCCAATGAATTCTTTTTAATGGCTGAGTAATATTCCATGGTGTATATGTACCACAGCTTCCTTATCCATTCGTCGGCTGATGGGCATCTAGGTTGCTTCCATGTCCTGGCTATTATAAACAGTGCTGCGATGAACACTGGGGTGCACGTGTCTCTTTCAGATCTGGTTTCCTTGGTGTGTATGCCCAGAAGTGGGATTGCTGGGTCATGTGGCAGTTCTATTTCCAGTTTTTTAAGAAATCTCCACACTGTTCTCCATAGTGGCTGTACTAGTTTGCATTCCCCCAACAGTGTAAGAGGGTTCCCTTTTCTCCACTCCCTCTCCAGCATTTATTGTTTGTAGACTTTTGGATAGCAGCCAATCTGACTGGTGTGTAATGGTATCTCATTGAGGTTTTGATTTGCATTTCTCTGATAATGAGTGATGTTGAGATAAATCCACGTACCTATGGACACCTTATCTTTGACAAAGGAGGCAAGAACATACAATGGAAAAAAGACAACCTCTTTAACAAGTGGTGCTGGGAAAACTGGTCAACCACTTGTAAAAGAATGAAACTAGAACACTTTCTAACACTATACACAAAAATAAACTCAAAATGGATTAAAGGTTTAAATGTAAGACCAGGAATTATAAAACTCCTAGAGGAGAACATAGGTAAAACTCTCTCCAACATAAATCACAGCAAGATCCTCTATCACCCACCTCCCAGAATATTGGAATTAAAAGCAAAAATAAACAAATGGGACCTAATGAAACTTAAAAGCTTTTGCACAACAAAGGAAACTATAAGCAAGGTGAAAAGACAGCCTTCAGAATGGGAGAAAATAATAGCAAATGAAGAAACAGACAAAGGATTAATCTAAAAAATATACAAGCAACTCCTGCAGCTCAATTCCAGAAAAATAAATGACCCAGTCAAAAAATGGGGCAAAGATCTAAACAGACATTTCTCCAAAGAAGACATACAGATGGCTAACAAACACATGAAAAGATGCTCAACATCACTCATTATCAGAGAAATGTGATTTAAATGTATTCAAAGTAAATAATTTTAAATTAGAGCATAAAAATCCTAGTAAAAAATCTCTTTTGAAAAAATAGTTGTACTGATATTTGTACACTATTTGTATACTAATCGCAAATGACCAGTTTATAAAATGATCAGCTTTAACTAACTGGTAGCCTTTTCTTAAACTATACAGGTCCTGTGAAGGCAGTGACAGTGAAAGTTTATTTCTGTGTCCCCAAGATCTATGGATGTGAGAGCTGGACTGTGAAGAAAGCTGAGCACCGAAAAATTGATGCTTTTGAACTGTGGTGTTGGAGGAGACTCTTGAGAGTCCCTTGGACTGCAAGGAGAGCCAACCAGTCCATCCTAAAGGAGATCAGTCCCGGGTGTTCATTGGAAGGACTGATGCTGAAGCTGAAACTCCAATACTTTGGCCACCTTATGCAAAGAGTTGACTCGTTGGAAAAGACCCTGATGCTGGGAGGGATTGGGGGCAGGAGGAGAAGGGGACGACAGAGGATGAGATGGCTGGATGGCATCACCGACTCGATGGGCATGAGTCTGAGTAAACTCCAGGAGTTTGTGATGGACAGGGAGGCCTGGCGTGCTGCGATTCATGGGGTTGCAAAGAGTTGGACAGGACTGAGCGACTGAACTGAACTGAACTGACTGAAGATCTAGCATAGTAACTGGTACATAGTTAGCATTTGAATAAGTAGGTAAAAGGGCGGGAGGAGAGGGAAAGGGACCATATTACCTACTAAACTGATTTGTATCTTGTACACACCAGTTTGGGGGTCCTTGGTGGCTCAGTGGTTAAAAATCTGCCTGCAATGCAGGAGACACAGGAGAGGCAAGTTTGATCCCTGGGTCGGGAAGATCCCATGGCGAAGGAAATAGCAACTCACACCAGTTTTCTTGCCTGGAAATTCCAGGGACAGAGGAGTCTGATGGACTACAGTCTAAGGAGTCACAAAGAATCAGACATGACTGAGCACACAGGCAAAACAACGCAGCACACTAGTTTAGAAAAAAGCATTATTTCAAGGCTCTCATTAGGTGAACACTATATGATCTCTAGTGCACTAGGGCCATCTGTTAATTTGTGTCATTTGATTTATAAAAGACCAGCTGAGATCCTCTCTCAGTCACTTTCGGTATTTAAGGAGGTTTTAGGGTGAAGTCTGTGTCCCCTCTGTGCCTAAAACTCACATAAGCTGGATTTGTCTGACCCCAGGACTGCATTTAAAGTGTCATTTAGCATGCATGCCTGAGACACTTCTGCTGTTGATTAACCTAACCTCTGGCTTCTGTGTCAACATTTGCTGCCATCTGGGTGAGAATTTATAACTCCCCAAGGGAACAAGGCCGGAGCCACACAGGCACTTTCCTGGGAACTGGAATTCGGGGATACAGTATAAGCGAGAGCACTGTCCCACCTTCCTTCACCTGTTGCTCCTGACACAGGTGTAAATCCCAGAGAAAGAAAGCAGGAGCGTGAGTGGGCATGAGCTGACGGCCTCACTTCAGAACAGTCGCTGCCCTGCTTCTAAAGCTCCTGTTGGGGATTTTAGCAAAGCTCTAAGGAAAAACAGTAGTATATTATCCAGCTGAGGAGAATCTCATAGTAATAAGAATATAAAACATATACAACAGTTAAAAAAAGTCATATATATAAAGATACACTACATTTACACAAAGTTAAGATTTTAACAACAAAGGACAAAGAATAAAGAAAATGTACTTATCATATATGAATATTTAAATGTAAAGGATTTCTATTTAATATTTAAACATAAAAAGCTAGTGTAAAATATCATAATTCAAATAATGTAAATAAATAATAAAATATCTACCTTTAATAAAAGATTATTAGGTCAAAGTCTTCATGGTTTCAGAAAACATTATCAGAATCTTTTAAAATATAAATTCACATTATGATCTTAGAATAAACTGTATTTTGATCAAACGAATTTGGATGTTATTATTAATATAATAAGTTTTCCTTATTGAGTTTTGGTTTTAGCTTACAGAAATAAATATATTCTTTGTAAGTTAAAAATATCAATAGAAGAGACATTTCAAATTTATCAGTAACTCACTTTTTTCCTGGACTTATTGGGATATAATTGATACATCAGACTGTGTAAGTTTAAGGTGCAAAACTTGATGACTTGAGATGCACACATGTACAGTGAAATGATTACCACAATAAGGCTAGTTAACACCTCCACCCCCTCACGTAGATACCTTTCTTTTTTATATGTGTGGTGGTGATATTTAGATCCAGTCTTTTAGTAACTTTCAGGTATATAATACAGCACTATTAACTAGAGTCACCATGTTGAATATTATATTTTCTGAACTTCCGCATCATAAAATTAGAAGTTTGTGCATTTTGACCATTTTCCTATTTCCCCCGCGCTCCATCCCTCCCAACCACCCTTCTACTATCTGTTTCTATGAATTCAGCTTTTTACCCTCCGCATACCAGTAGGAACATACAGTTTTTGTGTTTTGGGCCTATTTCATTTGGTGTAACAGCCCAGTGGTTCATCCATACTGTCACAAGTGGCAGGATTCCCTTCTTTTTACGGATAAAATATTGTGTGTGTGTCTCCATGTTCTTTATCCATTAATCACTGTTAGGCTGTCTCCATGTCCTGGCTGTTATGAAGACCACTGCAGTAAGTATGGACCTGTGGATATTCCCCTGACGTACAGTTGACCCTTTAACAACACAGGGGTTAGGAGTACAGCGAAAAACCTGTGTACAACTTTACAGCTGATATCCTCAGTATCCATGGTTCCACATCCTTGGATTCTACCAACCATGGATCATGTAGTAAATTCACATATAAGTGGGCCTGTGCAAGTCAAATCTGTGTTGTTCAAGAGTCAACTGTACTGACTGCTTTTCTTTTGGATATATCCTCATAAATCAGACTGATAAATCATATGGTAGTCTTATTTTTAATTTTTTAAAAGAACCTCCATACTATGTTTCATACTGGCTGCACGGATTCACGTTCCCACCAGCAGTGCATGAGGGTTTTCTTTTTTTTTTCCCTATGTTCTAGGTTGTTATATTCTTTTTTTTTTTGGTTTTCTCTTCTCCATATCCTTGCCAACACTTGTTATCTCTTGCCTTTGTGATGACAGTCCTTCTGACAAGTGTGAGGGGATACTTCACTGTGGTTTTGATTTGCATTTCCCTGACGATTGGTGATGCTGAACTCTTTTCATGTACTTGTTGGTCAACTGAATGTCTTCTTTGGAAAAAATATCTATTCAGGTCCTTTGCTCATTTTAAAATGTGACTATCTGGGATTTTGCTATTGAGTTCCTTATATATTTTGTATATTAAGCCTTTGTCAGATCTACGGTTTGAAATATTTCTGCCAGTCCATAGTTGGCTTTTTATTTTGTTGACTGTTTTGCAGTACAGAAATTTTTGAGTTTGATGTAGTCCCACATTTTTATTTTTGCTTTCGTTACTGGTACTTATGGAATCACAGCCAAAAATTCATTGCTAAGACCAATGTCAAGTAGATTTTCCTTATATTTTCTTTTAGGAGTTTTATAATTTCAGCTCTTAAATGTAAGTCTTTAAATCATTTCAAGCTGACTTTTTGAGTGCTGTAAGATAGGGACCAATTCAGTCTCCGGCATGTGACTATCCAGTTGTCCCCCAAACCATTTGTTGAAGAGACTATATTTTCTCCACTGACTACTGTTGGCTTCCTTATCAAGTATGAGTTGACTGTATATGCACGTATTTATTTCTGGGCTCCCAGTTAAGTTGCAGTGTCTACTTAAGTTGCAGTATGTGTCTACTTTTACAACAGTAAACGTAGTTTTGATTAATACAACTTTGTAATACAGTTAGAAGTCAAGAAGTGTGATGCCTCCAGTTTTGTTCTTCTTTATCAGGATTGCTTTGGCTCTTCAGGATATTTCATGATTCCATAAGAGTGCTAGGACTTTTTTTTTTCTTTTTCTATTTCTGTGAAAAATGCCATTAAAATTTTGCTAGGGATTGCATTGGATCTATAGATGGCTTTGGGGAGTATGAATATTTTAAAAATATTATTTCTTCCAACTCATGAAGACAGCATATATATTTATTTATTTGTGTTTTCTTCAATGTCTTTTTCTAAAGTCTTATAGTTTTTAACACACAGATCTTACTATTTCCTTGGTTAAATTTATTTCTAGAATGTTATTGTTATTGATGCTATTGTTAACAGGATTGCTTTACTTCTTTTTCAGTATTTTGTTAGTGTACAGAAATGAAATTGATGTATCCTTCAGGTTTCCTGAACATGTTTATTAGTTCTAACAGTTTGTAGTTAGAGGCTTTGAAATTTTCAATATAAAAGATCATAAAATCTGCAAATAAAGAAAATTTTACATTTTTCCTTTCTGATTCGGATGCATTTCATTTATTTTTCTTCCTTAATTTCTCATGCTAAGACTTCCAGTACTATGTTGAATAGGAATGGGAAGAGTAGGCACATTGCTCTTGTTCCTATTGCTGCTGTTCAGTTGCTCAGTTGAGTCTGACTCTTTCCAACCCCATGGACTGCAGAACACCAGGCTTCCCTGTCCTTCACCAACTCCTGGAGTTTCCTCAAACTCCTATCATTCGAGTCAGTGATGCCATCCAACCATCTCATCCTCTGTCTTCCCCTTCTCCTTCCGCTTTCAATCTTTCCCAGCATCAGGGTCTTTTCAGTGAGCTGGGTCTTTGCATCAGGTGGCCAAAGTACTGGCGCTTCAGCCTCAGCATCAATCCTTCTAATGAATATTCAGGATTGATTTCTTCCAGGATTGACTGGATTGATCTGCTTGCAGTCCAAGGGAATCTCAAGAGTCTTCCCCAACATCATAGCTTAAAAGCATCAATTCTTTGGTGCTCAGCCTTCTCTATGGTCTAACTCTCACATCCATACATGATTACTGGAAAAACCATAGCTTTGACTAGATGGACCTTTGTCAGTAAAGAAATTTCTCTGTTTTTAAATCTGCTGTCTAGGTTGATCATGGCTTTTCTTCCAAGGAGCAAGTGTCTTTTAATTTCATGACTGAAGTCACAATCTGAAGTGATTTTAGAGCCCAAGAAAATAAAGTCTGTCACTGTTTCCATTTCCCCATCTATTTGCCATGAAGTGATGGGACTGGAGGCCATGATCTTAGTTTTTTGAATGTTGAGTTTTAAGCCAACTTTTTCACTCTCCTCATTCGCTTTGATCAAGAGGCCCTTTAGGTCCACTTCACTTTCTGCCATAATGGTGGAGTCATTTGCATATCTGAGGTTATTGATATTTCCCCTGATGATCTTGATTCCAGCTTGTGCTTCATCCAGCCCAGCATTTCACATGACGTACTCTGCATAGAGTTAAATAAGCAGTGTGACAATATACAGACTTGACGTACTCCTCTCCCAACTTGGAACTGCTGCTCCATGTCCAGTTCTAACTGCTGCTTCTTGACCTGCACACAAGTTTCTCAGAGGCAGGTAAAGTGCTCTGGCATTCCCGTCTCTTGAAGAAGTTTCCACAGCTTGTGATTCACACAGTGAAAGGCTTTACTCTAGTCAATGAGGCAGAAGTAGATGTTCTTCTGGAATTCTCTTGGTTTTTCTATGATCCAAAAATGTTGGCAATTTGATCTCTACTTCCTCTGCCTTTTCTAAATCCAGCTTGAACATCTGGAATTTCTTGGTTCACATGCTGTTGAAGTCTGGCTTGGAGGATTTTCAGCATTACTTTGCTAGCAGATGACACGAGAACAATTGTGTGGTAGTGTGAACATTCTTTGGCATTGCACTTCTTTGGGAATGTAAAGAAAATTGAACTTTTCCAGTCCTGCGGCCACTGCTGAACTTTCCAAATTTACTTGCATATTGAGTACAGCACTTTCATAGCATCATCTTTTAGGATTTGAAATAGTTCAGCTGGAATTTCATCACCTCCACTAACTTTGTTTGCAGTGATGCTTCCTAAGACCCACTTGACTTCGCACTCCAACATGTCTGGCTCTAGGTGAGTGATCACACCATCATGGTAATCTAGATCATTACCATCTTTTTTATAGTTCTGTGCATTCTTGCCACCTCTTCTTCAAGTCTTCTGCTTCTGTTAGGTCCATACCATTTCTGTCCTTTATCGAACCCATCTTTGCATGAAATGTTCCCTTGGTATCTCTAATTTTCTTGAAGAGATCTCTAGTCTTTCCCATTCTGTTGTTTTCCTCTATTTCTTTGCATTGATCACTGAGGAAGGCTTTCTTATCTGTCCTTTCTACTCTTTGGAACTCTGCCATCTGATTGATATATCACTTCTTTCTCTACACTTCTCTTCTTTTCTCAGCTATTTGTAAGGCCTCCTCAGAGAACCATTTTTCCTTTTTGCATTTCTTTTTCTTGGGGATGGCTTTGATCACTGCCTCCTGTAAAATGTCACAAACCACTGCCCATAGTACTTCAGGCACTCTGTCTACCAGATCTAATTCCTTGAATCTATTTGTTTCCCCACTGTACTGGTTCCACATTGGGAAATGTATATTTCAATATACATCAAAGCTGTACATTGTCACCTTGCTTATTTAACTTTATGCAGAGTACATCATGTGAAATACCAGAATGGATGAAGCACAAGCTGGAATCAAGATCTGGGAGAAATATCAATAACCTCAGATATACACATGACACCAACCTTATGGCAGAAAGTGAAGAAGAACTAAAGAGCCTCTTGATCAAAGTGAAGAGAAGATTGAAAAAGCTGGCTTAAAACTCAACATCTGAAAAACTGAGATCATGGCATACAGTTCCATTACTACATGGCAAATAGATGGGGAAACAGTGACAGACTTTCTTTTCGTGGGCTCCAAAATCACTTCAGATGGTGACTGCCGACCAAGAAATTAAAACACACTTGATCCTTGGAAGAAAAGCCATGACCAACCTAGATAGCATATTAAAAAGCAGAGACATTACTTTGCTGAGAAAAGGTCCATCTAGTCAAAGCTATAGTTTTTTCAGTAGTCAAGTATGGATGTAAGAGTTGGACCATAAGAAAGCTGAACACTGAAGAATTGATGCTTTTGAACTGTGCTGCTGGAGAAGACTCTTGCGAGTCCCTTGAAAAGCAGAGACATTACTTTGCCAACAATGATTCGTCTAGTCAAAGCTTTGGTTTCTAGTAGTCATGTATGGATGTGAGAGTTGGCCTATGAAATAGATCACCAGTCCAAGTTCGATGCATGAAACAGGGCACTCTAAAACGGTGCACTGGGACAACCCTGAGGGATGGGATGAGTAGGAGGTGGGAGGTTAGTTTAGGATGGGGGACACATGAACACCCATGGCTGATTCATGTCAATGTATGGCAAAATCCACTACCATACTGTAATTTTCCTCCAATTAAAATTAATTAATTAATTAATTAAAAAAAAAGAAAGCTGAGCACTAAAGAATTGATGCTTTTGAACTGCGGTGTTGGAGAAGACTCTTGAGAGTCCCTTAGACTGCAAGGAGATCCAACCAGTCAATTCTAAAGGAAATTAGTCCTGAATATTCATTGGAAGGACTAATACTGAAGCTGAAACTCCAGTACTTTGGTCACCTGATGCAAAGAACTGACTCATTTGAAAAGACCCTGATGCTGGGAATGATTGAAGGTGGAGGATAAGGGGACGACAGAGGATGAGATGGTTGCATGGCATCACCGACTCAATGGACATGAGTTTGAGTAAGCTCTGGGAGTTGGCGATGGACAGGGAAGCCTGGCATTCTGCAGTCCATGGGGTTGCAAAGACTCAGACACAACTGAGCGACTGAAATGAACTGAACTGATCTGAGCCACAGTCAGCTCCCAGTCTTGTTTTTGGTGACTGTATAGAGCTTCTCCATCTTTGACTGCAGAGAATATAAAATCTGATTTTGGTATTGACCATCTGGTGATCTTCCTATGTAGAGTCATCCCTTGTGTTGTTGGAAGAGGGAGTTTGCTATGATCAGTGCATTCTCTTGGAAAAACTGTTAGCCTTTGCCCTGCTTCATTCTGTATTCCAAAGCCAAACTTGCGTGTTACTCCAGGTATTTCTTGACTTCCTACCTTTATACTCCAATCCCCTATGATAAAAAGGACATCATTTTGTGGTGTTATTTCTAGAAGGTCTTGCAGGTCTTCAGAGAGCCGTTCAGTTTCTACAGCATTAGATGTTGGGGCACAGGCTTGAATTACTGTGATATTGAATGGTTTGTCTTGGAAATGAACAGAGTTCATTCTGTCACTTTTGTGATTGCACCCAAGTACTGCATTTTGTGCTCTTTTGTCGACTATGAGGGCTACTCCATTTCTTCTAATGGATTCTTGCCCACAGTAGTAGATATAATGGCCATCTGAATTAAATTCACCCATTCTTGTCCATTTTACTTCACTGTTTCCTAAAATGTTAATGTTCACTCTTGTTATCTCCTGTTTGACCACTTCCAATTTACCTAGATTCATGGACCTAACATTCCAGGTTCCTACGCAATATTGTGTACAGCATCAGACTTTCCTTTCACCACCAGACACATCCAATAACTGGCAGTTGTTTTCACTTTGGATCAGCCTCTTCATTTCTTCTGGAGCTATTTCTCTGCTCTTCTCCAGTAGCATATTGGGCACCTACCAACCTGAGAAGTTCATCTTTCACTACCACATCTTTTCGCCTTTTAATACAGTTCAAGTACGACTTTTCATACTTGTTCCTGATATTAGAGGAAAGGCTTTCAACCTTTCAATATTGATGACGTTATTTTTTTTTTTCATTTTTTTTTAATTTTTTTAATTTATTTTATTTTTTTTATTAGTTGGAGGCTAATTACTTCACAACATTTCAGTGGGTTTTGTCATACATTGATATGAATCAGCCATGGATTTACATGTATTCTCCATCCGGATCCCCGCTCCCACCTCCCTCTCCACCCGATTCCTCTGGGTCTTCCCAATATTGATGACGTTAGCTCTGGACATGTTATGTATGCCGTTTATTATGTTGAGGTATGTTCGTTCTATACTGAATTTGTTGAGGGTTTTTATCATGAAAGGTTTTTTGAATTTTATCAAATGTTTCATTCTGTATCTATTGAGATGATTATATGATTTTCATCTTTCATTCTTTTAATGTAGTGTAACAAACTATTTGACTGTGTATGTGGAAACCTCCTTGTACTTTAGGGATCACAGTGTATAATTCCTCTAATATGATGTTGAATCCAATTTGCTAGTATTTTGCTGAGAAATGCTGCATCTAGGATATTTGTCTAGACTTTTGTTATAGTTTCTGTATCTGGCTTTGATATCAAGATCATGTTGCCCTCATGTTCTGAGCATGGAAGTGTTTCTGCCTCTTAAATTCTTTGGAATAATTTGATATTCTTTGGCATTAATTTTTCTTTAAATGTCTGGTGTAATTCATCCATAAAACACCTGATCCCAGACTTGTATTTGTTGAGAGGGTTTTGATTACTGATGCAATTTTTTCACTCATTATTAGCCCATTAAAATTTTCTATTTATTCATGATCCAGCTATCTGGTTTGTGGCTGTATAATTGTTCACAGTAGTCTTTCATAATCCTTTGTGTTTATATTGTATTATTTGTAATGTTTCCTCTTTTATTTCTGATTTTATATTTAGTTTTTTTTTCTCTTTTTTATTGGTTAATCTACCTAAGTTTGTCAAAAACCAGCTCTTAGTTTAATTGATCTTTTCTGCTGTTTTTCTATTCTCCATTTATGTCTGCTCTGATAATTGTTTTCTTTTTTTTTTTAATTCTTCTACCTCTGGACTTTGTTCTTCCTTTTCAAGTTTCTTTATGTATAAAGCTATAGGGTGTTTGAGATCTTCATTTTTTCTTAATTTAGGAATTTACAGTTATTTATTAGTTATAGCTAATTATCTCAGAATTGCCTTTGCTGGACCCCATAAGTTTTGGTATGTTTTGTTTCCATTTTAAGATATTTTTGTATTCCCTTTTAATTTTTGACCCATTGACTGTTCAGGAGTGTGTTGCTTAATTTTCACATATTTTTGAATTTTCCAGTTTTTCTATTTTTATTGATTTCTAGTTTCAGATTTTCTTATTTCATTTGTATATTTTTGTTGAAGATTGACTGACTGTAGGTGTGAGGGCTTATTTTGAGGTTCTGTATTCTGTTCCATTTGCCTATATCCCTGTTTTTTGCCAATACCATGATGTTTTGATACCTATAGCTTTGTAGTATTATCTGAAGTCTGGGAGGGCTATGCTGCCAGCTTTGTTCTTCTTTCTCAGAGTTGCTTTGACAATTCTGGGTCTTTTATGGCTCCACATAGCTTTCTGGATTATTTGTTTTAGTTCTGTGAAAAATGTTATGGGCAAATTGATAGGGATTGCATTAAATCTGTATATTGTTTTGCACTGTATGACCATTTTAACAATTCAATTCTTCCAATAGAAGAGAAATGGATATCTTTCCATTTTTAAAATCATCTTCAATTTCTTTTAACAGTGTCTTATAGATTTCACCATATAGGTCTTTCACCTTCTTGGTTAGGTTTATACCTAAGTATTTTACTATTTTTCTGTGATTTTATATGGGATTTTTAAAACTTTCCTTTTCTGGTATTTCACTGTTAGTGTAAAGAAATGCAGTAGATTTCTATATATTAATCTGGTATCCTGCAACCTTGGTGAATTCATTTATCAGTTTTAATAGTTTTTGTGTGCAGTGTTTAGGGTTTTCTATATAGAGTATCATGTCATCTGCATATAATGACAATTTAACCTCTTCCCTTCCAATCTGGATACCCTTTATTTCTTTTTCTTGTCTGACTGCTGTGACTGAGTCATTCAAAACAATGGTGAATATAAGTAGTGAGAGGGGGCTTCCTTGCTTGTTTTAGAATGTGACAGGAAGACTTTTGGCTTTTCATTGGTAAGTATTACGTTGGCTGTGGGTTTATCATAAACGACTCTTTATTATGTTGAGATATGTTCCCTTTATACCCACTGTGGTGAGATATTTTATCAAAAGTGAATGCTGAATTTTATCAGATGTTTTTCTGTGTCTATCGAGATGATCATGTGGTTTTTGTCTCTTCTTTTTCTAATGTGATATATCACATTGGTTGATTTGAGCATGCTGAACCACTCTTATGACCCTGGTATTTGTCCAACTTGATCATGGTATATGAGTTTTCTCAAGTACTGTTGGATTCAGTTTGCTAATATTGTGTTGAGGATTTTTGCATCTATCTTCATCAAAGATATTTCCCTGTAATTTTCTTTTTTTGTAGTATCTTTCTCTGATTTTGGTATCAGAGTGATGGTGGTTTCATAGAATAACTTCAAGAGTGTTTCCTCATCTTTAATTTTTTGCAATAATTTAAGAAGGATGAATATATTATTATTTGTATATTTGGTGGAATTTCCCAGAGAGCCATGTGGTCCTGGACTTTTGTTTGTAGGAAGTTCTTTTTTTTCATTACATATTCTATTTCACTTCTAGTGGTCAATCTTTTTCAAAGATTTGTTTCTTCTTAACACAGTTTTGGCAGGTTATATGTTTCTAGATACTTGTTTATTTCTTCTAGGTTGTCCAATTTGTTGGCATGTAACTGTTCACAGCATAATGTTATTTTTGTTTGTTTTTCTGTGGTATTGGTAGTTATTTCTCCTTTTTCATTTCTTTTCTTGATTATTTGGGTCCTATCTGTCTTCTTGTTGGTGAACGTGGCTAGAGATTTATTTATTTTGTTTTAAAAAACCTAGCTCTTAGTTTTATTTATCTTTTCTATTATTTTTATCTCAATTTTATTTATTTATCCTTCTGATATTTATTATTTCCTTCTTACTATTGACTTTGTCCTTCTTTTTATAATTCTTTCAGGTGATAGGTTAGGTTGTTTATTTGAGGTTTTCTTGTTTCTTGAAGACAGCCTGTATCACTATAAAGTTCCCCATTAGTACAGCTTTTGCTACATCCCCTAAATTTTTTAAGACTGTGTTTTCACTGATGTTTGTCTTGAGTGATTTCCTGTTTCATCATTGATCCATTGGTTTTTTCATAGCATGTTGATATGCTAATTAGCACATTAATCTCCTTTTTTTTTCTTCTTCTTTTCTTTCTGTGGTTGATTTCTAGTTTTTTACCACTGTGGTCAGAAAAGATGTTGGAAATAACTTACACCCTTATACCCTTTTAAATTTGTTGAAACTTGTTTTATGTCTTAGTATGTGGTCTATCCTAGAAAATGTTCCATGTACACTTGGAAAGAATGTGCATTCTGGGTTTTTTGGATGTGGTTTCCTGTAGATATCAATTAAGTCCAGCTGTTCTATTGTGTCATTTAGGATCTCTGTTGCCTAATTGATTTTCTGTCTGGAAGATACGTCTTCTGATGTCAGTGCAGTGTTTAAGTATCCACTATCATTGTATTCCTGTTATTTTTTCCTTTTATGTCTGTTAGTATTTGTTTTACACATTTGGGTGTTCCTATATTGGCATATATGTTAATAAGTATATCTTCTTGTATTGATCCCTTTATCAGTATCTAATGTCATTCTTTGTCCTTTGTTATTCACTTTGATTTAAAGTTTATTTTGTCTGATATGAGTATTGCTATCTTTGTTTTTTGTTGTTTTCATTCTCATGAAATATCTTTCCCCACCCCTCACTTATCAATATAGCATCTTTAACCTTAAAGTGAGTCTCCTGTAGCAACATATTGAAGATACTTGTTTGTTTTTTTTTAATCCAACCTTCCACTCAATGTCTTTTGACTGGAGCATTTAGTCCATTGACATTTAAAGTAATTATTGATTAGATGTATTTATTGTCATTTTAAACCTTATTTTCCAGTTGATTTTTCAGTTCTCTCTGTTTCTTTCCTTTTGTGGTTTGATGGTTTTCTCTTGAATTATGCTTGAGCTTCTTTCTTCTTGTTTTGTGAATCTGTTGAATGTTTTTGATTTGTGGGTACTCTGGTTTTCAAGTATGTTAACCCAAAATTATATCTGTTTGCATTAGACTGATAGTTGTAAAAGTTCAGGCATATTCTTAAAAAAAAACAAACTACAGTCTTTACTTCCTTATTCTGCATTTTGTGATTTTTAAATCCTATTTTACATCATCATGTATATATTTTTTCTGTTAATTGTAGTCATAGTTGCTTTAATAAAATTTTTATTGTTTTAAATCTATGTACTAGTTTCTTTAAGTGATGTTTAATCCTTTTATTAAATTGGCCTATCCTATTGTGGTTTTACCCTTTATTACATGTTCTTGCTTCTCTTCTATTTAGAGAAGATCTTTCATTATTTTTTAGGATAAACTTAATGCTGTATTCTTGTAGTTTTTGCTTGTCTGAGGAGTTCTTTGTTTCTCATTCTATACTAAGTGATAATCTTAATGGGGAGAGTATCCTAGGTTGCAAGTTTTCCCCTTTCAGAACTCTGAATATATATTGCAAAATATATATTCTGGTTTGCAAATTTTCTGTAGAGAAATCAACCTGTGGGGGTTCCCTTGTAACTGACTCTTTGTTTTTCTTTTCCTTACTTTGAATCCTCTTTAACTTTTGTCATTTTAATTATGATATGTTTTGGTGTAGGCTTATTGGGTTCATCTTGTTCAGGACCCTCTCCACTTTCTATACCTGTATATCTGTTTCCTTCTTTAGGTTTGGAAAGTGTTCGGCCATAATTTCTTCAAATACGTTTTTGATCCTCTTCTTTTTTTCCCTTCTGGGACCCCTATTGTGTATAGGTTGGCATGCTTTAATGACTCCACAGATCTCATATGCTGCTTTCATTTTTTGCTTCCATTTGTCTTTCTGTCTGTTGTCCTGAATGGTGTGATTTTCATTATTCTATCTTCCAGATCACTTATTTGTTCTGCATTATTTAGTCTGCTTTCAGTTCTGTTTTTCTGTCAGCAATTGTCTAATTTTGATTGTTTCCTCTTTATAGTTTCCAGTTCCTTGTTACAGTGACCTGCATTTCTACCGAAAATCTTAATTCCTTTAGCATTTTTATTACTTTTTTTTCAACTCAGGATCTAGTATACTGAAGAGGTCTGTTTCATTGATTATTTTTAGGGGATTTTGCTTGTTCTTTTTATTGAGACTAGTTCCTTTGCTTCTTCATTTTACTTACACTTCTGTGGCTCTACAAATTTAGAAGAAATAGTTACTACCGTGGTCTTGAGGGCTGTTTTTATGTGGGAGCATCCCTATATAGACTACGTGAGTCTAACATCTTTGTCTTGAGAGCTGTCTTTGCTATGGATGCCTGTCACATCTTTGCCCAGAGTGTGCTGGCAGTTATCCCCTTGATAGAGGTTATGACCGGTGTTGTGTGGAGATCCTGCACTGGACGTTGGGCAGTGCCTCCTCTTCTCTCTGTGACTGTCACAGCCTTGTTGGGGATGGGGTGTACTTTCCAGTTGTTGCAGTAGAAGCCCTGAAGTTTGTGTGTGAGAAGGCTCTGCTGCTCTTGAGTTTGTGCTCTGTAGTGAGGAGATGAGTGCTGAAGCAAGAGAGGCTCATATGCTCACAGCGAATGTATGTACCACCTAAGCAGGCGTCCGGGGTTCTGCTTAGAAGCAGCCCATGTGGCATTCCTTTCTCTGCTGTGTTTGTCCCTGACCTAGTGTAAGGCTGGCCTTGTGGATCAGGGCATTGTGGCTGCAGAAATTGAAGTGGTTGAGCTGCCACCTGAGACCTGAGCTGCCTCTGTGGTAGGGCTCTCCCAGGGCCTGTCCCCCCAGATTCTAGCTTCAGGCTTTGTGTGAGGTGGGTGGAACTGGAGCACTCCTGCTGGGAAAGGAACCACTGCAAGCTTCTCCCTAGGGCCTGTCCACTTGAGACACGTGATTCTGTGGATTATGCCCTCATCTGATATGCACGCCAACAAAGTCTGCTGCTGCAGGACCCCCTGACCCCCACATGTCCCTGCTGCGACAGCACTGATTATGGGCTCAGATATCGGCCTCTTCCCCATAGTGTGTGTACTCACAAAGCCTGCCGGTGGAGCTGGGCCCTGCCACAAGCAGACTAACAGTGGGCTTTCTAATGGTAAACCCACACCCTGCCATGTGTGTGCCAACCACAGGCTCTGCTCCCCAGTTGTTGCAGTAGAAGCCCTGAAGGTTGCATTTGAGAAGGCCCTTAAGTTGGTGCTCTGTCCCAAGGAGGTGAGTGCTGAAGCAACAGAGACCCACGTGGTCACTGTGAACCTATGCACCACTTGTGCAGGCACCCACGGTTCTGCGCAGAAGAAGTTCAAGTCGCATCCTTTTCTCTGTTGTGCTTGTCCCTGACCTAACATAAGCCTGGCCTGGAGGTCAGGCCTGGACTACTCTCCAGCCCTCCAGGCTGTTTCTGCACATCGAGACTGAGTCCGTTCCCAGCATCTATCCACAGAAGCCCAAGTTTCAGCAGCTGTCCACTCAATGTACTAGCAGCTCCACCTGAAGGACATGTAAGGTTGGGAAGTGCACTGAGGTGGCCGCCATCAGAGCCAGTGTCTCTGTCCTGACAGCTAACAAGCCAGCACATGCAGACTCCTCATGGGCACAGTCCAGGCCCCTCCAGATCCTCCATCTGGCCAAATGGACCTCCCAGCCAGTGAAGGGGGTTCCCCAGGGGAGGGGTCATCTGTAGGGACTTTTTTCTTTCACAGCTTGCTCCCAGGGGCACTGGTCCTGCTCCAGTGCCTTTTTGTTATCCTACCAGTTGCGTGGGGATCTTTCTTGCAGATTTGGTTGTGTAAGAGGTCTTCTGCTAGTTTTCAATGACAGTTTTACCACATGTAGATGTCTTTTTGATGTGTTTTGGAAGATGGTAAGCTGCACATCCTTCTAATTCACTCTCTTTACCTCCCATTTTGGACTCTTTCTCATGTCTTTAGATAAGTGTGAAAATCAGCTTGTACTCTTTGGTGTCTGGCTGCTGAATAGTGCAAAGAGACATCTAAAGGGTGTTACTTGGCAGAAAAATGTCAATTGTCACTTGACATTGATATCGTCCAATATAATATTCTGGCTGAGGGGCCAAATTTGCTTATCAGGTGAAATGATACAGACAGATTGCATTTTAGTCTTCGAACACAAGTTGCAAATGACTGTGTAATCAGATAACTACATGGGATGATTGAGCACATAACTCAGTTGAACAAAAATAAACATGTGATTTAAATAAAATGAGCAAAATTTAAATCACTGCCAAATAATTTAAGAAATAAACTCCACAAATTATAAAAAATTGAATAACATGCAGTTAAAGTCTCCTCTCAAATAGTTTTTATTCCTATCTTGAAAATCAAAGCTTCAAGCACAGAATTCCACTCTAAATTGAATTTGGTTATTTCTAAGAAAGTCATTTGTTTGTTTCCTTAGATTTTCCATTTATGAAGAAATATTTGCATTCTAAGTGAGCACTGCAAAGATTATTTGTGTAACACAATATTAACATAGTGTTCAGAATGATATTTTCAAGTACAAAGATAAATATAAATGTTACCAAAGTCACATAGCCTTTGCAAGTCCTGTGCTGCCCTAATGGGAGGCCCCTCATCCAGATGCTAGAAGATTCCTTTAAACTCGGCCTTCTATGATCAGGATAGGGCTCAGGAAACTGATGATTTAAATTCTTAATTTATGTCATTAGCTAATATCAACATAAAATCTGAGAGGCCTCAAGCTACACATGATCTTAGTTAAACATCTTTCTTCTTTTCCATTAAGTTTAGTGTCATTCTCAGACCAAATCTTTAACTTAAATGAGAAACCTTAATGGCCTATGAAGAAAATCTATAACAGCAAATCGTATCCAAATATGAAAGCATTACATATTTATGACTAAATGTTTAATAAATGATGAACCATTTAATTGAGAGCAATGCCATTATGTGGACATTATAAACTTTTCTCATAAATCTGTCACTGAAATATATCTATTTTATCATTTTCAAATCTTAGAAGCAACTCACATAGGAAAAAGCAATGGGCTTGAATGAGTTTTGGCGAATGTAACAATCAGTTTAAACAGGTAGCTATTTTTACACATTGGGTGATTATAGTTTATTCTTTTATAGTTTTTAGAGTAAGAAGAATTGTCTCTGCTTCCATTTCCAACTTTAAATGTCATGTTAAGAATGTATAATCAAACCCTTAAGGGGAAAAATTATGAACCATATGGAGGGTGAAGAAAATTGCTTAGGTTAAGTACTGCTTTCAGACTTTTCTAGTGACTACCTGCATGACCTCAGGTTAAGCCCTTCACTGCTATGGGTAGAAGCTCCATCTTTAAAATCTGGAGGTTTGCTTAGATCCACTTTGAAGTCACTTTCAGTTCTCAAAATATCCAATAGCTTAAATTTTGGTATAGTCATGATGTACTGTGAGTAGTCAACAGGGTAACATATTTCAGTGATGAATTTTTATTTCAAGAATACTTACAGTTAAGGCTGGTGGTCCTGGCGGTCCCATATCTCCCTAAAGGATGAAAGAAAAGCTGCGATTACCAATAGTCCCTTCTTGCTCACATTATTTACAAATTTTATGAATGGATCAAGGCAATATCTAGATAAATATGGGTAGAAAGAAAAGTAGAATTTTATCTTGATAACATGTCTTCACAATGAAAAATTTATCACATGCTTTTAGCTATCATGATATAAAAATCACCTTGTGCATCCCCATGCTTTCTGCAGCAGCAGAACTTGTTTTGAAAAGCTAAAATAATCTAATTTCTATTCTTTTGTCTACTAATCCAAAATTAGAAAGAGTATCTCTTCAAATATGGTTACTTGCCAATGGAGCAGCTGGGAAGTGTCACAATGACAGATTATATTTCTGACAAAGTTAGCACAGTAATAATAAGTGGATCAGCAAAAATAATAAGTGGGTCTCCCCACTTTACACGTTCAGCAGCCCCATTGCCTCTTATAAAGCTTTGCTGAACTGGTCTTGCACTTGTGAACATTTCTAAGTGGCTTTACCTATAGTCATGAAATTTTAAACACTAATGTTGCTTTGCTGACCATTACATGAATACAAATTACCAGGTAGATATATTGAAAAACTATTCAAAATCTAAAGAATATGGGTAACCTAAATGTTTATTATTTTTCAATTTATAAATATGTCACCTACATGCTTTATTGTATCAGTGTATGTATTTATTTCATGGGAACTCTTGGTCATTAAGATCAAGCATCACAGAGAGAGGCAAGACAGGGGTAAGGAATTAAGAGGTACAAACCACTATGCACAAAGTAAATAAGCTACAAGGATATATTGTACAACAGAGGGAAGATAGCCAATATTTTATAATAGCTTCAAATGGAATATAAGCTATAAAAATTTTGAATCACTATGCTGATTCAAAATGAATCATTATGCTGAT
Source organism: Dama dama (assembly GCF_033118175.1). Taxonomy (NCBI): domain Eukaryota; kingdom Metazoa; phylum Chordata; class Mammalia; order Artiodactyla; family Cervidae; genus Dama; species Dama dama. The sequence continues at coordinate 9,634,010 of NC_083708.1, read as the reverse complement.
TAGTATACCTGAAACTAATAAAATATTGCAAATTAAACTATACTTCAATAAAAAAAATTAAGGGCTTTCCTGGTGCCTTAGAAGGTAAAGAATCTGCCTGCAATGCAGGAAACCCTGGTTCAGTCTCTGGGTTGGGAAGATCCCCTGAAGAAGGCAATGGCAACCCACTTCAGTATTCTTGCCTGGAGAATCCCATGGACAGAGGAGTCTCATGGGCTAGAGTCCATGGGGTAGCAAAGAGTTGGACACAACTGAGCAACTAACATTTTCACTTTTTCAATAAAAAATAAATACTTTTTAAAAAGTAAGTCTTAGAATGTTACATTTGACAATTAGAGACCCTCCATCTCATCAAATCCCCTCATTTTGTAGATAAATATATTGAACCCCAGAGTGCTGATGGTGAATTAAATGAAGTTATTGCATAAAGAAAAAAAAATCAAGTATTGCTGCCATAACCCCTCTTCAAGTGGACACCATGGAATCAACACTGTGTGGCAGGGTGCACTGGATATTGTAGTCTCATGTGGGAGTCACTCTACAACATTCGCTCTTCTCACTTAAAATCACCTGAAAACTGAAGACTCAGCCTTGTGTAATCATTATTTTGGGAACTACTGAATAAAAATAACCAACAGTTGTTAAAGAACATTGATGAAGTTTAAATCAGTCACTGGGGACCACTTTGCAGTTAATTTTATTGCAAAGGTAAATACTGGAGACAGACAAAGATTTCTAAACATGCTGAGAATGAAGAACAAAATACAGTGCAAGATGCCCATATGTACAACTGTCATCAAACTAGGATCACCCAGTGACCTTACTCCAAACAACTCTTGCTTTTACTATCTCATAATTTTCTTTCCAAGGTCCCTGCCGATAGGCCACTATAAAATGACATGAGAAAATGTGGCAGGAAGAGGGGCATTCAGATTAAGACTGAGATGCACAATTAACCTCTTTCCCCACAAAGGCCACCTGCTTCACCATGGTAGCATCTCAGAGCTACTGGCAAAGTTCCCCAGTGCAGGACATAACTGCAAATTTGTGATGGAATGAATACTTAATAGTGTTGAGAGAGGGAGAAAAAAGGGAAATCTTATAAACAAATTACTGTTGACTAGCAATTGTGCATTTAGTCTCTTCAAACTAACTGAATGAACCAAAAGGCTTTTCTTGTTCAGTTTTTTTTTTTTTTTTTAACATAATAGCCTTTGGTTAATTTTAACAAAGTTACATTTTGGCTGTTAAAGGGGATCAGTGAAAACTCAGTGCATAGGTTCTCAGGGTTTTCTTGAGAAAAGACTGGGCAAATACAGTACCTTTTCTCCTTTTGGGCCAGGGGGACCACGAGGACCCAAGTCACCTTTCACACCCTGTACAAAGAACACAACCAATGTGATTTCTATACACAGTTCACAGAAAGCTTCAATTTCTGACAAGTTATTAGTCGAGATTTAAAATCATAATTTACTGTATTTACTCCCAAATCCCATTCTTCAGTGTGTGGTATAGAAAAACTGGCACTAAAATGATATACAACATCTGTGCTGTGGTGGGTACAGATACATTAAGTCAGTGCGAGACCGCAATACTGCATATTACTGCAACTTTGCTTCCTGCTAAAATTACATTAATTCACCATCTGGGAGAGCAGCATCTAAAGATCTATATGAGCTTTTAAGTATCCACTTTGGCTTAAATTTGTCGATCTTGTAAATATCTCTGATTTAATATTGATTTGGCTTTTTTAAAGCTTACCCCTAAAATTCAAGGTTTAAATCAAAAACATTTTTTGGCTGTATGGAGAAATCTAATTGTGAGGGGAAAAGGGATGAAGAATATATTCTTTTCCCATCCCTCATAAAGTTGTGGCTAAAATGCAGTCTCTCTCCTGTTTTAAAGCCTGGTTTGTTTCTCTAATTCTTCTTTCTTTTTTTTTTTTTTAACCTGGATTTATAAAGACAGAAGTAAAACTATATAAGACATAGCATATCTGATAAACATACTCATGAGTCTTCTGGACTGTTGGGTGTTTTAGTGGGCATCTGGTTGATCTGACTCAGAATTTGACAGCTGTCAGGAATACCACCATAGGTTTCACTGGAGATCAGTGCTACAGCTGAACGTTTTCAGTGCAAATAGGAAGAAAAGACAGGCATGTCCTGTGTGGTAAACAGGAAAAATACTTTTTCTCATCCTTAACACACTGGATGAGGGAAGAACAATGACAGAAAAAATATTCTGAAGCCACACAGTACACAGTAAATCCAAGCATCTTACTGTTCCCAATTGAGGAATCCAGCTCTTACTGCTCTGACATTTTACAGTGAATAAACAATGCCAAATGCTATCACTTGTAGCTACCCAATATAGAAGCTGATGATGAATTTAAAGGAACAAAAGAAAACCAGATATGTAAAATGATCTTGTTAAAACTTGTTACCTTGTGAAAACTGCAGTCTTATACTTTAAGAAAAAAAATTAATAGATGAAAATACCTAATTGGTTAAAAGAGAAAAAATCAAAACACCTTTGTGGTTGCATAAACTCCTTTGTGAATAAAATTCATAGCTATGCTTTCTTCCTTTATTACCTCTGGGTATTTATAAAACAAAGATGAGTGAAGAATTAAATTATAAATGAAATGTGATATTCTCTTACTATTTGAAATATCCATTCCTTTCCAAATCAAGCAACACATACTCTGTTTATACATGCCTCTGGAGTAAAACTTGGCACCAACATACTCTGAACACTTGCAGAAAGAAAATGGCCATTTCTGTGAATCAAGTTTATTCTTAGTTCACTCACCCATTTATTCAGTGGACATTTATTGGATACCCTCTGTATAGTCACCACTACAATCATCAGATCTGCACTGCCCAATATGTAGCCCAGGGCCACATGTAGCTTTTCACTCTTGAAATGGGACTGGTCTGAATGGAGATATGCCATGAGTGTAAAATATCATTGGGTTTTCAAGATTTGGTACAAAGAAATGAGTGTACAGTAGTTCCTTAGTAATTTTTATGTTGGTTATGTATTGAAAAGATAACATGCACATGGGATTAAATAAGATATATTATTAAAATTCTTTTCACCTGCTTCTTTTTACTTTTTAAAATGTGGCTATGAGAAAGTATAGCATATTTATATTTGTCTTAAAATTGTATTTAAAATCTATTATATACATTTAGTATTATATAATATATATCTTATTTACATTAGATAGTGTTATTGAGAGACATTTAAAAAAAGAACAAGAAGTTCAAAAAGACTCTTTCATTATGCAAACTTGAGTCGGGTTCCTCTGAGCCCTCTCCTTGACTCAGCCTCAACCCTGGCCCCTGTCCATCCATGGCCTGCCTGGCCCAGTTTTAGCAAGAATCTTGTTAAGTCAGTTTAGAGAGAATCCCTCAGCCTTGATGTCTGTTCTTAGCAGTATTCCATTCAATGACCACAACTCTCTATTCCTTGGCTATAGATCCCCAGTTATCCTTGCTGTATTCAGAGTTGAGGCCAATCTCTCTTCCCCACTGTAATACTCATATTGTGGTAATCTTGAATAAAACTCTTCTTTACCATTTTAGGGCTTCTCTGGTGGCTCAGAGAGTAAACAATCCACTTGCAATGCAGGAGACCCAGGTTTGATCCACGGATCGGGAAGATCCCCTGGAAAGGAAGTGGCAACCCACTCCAGTATTCTTGCCTAGAGAATTTCATGGACAGAGGAGCCTGGCAGGCTACTGTTCATGGGGTTGCAAAGAGTCAGACACAACTGAGCGACTAACACTTTCACTACTTTTTTACCATTTTAGTAAGTGTCAGAATAATTTTTCCCTTAGTAAAGTCAGATTTCCTGCTGCAGTGGAGTTCATGGTGTAGAGGAGGGTGACTGACCATGACCAGGTCCACAGGCTGAATGTGCTGAGTGCAGGGCAGTGGGGGTAGCGGCTGGAAACGGCCTCTGCGTAGAGGGAGTGTTTGCTGTTGTCTAGGATCCAGCCTTGCACCGATCCTGGGAAACAGTGCTGGGGGAGGGGTAAGGGGCCAGCAAGCACAACAGCCCCTGGATGGAAGGAGTGTCATGAGCAAGTGAGGAGGCGAGGAGTGGGACGTGAACTCAAGGGTAGTCAGGGGTCAGGGCACATAGAGAATTGTAAACTGTGGACAGAAGACAGGGTTTTATCTAAGAGCAAGGGGAAGCCATTTAGGGTTTGATGGTGTTTCCAGAAAAAGAGAGTTTTGACTACAACATGAAAATAGATTGCATGCAGCAAGAGCAGAAGCAGAAAGGGGGTCTCACAGCTTTGCAGGCAAGAGAACAAGATGGCCAGAAGTGGGAACGGATTTGCAAATGCTGGAGGTGGGCCCTGGGAAAGGAGGGCCCAAGGCTGATTTGTACTTGGCTTCAGTGACTGGCTAGGAGGCTGGGCTGTTTACTAAGCTGAGAAGTGTACTAAAGAAGGGTCTTTTCTCTTCTTGCTGGTAGAACATCATCCAGAGGGGGGAAAAAAAACAAACATGAAGAAAGAAATAGCTGAGAAAGACAGTGAATATTCATTTCTGCAACAGACACGGAACATCTATACACAAGCAAGACAGAACCCTGTATTACCATGAACAGATGAGTAGGAAGACATTGTTTTTAATAATGGGAAGGAATATGAAACACAATATTCAGGAAAATGATTAATTCTGGAGTGGGCATGGCATTATGTTGAGTTCTGAGTACATTCTACGATTCACAATCATCATATATATTACATGTTAGAAAAACACTATTTGAAGTATAAACTAACACATTAAAAATTTTCAACACTCCTATCTGACAGACTAACTGTAATTGCAACTTCTGGAGAAGGGACTTATGTGCCGACGTGTCAAGCAAGTACCTGAACTATCGCTGGTTCAATCATCTATGGTCAGGGGCAAGATGCGGTAATAGAGCAACCAGCCACAGGCTGAGGACCATGATAAATGTGCCAGCAGGTGTGCAGGGGGCAGGGCCCGGAGATGCCTAATTCTCTTGAAGACGCTCATGACTTCAGACATGTCGAGTTCAGAAGAGTCAATAAAGGATTCATGCATTTTTCTCAAGTAAGTTACTTAAGTTTCCCTATAAAATAGGTATAAGTAATCATTGTCTTTACAGAAGCAACCTAAATGTCCATCGACAGATGAATGAATGAAGATGTGGCACATCTATATAATGGAAGACTCCTCAGTCATAAAAAAGAATGAAATAAGGCCATGTGCAGCAACATGGATGGACACAGAGACTGTCATACTGAGTGAAGTTCAGTCCAAACCAGAAAGACCACTACCATATGATGTCACTTATCTGTGAAACCTAAAATATGACACAAATAAACCTACCTAGGAAACAGAATCACAGACACAGAGAACACACTGGTGGTGGCCAGTGGAGAGGGGGCTGGAGGAGGGTAGGGTTAGCAGATATAAGCTTTTTATATATAAAATGGATTAAAAAACAAGGTTTTACTATATAGCACAGAGAACTGTATTTCTATGATAAACCATAATGGAAAAGAATATATATACATATACATATATATATATATTTATATATATATGAATGCATATGTGCATATAACTGAATCACTTTGTACAGCAGTAATTAATAGAACATTGTGAATCAACTATACTTCAATAAAAGATAGTATCTGTCTTAAAAAGTTGTTCTGACACTCATATGTTTAAAAATACTTGACACATCTAAGGTACTTGATAAATGTTGCTTGTGCTTTTCAAGCTGAATTCCAAGGGATACTTAATTGTTCTGTCCAGTTGTGTAGCCAGTTTGATGGACATGTGACAACTGTCCTTTCACTCACATAGAATAAAATGCAATTGGGAAGTACTGCACTCATCAAGCCTCTACTTTTGTCACTGGCCACTGAAGTGCATCCACGGAGCTCATGTACCATGTTGTTAAGGTCATGGCATCATAACAGGCTCTATGAAGCAGATCACTAATGTTTTTCTCAAGTGTAATTTTTCTCCTCATGTAACACTAGTGTTGCTATCAATGGCTATTCAGTACTGGAGAAAAAAAGACATAGCACTCACCATAAAGCATACAGAATCTAATTCATCAGACTCTGAATTTAATAATGAATAAGACAGGCATCTATTACCACTGTTCTCTATAAAATTTTTGTACATAAAGATGCTCAAAAGCACAGTAGTGGGCTCTGTATGTTATGAGAGACAGGTACCCTTATCCAAATGCAAGATGAACTTACTTACAAAACAAGAGACAGATTCAGAGAAACACAGACATAGAAAACAAACATGGTTACCAAGGGAGAAGGGGTGGAGGGATGAATTAGAAGTTTGGGATTAAAATATATGAAATAGATAATCAACAAGGGCCTACTGTATAGCATGGGGAACTCCACTCAGTATCTTGTGATAACCTATAATGGAAATGAATCTAAAAAATGATATATATCTGAATCACTGGATACCTAAAACTGACACAGCATTGTAAATCAACCATATTTCAATAAAAATTTTAAATGCACGATGAAAGCTGAAGGACAGTATTGCAACTAGTTATAAAAGCACGTAGACTATGAATTAACTTTCATTGGAAAAGCTACTTACTAACAGTATGTAGCATCTTTAAAGATCATTTGATATAAAGTAATGGTATTTGTTAAAAATATTTACCCATCTATTCATCATTTTCCCCATCCTCTATTGACTGCTTCTTTTTCCCTAGCAATGGCACCAGCTGTCAGCAGCCACTATTGCAGCTTTGTGATTCCAACATTTTTGTATTCAGTATACAGATTGCATTGGTGTAAGGAGATTAACATGACAATTTTAGAAACATCAGATGCTATAATTCTGATGAGTTGTTTGAAAGACAATAATAAAGTTGCAGAGGAAGAGACTAAACTGAATGATTGAAATTCACTTTTCCAAGATTACATAAGTCCACAAAAAATAAATTAAAAGATCTATCTCTATCTATTATAGAAAACATGTTTTCTAACCCAGTTTCTAATACTAGCAAATGTTCATATAGCTCTTCTGTATGCAAGACTCTAACTTAAATGCTTTATGTTTGATGACCCCTTTAATCCTAAAAAAAAAAAAAGACTATGAGTTAAGTGCTCTTAATATTATCATTCCATTGTGCAAATGAAGAAATAGGCACATAGAGAATAAATAATGTGCTAATTAGTACACCAGGTGGGCAGTGGCAGAGCTGGAATGTGAGCCCAAATTGTTGGTTTCAATGATCACATTAACTTTATAAGATCCTCCCTCAAGTGTGTTCTCAGATGCCAATGTTGAATATATCTCATGGTAGGTCACAGTCAAAACCATTTAATTACAAACTGGAATGTGTGAAAAGTCGAGGTCTTATATTTTGAAGGCTAAATTCTAGCAACTCAAAATTTTGACAATTGCAATATGTGTGATATGCATTATTTAAATTATAAGGTAAATATGAGTCCAATACCCCAGTGCCATGAGAATCAATCAAAGTTCTTACACACACACACACACACACACACACACACACACACACACACACACACACACACAGAGTCAAGAATGCATTGAGAAAGATATCAAAGCAATTTTTTTGCCCTAATGATTAAGAGTTGTTACTGCTGAGCATGAAGGATGCTATACATTCTGCTCTTGCAAGACAGTCCCATGAGGCAGAGTACCATCTTGACCAAAATGCAAGAGTGTCCCATTAAGAAAGCTGAACTGCTGCATACTTCCCTTTAAAGGAGGGAAGGATGTAAACTAAAGGAGGTTTACATTTTCCAAAGTGAGCTTGTCCACTATGTATTAAAGCTGGCACAGAAGAAATGATTACCAAAAGGTACATTTATACCAATATATGTTTAATATATAAGAATAAAGACCATAAAAAGACTCTGAATTCATTTCATGGGAATATTAATTTCTTTTAATTTTCTCTGAGGTGTTAAGTAGCTGCAGTGAGCTGGCGTATTGAGGTTATTCAGTCTGTGCTCCAACAGAATATTCCTGAAATTATGATCTCCATCATGGCTTGACTTCAGTACAGACTGAGATAGCTATTATAATGCCTTTCATTCCCTAAGAATGTGCACCTACACTTACTGAAAGGCAGAGTGAACTGTCACAAATGCTGAGTGATTTTGGTTTGTGGAGTCAGTTTATTTTAGCATTGAAAAACAGACAATGAGAAATGCGGTGTGACTTAGTGGGGAAATAGACTTTTTGGTCAAACAAGAGATAGAGACTCACTTCACCATTTTCTGAAAGAAAATTTCTTACTTTCTTAAGCTCTGCTTCTTACTCTAAAAACAGGGATACTCTCACCGCCTGCACTTTCTAGCCCATAATGTTGAGGTAAGGATCGAATTTCAAATTCCCCGTGAAACCAGTTTTTGAAGTATAGCACAATATTTAAAACCACCACCACCATCACCAATGGAATAAATAACAGCATATGATTCTTTACCCCTACTCAACATTCAAAAAACTAAGAACATGGCAACCAGCCCCACCACTTCATGGCAAATAGATGGGGAAATAGCGGAAACAGTGTCAGACTTTATATTTGGGGACTCCAAAATCTCTGTGGATGGTGACTGCAATTATGAAATTAAAAGACACTTGCTACTTGGAAGAAAAGCTATTGCACAGCTAGATAGTGTATTAAATAGCAGAGATACCACTTCACTGACAAAGGTCTGTATAGTCGAAGCTATGTTTTTTGCAGTAGTCATGTATGGATGTGAGAGTTGGACTATAAAGAAAGCTGAGCGCTGAAGAATTGATGCTTTTGAACTGTGGCATTGGAGAAGGCTCTTGAGAGTCCCTTGGATACCAAAGAGATCAAACCAGTCAATCCTAAAGGAAATCAACCCTGAGTATTCACTGGAAAGACTGGTGTTGAAGCTGAAGCTTCAATATTTTGGCCACTTAATGCAAAGGGCCAACACATTGGAAAAGACCCTGATGCTGGGAAAAGTTGAGGGCAGGAGGAGAAGGGGGTGACAGAGAATGAGATGGCTGGATGGCATCACCAACGCCATGGGCATGTTTCAGCAAATTCTGGGAGATAGTGAAGGACAGGGAAGCCTGATGTTTTGCCATGGGATCTCTTTGCCATGGGATAGCAAAAAGCTGGACATGTCTGAGTAGTTGAACAATAGCAAAGTACTTTTATAATAGAAGGGAAAAAGAGAACTATCATTACTTTTTCTTATTCCTCCTTAGTCATGACTCCTGAATACCTTTCGCAAAATTAAGGAAAAGAAAATGATATCAATTACATGTTAATTAAGTAACCAAGTGAGAAAACGTGCTTTGTCATGCTTTATAATGTTCCTAATGAGCTATAAGAGGTAGTGATAGTGCTGAAGGAATAACATGCTTGTGGGTGGGGCTATGTGAAGGACTGTTCCCAGATCATTGTCAGAGAGGAAAGGTCACACTGCCCACGAGGCTGGGAGCGCTCTCAGCAAGACAGTTTTAGATCTGAGCAAGTAGAAAGCAGGCAAATATGTGTGTACAACTGATTAATTCTGAAAAGTCAAATCACCTTACTTTCAGACCCCAAAGGAAAAATTTCCAAATCTCTAAGTTAACGTCAGGCTGCATCCCTTCAAACTTTCTCAGGGTTTTATTTGAGTGTTTGGATAAATTCTTTCTCTATTTCTCTCTAATGCTATCTTAACAAACTTCTAGAAATCTTTGTTTTGCTCCTCTCTCCCAGGGAGTCACCATACATGTAGCTTGGTTACTTTTTGCAACTGGAGTTAATCTCTCTCAACAATCCTACATTTATCAGAAGATAACATCCTTACATAATGAATAGTCAAAACCTTGGGCTACTTTTTATGTTTTTGCCACAATCAAACACCAAATTGCATATATTTAACCTCTGTAATATCACTGTGCATTCTCTTCCACCTGTTTTCCTGGTTTAGGTTCTAATTCCTTGTATTTTAGACTATTATAATAATCTCTTAATTTTTAATATGAAAATTTAGCAAATTACTACTACTTACTCCAAACATTTACTAACACTAGCAATTCCAAGAAATGGTCATAAAGAATATGATAGAAAGAACAGAGACACAGGCAAAAGCTTCAGTCCTGTCCATTTTGTAGAACACACTGCTAAAGCAATCTTCATGGAGACACAGCACGAGCCACATGCCCCCCTTCAGAGGAGTGAGGGCATATCTCCACACACGGAGCACTGTCCATGCCCAACTCCAGCTGGACTTTCAGTGTGTTTTCCCTGCATGCAACTAGAGTTCCAAAACCTGAATGAAGGCTTCAAACTTCATCATACTTTCAAGACGCTAATCCTAATCGATCTTAATGATCTCTTTGTATTAGATGATAGGACATTGCAGTGATGGGGACTTCAAAACCCAACAGGTTCTCAGAAGTGATTTTCTCAACAAGTGACAGAACTGGGAGACACACTGAGCTCTGCTTCCCACCAAAGAACTCTGACCACTACTCCAGGTATCTCCAGCGACAGGGGAGTGGGGAAGTAATAGCTCTATTACCTGTACAGGCCAATGGCCAGTGGCCATTCAGCACCCTACTGTCCTGTAAGGAGGCAGAGAAGATGCAGACTCCCCTAGCTCCAAGACACTGGTTCTAACTCCCTCTCTCTGGTGGAGAAAAATCCTTTCTAAGAAGATAGGAACAAGAAGGATGCCATGTTAAAGGTGCAAATAGGGCTTCTTAGGAAGTACGAGAAGAAAGGCGTGGGGGCCAGAGCCTCAAGCTTGGGTGAGTTAGTAGGGTTAGCTTCTGGGATACTTCTCTTTGGACCCCTCCCCCTCCAGGGGAAGGAAAACTATGATAAATCTAGACAGAGTATTAAAAAGCAGAGACATCACTTTGCTGACCAAGGTCTTTATAGTCAAAGGCATGGTTTTTCCAGGAGTCATGTATGGATGTGTGAGAGTTGTACCATAAAGAAGGCTGAGCACCGAAGAATTGATGCTTTTGAATTCTGGTGCTGGAGAAGACTCTTGAGAGTCCCTTGACAGTAGGAGATTTAACCAGTCAATCTTAAAGGAAATCAACCTTGAATATTCAGTGGAAGGACTGGTGCTGAAGCTGAAGCTCCAATTAGGGCCACCTGATGTGAAGAGTTGACTCACTGGAAAAGACCCTGATGCTGGGAAAGACTGAAGGCTAAAGGAGAAGGGGATGACAGAGGATGAGATGGTTGGATGGCATCACTGACTCACCAGACATGAACTTGAGCGAACTCTGGGAGACAGTGAAGGACAGGGAAGCCCGGCCTGCTGCAGGCCATAGGGTCGCAAAGAGCAGACACGAATTAGGAACCGAACAACAAACCCTCCAGGTCTTCCTTTGTTCACAAGCCCCAGGACTACAGTGTTCAGCCTCCCTTCCCACTGTGCTGCAGACCAGATGGATTTTACAACATCTGGGCATTAGGGAACCCAATCTAGCTTATTCCTTATTCCTCTGACCAAAAAGTAAGTAGTATGACCCTTCAGAACCTTCTTAAAATATTTTTTATGAGGTGAAGAAGGGAAACCATGGGAAAAAAATAATTCTCCTTGTGGATACTTGCCTTAATAAGGAGTATATCTACTGTAAATGGTGAATCTTATGGCCTGAAAGGAGAGTAATCTACATTTAGAGGAAAACCCAGATTTTATCTACCCTCCAAATTCCACCATAAGAACACAAGTAAAGTTCTTGGGGGATAATTGCCTTGGGGGCGGGGGCAGGAGGGAGGACTTGACGTTACTTGGGACAGGAGCCCTGAGCTTGGGGAACAGGTGCAATGGAGGGGGAGTGACACAGATATACAGGGTCCCCTCCCTTTTTCCTTTTCATTCCTGAGATACGACCTCGACAGACCCCTCAGCAGATCGAGACTGGGGGTAAGCCTGGCTCATAACACAGGTCACAGCAGCATATATGTAAAAAGTAAAAAGACCCAGAAAGGAAGAGAGAAGAACTGGAAGCCAGAATATCAAGGCAGAAAGGACCGTGAAGAATGAGTATAATAGGAGGTATATAAAACCAGGGAACCACCTGGTAGTTTCGACAGTAAAAATATTGGGCCTGCTTGGCACTGGCAAGCAGTGTCCTTCAGTCATTCCCGGGAAAGGTCTTCAATCTTCTCTAGCACCAGAAATTGACCAACGATCACACGGTCCTCCCCCCTATTCCCTGGTCTGTTTTATGCTATTTGCCCTCTTTTTGGCAGAAGAGTCACTGTCCTTGTAAAGCTTTTTAAATCAATAAAGTCAGTGGCCTTCAAAACAAGAACAAAAACAAAAAAACTGGGCCTCTACTGAGCCACAGACACACACACAAAACAACTACCTTGATTCTTACTTTGCAGTAATTGAGTAATTGTAGCTAGTTCTTCCAAGCATAGTCAAGTCTCAGTAGCATTAGACAATAACCATATTTCAGTGGCCAAATGTAAACACTATGTTAGAAAAAAGAAAGGCTTACATCTTGTCCATTAACGCCTGACAAACCTGGATCTCCTTTCTCTCCTGGTTCACCCTAGAAAGAAACAATTTATACAGTGAAAAATGTTATATCTGCAGATCTTTACTAAGAGAAAATAAAAGAGTTACATTGCTTGGGTATTTATAACAACATGATTACTTTGCTAATCCCTTGAAAGAAACATTTATTAGAAAACAATTCTGAGTCCTAAAACCAAAAAGAAGTTTAAAGGTTCAAAGAAAAGCTGCATAAAAATTATTAAAGTGTATAAATAGAACAAGGATTCTTTTATTTTTTTCCTACAAGCAACAAAGAATTTTCTGGAGGGCGATTTGGTAATATATAACAAGGGTATTAAATACGTCCATTTCACTGGGACCAGTGATTTCACTGCTGAGAATGAATCCCAAGAAAATAAACAGGGATGAATAGTTTTAGCACTAAGATGTACAGCGCAGTGCTATTCATAGTAGTAAAAACAGAAACAGTCTAAATGTCCAGTAATAGGGAACTGGCTAAATTATAGCATAGAGATATAATGGAATATGCTCCAACCATTACAATCATGTTTATGAATTTTAGTTTATACTATAGGAAAGCTCTCATGATATAAAAAGATACAATTATTTAACAAATTTAGTGAATAAATGTTAATGAATACCTGTTTTTATTACTGTAAATCTACAATGTTCATAATGGCCACTAATAACATTGATGACACATCTCATAGTTGCCTGTATTTTTGCTTGATACTATCTGAAAGGTATATGCTTTTATTGGTATACCCTGCATATCTATGGTGGGCTTTTCAGGTGGCACAGTGGTAAAGAATTCGCCTGCCAGTGCAGCAGATGCAGGAGATGTGGGTTTAATCTCTAGGTTAGAAATATTGCCTGTTGGAGGAAATAGCAACCCACTAGGTTAAAGCATCTGCCTGCAACACGGGAGACCTGGGTTTGATCCCTGGGTCGGGAAGATACCCTGGAGAAGGAAATGGCAACCCACTCCAGTATTCTTGCTTGGAGAATCCCATGGACGGAGGAGCCTGGTAGGCTACATTAGTCCATGGGGTTGCAAAGAGTCGGACACGACTGAGCGACTTCACTTTCCAGTGTTTTTGCCTGGAAAATTCCATGGACAGAGGAGCCTGGCAAGCTACAGTTCATGGGGTCACAGGGAGTCAGACACAACTGAGTGGCTGAGCATGCATAATGCATATCTATGGTAGAATTAAAACAAAAAAAAATTTAAGTCTGTCTACCTAATCATCCACCTATCTACCTGTGTCTAAATCTACCTATGAGTCTCAGAAGAACTAATGAAAGAAAACAAATCAGAAAAATAAAAGTAAATAATCTATGCATTCTATGACTATGGACAATTTTATTTTCTTCAGTATATTCGATGTTTTTCAATTCTTAAAATAAGCATGTATTATGAGTATAATTTGCAAAGTGTTTAAAAATAGGAGAATATGCTGTGTGTAGAAAGAACCCATTCATCCCTAAGTGCATCACACATTCCTCTCTGTGTGTGAAGTAGTAACAGTAGCAGTAGCAGTAATATTAATAGTTATCTCTGCTTTGTGCCACTAGGGTGATTTTTATTCTCTTCTTTATATATTCTTCTGCTCTTTGTTTTTTAAGACAATAAACATTATTATTTTTATCTGCAAGAAAAGAAAAGCAAGCACTTCCTGGGCCAAGATGGTGAAGCAGGAAGACCCTGAACTTACCTGCTTTCCCAGATACACCAGAATCACAACTATTTATAGAACACCTACCAATGAAAACTAACAGAAGGGCTCTTCTACAACTAGAGATATAAAGAGAGAACCATAATGACAGGTAGGGGGAATGGAGAAGGGAGATGATGTACAGTCAAATCTTATACCCGAGGTGGGCAACCCACAAAGGGGAGAATAGTTACAGTTGCAGAAGTTCTCCCAAGAGGCAAGGGATCCAAGCCCTGGGATCCTGCACTGGAAAGATGAGCCCCTAAAATATTTGGCTTTGAAGGCTAGTGGGGATCACTTTCAGGAGACCCACAGGGCTGTGGGAAGTAGAGACTCTGCACTTAAAGGGCACACACAAAGTCTCACATGATCTAGCACCCAGGATGGAAGCAGTAATTTGAAAGGAGCCTGAAGCAGACCCACCTGCTGATCTTGGGGAGTCTCTCAGAGAATAAGGAGGCAGGCAGACCTCACCCTGGGGACACAGACACTGGCAGCAGCCATGACGGGCAGCTCATTCTACCGTGTGGACACTGGTGCTGACAAGTACAGCTCTGGAATCCTTTCTAGCTTATTAGCCCTAGAACCCAGACCTGCACTAACTCGACAACCTGTAGATGCCAGTGCTGGGATGTCTTAGAACAAACAACTAATTGGGTGAGGACAGAGCTCATAAGGAAGCAGACTGCCTTAAGACTCCCTGGATTTTATTGTTGTTGTTGTCAAGGCAAGGATAAGACTTGATTCAGAAAACTGTCTGAAGACGGCAGACTAATGTCGCACAATAACCCTCTGTTGGGGTCTGAATGCCAGGTTCTTTTACAGAACCAAAGAAAGAAGCAGTGAGGAACTAAAGTCAAAAGGCAGAGTAGAGAGGGACAGGTGATGGGGAAAGAAAATAAGACTCCCTGGTCTTAACCTGAGCCCACAGATGCCCCTGGATACATCCCTGCCGACCAGGGGACTGAGGATCCAGTTCACACACTAGTGCGCACACACTGGACCTGGGATGTCCAGGCCGCTGTAGCCAGAGACCTATGGCCTGGGCCTACCATCCAGCCTGCTCTAGATTCAGTGCCAGCCTCCCCTACCAGTAGGCAGGCGCCAGTTACAGGACACCCTGGGATTCAACTCCACTCAACAGATGACCAACATGAGCTTTGAGACACCTTGGGCCATTCAGCCAGCTGTCCTGGGACCTGACACCACTCATCACTAGGCTGAGACAAGCTTCAGAACACCACAGACTCTGCAGCTAGCTATGTCAGGAATCAGGTTCTTCTACTAGTGGTCCCAAAGCAGCTCTGGAACCCCTGGGCTCTGCACCTAGAGACCCCAGGACCTGGCTCTGCTGGCCAGTTCCAAGAGATACAAATCACTATGGGTAAAACAGAAAAGCAACATGAAAGCAGTGTACAGTACAGGGAAATATAGCCATTATTTTGTGATAACTTTGGAGAGAAAATCATCTGCAAAAATACTGAATCACTGGGCTTCCCTGGTGGTTCAGAGGTTAAAGCGTCTGCCTGCAATGTGGGAGACATGGATTTGATCCCTGGGGTGGGAAGATCCCCTGGAGAAAGAAATGGCAATCCACTCCAGTATTCTTGCCTGGAGAATCCCATGGACGGAGGAGCCTGGTGGGCTACAGTCCACGGGGTTGCAAAGAGTCGGACACGGCTGAGCAACTTCACTTTCACTTTTAATGTATTACACCTGAAACTAATAAAATATTGTAAATCAACTACACTTAAATTAACAAAAAGGAAAGCTGGAGTAGCAATAATTTTTCATACACAATAGATTTTAAAACTGTAAACAAGAGACAAAGAAGATCATTACTTAATGACCAAGGACTCAATCTAAAAAGATATAACAATTGTAAATATATATTAACTCAACACAGTAACGCTTCTATACATAAAACAGGTGTTAACAGACAATGAAGAATTGTAACCAACACAATAATAGTAGGAGGACATTACCATCCCACATACATCAATGGGCAGATCATTCACACAGAACATCAATGAGGCCTTAAGTGACATATTAGATCAGATGAGTTAAATATATCAACACTTCAGATAAAAACAAAGGTTGCTTCCATGTCCTGGCTATTATAAACAGTGCTGCGATGAACATTGGGGTGCACGTGTCTCTTTCAGATCTGGTTTCCTCAGTATGTATGCCCAGAAGTGGGATTGCTGGGTCATATGGCAGTTCTATTTCCAGTTTTTTAAGAAATCTCCACACTGTTTTCCATAGCGGCTGTACTAGTTTGCATTCCCACCAACAGTGTAAGAGGGTTCCCTTTTCTCCACACCCTCTCCAGCATTTATTGCTTGTAGACTTTTGGATAGCAGCCATCCTGACTGGCGTGTAATGGTACCTCATTGTGGTTTTGATTTGCATTTCTCTAATAATGAGTGATGTTGAGCATCTTTTCATGTGTTTGTTAGCCATCTGTATGTCTTCTTTGGAGAAATGTCTGTTTAGTTCTTTGGCCCATTTTTTGATTGGGTCATTTATTTTTCTGGAATTGAGCTGCAGGAGTTGCTTGTATATTTTTGAGATTAATCCTTTGTCTGTTTCTTCATTTGCTATTATTTTCTCCCAATCTGAGGGCTGTCTTTTCACCTTACTTATAGTTTCCTTTGTAGTGCAAAAGCTTTTAAGTTTCATTAGGTCCCATTTGTTTAGTTTTGCTTTTATTTCCAATATTCTGGGAGGTGGGTCATAGAGGATCTTGCTGTGGTTTATGTCGGAGAGTGTTTTGCCTATGTTCTCCTCTAGGAGTTTTATAGTTTCCTAGATGCCCATCAGCAGATGAATGGATAAGGAAGCTGTGGTATATATACACCATGGAATATTACTCAGCCATTAAAAAGAATTCATTTGAACCAGTCCTAATGAGATGGATGAAGCTGGAGCCCCTTCTACAGAGTGAAGTAAGCCAGAAAGATAAAGAACATTACAGCATACTATCACATATATATGGAATTTAGAAAGATGGTAACGATAACCCTATATGCAAAACAGAAAAAGAGACACAGAAATACAGAAGAGACTTTTGAACTCTGTGGGAGAATGTGAGGGTGGGATATTTCAAAAGAACAGCATGTATACTATCTATGGTGAAACAGATCACCAGCCCAGGTGGGATGCATGAGACAAGTGCTCCAGCCTGGTGCACTGGGAGGACTCGGGGGAATCGGGTGGAGAGGGAGGTGGGAGCGGGGATCGGGATGGGGAATACGTGTAAATCCATGGCTGATTCATATCAATGTATGACAAAACCCACTGAAATGTTGTGAAGTGATTGGCCTCCAACTAATAAAAAAAAAAAAAAGATTAAAAAAAAAAAAAAAACAAAGGAATGTACATTATTTTCAAGTGCACATGGAACATTCTCCAGGATAAATCACATTCTAGGCCACAAAACAAGTCTCAATTTTAAGAAGGCTGAAATTATATCAGTCATCTTTTCTGACCAGAATAGTCTAAGATTAGCAATCAACTGCAAGAAAAAAATTCAAAAAATCCCCACAAACACACAGAGGCTAAACAATATGCTACTAAACAACCAATGAATCCCTGAGTAAATCTGAGAATAAATCAAAAATTAAATGGAAAAAAATGAAAACACAGTAATTCAAAAACCTATGGGATGAAGCAAAAGCAGTTCTAAGAGTGAAGCTTATAGTGATATGCAAGACTACTTCAGGAAACCAGAAAAATCTCAAATAACCAATCTAACCTTATATCTAAAGGAACTGAAAAAAGAAAAGTGACCAGAATCCAAAATTACTAGAAAAAAAACCCATAAAGATCAGAGAAGAAATAAATGAAATAGACAAACAATATAAAATAATAGAAAATATCAATGAAATCACAGCTGGTTCTTTGAAAAGATAAATAAAATTGATAAACCTTTGGCCATACTCATCACAAAAAAAGGGAAGGGGAGTCTAAATCAATAAAATCAGAAATGGAAAAGGAGAGGTTACAACCAATACCACTGAAATACAAAGGACAATAAAAGATCACTCTGAACAACTATATGCCAATAAGATGGAAATGCTAGAAGAAATGGACAAATTCTGAGAAATGTATAATCTCTCAACCAGGAAGAAATACTAAATATGAACAGACTAATTACCAGTAACAAAACTGAATCAGTAACAAAACAAAACTCAAGTCAAGGACCAAATAGCTTCACAGGTGAATTCTACCAACGATTTTGAGAAGAGTTAATATCTATCCTTTTCAAATTATTCTAAAAAATTTAGAGGAAGGAAAACTCCCAAACTCATTTCACAAATCTAGCATCACTAGACAAAAATATCACAAAAAAGAAAAAACTATATACTAATATCACTGATGCTAAAATCATTAATAAAATAGCAAACTGCATCCAAAAATAGATCAAAAGGATCATATATCATGATCAAGTGGAATTTACCCCAGGCACACAAGAATATTTCAATATTTGCAAGTCAGTACGATACACCACAATAACAAAGTGAAAAATAGAAGTCATATAATCATCTCAATAGATACAGAAAAGATTTTTCAAAATTCAACACCCATTTATGACAAAAACTCTCCACAAAGTGGGTAGTGAGGGAACATACTTCAACATAATGAAAGCCATATAAAATAGGCCCATAGCTCACATCATAATCAAGAGGGAAAAGCTGAAAACATTTTCTCCAAGATCAGAAACATGCCAAGGATGTCTTTTATCAGCACTTAAAGTCAAATAGTATTAGAAGTCCTACCCATAGCAATCAGACAGAAAAATAAATAAAATCATCCAAATTAGAAAGGGAGAAGTTAAACTGTCACTTTTGCACATGATATGATACACAGAAAACCCTAAAGACACAGCCAAAAATCTACTAGAGCTCATCAATGAATTCAGTAAAATTGAAGGATACAAAATTAATATACAGAAATCTGCTGCATTTCTATACACTAATACCTATGACAAGAAGACCAAATTTTCCAGACTAGAAGATCTAACCCTCAAATTTATATAGAATCTGAAATGACCCCAAATTGCCAAAGAAATCTTGAAAAAAAAAAACAAAGCTATAGGTACCACATTCCCTGACTTCAGACTATTCTATAAATCTACAATAATCAAAACAGCATGGCACTGGCACAAAAGACAGACATAGGGAGAAATGAAACAGGAAAGAAAGCCCAAAAATAAAGCCATAAACCTATGCTCAATTAATCTCTGACAAAGGAGGCAGGAATATATAATGGAGAAAAGACAGTCTCTTCAGTAAGTGGTGCTCAGTAAACTGGATATGTAAAAGGATAAAGTTAGGACATTTTCTCATATTATATAAACTCAAAATACTATACACAGAAAACCCTAAAGACATCATCAAAAATCTACTAGAGCTCATCAATAAATTCAATAAAAGTGCAGGATACAAAATTAATATACAGAAATCTGCTTCATTTCTATACACTAATGAACTATCAGGAAAATGGGTTTAAAGCCTAAATGTAAGTCTGGAAACCATGAAATTCTAGAAGAAAACATAGAACACTGACATAAATAGTAGCAAAGTTTGCACGGATCTGTCTCCTAAGGCAAAGGAAACAAAAGCAGAAAGTGAACTAACTGGAACTAATTAAACATAAAAACTTTTGCACAGCAACAAAAGCAAAAAGATGGCTTAATGAATGGGGAAAATGATATGACCGATAATGGGTTAATATCCAAAATACATAACCAGTTCATATAACTCAACAGCAAAAAAAAAACCCAAAAAACAAAATGAGCAATTCAGTTAAAAATGGACAGAAGAGTGAACATTTTTCCAAAGAAGACAAACAGATATACATCAGTCAAGAAAAAAAAAAAATGCTTAATACTGTAATCTTCAGAAAAATGACAGTCAAAAATACAATAAGATATCACCTCACACCTGTGAGAATAGTTATCATCTAGCAGACCCCAAATGATAAATGTTGGCAAGGATTTGTAGAAAAAAGAGCTGTTTTACATTGTTGGGGAGAATGCAAATTTGTGTAGTCACTGTGAAAAACAGTATAGAGGTTGTTAAAAAAAAACTAAAAATAAAACTACCATATGACCCAGAAATTCCACTGCTGGGCATCTATCCAAAGAAAACAAGAACACTAATTTGAGAATGTATCATGCACCCCAATGTTCACATTATTATTTACAATGGCCAAGATATGGAAATAATCTAAGTGTCCATGAACAGACAAATAGATAAAGAGGATGTGGTGCACACACACACAGACACACAGACCACACACACAATGGAATACTACTCAGCCATAAAACGAATGACATTCTGCTACGTGCAACAATATGTAGAGATCTTGAGGGCACTATGCTTAATGAAATAAGTTAGACAAAAGACAAATACTCTGTGTTGTCACTTACATGTGGATTCTAAAACATAAATTGAATGAATATAAAAAAATAGAAACAGATTCATAAAGATAGAAAGCAAACTAATGGTTATCAGTGGAGCGGGGAAAGGGCGAGATAGAGATATGAGATTAAGAGGTACAAACTACCTCTTAGAATAGAATAAATAAATTACAAGAATATACTATACAGAAAGGAATACATAGCCATTATTTTGTAGTAACCTTAAATGGAGTATACTCTAAAAAAATACTGAATCACTATGTTGTACACCTGAAACTAATGTAATACTAAAAATCAATTCTACTTCAATTAAAAAAGCAAGCACTTGATTTTAAGATATAATATTTTAAATATTCAACAAGTAGAAATACACAGGTGCAGTCCCAATTAAGCGGCGATAACAAACAGCACCCCAAAATGTGCCACTTGGGAATGTGGACTCTTTTATGCTAAAGGCAATTAAGACACCATAACTCTCAGGAACATCTTTGTTCTCTCCCTTAATTGCCTAAAAGAATTTAATAGGGGGCTTGGCCCAGAAACGGAGCTCCTACCAGAGCTCACCTTTTATCCAAAGACTTAACTGCATGGCAGGCAAACATCTGATTACCACACACATGCCCTTCTCATCCTGTGAGTTGTCTTCTCTCTGAAGCCTGGCCCATCACACTCCTTAGCTCTCAGGACAGATAAACCTCAGCTAAACTTTAGGTGTCATATTTTTATAGGGCTCTTGTACTAAAACTTTTTCTCCTCTTAATTTGTCTTTTGTTGATTTAATTATTAGACCAAAGACCAAGAAGTGAAGAAGGGAAAAATGTTTGACCACTGAACAATCATCTAAGACTATGTATGATTACCATATTGAAAATGCAATAAATGAAACATAAAATAATTTGGTTATACTTGGAATATAAGAAATACATATTATATATAAGGTAAACAAAAGGCCACACAGACACAGTCAGTGAAATAGGGTTAAGTTAGAATGAAACTGAAGATGTTGAACTGGAAATGGAGGGTAAAGAGATGCCTATAGAGTGGTTTCTCCAGGATGGCAGCCACTGGCCACACATGGCTATTTAATAAAATTTAAAATTCAGTTTTTCAGTTACCCTAGCCACATTTCAAGCGCTCAGTAGTGCTGACTATATTGGACTGTGCAGGTTAAAATACTTACATCACCATAGAAAATTCCACTGGACTATGCTAATCCAGAGAGTGGCATATATGACAGAAAATAAAATGGGAATTAAGAGCTTCAGAAATACCCAGAAGAAAATATTTAGTAAGAGGATCCAAAACAACACATGTCTACATATTGATATAAAATGTGTTCAGTATAAGTTAATACAGTGAAATTTTTGACACTAGAAGACAAATATAATTCCATAGATATAATCATCAACTTACAGATGCAACTAAAAAATAAATACAGTCTTTATTCAAAATTAAAGACTCTGATAGAAAACATAAGCAATTCTATATACTAAAGAGATAAGTGTCTATGAGAAAACCTTCAACTTGACAGTAGTAAAAGTTAAATAACAGTAATAATATGAACAATAATATAGAGAACAGAGTTGATATTCTGATGGGGTTTACATTGCATGGGAAGAGGACAAGAGATATGCCAGGCAGCTAAAGAAGAAATGTGCCACTTCAGATTGACATGACATGACATTGAAGTCGCTCAGTCATGTCCGACTCTTTGCGACCCCATGGACTATAGCCTACCAGGCTCCTCCATCCATGGAATTTTCCAGGCAAGAGTACTGGAGTGGGTTGCCAGTTCCTTTTCCAGGAGATCTTCCTGACCCAGGCATCGAACCTGGGTCTCCCGCATTGTAGGCAGACGCTTTACCATCTGAGCCACCAGGGAAGTCCTTCAGATTAATCAGTGGCAAAAATTGGCAATGAATTTTTAAAGTATTATTTTTAATGTAAAAACTAAGTATATAGTTATACTTAGGGGGCCACTGTGATCAAGTAAGGTTCATAAAAAAGTCATTTACTTGACTATTATCATTGCTACCAACGTTTCTATAATGTTTACTATGGACCAAGCACTGCTTTAAGCATCCTGCAATTCCATGACAATCTAGAGTACAGATACAATTGCTACCCTCATTTTACAGAAAGGAACTGAAAACAGAGAGGTTAAGTAACTTGCCCAAGGTCACACAACTTAAAAGGGGTAGGATCCCAATTCAGCCCAGGCCCCACAGCCTGTGCTCTAAAACTAATAAACCCATTCATTTTCAAACAGACCAGGGAAAACTGAAATCTGGGTTTCTGCAAAGCAGGAGGCAAAGTCTCTGACAGTGCCTCCCACAGGCACCAGCCAGCTAACATCACTACTGAGCTTGGAACTGGCAAAGGTCTCTCTCCTCTCCTCCCTCTTACCAAGTTCTCTTAATCTCGGCATTATTGACAATTCTTCCTCGTGGGGGCTGTCCTGTACGTTACAGGATGTTTAGCATCATCCTGGCCTCCTTTCACTAGAAGCCAGTAGCCAGTCTCTTCTACACCCTCTCTGTCCTCAGTCTTGACAAAAAAATGTCTCCAGATATTGCCAAATTTCACACGGACGGTGAAACTGTTTCCACCTGAGAGCTACTGATATGTGTTATGAATATATATGTATATATAAAACAGATTCATGATATGAAATGTTACAGTAGACTGAAACAATATGCTATAATAACACCATGGACTTGATTAGGAGTAACTGTGCAAACTTGCATTAAAGTTAATTCTGGATGGGTCAGAGAGCCCACTTAAAACAAAAATATTAAAGGAGCAGAGGGAAATATAAGTGAGCTCATGGTGAGTAAGGTGTCTAGGTGTAGAGACAAAAGAAGACATTCATAAGAAAAAATAACGTATTTTACAAAATACTAATTACAACCTTGTAAGGCAAAAATATAAACTAAAGGGTAAATGACAAAATGGGAAAAATGGAAAAAGCCTCATATGATGGCTTAAAGTTTAACATCATTAGTACACAGAGGTTTTATAATTCATAAGAAAAACAATGATATACCAACTGGAAGGTGAGCAAAGGACACATCAGGCAACTACCCACAAGGAATACAGAAGAAATGCTAAATGACAGTTGTGAATATTTTAACAGGTACTAATTCAACAGGTTACATATTGGGACTAAGTGAGCTCTAAAGCTTCTTTATTGCAAATTCTATCATTCTTTGAAAGCAGTGGGAGTTCTACATCCAGACAGAAAAAAAAAAAGATATTCAAGAATTGCATACTTAATAAATCCCAAACAAAAGAAAGTTGACAATAGTAACCAGCTGTTCCTTTTTTCCTCCATTGAGAAGAAAATGAGTGAAAACAAAACTGTGGCTTTAATAAGCTAGAATTAAAGAAAACTTATTTGACACCAGAGGTTGTTAGACTGCAGTTCCATTTATATTTTTTCTCAGTGTTTAGATAAGTTCAAAAGCAGAAAAGATTCAAGAACAAAACCAACTGAACATCTCGGGAGATTTCTTTGAAAATACAATAAATCATTCTAATCTGACAAAACTTAAATATGATCCCAACCAAAGGAAAGAAGATAAATGAAAATTAGATTACATTAAAATTTTTCCAATACCCATTCTTTGATGAAAGTATTTTCAAAACTATACCAAAATTTATGAAATAATACCTTTTGCAGCAACATGGATGGACCTAGAGATTATCATAATAAGTGAATTAAGTCAAAGACAAGTATCATATATCACCTACATGTGGAATCTTTAAAAATGATGCAAATGAACTTATGTACAAAACAGAAATAGACTCACTATTCTAGAAAATAAACTTATGGTTACCAGAGAGGAAAGAACAGCGAGGGATAAATTAGGAGTTTGGGATTAACATGTACAAACTCACTACATATAAAGAGACAAACAACAAGGACCTACTGTATAGAACATAAAACTATATTCAATACCTTGTAAAAATTTGGAAAAGACTCTGAAAAAGGATATATATATATATAAATATATACATATGTATATATAATATTCTTTTTGCCAACCCAATATATATATATATATATATATCATATATATATATATAAAACCAAATGAAATTTGATTGGCCAAAGATTTCATTTGGTTTTTCCATAAGATGCAATGCCGAAGTATGTTCAAACTGCGGCACAACCTCACTCATCTCACACGCTAGCAAAGTAATGCTCAAAATTCTCCAAGCCAGGCTTCAACAATACGTGAACTATGAACTTGCAGAGGTTCAAGCTGGATTTAGAATAGGCAGAGGAACCAGAGATCAAATTTCCAACATCCATTGGATCATCAAAAAAGCAACAGAATTCCAGAAAAAAAACATCTACTTCTGCTTTATTGATTACACCAAATCCTTTGACTGTGTATATCAAAACAAACTGTGGAAAATTCTTCAAGAGGTGGGAATACCAGACCACCTTACATGTCTCCTGAGAAATCTGTATGCATGTCGAGAAGCAACAGCTAGAACCAGACATGGAACAACGGACTGGTTCCAAATTCGGAAAGGAGTACGCCAAGGCTGTATACTGTCACCCTGCTTATTTAACTTGCATGCAGAGCACATCATACAAATTCTGGGCTGGATGAAGTACAAGCTGTAATAAAGATTGCTGGGAGAAATATCAATAACCTCAGATTAGTAGATGACACCACCCTTATGGCAGAAAGTGAAGAGGAACTAAAGAGCCTCTTGATGAAAGTGAAAGAGGAGAGTGAAAAAGCTGGCTTAAAACTCGACAGTCAAAAACCTAAGATCATGGCACTTCATTGCAAATAGATAGGGAAACAATGGAAACAGTGACAGACTTTGTTTTCTTAGGCTCCAAAATCACTGCAGCCATGAAATTAAAAGATACTTCCTCCTTGGAAGAAAGTGAAGTGAAGTGAAAGTTGCTCAGTCGGATCCAACTCTTTGCGACTCCATGGACTGTGCAGTCCATGGAATTCTCCAGGCCAGAATACTGGAGTGGGTAGCCTCTCCCTTCTCCAGAGGATCTTTCTGAGCCAGCAATTGAACCGGGGTCTCCTGCATTGCGGGCGGATTCTTTACCAACTAAGCCTAGACAACATATTAAAAAGCAGAGATATTACTTTCCCAACAAAGGTCCACATAGTCAAAGCTCTGGTTTTTCCAGTAGTCATGTATGTATGTGAGGGTTGGACCACAAAGAAAGCTGAGTGCTGAAGAATTGATGCTTTTGAACTGTGGTGTTGGAGAAGACTCTTGAGAGTCCCTTGAACTGCAGGGAGATCCAACCAGTCCATCCTAAAGGAGATCAGTTCTGAATATTCATTGGAAGGACTGATGCTGAAGCTGAAATTCCAATACTTTGGCCACCTGATGGGAAGAACCGACTCATTGGAAAAGACCCTAATGCTGGGAAAGATTGAGGGCAGGAGGAGAAGGGGACAACAGAGGATGAGATGGTTGGATGGCATCACCGACTCAATGGACGTGAGTTTGAGCAAGCTCCTGGAGTTGGTGATGGACAGGGAAGCCTGGCGTGCTGCAGTCCCTGGGATCGCAAAGAGTCAGACATGTCTGAGCAACTGAACTAAGTAGCACTTAGTTGTTTTTAACTTAACTCAAAACAATTTTGTTAGATTGTATTGTGACAGTTGTCACATCAGTGTGCCTTTTAAAAATAACTTACCAAAATTGGTGAATTTTTGTATAGCCATTTTAATACTGAAGATGGAAGGAAAAAAGCAACATTCTGGCATACTATGCTTTATTATTTCAAGAAAGGTAAGAATGCAACTGAAATGCAAAAAAAAAAAAATTGTGCAGTGTATGGAGATGGTGCTGTGACTAAACAAAGGCATCAAAAGTGGTCTGTGAATTCATGCTGGCAATTTCCCACTGGACGATGCGCCAAGGTCAGGGAGACCGATTGTAGCTGATAGTGAACATATCAAGACTCGAGAACAATCAATGCAGACATATGTGGGAGACAGCTGGCATACTCAAGATAGCCAAATAAAATGTTGAAAGTAATTTACACCAGCTTGGTTATGTTATCCATTTTGGGTTCCACATAAGTAAAGGGGGAAAAGGAACCTTCTTGATCATATTTTTCCATGTGGTTCTCTGCTGAAATATAAAGAAAATATTCCATTTTAAAAACAAACTGTGATGGGCAATGAAAAGTGGATACTGTACAATAATATGGAACTGAAGAGATCACAGGGAAAGTGAAATAAATCACCACCAACCACACCAAAGGCTGGTCTTCATCCAAAGAAGGTGATGGTATGTATAAGATGGGATTAGAAGGGAGTTCTCTATTATGGGCTCCCTCCAGAAAACTAAAAGTTTAATTCCAAGAAGTACTGCTCCCAATTAGACCAACCGAAAGCAACACTTGACAAAACGCGTCCAGAATTAGTCAACAGAAAATGCATAATCTTCCATCTGGATTATGCAAGACCTCATGTCTCTCTGATGAGCAGTAAAAATGGTTACAGCTTGGCGGAAGTTCTGACTCATCCACTGTATTCAACAGACACTGCACCTTTGAATGTTCATTTATTTCAGTCTTTACAAGATTCTCTTATGGAAAAAATTCAATTCCCTGGAAGGGCTTCTGTAAAACATCTATAACAGATTTTTTCTCAAAAAGAGAAGAAGTTTTGGGAAGAAGGAATTATGAAGTTGCCTGAAAAATGGAAGAAGGCAGCGGAACAAAGCAGTTTACACTGTTCAGTAAGGTTCTTGGTGAAAATGAAAAACGGGTCTTTTATTTTCACTTAAAACTTGAAGGAACTTTTTGGGCACCCAAATACACACACACACACACAGAGGGCTTCCGAATACACTCCCACCCCCACCCCCCCCCACCCCCCCCCAACACACACTGGGTTTCCCTGGTGGTTCAGCCGTTAAAGAATCCGCCTGCAATGCAGGAGACCTGGTTTCAATCCCTGGGTTGAGAAGATCCCCTGGAGAAGGGAAAGGCTGCCCACTCCAGTATTCTGGCCTGGAGAATTCCATGGACTGTATAGACCAGGGGGTCACAAAGAGTTGGACACAACTGAGCAACTTTTACTTCAATACATACACACACACACACACACACACACACACCCATAACTGAATCACTTTGCTATACATCTGAAGCTAACATAATATTGTAAATTAACTATAATTCAATTTAAAAAAATTGAAAAAAAAGATACCAAAACTTAACGTACTTTGAAACAAAATTGCAGTGTGGTGCCAAAATATTGCATTCAGGTAAGTAGTGAAGCTCTCTTAGAGTTTGAATTAATCTGTTATTATCCACAATGCAGATAGTTATTAATGCTACTGATATTTTAATAGATAGTAGCAATATTGCACTAACTTCCATTCTATGTGCTTTACTATTTGCCAGGCTCTGTGCCAAGCACTTTACATAGAAAGGGCTCGTGTTAATTCTAGAAGTAACTCTTCAAGTTGGCACGTTCTCATCGCCTTTTATTAATGACAAATCAACAGCTAACAGGACAAATGTAAATTTCACACAGCTGAAGAGCTCCTCCTATCATCCCAAGTTATTTGCTCAGTTACTTTAATTTCATGGGGATTTCATTCACTTGCTATAATTTACCTTGTACCACATGCCCTGGGCTCAGCTCTCAGCTGAAGCTGACTTCAGTTCCTATGGACTCCTAGATGCTGTCAACATATAAGGGGGTCGGGGGATTTAAGACCCCTTGAAGTAATCCTCTAGCAAAGACTAACAGGAGTCAGTAGATTAATGTGTCAACCCCTCAGGGGTCCCCAGCAAGACTTAGCCTCAGTTGCCTACAATGATAAGCAGCTAAAAATGCGCATTTTTTATGATCTATTTCTTGTTTCCTGACTTATTCTCCCCATCCCCTTATTCCTGTTTCTTGAGATCCCTCTTAAATAAACTACCTGCTTCTAAGAACTCAAGTGAGAAAAATGTCTGTTAGCCCACAATGTCTTCATTTTTGCCTGCATCCATGATCTCTCACTTCAATTGCTGTTACCACCACTCTGAACACACTTGTTCTGGTCCCTCTGCCAGAGCCATCCTCAGTGAGTCCAACTGTCCACCTTCTCTCATGTTCTTTGGCTGTTGACTAATCCTAGAGAGTGTCACACAACTGGGCAGATAAGTGCCACCATAAAGCCATGATCACTAACCTCATTCTAGGTCCTTAAACTACTGCTTCCTTCAAACCCTTGGTATGAAGACTCCTGCTCTTCCTCTTCCATGGCCATGCTTCCTACAGAGAAAACAGAGGCTGCCACACAAGGGTTCCCTTAATGCCTTGAAACCTATGAATTCACTTACATCTATACTGTCCTTTCCTCTATTCTAAAGCATGAAGAATCCTTTCACCCTCTGTTCCACCCTCTTGGTTCTGTTGAAATATGCTATTGAATCTTCTGTTAAAACAAAAATCTCTCAATTCCCTCTCTCCTGTCAGTTTCTGCTTCATCTGCTCCTTCCATTTCCAGATAAACTTCTGGAAACAGGCTCCCATACTTCCTGTCTTCATTTTGTTACCTCTCACTCACTTTGCAGGCCACTCCAGACTGACTTGGAACCTCCCTGCCGCTCAAAAACCACTCATGCTAAGGTCTTGTGTGACCACTGAATACCTTTCAGTCTTTTTCCTCCTTCGATCCATCAGTAGCATTTGACACATTTTTTTTAGCTTTTATTTATTTTGATACATTTTTAACCAGCTTATTTGCTAGTGAGACACTATATTCCTTTCATTGTTATTCTACTTCTGTAGCCACATTTTCTTTTTTTGCTGCATCGTCTGAATACTGCTATCCTACAGGGATCTGTATAAAACAGCTTCTTCTGCTTTCCTTTTCAGCAGACTTTCCTGTGTCATCTCTACTTTTATAGCTAGAGTCATCTAGATGTTGATGAGCCTCAAATTTCTACTTACAGGCTAAACATCTTTTTAATAGTTTTATTAAGGTATAATTTATATACCATAATATTGACATGCTTTATAGGTACAGCTGGTTGAGTTTTTGTGAATTTATATATTTCTGCAAGCATCACCACAGTTCAGAATTAAAAATGCCCTCATGCAGAAAAGTTCTCCTGTCCCCATTTGTAGTCAGTTGCCCCTCACAGCTGCAGCTGAGGCAACCACCGACTTGATTTTAGTCTACAGTTTTGCCTGCTTCCTAGAAATTTCATATAATAGAACAACACAACATGGAGTCTTTTTATTTTCAGTCTGGCTTCTTTGATGCAGCATAATTCTGTTGCTACATGGGTAACTAACTACTTATGTTCTTACATTTCTTACTTACTTACATTACTTTCATTACATTACTTACATTACTTACTTACATTACTTTAATTACATTACTTACATTACATTTCTTACATTTCTTACTTACATTACTTTCTTACATTTTTTACTTCTGAGTAGTGTTCTTTGTATGCATATATCACATTTAGTTTATCCACTCACCAGTTTCCCATTTTCCAGTAATTCTAAAAAAATTCTTCTATGGACAATGGCATAAACATCTTTGTAAGACATGGGGTTTATTTCTCTTGGGCAAAAGCCTAGGTGCGTAATAGCCAGGTCACATTGCAAGTGTACATGTAACTTTTTAGGAAATTTCCAAACTAATTTCCAAAGTGCCTGTATCATTCATCAATGTAAAGGTGTCAGATTACTACTGCTTCTCACCAGTAGTTCGTATTTTCAGTCTTTTTAATTATACTCATTCTAGAGATCGCATAGAGGTATCTCACTGCTTTTCAATTGCATTTTCTCATTAATGATTTTTCATGTGCTTATTACCATTCACATTATCTTTTTCAATGTAGTGTCCATTCAAATATTTTGCTTACTTTTAATGTTTCTTTTATTATTGAGCTTCAAAAGTTTTTTGAATATTACATCTGTTGTTCAGTTGCTAAGTTTTGTCGACTCTTGGCAACCCCATGGACTGCAGCATGCCAGGCTTCCCTGTCCTTCACCACCTCCTGAAGTTTACTCAAACTCATGTCCATTGAATTGGTGATGCCATCCAACCATCTCATCCTCTGTCGTCCCCTTTTCTTCCTGCTGTCAATCTTTCCCAGCATGAGGGTCTTTTCCAATGACTTGTCTCTTCACATCAACTGGCAAAAGTATTGTACATTCACCTTCAGCATCGGCCTTTACAATGAATATTCAGGGCGAATTTCCTTTAGGATTGACTGACTTGATCTCCTTGCAGTCCAAGGGACTCTCAAGGGTCTACTCCAGCATCACAATTCAAAGGCATCAATTCTTCAGTGTTCAGGTTTCTTTATTGTCCAACTCTCACATCTGTACATGAGTATTGGAAACCACAACTTTGAATATATGGACCTTTGTTGGCAAAGTGATGTCTCTGCTTTTTAATATGCTGTCTAGGTTTGTCATAGCTTTTCTTCCAAGAAGCAAGCATCTTTTAATTTTGTGGTTGCAGTCACCATCCACAGTGATTTTGGAGCCCAAGAAAATAAAATCTGTCATTGCTTCCACATTTTCCCCCATCCATTTGTCATGAAGTGATGGGATCAGATGCAATGATCATAGTTTTTTGAATGCTGAGTTTTAAGTCAGCTTTTTTTCAATCTCCTTTCTCACCCTCATCAATTTCACCCTCTTTAATTCCTCTTGGCTTTCTGCCATGACAGCTGTATCACCTGCATATCTGAGGCTGTTGATATTTCGCCCCTCAATCTTGATTCCAGCTTGTGATTCATCTATCCTGGCATTTTGCATGTTGTAATCTTCATATAAGTTAAATACACAGTGTGACAATACACACCTTGACATACTCCTTTCCCAATTCTGAACCAGCCCATTGTTCCATGTCTGGTTCTAGCTGTTGCTTCTTGACCTGCATAAAGGTTTCTCAAGAGACAGGCTAGGTGGTCTGGTGTTCTCATCTCTTTAAGAGTTTTCCAGTTTGTTGTAATCCACACAGTCAAAAGTTTTAGTGTAGTCAATGAAGCTGAAATAAAATGTTTTTCTGGAATTCCCTTGCTTTCTCTACAATATAATGAATGCTGACAATTTTGACTTCTGGTTCTTCAGACTTTTCTAAATCTAGCTTGTACATCTGAAAGTTCTCGGTTCACATACTGCTGAAGCCTAGCTTCAAGGATTTTGAACATAACTTTGCTAGCATGTGAAATGAATGCAATTGTATAGTAGTTTGAACATTCTTTGGCATTTCCTTTCTTTGGGATTGGAATGAAAGCTGGCCTTTTCTAGTCCTGTGGCCACTGCTGAGTTTTCCAAATTTGCTGACATTTTGAGTGCAGCACTTTAACAGTATCAAGTTTTATAATTTTAAATAGCTCAGCTGGAATTCCAGCTCCTCCACTAGCTTTGTTCACAGTGATGCTTCCTAAGGACCACTTGGCTTCATACTCCAAGATGTCTGACTCTAGGTGAGTGACCACACCATCATGGTATCCAGGTCATTTTGTTGGCTCAGACAGTAAAGAATCTGCCTGCATTGCAGGAGACCCAGGTTCAATCTCTGGGTTGGGAAGATCCCCTAGAGAAGGGAATGGTTACCCACTCCAGTATTCTTGCCTGGAAAAGTCCATGAACAGAAAAGCTTGGTGGGCTACAGTCCATGGGGTCTCGAAGTGTTGGACACAATTGAGCGAATAAATAACACACTATTACATATGCATGTCATTTATCAGATATGATTAGTCAATATTTGCTCCCAGACTGTGTTTTGGCTTTTTATTTTTATAATGGCAGTTTTTAAACTTAAAAAAATTTTAACATATTCACTGAGGTATAATTGGCATACTGCACATAACAAATATATGCAATTTGATGTTTTGACATATGTATAGAACCATGAAACCATCAAAACAATTAAAATAACACCTATTTGTATGGTCTTTTTTTTTTCCATTTATTTTTATTAGTTGGAGGCTAATTACTTTACAATATTGTAGTGGTTTTTGCCATACATTGACATGAATCAGCCATGGATTTACATGTATTCCCCATCCCGATAAAATCTGTTGTTTTTGCATTTCCATAGTGACTATGTTGAGCATTTTTCCACATGTTTATTTGTGATCTCTATTATTTGAGTGGTCTACTCAAATTATTCATTCATATTAAAACTGGATTGTTTAGCTTAATTCATATATTTTGGATAAATGCTCTTCACCTTATATGTGGTTTGCAAAGATTTTATCCAGTGTGTGGTTTGTTTTTTCTTTTTTTCCCAATTATTTTTATTAGTTGGAGGCGAATTACTTTACAATATTGTAGTGGTTTTTGCCATACACTTACATGAATCAGCTGTGGATTTACATGTGTTCCCCATCCTGAAGCCCCCTCCCACCTCCCTCCCCATCCCATCCCTCTGGGTCTTCCCAGTGCACCAGCCCCGAGCGCTTGTCTCATGCATCCAACCTGGACTGGCGATCTGTTTTCATTCTCTTGGCAAAGTCTAATCAAAGACACAGTTTTAATTTTGATAAGGTCAAGCAACTTTATCTCTAATGGGTTGTCCTTTTAGTGTCATATCTCAGAATTTATAAATAAACTTATTTATAAATAAATGGATAAGTGTAATAGATAATGTGGAAGACGTGGATTAAAATTCTTCCTTTTTGACATGAATGTCTAATTGTTCCAATAGTCTTGTTGAAAAAACTATCCATTGACTGAATTGCTTTTGTAATTCTGTTGAAAGTAAGTTGTACACATATATTGGGGTCATTCTGGATTCTCCACTTTTCCATTTGTCTGTTTGTCTGCTATTACACTAACGTTACCCTTTATTGATTACTTTATCATAAATGTTGAAACCAGGGAGTTGTAGTCACTTAGTTTTGTTCCCCCCTCCCCCGAGTTGTTTATCTATACCAGGTCACTTGTATTTCTGTATGACTTTTAGATCACGTTTAATGTAATTATTGGTATGGTGAATATCCATGTGCAAAAATGAACTTCGATCCGTAATATTATGCCCTACTGAGGATTAGCTCAAATGGATTTTAGACTCAAATGTAAAACCCAAAACTATACAATTTCTAGAATAAAATATAGAAGAAATCTTTTGTGACACTGGGCTAGGAAAATGACTCTGTTTTGTGTTTGACTTCAATATCTCACTTTTTCACACATTTGTTCTTTCTTTACTGCCTCTACTTGCTCAAAAAGCACTTTTAACATAATATTTTAGTTTTATGAGTATTTAGTGTTTTTTGAGATTTTTTTTAAAAGTGGTTGTTCTATTTTACATTTGGTAATGTCAATTTCCATGTTACTCTTTCATACATCTCACTCTCTTCTCCTCTCCCCACGTCCATAAGTCTATTCTCTATGTCTGTTTCTCCATTGCTGCCCTGTAAATAAAGTCTTCAGTATGATTTTTCTAGATTCCATATATATGTGTTAGAATATGGTATTTATCTTTCTCTTTCTGACTCACTTCACTCTGTGTAATAGGTTCTAGGTTCATCCACCTCATTAGAACTGACTCAAATGTGTTCCTTTTTTATGGCTGAGTAATATTCCATTGTGTATACATACCACAGGGAGGGAGATGGGAGGGAGTTCCAAAAGGGAGGGGATATATGTGTACCTATGGCTGATTCATGTTGAGGTTTGACAGAAAACAGCAAAATTCTGTAAAACAATTATGTTCTAACACATAATATGCAAATTTAAATTATCACAATTTATTTTAGCTAATCCTTGACTTAATTTCAGTGAACTATAGCACATTTGCTCCATTTCTTCCCCCTTTCTGTTACCATTATTGTCATATATGTTATATCCGCATGTTATAAACCTAACAGTACAGTATTATAGATTTGCTTTAAAATATGCTTTTAGAAATTAATAGAAAAGGATATAAATAGATAGGTAGAAATAGCTGTACACAAAATCTTTTATGTTTACTCATATATTTGTAATTTTCAGTTGAAGCAACATGACAGTTGAATGAAAATCCAGCTTTCTTATTAAAGAACCTGAAAGCAAGCCCTGCAGTAGACTGCTGAACTGTAAAAGCAGAATTTACCCAACATCCTGAGAAAGAAAATGTAAGGGACACTCCAATGTTTCCTGAAAGTTTGAGACCTTCTGAAACTTTAAGGCAAATGAATAGTATGAATTCAGTACACACCTTCTTAGATGTAAAGCATCTCAGACAGTTGCTGAAATTATTTTAAAGCTCTAACCCTTTTCATTCCTTCTATGGACTTAAGTCCACACGTATCTGGTATCACTTATTTTATTTTTTTTTAAAAAATATTCATTCATTTTTGGCTATACTGGATCTTCGTTGCTTTGCACAGGCTTTCTCTAGTTGCAGCAAGTGGGGACTACTCTTTGCTGTGGTGTGTGGGCTTCGCGCTGCAGAGGCTTCTCTTGCTAAGCCCAGGCTCTAGGCATGCAGGCTTCAGTAGCTGGGGCACACGGGCTCAGTCACTGCAGCTTGTGGGCCTAGTTGCTCCAAGGCATGTGAAATCTTCCTGGACCAGGAATCAAACCCATGTCCCTTGTACTGGTGGGTGGATGCTCATCCACTGTGTCACCAGGGAAGTCCCGATACCATTTATTTTCAACTTGAAAGACTTTCTTCAGTAACTCTCCTAGTTGTGTTTGTTAGCAAATAATTAATTTTTGCTACTTGCCATCTTTACTTTTGCTTTCATATTTAAAATATAGTTTCACTGGATATATAATTCTTAGTTGATATTTTATTTTTGCATACATCATCTTATTGCCTTCTAGGCTACACTTTTTCTGAAGAGGTATTAGCCATTATTTTTATTGTGGTTCCACATACATGAGTTGTTTCCTGGTGCTTTCAAGATTTACTGTTTATCTTTGTTTTTCAAAAGTTTGACTATGATGTGTCCAGATGTCGTTCTTTTTGTATTTATCCTACTTTGGATTTACTGAGCTTCTTGGGTCTGTACCTTCATATTTTTCATCAAACTTGGGAAGTTTTTGACTCTTTCTTCTGGCTTGTTGATCCATTTCTCTTCCTTCTGGGATTCTCATTACATAACTGGCTTGTCTCACTGAGATCACTCCTCTGTCCAAATAGCTCAGTCATCACCCAGTGGTCTGAAAAGAGTTGTGTTCTAGCACCGCAAGCCCATAAGGCTCGCATCCTTTTCTGGTGGATGGTTTGGAGAATGCATTCAAAGCTGCAGTCCTTTTTCAAGTCTTCTTTGGACTTTTCTTTTTATTGGGTTTATTTGGATTTCTCCTACATATGCATAGAGTTTCTCAACCATCCCTCCACCTTTTATATGTATTTTATGTTTCATATAACATAATCTTGAAGAGCAAATGTTTGAACTGCAGGGGTCCACTTATATGCAATTTTTTCCCCGTGGTAAATATGTACAGTACTACAAATCTGTGGTTCACTGAATCTGTAACTGAGGAACTACAAATACAGAAGACTGACTATAAAGTTATACCAGAATTGTCAGCTGCACAGATAGCACCCCTAATACCGTCATTCAAAGGTCACTGTGTGTGTATCAGTCTAAACCCTTAACAAAATAAACTTAATATGGGAGCTATCTGATTCATTATTATCTGGTCTATTGGAATGAAGATAAATCTACTCCATATAGGAAATCAGAAACAATTAAAACACATTTCTTTTGTGAAGAAAGCTTAACAGCCTTTCTTGTTAAGGTTTAAAGGTTTCAAATAAGTTTACAACATAATTAACTTTTCAGTAATTTAAACTATTAAAATATATTGCTTTCCATTCACCATTAAGAATCAGTAAGTTAAGGAATACCATATTAAGCAAAATTCTTTTGCCTAAATGTTTCAAATTTGAAAACTAAAAGAATGCATCTGTAGTATACAGTTGACTATTGAACAGTGAGGGAGTTAGGGGCACTGATCCTCTCAGCAATGGGAAATACATGTATAACTTATAGCTGGCTCTCTATATCTGCAGATCCTCCACATCCAAGTTTCCACCTCCATGGATTCAAGCAACCAAAGATGGTGTCATATTGTAGTATTTACTGTTGAAAAACTCCTCATGTAAGTGAACCTGCACAATTTAAAGCTAACTGCATCACTAACCCACATATGCAAAGATTAATGAAAAACAGCTACAAAATAGAACTTTCCTTTTCCAAATAAGAACTTTGTTTCTAACTTAAAATATCTGTGACTTAGCATCTTAATATAGCTTACAATTGGTACCAGTTTTGCGGTTTGTTATTAGGGATAATGATGACAATAAAGATGTGACTAATTATGTCTCAACAGCATAATAAAAAGCAGAGACATTACTTTGCCAACAAACGTCCGTCTAGTCAAGGCTATGGTTTTTCCAGTAGTCATGTATGGATGTGAGAGTTGTACTATAAAGAAAGCTGAGTGCCGAAGAATTGATGCTTTTGAACTGTGGTGTTATAGAAGACTCTTGAGAGTCCCTTGGACTGCAAGGAGGTCCAACCAGTCCATCCTAAAGGAGATCAGTCCTGGGTGTTCATTGGAAGGACTGATGCTGAAGCTGAAACTCCAATACTTTGGCCACCTGATGCGAAGAACTGACTAATTTGAAAAGATTGAGGGCAGGAGGAGAAGGGGACAACAGAAGATGAGATGGTTGGATGGCATCACCGACTCAATGCACATGACTTTGGGTAAACTCTGGGGGTTGGTGATGGACAGGGAGGCCTGGCGTGCTGCAGTCCATGGGGTTGCAAAGAGTCAGACATGACTGAGCAACTGAACTGAACTGAATTATGTCTCTAGCTAGAAACAGGATAGACTCTCAAAAACT
The DNA here is from genome assembly GCF_033118175.1 of Dama dama. Classification (NCBI taxonomy): domain Eukaryota; kingdom Metazoa; phylum Chordata; class Mammalia; order Artiodactyla; family Cervidae; genus Dama; species Dama dama. The sequence continues at coordinate 9,596,493 of NC_083708.1, read as the reverse complement.
GCTGAGCCAGAGTTTAAAGTTTCAGCTGTTATCTAGTGAAGTGAGTTTGGTGCTAGGAAGACAAAGGCCTGAATCTAATCATGAGGGTCTCCTTGTTGTCATTCAGTCACTAAGTTGTGTCCTCCTCTTTGCCACCCCATGGACTGCAGCATTCTAGGCTTCCCTGTCCTTCACTATCTCCTGGAGTTAGCGCAAATTCATGTCCATTGTGTCAGTGATGTGATCTAACCATCTCATCCTCTGCCACTTCCTTCTCTTTTTGCCTTCAATCTTTCCCAAAATCAGGGTCTTTTCTAATGAGTCAGCTCTTCACATTAGGTGGCCAAAGTATTGGAGATTCAGCTTCAGCATCAGTCCTTCCAATGAATATTCGAATGAATTTCCTTTAGGATTGACTGCTTTGATCTCTTTGCTGTCCAAGGGACTCTCAAGAGTCTTCTCCACCATCACAATTCAAAAGAATCAGCACTCAGGCTTCTTTATAGTCCAACTCTCACATATGTACATACTACTGGAAAAAACATAGTTTTGACTATACAGACCTTTGTCAACAAAGTGATGTGTGCTTTTTAATACGCTTTCTAGACTTGCCATAGCTTTCCTTCCAAGGAGCAAGTGTCTTTTAATTTCATGGCTGCAGTTACCATCAGCAGTGATTTTGGAGCCCAAGAAAATAAAATCTATCATTGCTTTCACTTTTTCCCCTTTTATTTCCCATGGAGTGATGGGACCTCAAGCCAGAATTCCTTCACCTTCACCAAGAGGCTCTCTAGTTCTTCTTTGCTTTCTGCCATGAGAGTGGTATCATCTGCACATCTGAGGTTGTTCATATTTCTCCCCTCAATTTTGATTCCAGCTTGTGATTCGTCCAGCCTGGCATTTTGTATGGTGTAATCTTCATATAAGTTATATAAGCAGGGTGACAATGTACAGCCTTGACATACTCCTTTCTCAATTTTGAACCAATCTGTTGTTCCATGTTCAGTTCTAAATGTTGCTTCTTGACCTGCATAAAGGTTTCTCAGAGACAGGTAAGGTGGTCTGGTATTCCCATCTCATTAAGAATTTTCCACTGCTTGTTGTGATATACACAGTCAAAGGCTTTAGCATAGTCAATGAAGCCGAAATAGATGTTTTTCTAGAATTCCCTTGCTTTCTGTACAATATAGTTAATGTTGGCAATTTGACCTCTGGTTCTTCGGCCTTTTCTAAATCTACCTTGTACATCTGAAAGTTCTCAGTTCACAGACTGCTGAAGCCTAGCTTCAAGGATTTTAAGCATAACTTTGCTAGCATGTGAAATGAACTCAGTTTTATGGTAGTTTGAGCATTCTTTGGCATTGCGCTTCTTTGGGCAGTCCTCCTTGCAGTTCAAGGGACTCTCTAGACTCTTCTCCAACACAAAGGTTCAAAAGAATCAACTTTAAGAGAAGCAAATAACTTCTCAACCTTCCTGAACAGTGTTCTCGCAATGATCTTATGAAAGAATTTACATGTAAAGTGTTACATTATGAATTACATTCCCAAGGTTCTTTTAAAATAATGACTTCCTAAGACTCAAAGAATGAATAGAGATAAATGCTGAGACGACTTTGCATTCAGAGACATACCCCTGCTCTTTGAAGTCTCAAAGAGAGTTTGTCTTGATAAACTTATTTGTTATATCACAAATTGTTTGAAATTCTTTTATCTAAATGGATAGGAGCCAAGATCACTCACCTAATTGCATTTGTCACATAAACCTAATTATGTTATCTCTCCAAGAAGGATAAAGAAGTTAGTCTAACAAAATAACTTTTACAAAATCAGTTTATACCAAATTCCTTCAATAACTAAAAATGCAGATCTATTGATAACTATAGATTGTAAACTTAATTTGTTGCGTATATCATATAAGAAGAGCAAATCCTTTCAAGAAACACTTTTATTGATGTATCACTAATGATTTCCCCAGATCTAGTTGGCAGTCCATTACTGGATTGTCAAACTTAAAAGAACTTAGATAGCCCTTGGAGTTCAAATTAGGAAGAAGTGGCCTATGCTTTGATTTACTCACTAAACAATGGCATAATTCTGGTTAAACAAACACATAGCTTTACACAAGCTTAAGTCAACCATTGTCAAGTTTCCTTAGCTGTGGCTCACCAGTTAGCTGGCTAATTGTTGTGAAAAGAAAGACATCCAACTGATATTTCCATGAGGTCAAGATTCTCTTCTAGAAAGCTTAGCCTTTGGAAAATCTACTATTAGGCAGTGGTGTTTTATGTTTGCTAATGTAGCCTCTAAATTTCCAAGCTTCTTAGAAACTGATTCTACAGTACAGGGACAAAGGAAACATTCAAAGAACTGATGCTGTAACTTCTACAGAGACTAACATGACAGTAAACTGATGCATCTGCAGAAATGGTCCCAGTGTGCCATGCTGACAAGCTGGTATGTCACGGCCCACTCTCCTCCTTTGCCTAAAATTGTGGTGACTTCATTAGGAATGACAAATAAAAAGACACAGGTTATTTTTATACTGACTGAGGGGAGAGAAAGAGAGAAAGAATATGAATGAACCAGACTTTAAAAAGGAGGGAGCCATAAGAGCAGGACTAATCCTGAGTCTTTGTGGCACCAGGCCTAAGATGATGTGTAAGCAGGCTGACCAAGCCTCGGCAGGGCATGAGGTTGGGCAGGATGTGAGATGTACCCTCAGCAGCATGGGTTTGTCCACCTCATCTCAGATGCCTGCAGTCAGAGGCACACAGTAGGCCTTCCACAAATGTCCCCTGTATGAAGTATCATCAGCAAGAATTCTGAGTAAAAAAGGCGCTTTAAATGACAGCCTTGAAGGCTGATTTGGAGTACATGTAGAATGAATTCTCAAAACTGCCAAATCATCTGTGCATTTGTGTGAAAATGTTCACATTATAGCAATGTCTGTAATAATATTTCAGGCCTGTGCAAAATTCTCCATTTCATTTCATTTTGCTGATGAGGAAAAGAGCTGAAATCTTATCCTCATATGGGAGAGACAGCTCAGTCCCCCGCAGATGCTTCCTGAGAACCCAGGCAGAATGACAGATCTACAAGGAAGCTCTCCACAGTCATCAAGGGCAAATCTCAACCAGCCCGATGACTCACTCTCCCCACGGCTGCCTCTAACCAGCTCTTGGCCTGAGTAGGATGAAACTCTTCCTTGCTTGTTTTGAAAATAAACCTTCTATAAACTTTTCTATGAAGTCTCACTTTAATTTGAGTTAGCAAGGTGTAAAGAGCCAAGAACTTAAGCTCAGTAAAATCACAGCCTTTGTGGGCTTGTTTCCTTATAAATGTGCACACGTGCTAAGGTGCTTCAGTCATGTCCGACTCTGTGCAACGCCATGGACTGTAGCCCGCCAGGCTCCTCTGTCCACGGGGATTCGCCAGACAAGAACACTGGAGCGGGTTGCCATGCCCTCCTCCAGGGGATCTTCCCGACTCAGGGATCGAACCCTCATCTCTTGTGTCTCTTGCATTGGCAGGCGGGCTCTTAACCACTAGCACCACCTGGGAAGCCCTAGGATGTGTTAGGGCCTGAAAAGATGAAAGACTGATTGAGGCTAGTGGAAGAGGGTGACATGAGGAAAGTTAAATAATTATGGCAATCGATTGAATGAAGAGAATCAGGGATCAGCATAGACTTAGTCTAATAATACCTTCTAGCTCTTGGCTTGATGCTGAGCTGCTGTCTGTGAAAGGTGCTTACAACCTGCCCACAAATGTTACTTTTTCATTATATATCAAAACATGTAATCAATTAATGTAAACTTATGAAGCTGATAATTATACTGTGGTTACACAAGAGAATAGCTCTATTCTTAGAAAATACACAATCAAGTATTCAGGGTTAAGAAGCCATGATTTAAATAACTTATTTTCAAATCATTTGGAAAAAACTATATGTAAACATGATTATATAACATAAATATGTATAATATACAAACACATATATTTATATATTAATATTTTATATTAGAATTATATTTACATTATAAAACAGACACTCTTTTACATATATTTCACATGTAATATATTATGTATATTATTATGTAATATATGATATTAAATATGTTACATACATTTTATAGATATATATATTATATGTGTATTTGACAGATATGAAGAGGGAGGGAGAGTGACATTAAGAGGAGAATACAAATGATCTACCATACGAGGTAAAGAATATATCAGTGTTTTATGTAATATATTTTGTTTATAGCTTTTGCTGATATTTTTATAAAGTTTGTCATTTAATTTTACTCATTGAATCTTGACTGAAGAAAGATTGTACACACAAGATCAGGATGTCTTACACTACCAATACTTAAGATTCTCAAACCCTATAATACGCAAGATTATTTCCATTAAATTCTTGAAGGCTTATGTATTTTAAATTTATGTAACTAGAGAAAATGAAGTAATCAAACTGATTCCATGATGACTACAGAAAAACAGGCTCACAAAACTGAAAAGCAAAACAAAAAATAAGCGGTAAACACTGGAAGACACTAGAGAATCAATTCATTATTTTGAAAAGTGGTATAGGAATGGAAAGAATCAAGCATTTAGCAGGACTTTCCTGTATGAGCCACACCACTGCGAAGTCAGAGGGTAGATGAGGGGAAGTTCCTCCCTATAGAAATATTCCAGCCATCCGACCTGGGCTGGTGATCTGTTTCACCCTAGATAATATACATGTTTCGATGCTGTTCTCTCGAAACATCCCACCCTCGCCTTCTCCCACAGAGTCCAAAAGTCTGTTCTGTACACAATATTGTAAAGTAATTAGCCTCCAACTAATAAAAAATAAATGGGAAAAAATTAAAATTAAAAAGAAATATTCCAGCCAATAAACATAGAGGGCATGAGGAAATTAAACTATAACCATTGTGCAACCCTAAATGAGTTAATGGCATAGGTATTGATGAGCAGTGGCTGCTATCCCCACAAAAAGAGGGATTTCCAGACCTTAGGTCCCTTCTGATAGGAGAATGCCACACCACTTCTGAGTTCGTCTTGCCCCAAACAGCATGCCTGAGGCTGACCTAAGGCTCCATTTAAAGGAGACACACAGGAGAGAGGAACATATTAAATTACACCACGGAGATGTAACCAAATCCCCACTGGAAAACTTCTCAGTACAAACAGCTCTGCTTCTTTAACAAATAAGATAATGAAAACAAAATGACACAGAGAGAGGAAACAACAGATTAATAGACACCTTAAAGCATGGTAACCAACTGGAATGTGTGAGTCTTCATTTAGATCCTGACTAAAGAATACTGCTTTAAAAAACCTGATGACTTTTATCCCATCCTTGGAAATCTGAACAACAAATGATGACCTAATGATGCTAAGAAATTATTGTTTAAAATTTTAAGTGTGAAAATAGTATAGTGCTTATGCTTTCTAAAAGCTCTCATTTGAAGACACATACTGAACTGTTAATAGATGAAACATAGTGATCGCCCCACAGTAACACAGAGCTGAGACAAGATCAGCCAGGAGTCAAAGCCAGCTATGTACACGGAGGGATTCATAATCCTCCTCTATTGACTTTTGTGATTGTTTCAAATTGTCCTTAATAATTTCTTTAATATGCCAGAGTACTGGTTCTATATTTTACATAAAGATAGGGGAAGTGTATTTTTTCACACCCATGAACCCTGACTGCAGCCACAAAATTAAAAGACGCTTGCTCCTTGCAAGAAAAGCTATGACAAACCTAGACAGTGTATTAAAAAGCAGAGATAACACTTTGCTGACAAAGATCTGTATAGTCAAAGCTATGTTTTTTCCAGTAGTCATGTACGCATGTGAGAGTTGGGCCATAATGAAGGCTGAGTGCCAAAGAATTGATGCTTTTGAACTGTGGTGCTGGAGAAGCAAGGAGATCAAACCGTCAATCCTAAAAGGAAATCAACCCTGAATATTCATTGGAAGGACTCATGCCGAAGCTGAAACTCCAATACTTTGGCCACCTGATGCGAAGAACTGACGTACTGGAACAGACCCTGATGCTGGAAAAGGTTGAAAGTGGGAGGAGAAGGGGATGACAGAGGATGAGATGGTTGGATGGCATCACTGACTCAGTGGATGTGAGTTTGGGTGAACTCTGGGAGATGGTGAGGGATCCGGAGGCCTGGCGTGCTGCAGTCCATGGGGTTGCAGGGAGGTGGACACAAGTTGGCGACTAGACAACTATTGAGATAATTTATATACTCATACATATTAATAATTAAAACTTTCTGATACCTATATGAGAATTTGCTTAGAAGGTAAAGTTCTACAAATGAAGATAACAGTTACCCATTCACAACTGGTGTCTAGAATTTATAGAAGATCTTACATGCATGAGACACTATTCTCAGAGATTTAACTTCAAGTAACTAATCTTCACCACAGCACCATGCAGTAAGTACTCTTGTCTTCCCCATATTCTAGATAAGGAAACTGAGGTAGAGTAAGATAAAATATCTTATCATTAAGTGGGAGAGCTAGGATTTGAACTCCAGCAGTTCCATTCTAGGGCTCAGGCTTTTCAATTTTAGTCTATATCCACTCTGTACCTAATTTCTGGGCAAGTTTGCATGTTTTATGCATGGTCCAGATCACAATAAGAGGGAAGGCTCTTCCAAAACAAGGGAAAGGCAAGAGTAAGGCAGAGATCTAAGGACTAGCAAGTTCCTAGGTTTGGGTGAAGCACAGGATTCTGCACAAGATCAATGCTGTGAAATGAAGTCAGAAGACCGGGAGGATTAAGTTGCAAAGGTCAGTCAGGGAGTGAGGAGGTCCTTGGGTAGCCATGGCGGAGACAATGACTTTCTGAGCAGAAGATGGGCACTGTATTTTATGGAGATGAAAGGAGTGAGGCCTGTAGGACACATTCTTGCAACAGTGCAGGAATAAAAAAGTAGGGCAGCTGTGAGAAATGAGATGCCACTGAATAAAGAGAAAAGAGTTAACAAAAACTGGAGGTTTGGGCCTGCACAAAGCTTAGGAGGGTGGTGAGGTCATTACCACAAGCACAGAAGAGCAAGTGCAGGAAGAGAAGCAGACAGAGAGGGACGTGGAAGGGTTCTGTCTGGGGCACTGATACCCAGGAGGACAGGGCTGTTTGGAAAGTGGACCAAACTCCAGGAGAGAACTCAGGTGCAGGGCGAAGACTTGGGAATCATCCTCCTGAGAGGTGACGGCTGAACTGATACGACAAGCTGAGTCTACCAGAGGGAAGCAGGGAGGTAGTTTGGTTTGAATTTCCAACAGTGTTATGAGTTTCCTAACACACAGAGATTTTCCTTCAATATTTTTTATGGAAAGAAAGATTCTTTAAATTCTACACCGTTTTACAATTTTCAAAAGTTTTACACACATGATTTCATATAATTCCATAACATTTTTCTCCTACCCCTGCATTTCTGTTCCTTCCCCTCTCCCCACTGGTAACCCATAGTTTGTTCTCTACATCTGTGTCTGCTTCTTCTTTATTCACTAATTTGTTGATTTTTTAAGATTCCACATATAAGTAAAATCTTACAGTGTTTTTCTCTGACTTTTTCACTAAGCACAATACTCTCCAAGTCTATCCATGTTGCTGCAAATGGCAAAACTTCATTGTTTTTATGGCTGAAGAATATTCTGTTGTGTGTGTGTATGTGTATGTGTGGTATATATGTGTAATATATATACTACATCTTTATCCATTCATCTGTTGATGGACACGTAGATTGTTTCCATAACATATATTTTTTACAATTCTCCCAAATCATCTAGCACAGGACTCAGCAAACTCTCTTGTGTGATTCATAAGGAGCTATGAGAGGTTCTAGGAGTCTTTTCATAAGCAGAGTTCTGATCTCCCAAATGATCCCAGTACAGCATTTATTTATCAATAACGAGGGTGTTTGTTTTTTTTCCTTACTGTTTCATCTGGGAACCAACTAATAGGGAAAGGCCAATCCCAAAACCAAACCTGCAGTGCAGGACAAAGAACCCTTTCCAGATCATTTAGATACACAACTCTCCTCTGCATGGAGGTATCTTTATCTTCTGGTCTTTACTACTCAAAAAGTGATCACGTCAGGATTCACTATTGAATTGTCAGTCAAGTCTCACACATCATCAAGTAGTTGTTTAGTCGTGTCCAACTCTTTGTGGCCCCATGGTCTGCCAGGTTCCTCTGTCCCTGGGATTCTCCAGGCAAGAATACTGGTCAAGTCTAGCCAGTAGGAAAAGTAGAGAAAATGATACAAGTTTTCACCTGTCTCTAACATAACAAACCACTGACAAATAAGGCTGCAGTTAGTTAAGAATGAAACTACAGGAATGAGGAGAGAAAACTGTAAGAACTCTATGCTTTTGCACATTTTAGTAATTTCTAATTTAAGTTTAAAATCTTTAAAAACTAAAATACAGGCCTGTTTCTAACAGCAAAGCCAACAGCAAATCACTTCTGAGTGTTTCCCAGAATTTATATGTCAGATACTTAGTTTAAAGTTTAAAGGGATCCAAATAATATATTTTTTGAACTTGGTTTATTCCTCCCATGTCAGAACTTGATGTTCATACTTAACTTCAAACTTTTCACATTTCCATTTATTGCAACCTTGGGTTATGAAAGCCCATGACTTCATGAGATTTTATGGGGCAATTTTATGGTGTTAACAACTCTATTCTGATACGGGTTCTCCATAGGGGAAGGAAGAGTATTATTCAGAGGGCTCCTAAGTAAGCACACCTGGGAATCCTTCTCCACAATCAAGAACCATCCCCTCCCCTCCGAGGCAGTTAAGCACAGTTGGGAGGCATTTTTTTGGTCCTGGTCCTAGAAGCCTGTGAACTGAAGAGCTTCGATACCAGTGGTGGTGCTTATGACTATAACTTTTAAAAAACTTCTCAAGCACATAAGCACCTCTAGATGATTTTCTGTGTTACAACCACTTTGCTGTGAGTGAAACCAGTAACCAGGGCATCCTTTTAAGGACTTTAAGCCATCAGGGTGAAATTTGTTTTGAATTTATTTCAGCCATCAGAGTTGATGCTTCTCAGTAGCAAATGAGGAATTTTCCTTCAATGTAGCCCTGTAGCTGGGCCACAGATAAATACAATTTTCACTGGTGAGAGGCTATTGCTTGTTCTTCTAAAATAAGAGAAAAAAATTAGACATAGGGTTATTTGTTATTAATATAATTCAATTTCTTAGGAAGATTACAGAGTGAGACAATACAACAGAGGTTTTGTTCATTGCGTTTGATGCTGGTGGGTCCAATGGTATGCTGTAGGTGAGAGTCAGAACCATCGCTAAACATCCTTAGGGCTTGAGTGGACACCTCTGGAGTGGTGTCTTTTGATTTTTAAGAATCAACATGATATGTATCCTGTGAAGAATGTTTAAGGCATGATAGAATACACTCTGAGGTCTGAGTGCATGCGCAGGTAGCAGGGTTCAGTTCAGACAGGACTCCAGGATCGGACTACATTATAGGTCTGTAGATTAAAATAACTGCTGCTCTCAAATTTTTCTTAATGTGCAAGAATCTGTGAGGGAACTGATTAAAATGCAAATTGCAAGGCATATGCCTAGACTTCTGATCCAGTAGACCTAGCTTGGGACTCAGAAGCAGGCATTTTAAGCACCCAGGAGGACCTGATGTAGGTTGTCTGCAGATCACATTCTGAAAAACACTGAACATAATTTACACTCAGTGATTTCATTAAATATACCCAATGATAAGTAACAATTAACAATCTCAGATTAACCTGAAACATAGATACCTTCACATTTCTGACACACAGAAGGAAGACTTTTTTAATACATAATAATAAAACTTTTACTGACAGCTATTCTTTTCAATTGACCCTTTCTCTGTTCGTGATTTGAAACTAAAAACAATACAGTTGCTTGCAAAATTTGCTTTCTTCTTGACTTAGACTGTGTCACTGAAAAAAAACTTACTTTTCAATTTTTATTTTTAACTCAGCAAGACAAACACATTCAAGCTCTTGGTTACTAGAACAAATTCCTTAAGTAGAATATGACACCAAGAAAAAATATGTTTTATCAAGACCCTGAACTGTGTTCTTCCAAAGACCCTAATAGTCCCACTGTAGTTGTTATAATTTATTAAATTCAATTTATGTAGGTGGAAAGTCCTTAAATATACATTTTATGATAATAAGCGTTTAAGATGTCCCCTGGTATATATTATACATACTGCTAGACCATAATGGCTATTAACTCAGTAAAATTAATAATATGCATTTTAAATGACCTGAACTTTCAAAGACTCCCAGAAGATATTTTTAAGTGAAATTTTTGAAATAAGGTAAATTGTTACAATTCTGCGGACAAAGAAATGTTTCAGGAACTTTTGAAGATGCTCAGTGATAGTGAAGGAACACAGGCTCCAGGGTCCCTGTGGGTCTCCATTTCCCATCGTCTTCACTCTCCAGTGGTCCTGGTTTTTTTGGATTAAGCTCTCTCTCCAATAGACCTAACTGCAAAGTCTCTATGTCTCCTCTCATCCTCATCTGCTTTTCTAACAGTGCTGAACTCACACTGGACCATGGGACTGGATGTCCAGAAGGGTGTTTCTACTCAGAGGAAACAGTAAAGAAGTGATCATAATGCCTCCATGTTTGGCATTAGTCCTTCTCCACCGATTCACTTGGAGTCTCTTCTGCTGAAAGTTAGAACCTGTTACAAGTGGAATCAGTAAGCTAAAGAATCCAAAACTATCCCACACAATAAAACTCAGGATAAATATAAGTTTTAACCTTGTACTGTCAGAATTTCAATAGTGAGAAACTCTTTTTTAAGTATTAAAATGCCCAGGGGAAAATATCTCTTCCCCTAAAGGCATGTTTGATGTATATTTTATATTTTGACCCTAACCTCCTTAGATAGGGAGACTTTTTGTACTGATACTTGTCCAAATTAAGTCTAAAAAACAGTCAACTGCCCTCAAGTGCTACCAGCTCTTAAATGAAGCTCTTAATTTGGTTATTGTATTTGCAGTAACTCCTTCTTTAAAGTGAAGAAAACTATCAATGTCTTATGAAAAGATTTTAGGGTGGTCTCAGATAATATCACAGCAGCATTTTTGCACTGTTTGCAGATGGCATGACACTATGCATAGAAAACCCTAAAGATAGTATCAGAAAATTACTGGAGCTAATCAGTGAATTTAGCAAAGTCTCAGGATACAAAATCAATACACAGAAATCACTTGCATTCCTATATACTTTGTGAAAAATCAGAAAAAGCAATAAAGGAATCAATCCCATTCACTGTTGCAACAAAAAGAATACAATATCTAGGAATAAACCTACCTAAGGACACAAAAGAACTGTATACAGAAAAGTATAAGACACTGATGAAAGACATCAAAGATGACATAAATAGATGGAGAGATGTTCCATGTTCCTGGGAAGGAAGAATCAATATTGTGAAAATGACTATTACCAAATGCAATCAACAGATTCAATGTGATCCCTATCAAATTACCAATGGCATTTTTCATAGAAGTGAAACAAAAAATTCACAATTCATATGGAAACACAAAAGACCCCAAATAGCCAAAGCAGTCTTGAGAAAGAAGAATGGAACTGGAGGAATCAACCTTCCTGACTTCAGATTATACTACAAAGCTAGTCATCAAGACACAAAAACAGAAATATAGACCAGTGGAACAAGATGGGAAGTCCAGGAATAAATTCACACACCTAATGGTACCTTAATTTTGACAAAGAAAGCAAGACTATACAGTGGGGCAAAGAAATCCTCTTCAATAAGTGGTGCTAGAAAAACTGGACAGCTACATGTAAAAAAATGAAATTAGAACACTTCCTAACACCATACACAAAGATAAACACAAAATGGATTAAAGTCCTAAATGTAGGACCAGAAACTATAAAACTCTTAGAGGAAAACGTAGGCAGAACACTCAATGACATAAATCAAAGCAAGATCATCTATGACCCACCTCCTAGAGTAATGGAAATAAAAACAAAAGTAAACAAGTGGGACCTGATTAAACTTATAAGCTTTTGCACAGCACAGGAAGCTATAAGCAAGGTGAAAAGACAACCCTCAGAATGGGAAAAAATAATAGCAAATGAAACAATTGACAAAGGATTAATATCCAGTCTACACAAGCAGCTCATACAACTCAATACCAGAAAAACAAACAACCCAATCCAAGAGTGGAAAAAGACTTAAACAGACATTTCTCTGAGGAAGACATACAGATGGTTAGCAAACACATGAAAAGATCTCAACATCACTCTTTATTATAAAAGTGCAAATCAAAACTACAATAAAATTACCACTTCACACTAGTCAGAATCAAGTCAAAGTCAAAGTGAAAGTGGTTCAGTCATGCCTGACTCTTTGCAACCCCATGGACTGTATAGTCCCTGGAATTCTCCAGACCAGAATACCAGAGGGGGTAGCCTTTCCCTTCTCCAGGGCTCACTTCCCAACCTAGGAAGTGAGCTAGGGTCTCCTGCATTGCAGTCAGGTTCTTTGCCAACTAAGCTATCAGGGAAGTGCCTAGTCAGAATGGCCATCATCAAACAGTCTACAAACAATCAATGCTGAAGAGGGTGTGGAGAAAAGGGAATGCTCTTGCACTGTTGGTGGGAATGTAAGTTGATACAACCACTATGGAAAATGGTATGGAGATTCCTTTAAAAACTAGGAATAAAATCACCATATGACATAGCAATCTCACTCCTCGGCATATACCCTGAGGAAATCAAAATTAAAAAGATACATGTACCCCAATGTTCATTCCAGCACTATTTACAACAGCTAAAGCCACCTAGATATCTATCGACAGATGGATGAATAAAGAAACTGTGGTACATATACACAATGGAATATTACTCAGCCATAAAAAGGAACACAGTCGAGTCAGGTATAATGAGGTAGATGAGCCTAGGGCCTATTATACAGAGTGACGTAAGTCAGAAAGAGAAAGAAAAATATCATATACTAAAGCATATATATGGAATCTAGAAAGACAGTACTGAAGAATTTATTTTCAGGGCAGCAAGAGAGAAACAGACATAGAAATCAGACTTATGGACACAGGGAAAAGGGAGGAGAAGGCGAGATATATGGAGAAAGTAACATGGAAACTTACATTACCATATGTAAAATAGATAGCCAATAGGAATTTGCTGTATGTTTCAGGGAATTCAAATGGGCTCTGTATCAACTTAGGTGGATAGGATGGGAAGGGAGATGCAAGGGAGGCTCAAGAGGGAGGTGTCATACATATACCTATGACTGATTCGTGTTGCTGGACAGAAAACAACAAAATTCTCTAAAGCAATTATCCTTCAATTAAAAAATAAATAAAATTTAAGAAATTTAAAAATAACCTAAAACATATGGAAATTTTACATAAATTCCTAAACATGATCACATAAAATATATTTAGATTTAAAAATGTTGTTGTATAAAATATTCAACATATTCTCAAAAATATATGTACCTGTAAACTTATATAATAGGTAAATATTTATACATATATTTTATGAATATAAAATTTGATATATTAAATTTATAAATACAAAATATTTCAGATATAAAATATTTTAAAATATAAAGTATACATATATAATGTAAATAACAAAGTATAACAATAAATAACATTCCTTTTCCCACACTTCTTTGTTTTTATTCCTTCTCTGAATGCTAGACCTTTGCTATCAACTTTGTAGGTAAACTTCCAAATTTTCCATCTAAACTCATATAATCATTGCTGGATACACACACACACACACACAAACACACATACACACAGGATTTTACACACACACTGAATTTCATATCTCTTTTTGCCTTAAAATTAATTATAATATACAAATTTTCCACATCTTATTTTCTCCCCCAACATTGCTTTCTATAAATCAATTTAGATTATCCAGTACACTCCTAATATATTCTCTTCAATAGTTCCATAATATTCTCTGATATAGATGTATCATAATTTGTTCAAGTGTTTTCTAGTTAATGATTATTCTGTTCCCACCTTTCTACCACTACAAATTATGCTGCAATAAACATCATACATACAGTATACTTTACCTAGATCAGAGTCTTAAGATTAAGCATTAAACGTCTTTTAAAATAGATGTTGCCAAATTGCTTTCCAAAAGAGTCTGCAGCTCTAAACATACCACTAGCAATGTATGGGAATGCCTTTGTCTTTGAATCACATCCAGCAACAGGTGCCAGGCTATGGTGTAAAGTCATAACTCAAAATTGCCTTAAATTACATACTGACTACTAGTGAATCTGAGCCTTTTATACATTTGTTAATATTTTGAGTTTTCTCTTTACTCAACGACCTGTTCATATCTTTTCTTCACTTTAAAAAAAAATTGTTCATCCATTCTTATCCATCTTAAAAAAAAATTTCTGAAAAGTTACATGTGTTAACAGGCTGCCTTGTAATTACATTATAATATTGCCAGAACAATAATTTTCTAATTGATTTGACTATAGCCCTTCACCATTGAAATGTTTAATTTTTATGTCTAATACTTTGTCATTTATTTTACAGTTTTTGGCTTCAAAATCATGGTAAATATATCCGTGTCCTTAGAGTGTACAAATGAAAAATATTTAATCTTTTGTTTTGATTTTTACATAAAAATGTTCCATCTGGAATTCGGAACATCTGGAATTTATTTTTGTATAGGGTATAAGATATTTTTCATATGTAGAGTCAATGGTACCAGCACATCTGTGGAACAACCTATCCATTTTGAATGAACTGAAATACAGTATTTATTAAATTCTCATAAAATCAGAGGCTAATTTCTAAATTCTCAGTTTTGTTCCACCTATATTTTACTACATGTTACAACATTTATATTATTATGTTAACTTTGTAGGATGTTATAATGTCTGGCAGAGCAAATGTACCCTTACTATTGTTCTTAATTTTTTTCCTTTTTACTATTTCTAGGTATTTATTTGGCCCTATAAATTTTAAGCAATCTTATTTAATATCAAAACAAATTTTAAAAAATCTCAGCATTTTTATTTGTATTGCATCAAAATTACATATTGACTCTGAATTACTGAACTTTTAATATCGAAACTTTTAAGAAAATGGTTTATATATTCACTTAGATCTTTTTCATATGCTTTGATTTTCTTTGTATATACCATACACCTTTCTTAATCAAAATTCCCCAATTCTTACTGCTTTTACAACTTATATTAATAGACTATTTCCTATTTACCCTTGTGAATGTTTGTGGTTAAGATAAAGAGAGTCTATTGCTTTCTCAATATAACTCTGATTTCTAACCGATTACTCAAATCTCTTAGAAATCGAGAATTTTTTCCTACCAAAGTCTCTTAGGCTTTTTACATATGCAATCCAGACTTTAGTAAAAAAGGTAGACGTTCATCTCTTTTTTCCAAAGCATGCGTGCTGTGCTTGTTTAGTAGTCATGTCCAACTCTTTTAACACCATGAACTCTAGCCCACCAGGCTCCTCTGTCCGTGGGGATTTTCCAGACAAGAATACTGGAGTGGGTTACCATGGCCTCCTCCAGGGAATCTTTCCAACCCAGGGATCAAACCCAGGCTTCCTGCATTGCAGGCAGATTCTTTACTATCCAAGCCACCAGGAAAGTCCTTCCAAAGCATACAAGTTATTTTATTTTCTTGTGAACAATGGTGATGGCAATTTTACCTCCTTTGATCTTAACTTTGCTTGACTAATTTCTAATATAGTTTCCCCATTTTAAAGAAAAATATTTGCTATTGGAGTTTAGTAAAAATATTCCATCAATTCCTATTTTACTTGGATTTGATTATGAGTGATTATTGCATTATTATGTATTATCCAAAGATTATGTATCTATCTATATGATCACATAACTTTTACTCTTTATGTGGTTGATATCATGTAGTATTAAAATCCCTTAAATTGAATCATTTAACTTCTATGCAGAGTACATCATGAGACACGCTGGGCTGGAAGAAGCACAAGCTGGAATCAAGATTACCAGGAGAAATATCAATAATCTCAGATATGCAGATGACACCACCATATAGCATAAAGTGAAGAGGAACTAAAAAGCCTCTTGATGAAAGTGAAAGAGGAGAGTGAAAAAGTTGGCTTAAAGATCAACATTCAGAAAACTAAGATCATGGTGTTCAGTCCCATCACTTCATGGGAAATAGATGGGGAAACAGTGGAAACAGTGGCTAACTTTATTTTTTTTTGGACTCCAAAATCACTGCAGATGGTGATTGCAGCCATGAAATTAAGAGACGCTTGCTCCTTGGAAGGAAAGTTATGATCAACCTAGACAGCATATTAAGAAGCAGAGACATTACTTTGCCAGCAAAGGTCCATCTAGTCAAGGCTGTGATTTTTCCAGTAGTCATGTATGGATATAAGAGTTGGACTATAAAGAAAACTGAGCACCAAAGAATTGATGCTTTTGAACTGTGGTGTTGGAGAAGACTCTTGAGAGTCCCTTGGACTGCAAGGAGACCCAACCAGTCCATCCTAAAGGAGATCAGTCCTGGGTGTTCATTGGAAGGTCTGATGCTGAAGCTGAAACTCCAATACTTTGGCCACCTGATGGGAAGAACTGATTCATTGGAAAAGACCCTGATGCTAGGAAAGATTGAAGGTAGGAGGAGAAGGGGATGACAGAGGATGAGATGGTTGGATGGCATCACCGACTCAATGGACATGGGTTTGAGTAGGCTCCGGGAGTTGGTGATGGACAGGGAGGCCTGGCGTGCTGCGATTCACGGGGTCACAAAGAGTCGGACACGACTGAGCGACTGGACTGAACTGAACTGACTTTCTAGTATTGAACTTTCTTTTACTGAATTGTTCAATTCTATTTGCTAGTATTTTATTTTTAAAATATGTATCTATATTATATTCATAAATGAAATTCAGTTATAGATTTTTTATTAGGCTTGTTATTAAAATTGTGCTGATCTCTTAAATTCTGTCCATCTTTTCTTTGTTTTAAAATAGTTTGAATAACATGAACTAAATAAACCCTGCTGAGAAGTCAATTAGTCCTTGTCCTTATTTCAATGGTAGATCTTGAATCATCTCTTTAATTTCTTCCACATAATTAGTGAAGTCATAATTTCTAACTATTCTTGATATATTTTTTGTAATTTGGGAAGAAAATCATCCATTTTTCCAGGTCATCAAAATTCTTTCTTTAGAATTACATGTAGTAGTCTCTCAGAATTCTTTTAGTTCACATGCTATCTACTGTCAAATTTATATTTATAAATTTTCTTTCTTATTTCCAATTTGTCTCATTTCTTTTTTTAATTTTCTATTTTCTAACTTAATTTTATTTATTTATTTTATTGGCCATTTTATTAAACCAGATTTTAGATTTGTTTATCCTTTTAGCAAATTTTTTAAAAATTCGGTTTGGATGAAATTCTGCCGTTTGCAGCAATGTGGACAGTCCTAGAAGATGTTATACTTAGTGAAATAAGTTGGAGATATAAGGTATTTCTATCTTATATCACTTACACATGGAATCTAAAAAAAATAATATAAATGAATACATATAGCAAAACACAAGACTCACAGATATAGAAAACAAGCTAGTGGTTACCAGCAGCGAGAGGGGCAGGGGGAGGGACAAGTTAGGGGTATGGGATTAACAGATACAAATTACTATGTATAAATTAGACAAGCAACAATGATATATTGTATAGCACAAGGAATTATTATCTTTTAATAACTTTTTAATGGTATATAATGTATAAAAATACTGAACCACTATATTATACACCTGAAACTAATATTGTAAATTAACTATATGTCAATAGAAATTTTGTTTCATCAATTTTAATGATTATACTTATTAAACTCTTCTGCCTTTTTGTTTTGATTTGTTGCTCTCATTATTGTATAAAATAAAAGTTTATTCTCTCTATTTTTATATTTTATCCTTCATACTTAAACATGTTTTGCATTGTATATTTTCACCCACAGTTAGCTTTTTCATGCTCCATATATTTTGATACAAAATATTTTCCTGTTCATTAATTTCTATGAATTATCCTTTTTGCTTACTCTTTGGCTCAAGGGTTATATTTAGGAGTGTTTTTCTTCATTTCCTAATTTATTATTGTTTATATCCAGGAATGTACCTTTCAAAATGTCTGCCTTTTAAACTTATTTTTCTCCCAAGGAATCATAATTTTTACTAAACAATCTATGAACATACAAAATGATTGTCTATTGGATAACTGATTCTCGCCCTCTCTCTCTGGCTGTCTCTCACGCCCAGCAATCAATCTAAGGGAATGGAAACAGAGAAACCTGCAGGAGCCAGCTCACATTAGACCTGAAATTTCTTCCTCTTCTTCTCAAGAACCGAAAGAGGGAAAGGCAGCAGCAAGACCTACTGCTGACTCACACAGTGATCAGAGGTAACACATGGAGAGTTCCTGAGGGGTCTAGTGACAATTTTAGGAGGAAGATTACAAGAAAAGTCTCAACATCTGGTTAGTAATTACTGAAATTTAGATCAGTAATTGGGTTTGTCTATAAAAATGACCATGGCTATTTGTTAGCATGGGAATTCACCCCTTAGACCTTACGTTCAAAGGCTAAAAACGCATTTGACTCATAAAAGAAGTGGCTACATTTCATGACCTTTTCTTTCTTTAATTGAATAAAGGATAAACTAACTTAGATTAAATAGCCTCAGAACCACAAACAGCAGAATAAAACCAGAATAAACAGCAGAATAAATCCATTTCCCCTCTTAGGCTAACACTGTCAGTTTCTATAAATGGCAAGAATAAAGAAATTAGAGGGCTTCAGAAATTTCTGGGACGTGCCAAGCAAAAGGCTGAACTAGTCTTAATAAATCCAGCCTGAGTCCTTCACAGGGACACTGGCCTTCAGATGGGTGTTCTGGTAGGAGGATTCTCTCAGAATAGAAGGCCCCCCCACTGTGCTGACTGCCTGCTTGGCATCAGGAAGTGCCCCCGCCAGGTGAGAGCGACCTGAACTGGCCGCTCAGAGGGAGTCTCTTGCTATTCTCTGCTGACAGCTCTCCTGCTTGAGTGCTCTGTCTGAAACTGTGCTTTAGTCAGTTTTTCTTTTTCCTTAAGTTATTTCCTTTTGTTTTTCCTTCTGGAGGTTCTTGTTTTTCTTCTTCTTCTTCTTCTTTTTTTTTTTGGTACTATACACTGTGTCTGGTTCCCCATTCAACTGACATTACTTGCCTTACCCTTACCCTTTCAGTTCAGTTCAGTCGCTCAGTCATGTCTGATTCTTCGTGACCCGCTGAACCACAGCAAGCCAGGCTTCCCTGTCCATCACCAACTCCTGGAGTTTACTCAAACTCATGTCCATTGAGTCGGTGATGCCATTGAACCATCTCATCCTCTGTCATCCCCTTCTCCTCCTGTCCTCAATCTTTCCCAGCATCAGGGTCTTTTCTAATGAGTCAGTTCTTCCCATCAGGTGGCCAAAGTATTGTAGTTTCAGCTTCAACATCAGTCCCTGCGGTGAACACCCAGGACTGATCTCCTTTAGGATGGACTGGTTGGGTCTCCTTGCAGTCCAAGGGACTCTCAAGAGTCTTCTCCAACACCACAGTTCAAAAACATCAATTCTTTGGTGCTCAGTTTTCTTTATAGTCCAACTCTCATATCCATACACGACTACTGGAAAAATCACAGCCTTGACTAGACGGACCTTTGTTGGCAAAGTAATGTCTCTGCTTCTTAACATGCTGTCTAGGTTGATCATAACTTTCCTTCCAAGGAGCAAGCGTCTCTTAATTTCATGGCTGCAATCACCATCTGCAGTGATTTTGAAGTCCAAAAAAAAAATAGTCAGCCACTGTTTCCACTGTTTCCCCATCTATTTCCCATGAAGTGATGGGACTGAACACCATGATCTTAGTTTTCTGAATGTTGATCTTTAAGCCAACTTTTTCACTCTCCTCTTTCACTTTCATCAAGAGGCTTTTTAGTTCCTCTTCACTTTCTGCCATAAGGGTGGTGTCCTCTGCATATCTGAGGTTATTGATATTTCTCCTGGCAATCTTGATTCCAGCTTGTGCTTCCTCCAGCCCAGCATTTCTCATGATGTACTCTTATGCTTTGTAAGTGGACTATTCCATTTTCCTCTCCCTTGTTCTGGAGAACTCTTACCTATGCATCAAGACTCATTCATGAGCCTTCCCCAGCTCACTTCCCTCTGCCAGGCAGAGGTTTCACTCCCTTCTCTTCCTCCCACAGCGTCCTATACAGACCATCCAACACTTCACATATGCTCTCTGAATGTGTGTTCTCTTTTATCTGTTGTGCTAGTGCTGAACACAGTGCCCAGTACACAATAAATAATATACGATCAAGTAAATGGACTACTGAACAAACAAATGTGTTCTAAAATCTAGCACGTGTTTTGAAGGAAAACAGTATCAAGTTGGGTTCCAGTTGCCATCAAATTACTTTGAAAATAAATTGAACGCTTTTTAATTCATTGATTCTAGACAACTACCTTTGAGAGCAAGACAGACATTAAGGTACAAGAAGACAGATTAAGGACAGATAACTAAGAGCTCATGGAAATTAGCCACTGACATGAATTTCTGAGAATCTGGGACAAAAATCTAGATCTAACAATATTTACTCATTTAAAAAATATCCATGAATAATGAGTAAGATGAATATTGATTCTTGGCAAAATTCTAGAATTAATTATTAACAAAATTGGTTTTATACTCTTAGTAAAGAATAAGATGATTATCAGGGGATATATCATATTTAGAAACAAAAACCGTGAACCATGAACTTCCAGATGTTCAAGCTGGATTTAGAAAAGGGAGAGGAACCAGAGATCAAATTGCCAACATGCGCTGAATCACTGAAAAAGCAAGAGAGTTCCAGAAAAACATCTACTTCTGCTTTATTGACTACACCAAAGCCTTTGACTGTGTGGATCACAACAAACTGTGGAAAATTCTTCAAGAGATGGGAATAACAGACCACCTGACCTGCCTCTTGAGAAATCTGTATGTGGGTCAAGAAGCAACAGTTAGAACTGGACATGGAACAACAGACTGGTTCCAAATCAGGAAAGGAGTATGTCAAGGTTGTATATCGTCACCCTGCTTATTTAACTTATATGTAGAGTACATCATGAGAAATGCTAGGATGGAGGAAGTACAAGCTGGAATCAAGACTGCCAGGAGAAATATCAATAACCTCAGATATGCAGATGACACACCCTTATGGCAGAAAATGAAGAACTAAAGAGCCTCTTGATGAAAGTGAAAGAGGAGAGTAAAAAAGTTGGCTTAAAATTCAACATTTAGAAAACTAAGATCATGGCATTTGGTCCCATCACTTCATGGCAAATAGATGGAGAAACAATGGAAACAGTGACAGACTTTTATTGGGTGGGGGGCTCCAAAATCACTGCAGATGGTTACTGCAGCCATGAAATTAAAAGATGATTACTCCTTGGAAGAAAAGCTATGACCAACCTAGACAGCATATTAAAAAGCTGAGACATTATTTTGCCAACAAAGGTCTGTCTAGTCAAAACTATGGTCTTTCCAGTAGCCATGTATGTACTGAGAATTGGACTATAAAGAAAGCTGAGCACCGAAAAATTGATGCTTTTTAACTGTGGTGCTGGAGAAGACTCTTGACAGTCCCTTGGACTGCAAGGAGATCCAACTAGTCCATCCTGAAGGAGATCAGTCCTGGGTGTTCATTGGAAGGACTGATGTTGAAGCTGAAATTCTAATACTTTGGCCACCTGATGGGAAGAACTGACTCATTGGAAAAGACCCTGATGCTGGGAAAGATTGAAGGTGGGAGGAGAAGAGGACGACAGAGGATGAGATGGTTGGATGGCATCACTGACTTCATGGATATGAGTTTGAGTAAACTCCGGGAGCTGGTGATGGACAGGGAGGCCTGGTGTGCAACAGTCCATGGAGTCACAAAGAGTCAGACATAACTGAGCGATTGAACTGAACTGAGAAACAAAAATCATTCAATGTTAAAAGATTGGTTTATTTCATTCAGTAAGACATTTAACAATATTTCTTGGGATGTCAGATAAATGTGGGTTAAACTGCAGTGAGGTAAGTGTTTAAATAAACTAATTTTATATCCATTTATGTTTAGTTGTCATAGAAAGAGTACTCCAAGAGAGTGCTACAGAGCTGTGCACCAGGCCTTGTCTTATTCAATATTTATATCAGTTACTCAAAAACTCAGAATTTATGTATGCAAAATTAATGGCTCAAGTTACAAAATTACAAAGTTGAAAAGTAACTATTGTAATAGATGTCAGAATCATAAGTTAAAGTTAAAAAGTAGGAAAATCAGGGGGAAACTCCAAAATAAAAGCACATATAAATGCTTACACTTTGATGCAAGCAATAGTGCAGTATCACAATTACTATTGCCTGATAATAGTAGAGACCTTTTATATTTTGAGGTTCATTCTAGCTCTAAACATTTGTGGTTCTTAGAGGTAATCTTGCCTCATCCTCTTCTTTAGCAGATGAGATTCTGGAACAGCCATGCAATCAGCTAGAGCTGGAGCCAGGATTAGGACTCACCCACACTAAACCCACGTTCCTTCACTCTGTTTTACAGCCTGTATTACCCACTCCACAAACACATCGGAAGATCTTGTCAATTTGTAAGTATCACAGCAACAGTACCCTGATAAGCCACAGCAACACAAGGTGAAGGCTATGAGGATCATGAGGGCTTATGGAACCATGAGGTATGAAAGAAAAACTTGCAATCCTGACATAAAGTGTTCAGGAGAAGGCATACACTATTGTCAACTCTTCAAAAGCCTGTCAGTCTCTTGAAGAACAATCTGAGAATGCTAAGGGCATAAATTGGTCAAACTGGGATAAACTGATTAAAATAACAGCGAATACCTTTTGACTTAAAGAACTTAGAATTGTCTGTTATTACCATTAGTGAGCACAGCCTGGAAGTTGTCAAAATCCAAACAAAGAATGAGGGTCAGAGGAGATGACCTACTGAATTTCCCCTAGAAGGAAGAGACCTTGGTTTGACCTCTGTCTACTGGGTGCTATTCGGGGACTTGGCCCTCAGTTTTCACCAGAACCCAGCTCCATGAATACACACAAGTACACCTTAAATAGGAGGAAGGATCACTACCTGTGAGACCTGGAACCCAGCCAGCGGGTGACGCCATCTGCATTGCCAGAGTCCACCCCAGGATGGGACAAGTGCGGGACTTAAAACAGCATTTCACAAAATGCTTGCCCAAAGCATTCATCCTTTACCATTTTGTCATTATTTTTGATCTCACGGTATGATTTTCAGCAGAACATGAAGAACGTCAAGGAAGAACATAGAAAAGACAAAGCCAGTATTGATTGCTTTCTGTAGCTTCTCTCATTCATCCTCTGTTGTTATTAGAACAGGTGATGGGAGCTACTTTTATGTCTTACAGAAAGACTGTGAAGATTAGCAAGCAAAATAAAAACCAAAACTAAATTCTTTAAGATATTAAACTCAGAAGCAATAGGTGATCATAAGTCCAGGCAATAATTTGTCACATAGGCGGTTGTTTGTACAATGCCCACTAAGACAGCAGCTGCTTGAAACCTCTGCTTTCTGCTCAGTGGAATTCTGCTACGTCAGGCTGGCAGGACACTTGTTCAGTGAAGACTATACAGCAAATTGCTTTTACATTGACTGTGAGAGAAGCTCAGATGCCACTGGGTTCTAAATAAAAATGATGCACCTGTCATCTAATATTTGGTGACATTGAATTAATTATTTCCCTACCATCTGGAATCACCTCCAACAAAGAGATGTAGTTAATGAGGTATATTTATTAACTGAGATTGAGTGCAAACAGTGAGACATTTTGAATATTTGATGATTATATTAAGCAGAAGCAACTGCCAGATTAATTTTTAAGTCCATTTCTTTTTCTAATTTGTAAAAACCGTATCTTTCTTATATACTAAAATATCTGTTAGTTTTACCTTCCTCTTAATTTAACACCTAGTTTGATAAGGAATGTTCTCATATGAGAGGAGACCTACATGACAGATCTTTTCCTTGTTACTGAATCCACAAAATACTCAAGTCGCCAGTTCATGAATTTATATGTTTATATTAAAATTTACCTTCCCTTCTCAGAGCTACCTGAAATAAAAATGGAAAGAAAGGAACTGGAAAAGAGACTCAGGCTTGGATGAAATGAAAGCAGAAGAGGTGGGAAAGAAAGCTGGAGAGGCAGCAAGATTACGGAGATGTTGTGGGAAAAGGAGCCGACAAGAGTGGAAGAGATTGAATCTATGCAGTGGGTATCCTGAGCAAGGCAGGGGGAAGGCTACAGCAGAGGAATGGATGCCTGAGCCAGCACCAGAGCCTGGAAGGAAGAAACAGGATAACTGGAATAAAGGTCAAAACAAAAGCAAACTTCAAACAGTAAACCACCCCTTCAGAACACTCAGCTCCTACTAATGCAAAAAACTATCCAAAGTCAAACTGTCTTAATCATCATATAAATGAGGATTGTGCCTTGTCTACTTATCTACTTATCTACATCTACATAATGATGTGTCCCAAATTTCCATATTTCTTTGTCCTTAAATTACATAAAATAGTTATTGAATAAATTCGCTTGCAAAACCAACCTAAGGTCACTGTTATTAACGGTTCCAGAATTCCACTGTAATTGCAACTAAAAATTATGACACCAGACTCAACAGACCACCCTTAACACCACCACAAAGTTAAAAAGACGCTGGTATTAAAAGAACTGTATTATTTTGTCATTTTAGAATAAGGAGCTAACAGTGGCTGCCAAAGGCAAGGAGTGAAAAATGGAGCTATGTTAACTGATTCTTTCTCTGCACATTTTAGTATACTACTAAATATAGCCATGTTTTATATACTGTCTTTTTTGAAACACAATTTCTTTTTTTTAATTTATTTTATTGAAGTATAGTTGATTTATAGTGTTGTGTTCATTTCTGGGATATAGCAAACTGATTCAGTCATATATATATGTCACATATATATATATATATATATATATATACCCTTTTTCATATTCATTTCCATTATGCTTCATCACAGAAAATAGTTATTTGTCCTATACAGTAGGGCCTTGTTGTTTATCCATTCTATATACGATAGCTTGCATCTGCTAATCCTAAACTCCCTATCTAACCCTTCCCCTACCCACCACTTTGGCAACCACAAGTCTATTCTCTACATCTGTGAGTCTGTTTCAATTTCATCAATAAGTTCATTTGTGTCATACTTTAGATTCCACATATAAGTGACATCTTTGAAAGACAAATACCATAAAAAACAGAATTTTAAGTTTCATACATATGAAACTAATTTTTATATCCACCTCACAAATTCAATAGATGAAATCTGAAGAAGTAAGGTTTGATACTGAGCTGGATAAATCAAAATAACAATTATTAAATACTTCAGAAGGTTGAAAGGAAACACTAAGGCTTGTCTACGCTGATCTCCTCCAGCAGTGAATTAACCAGCTGAATGCTTCTACACACTCAGCATTATGTCGGTTGTCTGAGATAAAGATGTAAACAGACATGGTCTTTCTCTTATGAAGCTACTGTTCTGCTGGGGAAAATAGGAAAAAAACAAACCCACGTGGGTAAATATTTATGTGGTATAAGGGTGAAGTGTAATATCCAAGGTACAATGAAAAATTAAACAAGAGGAGCTGATTTTCACTGGAACATCAAGAAAGCCTCCCATGAGAAAACGACTTTAAAGATGTGATAAGTAAAAGAGTGTTGCAATGGGCAGTTCTGAGGCAGAAGGAAGGTCGGCGAGTTCAAGGAACTGAAACCAGGTCAGTGGCTGGAGCAGAAGGAGAAAAGAGGAGTGAATGAGTGATGAGAGGCAACTACAGGAATTTGGGATTTTTAACTTAATGAGAAGCAACTAAATATTCCAAGCACAAAGGGCCCATGAGTAGCCTTGTAAGATCTGACTCTATATAATCAGAGGATGGATGAGAGGAGAGCCAGAGTGACAAGAGAAGATTAGTCAGGGGCTGATTAAAAATGATGTGACAGCTTGTTGGGATCCAGGGCTATGGAGAGGAATGGACAGAGTCGAACCGTAATTTGGAAGGGAAACTGACATTTGCTGAAGATTTCAGAACACTGTTACATAATGGTGATACCTTTTTCTTCTTGATTTTCACGGGAATGTCTTAGATATTATATTATTATTGGCGTAAGTCTGCTATTCCTCATGAAATGTAAGACATTTACAGCTGTCTATATGAGTGAGCTTAGTCCGTACTCTTCTTTTGGGTTCCATCTTCATCAAGCATATTTTCCTCTCAAGTTCTCATGCTTTCTTTGGATCCTGGTGCATTAAAGTTTCTTCTTCCATAATCCACACCTCTCAGCTACTGCTGTGCCCCCTTCACAGACAGACAGTTCTCAAGAGGGTTTTCTGCACGTTCTCTTCACTTTTCCACCTGTGACTTACTCTTCAACAAACTGCACTTGAAGTCAGTCCTTATTTTTCCCCCAAAGTCAGCAGTGCCCTATAGGGACGATTTCACGTGCTCATCTAGGGAAGCAGTGAGTTAGAGCTCTGGTGTTTCCCCTACTTTCTGCCCCTGTTTTCTCATCTATGGAATGGGGATAATGCCAGCAGAGAGCTGTTGGGAGGATTAAATGAGGCAATAATTCCTATGAAGCTCACAGAAGAAAAATGCAGTAAATGTTCAGTAAATATTAGCTGTAGATACAGTACAGCCCCCTATGTGTGAATGAGTTCCATTCTGAGGGCACGGTCATAAGTCCAATATATTTGTAAGTCCAACAGAGTTATTCTAGATACCCAACTAACACAATTGGCTATAGAGTACTGTCCTGTAATTGATTTATAAGACTCTTCACACAAATAATATATAAAAGACAAAAGACACAAAAAATAAAGCATCTTTAATCTTGCAGTACAGTGCCTTGAAAAGTACGGTAGTACAGCGCAGTGGCTGGCACTGAGTGAACAGGTAAGAAGAGATACTGACTGGACGGTGGAGACAATATGAGGAGGGTAGAGCTGAGGGACTCTCAGCAATAGGAGACGGAGGGTAAGCTGCAATTTCCCTCACATCTGACACTGATGGGATGCATGTTCACATCTTTGAAAGTGTACAACTTGAAGGTTTGTATGTAGGGAACTTACTGTATTGTGATCAAATATGACTGCTAAGCAACACTTTGAACATCTACATAGTTTTTTCTATGTTGTAACATATTTTACTGATTTTCCTTGTACTTCCCCAGATGCATCTTACCTATGCTTTTCTCCCTCCACTCAACTTCTGGATGTTTAAGCTTCTTGGCTCACAAGCATAGGATTTCTACTTCCAACTCCTCTCCTTATGCAATCCCATTTCTATAGCCTATCACCCCCCATTTTCAACTGGAGAACTGGAGTTCTGAATACCAGGCTCAGATTTAATTAGATGCATCACACACCTCAAACTCATGGTATAAACCACCACCCAAATTTGTTCATTTTCCAACATACAAAAGCCAGAATGTGACAATAATCTCTTACCACCACCACCGTCTCTCTCATTCCCATATCACCAAAATCAGCTGGAGCTCTCTCCAAGTTATACTTGAAATCAGTCTACTTTTCTCCACCTCCAGAAAAATTACAAGCTGCAATTATCTCTTCCTTGGCTACTGCAGAAACTCCTAAGTATTCACCTACATGTATTCTTTGCATCCTGCCTTTTCCATGAATCTATAGCAAGACATGAAACATGAAGGGAATTAAAGCAATTGGCATGAAGACGACACTGTCACAAATAGCCCATTGCTTTTAGTGGAAAAATTAATAGAATTAATAAAATTATCAACTAGAATCAATAAGAGAATTGGGTAAAGTGACTAGAGAGTAAATAAAGATACAAAAATCAAGAGCTTTCCCCTAGGTCAGCAATACTCAGTCCTATGACTGTGTATTACCCTCTTCTCACCTCATACCCCTTCTTGAAAATTCTGTGAGTTCTCTGTAAGTTAGCTTCACGACTTCCCAGACTCAAGCGATGGAACCAGAGGTGCATCACCTAGAGTCTCCATACTCAGAATGTGGGCATGAGACCCAGTGATGGCAGTGCATGGTTGGCATGGGCTAATGCAGGAGTGCAAGTCGGGAAACAAGGCTGCCACTCTCCCATCTAATACTACGTGTACCAACGAGCAGGCAGAACCAGGCTGTAAGACAGAACAGTTTCACACAAAAGGAGAGAACGCGCAGCCAGAGAAGAAAGTGGAGGAAGCAGAAGTGTCCTGGTTCTTAATGGCTCTTTAGTTCCTGACTCCAACCAAATCCTCTGAGGCTCAGCACACTCTGTTCTATCCCAAAGCAATGTGTATACTTAAAATAAAGCCAATAAAATTACCAATAGTTATACTTTGGAACTAGGAGAACAAAATTAAATTCATAAAGAAGACAAAAATAAAAGCAAACAATTTTTCAACATCTTACTCTATACCAGGAACTGATTAGGATACTTTGGTGATAACATCATTTAAGTTTGACACCTATAAAATAAGTATCATTATCGTTCTCCATTCAAGGATGAGGAAATCAAAGAGTGGTAACCACCCAAATTTAAATATGTAAGAAGTAGTGCTATAAATGGGTGAAAATATACAAGAAAACATTTTAAAAGAAGAGTAATGAAACTGTTTGCAGTGTGAGTGTTAGTCACAGAGTCATGTCTGACTCTCTATGACCCCATGGACTCTAGCCCACCAGGATCCTCTGTCCATGGGGATTCTCCAGGCAAGAATACTGGAGTGGGTTGCTATGCCCTATCTCCTGGGGATCTTCCTGACTCAGGGATCAAACTCATGTCTCCTGCATTGCAGGCAGATTATTTACCATTTGGGTTACACGGGAAGCTCCTTTGCTTGCAGTGTTAAAATGCATCATAAAAGCTAAAATAATGTGGCAGAAATATAGCAGTTAACAGATACCCCTAACATGATCTTAGGTATGTAAGAATTAGTATATGGAAAAGAAAGCATTATGAACAAATGTGTAAGGAAATTATTATCAGACAGGCTTTGAAGGAAAATTTGTTTCATCTTCATCTCAGTAAAGTCACCAAAATACATTTTAGGTGGAAGAAAGAGTTACAATGTGTAAAAGGAAAACTAGAAGGAAATGTGAGTGAGTATTTAATAGATTTCTTGAAAGCATAGGATATCAAAACATAGAAGGAATTAAAGAATTAGAAAAGAAACACCATCAACCAAGAAATTTAGAATTTCTGTATATCAATTAACAGTAAATACTAAAGACAAACCTTAAGATGAAAACAATATTCACAATATATATGATGTAGAACTGTTGTATGTGTAAATGCTTAATCTGATGTCATTAAAGAAGTAAAAATTTAAAGGGAAATAATGTTTGTTGACTAAAAATTGAAAAATGTAATACTTAACACTAGTTTCTAAACAGATTGAATAAAACGCTGGTGAAAGTAATTTAAGTACATGTACCAAGAATCTTAAAATTTTGCATATTCATCAACCCAATAATTCCCATTCCAGAAATCCAATTTAAAGAAAGAACAAGAGATATACTTAAAGATGCCTGTTCAAAGTATGCTGACACTGCATTACATGTACTAGCAGAAACAATCTAAAAAATACAAACAGGAAGGATATATTTCCAACAAGGGATTGGTCAAATAAAATATTATATATCCAAACAGTGAAATATTAAGCAGTTATTAAAAATAATGTTTTAAAAGACTAATAATCATGAAATAGAAAGCCCCTGATGGTTACTCTTCTTTTTTTCATATCTTGTTTTTTGATATTTTACTTTTTCTATAATCGCTATTAAAATATACAACAACATATTTGACATAATCTAGAGTTATTCACTGGCCCTGTAAAGAATGAAGAAAATGATACACGATCAGTGGGGACTAATGTTAAGCCTCCAGCTTGGCTGTGGGATTATCATTACACTTCCCCACTGCCTGCTACCATGGCTAATTGAAAATTGGCATGGTTGCTCTCATACCAATTGGCATTGGCCACAGATAAATTGCTGTGTATTTTGAAATCATAGTTATTATTCTGCTCCATCTGTTCTGCTCATTTTTCAAGTCAGCTGTCAAATTAAACAAGTAAGCCCTTCCTCAAAGTTGCAGAAATGTTACATGTTACCAAGGTAAATGAAACCATTGTCCAACATCCAACATGTTCATTAGATTCTACAAGGGGAACCAAGAAAGAATTCACAGGAAATGACATGACATGTTGACAGTTGCTTTAAAGTGATAATAGGCAAGTACTATACTTATTAATAACAGTATTTTACATTCTTGCACTAGTTTAAATACTAGGCATAATTGCCAAGAAAGCTCTAATGGTGAAATGTTACAAATACATTTCAACTCTGATCTGCTTTTTCCAGTTGTTCTGGTTTCAGTATTTAGCTAAAACTGATAAGCACACAATACTATATTAAAAAAAAAGTACTAAGTCATTTTTAGAGAGAATGAAAATTATTAAAGAGATGGGAATACCAGACCACCTGACCTGCCTTCTGAGAAATCTGTATGCTGGTCAAGAAGCAACAGTTAGAACTGGACATGGAACAACAGACTGGTTCCAAATTGGGAAAGGAGTACATCAAGGCTGTATACTGTCACCCTGCTTATTTAACTTATATGCAGAGCACATCATGCGAAATGCTGGACTGGATGAAGCACAAGCTGGAATCAAGATTGCTGGGAGAAATATCAATAACCTCAGATACGCGGATGACATACCCTTAT
The DNA here is from genome assembly GCF_033118175.1 of Dama dama. NCBI lineage: Eukaryota > Metazoa > Chordata > Mammalia > Artiodactyla > Cervidae > Dama > Dama dama. Next base: position 9,565,567 of record NC_083708.1, on the reverse strand, counting down.
GGCAGAAAGTGAAGGACTGAAGAGCCTCTTGATGAACATGAAAGAGGAGAGTGAAAAAGTTGGCTTAAAGCTCAACATTCAGAAAACTAAGATCATGGCATCTTGTCCCATCACTTCATGGCAAATAGATGGCAAAACAATGGAAATCATGACAGACTTTATTTTCTTGGGCTCCAAAATCACTGCAGATGGTGACTGCATTGAAAGATGCTTGCCCCTTGAAAGAAAAGTGATGACCAACCTGGACAGCATGTTAAAAAGCAGAGACATTACTTTGCCAACAAAGGTCTGTCTAGTCAAGGCTATGGTTTTTCCAGTGGTCATGTATGGATGTGAGAGCTGGACTATAAAGAAAGCTGAGCACCGAAGAATTGATGCTTTTGAACTGTGGTGTTGGAGAAGACTCTTGAGAGTCCCTTAGACTGCAAGGAGATCCAACCAGTCCATCTTCAAGGAAATCAATCCTGAATATTCATTGGAAGGACTGATGCTGAAGTTGAAACTTCAATACTCTGGTCACCTGATGGGTGGAACTGACTCATTAGAAAAGACCCTGATGCTGGGAAAGATTGAAGGTGGGAGGAAAAGGGGATGACAGAGGATGAAATGGGTGGATGGCATCACTGACTCAATAGACATGAGTTTGAGCAAGCTCCAGGAGTTGGTGATGGACAGGGAAGCCTGGCATGCTGCAGTCCATGGTGCCGCAAAGAGTCAGTGACTCTTTCAGTTCAGTGAGTGACTGAACTGAACTGATCTGAACTAAGTTATTCCTTGACTTAGTTATTTGATACATTGTAACTCTCTATTTCCATTCTAATTATGAATTCATTTTCTATAATATTTTCCTATTATACATAAAGCATCTCTAGCATTTCAAATATGGAAATATCTTTTGACATAGTCTACAAGTCCTATTGTCTAAACATAACGTAAGAATTGTACTGCAAGTCAGGGGAGAAAGAGAAGGATAATGAAGTCAGTAAATATCTATTCACCCATTTTGCTCTGAGGTAGTTCAACTGTTATCCTCAGACAAGGAATCTCTATTTCATTTGTGTTCAATTTACTACAAAAATGGCCCCATTTTTCATCCCTCTATGTATCCATACCCTCTGCAATACGATTTTGCAGCCATCAAGGGGTGGCATCTGTTTGTGCACCCCTTGGATCAGGGGTGGATTTGGGACTTGCTTTGGCCAACACAATGTGGCATGCTGGCTCTGAGTTAGGGGCCTCAAGAGGCCTTATATGCTTCTGCCTGCCCTCTTTGGTCCATCTTTACCTTGAGACCAAGACCAGGATAATTTCTGAAGGATGGGAGACCATCTGGAGTTGCGTGTTGTCCATCAAAGCCCAACCTACACCAGACATCCTCAGCCAACCTGCCAGCCAAACAGAGCTCACGAGCAAACCTCAACAAGACCAGCTGGGAACAAACTCACTGAGCTAAGTCCAGTCTAAACTACTAAACCAAAGGAGCATGGGCTAAACAAATGAATGTCATGTAAAGCCACTAAAGTTTGCAGTGATTACACACATATATTAGGTAGCTAATATATCCTCTTGTCTTTTGTTTACTTATTTAGAATAGGAAATAGTACTAGGCAAATAAAAAATTAGACCATAATTATACCAAATCTATTTTTTTCAGATATCAATATTGACATTTTCCCCACATTTTGGCTATTGGGGATATAAATATTTCCTGAACACCTTTTATTTACTTATTTTATTCCCACAATAATCTTGTAAGATAGGAACTATATTTTCTAGAAAAGGAGACTAAGGTAAAGACAGCAAGGAACATGTCCAGATTCACACAGCTGGCACGGCAGAGCTGGGCTAGAACATGGGACACAGGAATGTGAGTCCATTTATCCCACCACAGCTCACCTTCAGTTCCCCAATGAACTGTTCAGTGTAGGTTCTGTCTGGAGCAGTTCTATAGAAACTAGGAATGTTTGTTCCCTGTCAAATGACCTAGATGCTACCCTGGAAGGTTCTGGAGACTAATTTACGCATATTTTATAGGCTTATTCATTTGGGCCTTTTCTCATTCTCCAACAATTTTTAAATGGGAAAAATATTACAGCTATGCCTTCAAATTCTCAAGTTCTATGTGCAATTACAGTAACAACAACTGGATGGAAAATTGACTAATATAAAGTGAAAATATCTTCCAGTATAAAAGATCTTGATTTAGTTGAAAACATAATTGTTGTTTCTAGTAGCAAATGATTACTCTTGATTGACTTACTGACTACAACCAGATGATATTCAATGCCAGAAGTCAATATTTTAGTTATTTATAGGGAGTCATGTATGGATGTGAGAGTTGGACTATAAAGAAAGCTGAGTGCCGAAGAATTGATGCTTTTGAACTGTGGTGTTGGAGAAGACTCTTGAGAGTACCTTGGACTGCAAAGAGATCCAACTAGTCCATCCTAAAGGAAATGAGTCCTGAATATTCATTGGAAGGGCTGATGCTGAAGCTGAAACTCCAATACTTTGGCCACCTGATGCGAAGAACTACTCATTGGAAAGACCCTGATGCTGGGAAAGATTGAAGGCAGGAGAAGGGGACAACAGAGGATGAGATGGTTGGATGGCATCACTGACTCAATGGTCATGAGTTTGAGTAAACTCTGGGAGTTGGTGTTGGACAGGGAGGCCTGGTGTGCTGCAGTCCATGGGGCCGCAGAGAGTTGGACATGACTGAGAAACTGAACTGAACTGATTGGCAGGCAAAATCAATTATTTGTGGTACTAATATAAAAATAGTCAACTTCTAACTTTTGTTATCAGTTAAATATAAAATTTAAATCAACCTATGAGAAATAAATCAATAAAATACTACTAAAGAAATGCCCATCATTCTCATTGTTGTTCAATCAGTCATGTCTGACACTTTGCGACCCCATGCACTGCAGCATGCTAGGCTTCCCTGTCCTTCAGTGTCTCCTGACATTTGCTCAAACTCATGTCCATTGAATCAATGATGCCATCCAACCATCTCATCCTCTGTCTCCCCCTTCGCCTCCTTCCCTCAATCATTCTCATTCAGTTCAGTTCAGTCACTTAGTCGTGTTTGAGTCTTTGCGACCCCATGGACTGCAGCATGCCAGGCTTCCCTGTCCATCACCAACTCCCGGGGCTTGCTCAAACTCATGTCCATTGCGTCCGTGATGCCATCCAGCCATCTCATCCTGTGTTGTCCCGTTCTCTTCCTGCCTTCAATCTTTCCCAGCATCAGGGTCTTTTCAAATGAGTCAGTTCTTCACATCAGGTGGCCAAAGTATTGGAGTTTCAACTTCAGCATCAGTCCTTCCAATGAATATTCAGGACTGATTTTCTTTAGGATTGACTGGTTGGATCATTCTCATTAGCCTAGCATTTATGTATCAAGACAATATATGATGTGTCCTGGATATACTTTGATATTAAAAATAAAAAGCAACAGAATAACAGGAAATGTATTCAGTTCTGTTGCTCTTCAATATTCTCTTGAGTGGAAAGCAAGAGTTCATGAGTTATGAAATAGATAGGAAGGATATTTTATAGTAGGCATTTTCCATTTCTCCTATCACACCTTTAGAAGCACCCATCAAAGGCAAAAAGCTGCACATCATACATAAAATCAACACTATGTCTAAATGCATATTTTATTCCAGGCTGGCCTACGAAAATTTGAGATATGTTATCCAAAAATTAAGAAATACAAATGATTAGATGCAGAAAATTCTGGATTAATAAAGCATACTTAACTGTACACTGCAATAGTTATTTTAATAATTTATTTATTTGAATATCACATTTTCTACAAAAGAATATTATAGATTATATTACTTATATGATAGTAATATAATACAGCAATATGTGTTAAATAAATTCAATAAAAACAGGCAACAGTGAGACTTTTTCCAGTGAATTTCTGTCAGATAAAATATTTGCAACAGCTATAAAACCAGAGTAATAAATATTTAAATGTGATTTTCTAGTTTAAACAAATATATTTTAAGGTACTTTAGGACTTAGACAATATTCTTGTAAGAAGAAAATACAAATCACAAGTAAGTCACTGGAAATTTACAGCAACCTGTTTTCCAAAGTTTTAATAGATGAATTAAAGCAGAAATCATATACTTTTGTTAGTTTTGCAGTTATCGTTATTAGTTTAACTCAGAGTAAAAGCAGAGATCATTGATCAAGATGCTGCCTGTAATTTTTAAAATGAGTTAGAACCTGCTGAATTACAAACACTCTGGGCTTCAGAATATGTCAACTGTTGCACACTGTCATATCTCCTGGAGCTGTGGACAAAAGTAATTTGGGGGTTCTTTTCCTTTTCACTAAACTTATAAGATCTTGAAGAGATGAAATAACTTTAATATCAAATGGAAAAGTTTCACACTTGCGGAAGCATCTGAGATCCTTGTAAGGATCTGCTGCTATGTGTGCCCATGTTGGGCTTCCCAGGTGGTGCTAGTGGCAAAGAACCCACCTGCCAATGCAGGAGACACAAGAGATGTGGGTTTGATTCCTGGGTCAGGAAGATTTTCTGGAGGAGAGCATGGCTAACCACTTCAGTACTCTTGCCTAGAGAATCCCATGGACCAAGGAGCCCAGAAGGCTATAGTCCATAGGGTTGCAAAGAGTTGGACACAACTGAAGTGACTTAGCACACACACATGTGCCCATGTTTTCTTTTTTTTTTTCATTTATTTTTATTATTTGGAGGCTAATTACTTCACAACATTGCAGTGGTGTCACTGTTGAATAAACCAAAATGGGCAATATTTTAGCTAGAAAATATCAGGAACACTGTGGCATGAGTAAGAGTTGCTACTGAAGGCTTTTCATGATTAAATGATATTTAACAATAAAGTACAGCAGAATCAAGTTTAATGCTGAAGAAATTAGTTTTTAAACTTTAGTTAAGGCTTGATTGACAACATAAAAATGATAATTTTAAAAGCAGACTAAATTACATGATCTGAAACAATGGTTTACAAATATTGAATTCTGTTTTAAAGCAGATGTTTACCTTTGCTTTTCTATTTACTCTTTCCTTTCATAAATGCAGCCAAGTAATATTCCTATTTTCACAAAGATCTAAAGTAAAGACTGGGATCAAGGTTTAGGAATAAATATCACCTCACTGAACCTCTTCCAAATGGTCTTTTTCTAAAGTGATATTCAGAATCTAATTCTTGCCTTTATTTCTGGTCATATAACAAGAAATGATTTGGCTACATCAAAAGAGTTGGCTGACTCTTAACTACCTCACACCAGTTAGAAAGGTCATCATTAAAAAAATCTACAAACAATAAATGCTAGGGAGGGTGTGGAGAAAAGTGAACCCTCCTGCACTGTTGGTGGAAATATAAATTGGTGCAGCCACTAGGGACAACAGAATAGAGGTTCCTTGAAAAATTAAAACTAGAACCACCATATGACCTAGCAATCTTGCTCCTGGGCATGTATCCAGACAAGACTATTGATATAATTCAAAAAAGACATATGCACCCCCATGTTCGCCACAGCACTATTTACAATAGCCAAGAAGCCTGGAAGTAACCTGAATTCCCATCAGCAGAGGAATGCATAAAGAAGATGTGGTATATATATACAGTGGAATATTACTCAGCCATTAAAAGAATGAAGTAATGACATTCACAGCAGCATGGATGGACTGAGAGATTATCACACGAACTGAAGCAAATCTAAGAGAGAACTAAGTAAAAGGAAGAGAAAGACTGTGCAATCTAAAATATGACAGAAATGAAGCTATCTACAAACAGAAATGGAGCCACAGACAGAGGACAGACTTGCTGCTACCAAGGGGCAGGGCTGGGGGTGACGGGTTAACAACTGGGATGAGCAGAGGCAAGCTTCTACATGTAGGATGGATAGACAGTGAGATCCACCATGTAGCACAGGGAGCTATAGTCAGCATCCTGTGGAATTTTCCATAACGGAAAAGCATATGAAACAGAATATATATATATATTTCTGAGTCCCTTTGCTGTACAGCAGAAATTAACACAAATTGTGAATCAACCACACTTTAACAACATGGATTTAAAAAATAAGAGCAAACTTTTCTCTTTATTGCTAGCTGTAGCCACATCACATCTATCGTAATACTGAAGGAACCTAAGGAAGATCTCTCAAAGAAGGAATGGTTATGACCACTCTAACAGAAACAGAGAAATTCCAACGTAGACCTCAGCTGGGGGGTCAGTTCCTCAGCCAGAATATAGACCTCTCCCTTCCTGTCTTCTGGGCCATGCCGTCAGATCTGGGGATCCCTGGATGAAGCTCTAGCTGGGAGCAGAGCAGTGAGTCAAGGTGGCTCCTCAGATAAACCAAAACATGGCGAATCTGAAGAGGGCTGTCTTCTGGGAGAGTCCTACCAGTACCGTAAACGAATCTTTGAGAGGAAGAATGATTCTCTCAAGTAATTTTCACTTCAGGACTGACTTCTCTGGTCCATGTCCAGCTAATGAATTATTCTGCTTCTGTCCTGTTATAAAGTGCAATAGACTCAGGAACATGCTTTCAAACGAGGTCCTCTGTACTTGTTCAGGTTTCATCGTTTGTGTGTGTGTGTCTGAACTGAGTGCAGCATCTTCAATACGTTGAGGAACCATGTGACAGGTTTGGATTAAGACACCCTGAAAGCTCCTTTTCTCGCCATAAAAAAAAGCAGCAGATTTCTCTACTTGGTTTATTTTATTAGTTTATAGAAATATCACCTGAAAACCATCATGTGGCATTTTCTTTTAGTTGATAAACTTTTCCTTTTTTGGTCAGAAGCCATGTGGCTGTGGAAGATATGATATCTCTAACAATAACTTCCTGAATTATTTCACTTTGCAACTAATGAATTATGTCATTTATAACAGTCTAATTTTAAACATAGTAAACGCCATATTAAAGTAACTAAGGAATAACGGTGAGTCTTACTTTCCCTGTATACTCGATTTTCCACAAAGAACTGAAATTTAAATGAGATTGTCTTTGTTCAGAAAACAAATTGTGACATGAGCAGTCCAAAAATTTCATTCTGGCTTCATACCGAAATGAGTGCCTCACATAATTCTCCTGTTTAATCCAGAAACAAAAAGTTGCTAATCTAGAAATGAAGGCTTGATATCAGTCATTTATCTTATGGAAAAATATGTGTGGTCATGTATCATAATTAAATAGCATTAACACTGAAAAAGCTAAAAGGTCCCACAAATGGTAAATGATAATCAAAGCAGAACATATTTTCTAACATAAAGATTGTTATGTGAATCTTACATTTGACTATTAACCACTTGAATTGTACTTATCATTCAAGATATTGTCTTTTCTCTTTGATGCTTGCTTGCTTTCTGATATCTCAACCATACTCTCCATAAGTATTTTCACTCTTGGTGAAATGGACTATTTGAAGGCAACAGTTAACTGATATAAGGAATTAGAAGGAAAATCTTTGAAGCCAAATGTATTGAATGTTTTTCTGTAACTCATAACCTGTGAGAAACTATTTATTACTGAGCAATACCAACTCTGTATGTAGAATATCAAAATAGCCACTAAGATTTTAGTGAGACGGTGACTTTAAATTACAGAAAATATATCTGTTTTTCTTGCTCATTCTCTCTTATTCCTACAGGTAAAGTCCCATTAATAAAATAGGAATGTATGCAAATAAAGCATTCATTTAATGCCACGGTCTTGCAATGACTGTTATTCTAAAGCAAGAATATTTAAGAGACTCCTAAGAAGGAAGATTCTTTTAAAAAATAACCATCACTCAGTGGAGTCCTCCTCAGTTATAGGTTTATTGTATAGCTGTCCTGCCTCCCTCTCACTGTTCTGTGAGGAAATGTAATTACCAAATAGCTTATAACATGCATAATTTATCTTATAATTATAATAGATGCTCATTCTCTCTATAAATACCTAATGAAGAAGCAAGTTACTGACCACTGCCCAGAAAACTCAACACAGACTATCCAGTCTAATTTGAGATGATATTTTTCCCCTTCCAGCCTCCATTCTTGCTGTCCAATTACATGGCATTTTATGAAACAAAGGAATGGTGCTGTTTTTGTTCTATTTGAAAATAAAGCTAGACATATGAAATGCAGAAGAAGGCAAATGACTGTGTGAAGGGAAATTCTGGATGACTAAGACACTTCTATCCTAGACAGTAACTCAGTGGTAAAGAAGCCACCTGCCCATGCAGGACATGCAGGTTCAATCCCTGGGTCAGGAAGATGCCCTGGAGTAGGAAACGACAACCTGCTCCAGTGTTCTTACCTGGAAAATTCCATGGACAGAGGAGCCTGGCGGGCTGCAGTTCACAGTTACAAAAGAGTCAGACACGACTTGGCAACTAAACAACAATAAGACACTTCTATCTCCCACGCTTTCAGTTCAAAAGCCAATTCAGTTCAATTCAGCCAATTGCTTTGAACTGAAATTCAAATGATTTCAGTTTGAATTGATTCAGAATGATTGCTTGAACAGAGGGGTTAACAACTTGCCTCAGCTCCAATCTGCAGCCCTTTCCACATGAGTTTTCTTTACCTCTGAGGCTGGGAACTGGCATGAGGGGATTTCAGGAGTTCCCTACATCCGATCTGTGATACCGCACAGTCTTGGTTTTCCAAAACACTGCCTCTACCTTTTAAATATTCCCTTTATTCAACTCTTTCATACTGTCCTATTTTGAATGTGCCACCCATTTTCTGTTGGATCCTATTACAATTTCTTCAGTTCTACCTATGTATTTCCTCAGGTAAAATTCCACCGATAAAGTAGAATGACATATAAATAAAGCATTTATTTAGGCTTGGACACGTCATGTGTGCCTCAGTGCTGTTATAGCACAAAAACATAGTAAATATTTGAATTGTTTTTGTATCAGTGGAATGATCTCACTAGACATGTGCAGAAATAACTGCCACCTAAGCAAGTTTAGAAAGATGTCTGACAGTCATTGATTTGGCAAGTCTACTCTAAGTGAGACAAATATTTTACCGAATTTCTATAAAATCATTGAACTGATTTTATGGATGGCACAAAAACAAATTAGATATTCTAGTTCAGAATGTTTTCAAGAACACAGCTTGTTCTCACAGATAAGTATGAAAAGTGATCTTTACCTTCTCACCAGCTTCTCCTTTGCTGCCTTCAAAACCTTGCTCTCCCTGTAGAAGAGGAATACGACGTGTATAATAATAGGCACCCTACTTTTAATACATGTAGTTATTACAATAAAAATAAGTTTCTAATATTGAAAAATCAATAACTGTATATATTAAAATGCTTCTAAAATATAAGCTCAAAACCAATATTAACGTTACATGAAATTTTAATTACTCACTGAAGGAATAATTTTTCAGGGTACAAGGTCTAGTTTCACTACTTCCAATGCAATTTGATACCCATAAGCCTGAACTTCTCCATCCATAAGACCTTTCTCATAGGCTTTTTGACAATTGAATGCATCAAATAGTGTGCCTGGAAAAGACTGTCAGTCACTATTGCTATTACTATTCTCACTGTTTATTCCACTAGACCCAGCAGGAACGTCCTTCACAAGCTGACTTCCATGAAGGCCGTTCCAGGGAGAGGTGTGTGATGAACGAGGCGAGAGTTCTGGCTCCAGCTCTGAGGCCAGCGCCAGGCTCCTTCCTGCCCAGATGGCCTGCCTCTCCAGCACAGAACAGGGTGGGCTCTCACTCACCATATTGACTCTGAGAGGTAGAAGCCCCCTGTTCTTCAACTAAAACCTCTCTGATCTGACAAGCTTTTTTCCCCACTTAACTCTGTACAGATATTTAGAGCACTGATGCTTCATTCATACAATCAATAACTAGTCACTGAATCCCAAACATATGTCAGGCACTCATGACAATATAGGTAGCAAGTAAGTGTTGGGGAAGGGTCATACACACCCCTCCACCTAGAAGCAGCACTCAGTAAACATTTCCTGAGTGCACCAAGACAAGGGGATGAAGGGTTTTTATCTCCAGGTTTTTTCTGCAATTCTTCAAAGTGGCACAATATAATTTACATTCATACATTAGAAAAGAAATGCAGCTTTTCCCTATGTGTATATATAGTCTATTTTATTATATATAAAATCATATGTATGTGTGTATATGGACACATATACACATGATTAAATAATTACTTCTGCTTCATCTGGTGTCCCAGACGGTAAAAAATCTGCCTGCAATGCAGGAGACCCAGGTTCAATTCCTGGGTAGGGAAGGTCCCTTGGAGAAGGAATGGCTACCTACTCCAGTATTCCTGCCTGGAGAATTCCATGGACAAAGGAGTCTGGTGTGCCACAGTCCATGGGATCGCAAAGTGTCAGACACAACTTAGCCATTAACACTTTCACTTCCTACTTCATCTAGCCTCAAAAAAAGGTACCAGGAAATAAAGTAAGTTAAATTTGGGTACATTTGCCACTGAATGTGTGGTCTATCTTTTTTATACCATTTTTCCCAAAATATAGACTTTAACTTGATCTGTTGATTCAAGCTGACACGAAGCTGCTAAATGGCCCAGTACCTCAGCCACAATGCCAGCATGAGGCAGCCACCACGAACAACTGCTGGAAAGTCCAAAACTGTTTCCCAGCAGATAAATCTACACATCCCTTGGCTGGCAACTCGACTCACAGATGCAGCGCGTGCTGTATTACTGGGTTTTGTCTAGAACTGCTGGGAAGAAATGCAGAGGCTTGCCATTTCTTCTCTGCCAAATCAATCTTGGTATTTTCATCAAGCAAGTAAAGGAAGATTTTTTCGAAAGCTATAACTATAGACAACTGCCTATCTTTTTATGGTAATTTTTAGCTACAGAGCAAAACCTAGATGCTATAGTAACTTCTGACTTCGGTTGCTAAAGTCTGTGAAACATCTCCAGAGCGTAGAAATGACATGACTGGTGGGCACCTAATATTGCATCAATAATGCTCTCCCCTGTGGTGGGTTATCTGGGTGATATCATGACAGATGGCCCCACCCAAAGTGGCCCCTCATCTCTTCAGAAAACTGGAATAAGCCAGTCTCCGTGTTTCCAATAATGCTGGTCACATCCAATCATATTTCTCCCCAGGAGAAGAAATCAGCCTTTGGACAGTAAAGGATGAAATGAAGTTCACCTTGGTGAAGAGAAAGATTCTAGGCCCAAAGAATCTGGCCAATGCAAAAATCCTTATTATTTACAAATTTATCATTCTGAAACATTTTTTGAGGAGATCAGTTGCAACATCTTTGCAATATTTAATATTTTATGTCATTGTAACTATTACAACATTTAGCTCAATCTGGTAAATAACAAAAAAGTAACCACAAATAGTCAAAAGCAGTCAATCCTATTGTAGTCTTCATTTAGCTTTCCCTTGGGGCTCAGGGGTAAAGAATCCACCTGCCAATCAATGCAGGACACATGAATTCGATCCCTGCGTCAGGAAGATCCCCTGGAGAAGGAAATGGCAACCCACTTCAGTATCCTTGCCTGGGAAATCCCATGAACAAAGGAGCTTGGCAGGCTACAGTCCATGGGGTCGCCAAAGAGTCAGACATGACTAAGTGACTAAATACCACCAAAATTTAGACTCTGGGTGAAAACATTCCCAGAGCAGCTGTCACACTCCCAGGCCCCAGAAAGCACCACTACCCCTTCTCCAGAGAAGCGTGTGGACAAGCCCCTCTGGTAAATTCTCCCCTAGAGTAGCTCCTCTGAGAAGGGATCGGCACCATGGGTTGTCTTTGAGAAGAAAGATCAAGTGGTGGTCAAGTCAGGGGACTGATTCAGTCTCACCAGATTTCCTGTATCTTCGCTATATTATGTGCAACTTCAACTTTTGAGACATTAAAGTTCTTAACTAACATGAAACATTAAAAAAACTGTTTACCTTTTGACCAGGTAAGCCTGGAGTGCCACGTAAACCATTTTCACCCTAAAAGAAACACACAGAATAAATTTCATTAGTCACAAAACACAAACAAATGAAGCAATTCTGCATTTCTAACCATCTGTTCTAGAGCCGTGAGGAAAGGCAGCCTAATGCTGAATGTTCGGTGAGCACAGGGGCTTTGCATCCACCCCTCAGCTGCCAACCCCAGGACTAGTGCTTTCATTTAAAAAATAAGAACACGGAGGCTCTGACAGGTTTCACCTAACTAGGAGCATTACCTAAGATTTGAACGTAGGTCTCTCTGATTCAACAGCCCATGGATTCCCATACACTACTTAGTGTCCTTCATTTGATTTTCTCTTTCAAATCTCTGGGCATAATGTTCTAGTCTGACACAGGTTCTCTATGGGCCAAGTACTGTTCTGACAACAAACTGTTATGACCATCTTCTTACAGATGATTATACAATCAGGAGATAGAACTGGAATTAAGAGTTCACATAATTCATTTCTGTGCATCTAACCGCCCCTCTGCACTGTCTCATGAAAAAGATTTTGTTCTGGTGATCTCTTATCTAAAAACTTATGTGTGTGTATATATGTGTGTATGTGTGTGTGCACGTTTGTGTACATATACTTTTTTTGTGTATCACCACCGACTCAATGGACACGAATTTGAGGAAGCTCCGGGAGATAGCAGAGGTCAGAGGAGCCTGGTGTGCTACGGTCCATGGGGTCACAAAGAGTCGGATACAACTTAGTGACTCAATAACAACAGCAACAACTACACACACACACACACACACACACATAAAGAGCATATACTTTCTTGCTCATTCCTGTCGATTGTCTTCAGACCAGTTTTAAAGACATGCCTGTTGCTGTTTTACTTGAAACAGTTACTTGGGAGAATTTTCAGTTCTTTTCAGTCCATCTGGTTCCTGTGCTAGGTATGAAGGTTTTCAGCAGAGGCCTATCAGTTTCCATTACTGGAATCCATGGGCCATCTCTTTGACAAGCCTGTTTTGCCAACAGCACATGAGCTAGAATGAGATACCCCTGGGAGGATGTGCACATTCCCAGTGGAGCCTCAGGAGTTCAGCTGCTTCAAGGAAGTGACTTGGGCTCCCAAGTTTCCAGGTTTAGAAAGCTCAAAACAAACTAGCAATTCTATTGACCACTTTATTTCCAGCACACATTTTTAAGACAATAGCTTTTTAAAGTACTAACTAGAAGGAAGTTAGATATCACTTAGAATTTTTAAAATAAAATTCAAATGTAAGAAGAAAAAAATCATGTCTTCAAATTTTAAAATAGCAATAATATTATCTGTTTAAGCCTAAAAGGACCTTTATCATTTCATCAGTTAGTACATTTCTGGTTCCATCATTTTGAGCAGCAGCCTACTGCTCTATGTGTGCTCAGCCTCTAAGTCGTGTCCAGTACTTTGTGGCCCCATGGACTGTAGCCCGCCAGGCTCCTCTGTCCACGGGATTTTCCAGGCAAGAATACAGAGTGGGTTGCCATTTCCTCCTGCAAGGGATCTCCCTCACTCAGGGACCGAACCCACACCTCTTGCATTGGCAGGCAGATCCTATCATCACTGAGCCACCTGGGATGCCCCATAGTGCTGTATACATGTGCATAATTTTAAAGATGAAGGCTTTTCTTCAGTTAAATTATCTGTGTTGCACAGTAAAACTGCTATTATCACAGAATATACTGGACATCAAAGGTAAAACTTTGTGGCTAAGTTTAAGATGTGTTGAAGCAGCAATAAAATACAATGTACTTACCTATGTAACAAATATATTTCTATTATTTAAAAAGGTATATAGTTTTAGACCTCGGGCATCCCACAATTACATTAGAAACTTCCCATTTTGTTTAATAAAGTGATAGTCAAAGCACATTAAGATTTGACCCCAGGGTGCATGCTATGGAAACAGCCTCTGTTACTCATCACAGAAGTATGCCCATTTGTCCATGAGGAACAGAATTATTTTCGTTGGTTGGTTCAATATAACGTTTTATATCATATTACAAGTTATACATGATGACAAGATATGGTGTGTAATCCAGTAAAGTACACTGACACAGTGCACATTGCCAAAAATGCTTTCTGGAAAAAAGAGAGTAGTGTCAGAAGCTCCCTGTTTTCTTTGCTCATGGCTCACTCTTATATGCCATGTGCTATGAGCTGGCACTTAAAGACCCACCTCTGGGGTGATGTCAGGTTAGGGTCATACCTGGGTGCATTGGCACCTGGGTACCAAAAGTCCTTAAAAAGGAAGAATACTTCTCTTTTTGATGGACGGCTGGTCTTTTGACTGTTATAATGAAAATGTTTTCCTATGGCCAGTGTTAATTTGTCTCTGCTCTTTCCTGACTCAAAATTCAAAGATTTGTTTTGTATACATAATTCTAAACACCATGATACCCCAATCGACACCACTGATCACTCTCCCAGGAAATGAATTGGCTTCATGTGACACAATAACATGTGAAAGATTTTGAGGTACCAGGAAACTTTTGATGCTTAAAGTGTGCAACTCTGGTATTCAGAAACATATTCATTTTCTTCTTACAGATTTTCTCAAAGTTCCCAGAGAGGTCTGACATAGAAACGTATAATTATTTAAAATCATTTGGCATTTTTCCAGTCCCTGAGGGACAAGTTAGCATATTTGTTTTTGACTCTATCTCAAAATAATATTAAGTAGCATAACAACTGGCCTTCCCTGGTGGCCCAGCTGGTAAAGAATCTGCCTGCAACACAGGAGACCCCATGTGATTCCTGGGTCAGGAAGATTTCTCTGGAAGAGGGATAGGCTGCCCACTCCACTGTTCTTGGGTTTCCCTGATGGCTCAGAAAGTAAAAGAATCCGCCTGTAATGTGGGAGACCTCGGTTTGATACCTGGGTTGGGAAGATCTCCTGGAGGATTTCATGGCACATGGTAACCCACTCCAGTATTCCTGCCTGGAGAATCCCCATGGACAGAGGTGCCTGGAGGGCTACAGTCCATGGGGTGGCAAAGAGTCAGCCACGACTGAGCGACTAAGCACAGCATA
Organism: Dama dama; assembly: GCF_033118175.1. NCBI lineage: Eukaryota > Metazoa > Chordata > Mammalia > Artiodactyla > Cervidae > Dama > Dama dama. The sequence continues at coordinate 9,550,554 of NC_083708.1, read as the reverse complement.
GCATAACAGCTGAAGGAAAAACAGCAGTCTTAAAGAGCAAAATTTTGTTTAAGAGATTAACAGACTATGTTTCTCCTGTCAAGACTTTATCTAAAACCTAATTTGTGTCAACAGAATGGGCCTTCCTAACTCTGAATCAGTTTCAAAACTCTTGTGCCCAAGCAGCGTGGGATCGAATTGAATTCTATTCAATGAATGCCTGCCTGAAATTACTGGAGGAGCTGACATTAGCTGTTTTCTTCTAAATTCTTGCTGTCCCTTGGTGCTCCCAGTCTCAGCACAGGAAGAAATAAGAAGCTTCTTTGGCTTCCCATCAGTTATTGAAAGAAAACTACAATCAATGCTTCTTGTCTCTACTCTAATGGTCAAAGCTTGTTTCTGTGGCATGTACTTTCTACTGCAGGTTTTTCCATCAAAGGGCCTGTGCTCCTTTTTTATTATGAATTCAAGCTCCAAATGGGCCACAGATGAATATGAGTAATAGAAAGCAGGGGGAAAAAAATTCTAACATTGTTGCTGAGAGCACTGTCACCTTGTTATTACTGCAATACATAGTGTGTCTTCAACTTCACAGTTCAGTTCAGTTCAGTTGCTCAGTCGTGTCGGACTCTTTGCGACCCCATGGACTGCAGCATACCAGGCCTCCCTGTCCATCACCAGCTCCCTGAGTTTACCCAAACTCATGTCCATTGAGTCAGTGATGCCATCCAACCACATCCTCTATCGTCCCCTTCTCCTCCTGCCTTCACTCTTCCCCAGCATCAGGGTCTTTTCAAATGAGTCAGTTCTCCACATCAGGTGGACAAAGTATTGGAGTTTCAGCTTCAGCATCAGTCCTTCCAATGAATATTCCAGACTGATTTCATTTAGGATGGACAGGTTGGATCTTCTTGCTGTCCAAGGGACTCTCAAGAGTCTTCCCAGCACCACAGTTCAAAAGCATCAGTTCTTCAGTGTTCAGCTTTCTTTATAGTCCAACTCTTACATCCATACATGACTACTGGAAAAACCATAGCCTTGACTAGACAGACCTTTGTTGGCAAAGTAATGTCTTTGCTTTTTAATATGCTGTCTAGGTTGGTCATAACTTTTCTTCCAAGGAGCAAGCGTCTTTTAATCTCATGGCTGCAGTCACCATCTGCAGAGATTTTGGAGCCCCCAAAAATTAAGTCTGTCACTGTTTCCCCATCTATTTGCCATGGAGTGATGGGACTGGATGCCATGATCTTAGTTTTCTGAATGTTGAGCTTTAAGCCAACATTTTCACTTTCATCTTTCACATTCATCAAGAGCCTCTTTAGTTCTTCTTCACTTTCTGCCATAAGGGTGGTGTCATCTGCATATCTGAGGTTATTGATATTTCTCCCAGCAATCTTGATTCCAGCTTGTGCTTCCTCCAGCCCAGTGTTTCTCATGATGTGCTCTGCATATAAGTTAAATAAGCACAGTGAAAATATACAGCTTTGATGTACTCCTTCCCCAATTTGGAACCAGTCTGTTGTTCCATGTCCAGTTCTAACTGTTGTTTCTTGACCTGAATGCAGATTTCTCAGGAGGCAGGTAAGGTGGTCTAGTATTCCATCTCTTGAAGAATTTTCCACAGTTTGTTGTGGTCCACACAGTCAAAGGCTTTGGCATAGTCAATAAAGCAGAAATAGATGTTTTTTCTGGAACTCTCTTGCTTTTTCGATGATCCAATGGATATTGGCAATTTGATCTCTGGTTCTTCTGCCTTTTCTAAATCCAGCTTGAACATCTGGAAGTTCACAGTTCACGTACTGTTGAAGCCTGGTTTGGAGGATTTTGAGCATTACTTTGCTAGCATGTGAGATGAGTGCAACTGTGCAGTAGTTGGAGCATTCTTTGGCAGTGCCTTTCTTTGGGATTGAAATGAAAACTGACCTTTCCAGTCCTGTGGTCACTGCTGAGTTTTCCAAATTTGCTGGCATAATGAGTGCAGCACATTCACAGCATCATCTTTTAAGATTTGAAATAGCTCAACTGGAATTCCATCACCTCCACTAGCTTTGTTTGTAATGATGCTTCTTAAGGCCCACTTCACTTCGCAGAGCAATCTAAAAAACCTTTTCCAGAATTCAAAGTGACCTCATCAGGAAAACAATAAAAAAACCGAAGTGTGGTTTAGGCATAGCCGGTGGCTTTCTGAAAAACTGATCAAAGGATTTCATTTCACAGCCTTTTTATCACTGCCCGTTTCCTGGAAGTAAGCACAGCTAGACATACAAGATAAATCCTCAGTTTCCCTGATTTCTTTGACACTGGAATCAATGTCCTTTCTTATGGACGAAACCCACATTGTCTGAACGACAATGAAGAATCACACTTCCCAGGACTTAGTTTGCAAACCTAGGACCAACCAGACCAAGCAGATCAAGCAAATGAAGCAGGTAAATGAGAATTTACTAATAACTAGACCTAAGTCCAGAAAATACAGACTTATATGCTAGCTTGTGGTGATGTTTTTCCTTAAAAATTAAGCATTCAATCTCCGATTAAAGAGTCTGAGATCCTATTATAACACTGTTTCCATATTTTACACTGTCATTTGACAGATCATTTTACTTAGAGCAAGTCTTCCAGGAACATACTCTTTTGTTTGAACTTCATGTACACTTGGAAGTGTATCAATATTTTCCTACTAATTAATTCATATTTATTAATAGAAAATTTACTTAAATTGAGTGTTGAGTGAACTAGCTGGAACAAACATCTGAAGTGAAATGCCAGAATCCTAGCATGAAAACCAATAAAGGAGGAAGCAAAAAGTAAATCTGATTTTGATTTTGTGTATCGCTAACATGACCTCTGAATTTCTGACAACAGTCCTTCTGTATTTAGACCATAATCTTTTGTGATTGAATTTTTATATGGTTCTTACATTCCTGCCACTCAACTAAATATTTTAGGAAATAAAACATATACCTCCTATGTTTTTTTCAGATATTTCATCCAATCAGAGTCCTTTTATTTCAGGGAGGAGTATTTTTTCCTCCTATGTGTGAAGACTTCATTTCAAAAGCTAAATTGTTAAATTAAAAAAGCTATATACTGCATAGGATTGAAAACTTCAAACTTTTTTAATTCTCGTATTTGCTGGATCCTTTTGCAACTAACACATGGGGACATAGTCACATGAATGTTCAGGATAAGGCAAATTTAAAACATTCTTAATAAAAAAATGAAAGAGACCCTATTATTACTTATGTTTGTGAATCTTTCAAAGAAGACAAAGCCAGCCCACCAAAGGTAACACATGGTCAATACATGTCCTAATCACAGTGATATAAATGTGGGGAGTTAGTAACAGAGGAACTCAACATCTACTGTAAGTAGAAACTTTTAACCTGAGTCTATGAGTGTGCACAGTACATGCAGAGGAACACACCAGAAAACAAGCAGGGGGAGTATTCTTAAACACAGGGTCAGGGGTAAATTTACACATTTGTATCCACCAGCTTCACCAAAGAATATTAAGGTACTGACCCTACTGAAAGCTCTTTAAAGTCAGGCATGTTCACGGTTTAATTTGTATTGTGGAGTACAAAACAACACAATTTGATGTGTGGATACTGAAACAATGTCTTCTGAACCCCAAATTCCTGCCCACTGGTCTTATATCACACAGGACAAATATCATATGGGTCTTATACATGACATCCCTTTCTGTCACCATCAAGCTTATTCAGCAAACCAATCATTTTTCAAATGATTGTTTGGAGTCCTTTTTTTTTTTTTAAATTTTTTATTAGTTGGAGGCTAATTACTTCACAACATTTCAGTGGGTTTTGTCATACATTGATATGAATCAGCCATAGAGTTACACGTATTCCCCATCCCGATCCCCCCTCCCACCTCCCTCTCCACCCGATTCCTCTGGGTCTTCCCAGTGCACCAGGCCTGAGCACTTGTTTCATGCATCCCACCTGGACTGGTGATCTGTTTCACCATAGATAATATACATGCTGTTCTTTCAAAACATCCCACCCTCACCTTCTGCCACAGAGTTCAAAAGTCTGTTCTGTATTTCTGTGTCTCTTTTTCTGTTCTGCATATAGGGTTATCGTTATCACCTTTCTAAATTCCATATACATGTGTCAGTATGCTGTAATGTTCTTTATCTTTCTGGCTTACTTCACTCTGTATAATGGGCTCCAGCTTCATCCATCTCATTAGGACTGGTTCAAATGAATTCTTTTTAATGGCTGAGTAATATTCCATGGTGTATATGTACCACAGCTTCCTTATCCATTCATCTGCTGATGGGCATCTAGGTTGCTTCCATGTCCTGGCTATTATAAACAGTGCTGCGATGAACATTGGGGTGCACGTGTCTCTTTCAGATCTGGTTTCCTCAGTGTGTATGTCCAGAAGTGGGATTGCTGGGTCATATGGCAGTTCTATTTCCAGTTTTTTAAGAAAAACCACAATGAGGTGCCATTACATGCCAGTCAGGATGGCTGCTATCCAAAAGTCTACAAGCAATAAATGCTGGAGAGGGTGTGGAGAAAAGGGAACCCTCTTACACTGTTGGTGGAAATGCAAACTAGTACAGCCGCTATGGAAAACAGTGTGGAGATTGTTTGGAGTCCTTTAATATCATAGTAACTGTCCCCTGGGCACACACTCTCCTGTACAATGTGACACTGATAACTCAGCACAGTATTTATTCCACACATGATCTCTGTGCACAGTGTGGAGATTAGGACTGACACACAGAACCACACGCAATCTTGTTCTGGATATTACACTATACTTGCATTACTATGACTTGTTTTTTCAAGGCTAAATTGCTTGTATATACACTAAATTTGTAGTCAAACTGCTAAGTTCTCCTTTCAAAGAGGATATTTTTACAATCCTTTTTCAAATTACTGGAGTGCAAATTACACTGAAAAAACAAAAAAAGAAAGAAAGTGAAAGTCGCTCAGTCAATTCAACTGTTTGTGACCTCATGGACTGTAGCCCGCCAGGCTTCTCTGTCTGTGGCACTCTCCTGGCAAGAATACTGGAGTGGGTAGCCAGCCATTCCCTTCTCCAGGGGATCTTCCTGACCAAAAGATCCCAAGTCTCCTGTATTGCAGCCGGACTCTGTACCATCTAAGCCACATTATTCAAATAAAAAACAAAAAAAAATTGAAATAGTTTGGGGAAGTAAACATCTCTTTCCATTTATAGCCAAGTTAGGGAGTTGAGTTTTGGCCAGTGTTGCTGATCTCATTGCAAAATCTGGGCTCCAGATTTGTCATCAGAATGGCTTTCTTAAAGTGGATCTGTTAAGAATGAGTGTGTGGATATTTCACTTTCTTGTGAGAGCAGCTGGAAGGCAGTCTTGAAGTGATCTTGAAGCATCACGAAAGTACCAGGGAAACAAGACAACTGCAGTGAATCATCCACTGACATGTCTGGAGAGGAGCAGCGGACATTTGAATCAAGCATTCTAACATGTGGGAGACAATGGAAGATATAACGAGGGGCACGGTGTCATCAGTAAGCTCCTGTTAGGCATCCACTGAAATATCTGGAGAGGAGCAGCAGACATCTGAATCAAGCATTCTCACATGTGGGAGACAATGGAAGATATAACGAGGGGCACGGTGTCATCAGTAGGCTCCTGTTGGGCATCCACTGAAATATCTGGAGAGGAGCAGCGGACATCTGAATCAAGCATTCTAACACATGGGAGACAACAGAAGATATATCGAGGGGGACGGTGTCATCAGTAAGCTCCTGTTGGGGACAGTGAGACACCCGTGACTGCAAACTACCGGTCCATAGTACTCGTGTTGAGTAATTATAGTTCTACTCTGTGACAGTTACTTCAACGCACTGAAGGCATCAGCTACTTATCTTTAGTCCTGAGGGAAACGGTTGTGAACGTCCGGAGGAAAAACACACCTTTGCAATTCCGTAAGAAAGTCAGATTTCCAAACCTAACACAGAGGACAAGACAGCAAGATCACCTGGAGATTTTCGCCTGAGAGAGAAGGGGCGGCCTGTTTGCTCCTGGGGAAATGGGAAGCCAGTTCTGGGGCTGCACACTCTCCCCTCTGTTTCTGCTTCCCCAAACCCCACTTCTACAGACAGTACCAGAGACTTTCACTGAAGCCTTTCAGCATTTGGGGGCCTTTCCAAGCCTCCCTCAGAATGATTTTCTAACCATCACTCTGTGTTTCTCTTCTCTATTGTCCTGGAGCTAAGTCCCCCTGAGTTCTGAACAGCTCCACAAGCTGTGCCAAGTGCTGGCATGTGATGGGGTGACAGGCACGAGGGGCACCCCTAGCCCTTGTTCTCCAGGAGCTCACACTGGGGACCGGGACACAGACTATGTGGGTAACGTAAATAAAGTGCTATGTGAGCAGGAGTCCAGGGCTGCTAATTCTGCCTTGTGGCCAAGAAGGCTTCGTGGAAAATATGCAGTTTTTCTTGTGTTTTCAATAGTATGCTGAATCCCATCACTGTGATGCAGTGATGGTGGGAGGAAAGAAACATACTGTCTGTGGTTATGCTCTAGAACCTTCTTTTACCCAGCAGGCTCAGGAAGGACCTTCCATGGGCTATGATGTCCCTGACCAAGCTGCTAAAATCTTGTTTAGACCCATCCACATTAAGAAAATCCTAATATCTGAGCTTGTAGACATCTACAGAAAATACCAAGTGTGTCTCTAAATCCATTACTGCATATCTCAGCAATCTACACCAGGAATAAAATAATGAGGACAAAACTGCAATTAGACAAGACACATGCATCCCTATGTTCAAGCAGCACTGTCCATAATACAAGACATGGAAGCAACCTAAACGTCCATTGACAGATGGACAGATAAAGAAGATGTGGTGCCCATATCGAATGGGGTATGTCGGTGTTTGTTGTTGTTTAGTCTCTAAGTCTTATCTGACTCTTTTGCAACCCCTTGGACTATAGCCCGCCAGGCTCCTCTGTCCATGAGATTTCCCAGGCAAGAATACTGGAGTGGGTTGCCATTTCCCTCTCCAGGGGGATCTGTCTGACCCAGGGATCGAACCCACACCTCTTGCACTCTCAAAGAATTGGCAGACAGATTCTTTACCACTGAGCCACCAGAGAAGCCTCAGTTATAAAATAAATTGAAATATAAAATAACGTCATTTGCAACAACATAGATGAATCTAGAGATTACCATACTGAGTGAAGTAAGTCAGATAGAGAAAGACAAGTATCATATGATGTCACTTCTATGTGGAATCTTAAAGAATGACACACGTGAATATATATACAAAACAGAAACAGACTCGCAGACACAGAGAACAGACTTGTGGTTGCCGGAGAGCAGGGGGATGGGGTGGAGTGGGAGTCTGGGACGAGCAGATGCAAACTATTACATATAGGATGGACACACAACAAAGTCCTACTGCACAGCACAGGGAACTATAGTCAGTATCCCGTGATAAGCCATAATGGGAAAGAATATGAAAGAGAATGTGTGTGTGTGTGTGTGTGTGTGTGTGTATATGTATATTATATGTATAACTGAATCAATTTGCCACACCGCAGCAATTAGCCCAACATTGCAAATCAACTATACTTCAATAAAATAAATTCTAAAAAAGAATAAAACAATTAGCCACTAACCTACACAGAGAAACAGAGACTGTGTGATCATTTTTCTGGCAATGTTTTAATATTTGTGTGCTAGATTCTCACAGTGCATTAAACCAAACAGGAACATTAGCAGACTAGCGTCTTAAAATCTGGCTAACTGTTTAGCAAATAAAAGTCGAGTGCCTGGGTGCCAGAGAGACTGCATGTGTCGAGCCTGTCATCCATCTGTTGTGTTCTCTGCCAACTGCTCCACTTGGGGTGAGAGTGGAAGGCATTAGGAGGGAATAAGAAACCATTAAGAAATAAAATCAACTGCAGAGTGAGCAAGTTTTTTTTCTTTTTCCTGTTCTTCTGTTACCTCTGTTCTTCTCAGGTTTCTGTTTATTTTGGTGCTAGCTGTATCAATATACTGCCCACAGATAAGACAATTAAATGAGACTCACTCTAGGTAAAGGCAGTCACTTTTCACTGATAATTCAAGTGTCATTCTTGTAACTTTAGTAAGTGAAGCCAAAAAGTAGTCTGACAAAACTGTTTTCTTTGTGGTCATTTTTTTCCATAAATAGACATTGGTTATGATAAGAAGTTCAATCCTATGTCCAGATTTAACTATACCTTCATTTACTGCAGAATTCTCTGAAACACAAGAGTCTACATGTGATTCTCTGTTAAGATGTATTTTCTGTAACATAGAGCCCGCACCAATTTTATAAACCTTGACAATTCACAGAACGGAAATATCCCGTTTTTAGAATAAAGCTGTGTTGCACTTTTTTTCTCCTTATTTAGTTTGCAATTCAGACAATAAATTGTCACATATAAATAGATATTTTAACTTTTTTAACTTGGGAAGAACTCTGAAATTAGTCTTAATTCTTAATTTCACTGGCAAGCTGGGTGAAATCAGATAATACAGGGAGAAAGCCAAATGACAAAAATTCTGTAGTTTTCTCAAAACACTCCTATAAGTTTCAGAGTTTCTCAGACATTAATGCTACATCTGGACCAGGGCTGCTGCAGAGTTCATTATAATTCACAACAGCTACCACCCTTGTCTGTGCTTTCATAAATTGTAACAGCATCTGCCTTTATTTCCTGAAGCTGCAGTCTTCTCATAAAATGTCTTTTTAAGGGAAAATCGAGATGCAAAGATCAGAGTTATTTCATTTTCCAATAGAAAAGAAATACAAAGACAGTTAGGGAACAATGGATTTGCCCAGTTTAGTCTCATCCTGCTACAAATACTGGGGGCTTCAGAGCTTATGGTGAAAAGACCCGTCACACAAAACAGATCACAATGAGGATAGTTAGTCTGGCTATTTTTGAGAACTGCAACTTGGCACCTCTCACCGCACTATCAGATACACTACTCTGGCGCCTTACTGCATGTGACTTTTTACCTCTGAAGTTTGATTTTTTTTTTAATAAAGTCATGGCACTAAGTGAAACACTTGTATTTTTGATCAAATGAATATATACATCTTTTTGGTCAAACGAGTAAAAAATTATACATATTTAGATATCAAAAGCATATTTGGTGGAGAGCATAAAGAGAGAATTTTTGGTTAGATGTTGAGATTAGGTTAATCTGGAGAGTGTTCCCATGACTGGTCTGCCTGGAGGTGGGCGTGCAGGGCAGACAAAATCTCCAGAGAGTCAGGTGTGGCAAGCCTGAAAGAATATTTCAAGTATAATTTTGAATTTAGAAAACAAACAAAACTGTATTGTTTTCATACTACTTATTTCAGAAGGTAAAGCTATAAAAAAAATTCTTTCATTTGGTGAAAAACATGATAATGATTTTCAAGAGGTAGACCTAATTTTCAGAGGTTGGGAGGGTTATCTCTAAGGACAGTAAATTATTGACATTTCTCAAAAGAAGTCATACAAATGGCCAACATGTACATGAAAAGGTGTTCAGGATCATTAACTTAAAGAAATGCAAATCAAAACCACAAAAAATTTCATTTAACATGTTAGAATGACTTTTATATAAAAAAAAGACATAAGATAAGAAATGTTGCCAAAGATGGAGAGAAAAAGGAACACTTATGTACTATTAGTTCAAATGTATTTTAAATAAGCAAACTAAATATCATTTTTCCCTAATGAATCAAAATATTGAGCCTAAAAAAAAGGGTCTATAGACTTCACATTTAATTTCCAAATACCTGGGGTTTCTAAAGTATACTTGATATTAATTTCTCCTTTTGATGTTAATTTTTCATTTAAATGTTTTTCTCTGCAATCACCCCCTGTGTTTTGTCAGTCTCTTAACTTTACTGAGGCTTTCAACGGCTAAGTCAAAGATCTCTCTTGGTAAATGTGACATTGTACTTTAAATTATGTGGGCTACTTTCAAATATCTTTTGATACTGAATTTCTGTAATAACATAATTCCACAGTAATAAGAGAACAGACTCTATGTGGTTTCAATATCTTTAGACCATGAAGTGTTTGCACCTTGTTTGGTCCCCCTGAATATATTCCAGTGTCTCTTAGTCTATGGGAACTTAGATAGAATTTGTATCTTACTGTTGTATGAAAACTGTATAAATCTTAATTATGCTGAATTGGTTCATAGTGCATTTCAGGTCTACTATATCCCCCTACTTTTCTGTCCATTTGATAAATTTTTGAGAGTTTGATATTGAAACTCCAATTAAAATCTTAATTTATCTACATAAAAAGTAATTGCAATATACTGTTGAACTATATGTAACTTTGTTCTGTATTTTCCAAGTCTCCTGTAAATGTGCTATCACACTTTCATAATTTAAAAAGAAAAAGAAACAATAAAAAAAAGGAACCCATAGACTTCAAGACAAGGGACACTGCTCTCCCTGGAAGAGGAAGGAGGAAAGCCCCTTGTGCAGTTCCCTGTCTAGGCTGCAGGCAAACACATTTAAGATCTAATTTGGAACTGTCTGCAAAAAAAAATGTGAGCAATTCAGGGGGCACTTCAGAGAAGAAAACATAGTAAAAGATTCATGTGGGCATAGATTCAGATTCTGATTCCACTATTTACTCAGTTAAGTTCAGTCACTCAGCTGTGTCTGACTCTTTGCAACCCCATGGACTGCAGCATGCTAGGCCTTCCCTGTCCATCACCAACTCCCAGAGTTAGTGGTGAAAATTTGGGGAAGTTTCTCCATCTATGAAACAATGATAATAAATCATACCTCATAGAGATATAGTGGGGAATTAATGAAATAATGTAAAGAAGTCTCTTGACACATAATAAACATTTAACACATAACAATCATTTAGTTAATGGCTGCTATTATTATTATTGTAAAAGTTTGTACTCATGAAATTTTCAGTTAGGTTGAAAATTCATTAGAGCCCTAATATCCAGTTTGTTTTAAGAAGTCAAAGTTATCTAAGATATGCAACTTTTATTTTAAATTTTCCACTCAATATATTTTGAATAAATAATATATATTTGCTCAAATGCATTCTAGTTTATTTAGTCTTTTAGTAAGCTAGAGTTTAGGATACTAAAATAATCAAATTGCTTTCTTTTAAAATTATTTCTATTGTTTACCAAATATTTATATGTCAGTTCTGAGCTGGGACTCTCATGAATTATTTCAGCTCATCTTTAAGACAAAATTGGAAATGGATACAATATAATTTTTACTTCTTAAAAAGACAATTTAGAAACAATAAGAGATGTATCCTAAATTACACAGAGCAAGGCTTTGAGCTGGGATTCAAACCCAAGATGTTTCTAACTCTGGGTACTTAATAACTGGATAGTAGAACAATGATGGCTATCACTTACTGCACACTTGCCCCATGAAAAGTAAAATTAACATTCTAAATGTTTTCCCTCAAAAATAAGTATTTTAGGACAAATTCCAAATAATTCATAAGATTAAAAAATTGGTTTTAGCATAAATTAGGCTCTATATTTATTCAATTTTTTACTGTCACATTATTGGGATGAAGATTAGTGGATGAAGATTATAATTATTCATATTTTTAAAAATTATTGTTAAAAAACATATCTGATACATGACATGTATAAATGAAACAGGGAGTGAAGCAGTTTTTTATTTGCAATATTCAAGTACCGAAAGCAAGCATGCTCTGAGTGAGGAGTCTGGAGGTAACACAGAGGGCAGGATTTGCTCCCAGTGTCCAGATCTCATTCTCCCACTGCGCATCATGAGGATCTGAGTTGTGAGTACATGTATGTTTGTGTGCATGCTGTATTATGTATGTATGCACCTGTGTGATCTTATTAAACCACTCACTCTTTCTGGAAAATGGACCATCCAAAGGACTCGTTTTGACTGACCGTGGTTTCTGTCCAAGTAGGTTTACCAGAAGTTGTTAGTGACTAACATCTAAGAACATTTGCTACATAGAGTAGATTTTCTTATATGAATGCAGAACAGGAAACTTACCAAATCTCTTAGGCAAAATCCTAGCTAAGCTGAATAACTGTAAAGGGAACAGTTATTTTCCTGCCATGTGTTGGCAGTAAGGTCACATATATTATCAGGTTATAAAATCTATGCAAATCTGTGCAAGGCGATACATATTATAATTACAAAAGAGCATAATTAAATATTATAGTTCTTATCTTTAAAGACTCCATGATTCTATAATCTGTCAACTGATTTCATAATATAGTGTTCACTATACTATTTTTCTCCTGGACCCCAGAAGAAAAATGCCACCTCAAGAAATTAATACTTTGTTCAGGGCCTTGATTTAAAAATATTTACTGCTATCAAAGTAAAGGTTTATTTTAGGATAATGGGATTTACATACAAATCATTGAATTTAATACATTGTATCATACTGTATGTAAGTGTAAAGTGCAGTTATTATACAAATTCTACTCTGTGCTGCTCAGGATAGGCTTCCCTTCATTAATATGACTAAGTTTTCTAGTTTAGATATTAAACCTTAAAAAAAACTTCACTTTGAGAATATTATACCTGAGATATATGTTCTATGGCACTTTGCACATGTTCTTATTCTGAGTGAACCAATTCATCTTTTTTTATTTTGTCTTTTAACAGAACTCTTGAGCACTTCTAAGACAAGAACCCCAGAGAATCACAAATGCGGAGAAGCAGAGTGCAAGACGAGCTTGGAGATGCTGTGTGGTTACTCCGGGTGATGCGTTAAGACTGTGTGGGAGCACATCCTTGAGGATACATGATACTTTAGGAAAGATTTTTCTTTGGAAACATAGAATCAAGTTATTTTCATTATAAAACAATGGAAATATTTTACCCCAGACATAAGTACCCATCTTTACCATTAATTTAAAATTTCTGAAAGTTTAAAATAAAAAAATTTATATATCTTCATTAGAGTCAAATATTTAAAACTTAGGAATCATGTCATCAGATAACATAGCAGCTTTATTGCTCTTTTCATTTTTCATATATTTATTAGAGATATTTTAAATAAACGGTAACTTGTGGATTACAGAAGTGAGAAAAACACTCTTGAGGTGACATTTCTTCACTGATGAGTATTATAGCTCTTTAACAGCTAAATGAATGACAAGTTAGAAGCAGACCTAGCCCCATCAGCGGCTGTGTGACCTTGAAGAAAGGATATGGTCAACGACTTGGTGATTCTACAGACACTGCGAAGGTCCCAGGAGATGCTGGAAACCAGGACTCAAGAGCTGAGTGCAGCCCGATACCGTGTTTAGCACCACAGGAGGCTTCATAGGTTCTCTGCTTGTCTGTGAGGCTCTTTGAGAGCAACACAAGTAAGTTTGAGCCAAGCAAACTGCTCGGGGAAACATGAAAACGGGTTTGCCAGGACAACTGCACCACGACTACGACTTCTCTACCACGCTAGCATCTAAGTTCCCTGGAGGTGGTGTCTTCACTCAGATCTTGTGAGAATCACTCCTGTCATCTTTTTGACCAAGTGGGCCCCTGGGGCTGAATATTCCTGTTCCCAGAAATACCAGGTCCAAATGAATCATCTCCAGCTGGAATGTTCTCTTGTATTTATTGAACTCTTACTATAGGTAGAGTGTAGGGTGAATCATCACATGAAATGTTCTCTACAAATTTGGGCTTCTAAAAAAAGCAGCAGCATATTGAATTCTGAGTCGTGTTTGTCTCTGTAACACCACATTTTGCTCCAGTTCCTTTGCTCAGCCTAAAATGCCCTCTCTTTTCTAAGAAACCCTCTATTTTTCTGGAGAGTTTCTTGACTTGCATTCTTAACTTCCTTGCCTGCTGCTTTCTTACTCTCATGGCCCTTGATGAAGATGGATTTGATCAACTTCTGCCAGGGTTGAGCCTCTGAAGCTCTTGTACTGAGCCCCGTCTGCTGAGAGCGCCTTTTCAGGAGTTGAGAGCCTCCTTCACAGACAACCCTATACCTAGTTTGGTAAGTTTTGGAGTTTCTGCAAATAGGATCCAAGAAATGTCATCTTGGTGCACAGAATTCAATTAACAGTATTCAATACCAATCTTAGTAAATTATGTTTCAGAGTATAACAGGCGAATTTTATCTGTTTTCCCATCATTCACCATGTAAATGCATATAAATCTTACTTTACACCCCACAATAAAGAAGTCTAATGGTCTATTTTATAGTCCAAGTTCTCCAGTGATTCTGTACTTGGCTTAAAAAAAAAAAAGAGTTCCTATATTCAAGTAATTTTTAAAACCCCATTGATCTGAAATCTTAACAATCTGATTGTTACTTTAGGAAGAGACTGGTGAAATGAATGTACAGAGCAAATGTGGATGGAGTGATCTCTTTTAAGAGTTAGGAGATTCAGTAGTGTTCTCTGGAGGACACTGCATTTTGAAGGAATTAGACCTTTAAACAGGTGTCTGAAGAAACTTTTACTTATTGAAGAGTTTTTGTTTAATGACAGAAGCCCAAATAGCCCAAATACCTTGCAGCACTTGGTATCACTGTTTGACAAAGTTTGCTACGTTTTACAGAGTTTGACATTTGCAAGAGTAGAGAATTTGCATATTGGACTGAATAATTCCTAAGAAAAAGTAGCAACAATGAAGCATTCAGACATCAGAAACATGCTTAAGCAGGACTCAGAAAGTACCTTCTGAACCTCCTAGCACTTCAGCTTCACTCTAGTGACAATGTTAGGTTAATAACCACAGGGTCATGACCATCTAGATAATGAGGCAGTAATTAGTGCAGCTAGAAGAGCTATGGAAATTTATGTTAAACTTCTTTTACTGAAGAAGAGAATTTTCTTAGCATCAAACATGTGAACTCTAATAATTTAACAATTTAAGTGAAAAACAAGACAAGGTAATTGCAATTTAATTTACAAATATAGCATTTTTTTCAAGTTTGCTGAATAAGTATGCTAACTTCTTTTTTTTTCCATTTATTTTTATTAGTTGGAGGCTAATTACTTTACAATATTGTAGTGGTTTTTGTCATACACTGACATGAATCAGCCATGGATTTACATGTGTTCCCCATCCCGTTCCCCCCTCCCACCTCCCTCTCCACCCGATCCCTCTGGGTCTTCCCAGTGCACCAGGCCCGGGCACTTGTCTCATGCATCCAACCTGGGCTGATGATCTGTTTCACCCTAGATAATATACATGTTTCAATGCTGTTCTCTCGAAACATCCCACCCCAGAATCATCTTTACAATAGTTAGGGAAGAATGTAAAAACCATTTTACTCATGGATTGAAATAGATTTCCTGTATTGTTATTTATCATATCTCATGTGGTACTATATTTTCAAATGTTTAATTTATGTCTGCAGTGAAATGCATACTAAAAGATAGTATATCTTATGGTTGCTTATTTTAGGATTCTAAAAAAATAATATAAATTAACTTATTTCCAAAACAGAAATAGAGTCACAGATATAGAAAACAGACTTATGGTTTCCAAAGAGGAAAGGAGGGGAGGGATAAATAAGAGGTTGGAGATTAACATATACATACTACTACACAAAAAACAGACAAACAACAAGGGCCCACATATAGCACAGGGAACTGTATTCAATATCTTGTAATAACCTGTAGGAGAAAAGAAGCTGGAAAAGTGTAGATTTATTTTATTTATATCTATCTATATAAATAGATATATCTATATAGGAATAGATATATATCAGTGTGTGTTACAGAATCATTTTGCTACACATCTGAAACTAACATAACCTTGTAAATCAAAGAAAAAGAAAGCAAGTGAAGTCCCTTAGTTGTGTCTGACTCTTTGTGACCCCATGTGCTGCAGCATGCCAGGCTTACCTGTCCATCACCAACCCCTGGAGCCTACTCAGACTCATGTCCATTGAGTCGGTGATGCCATCCACCCATCTCATCCTGTGTCGCCTCCTTCTCCTTCTTCAATCTTTCCCAGCATCAGGGTCTTTTCCAGTAAGTCAGTTCTTCGCATCAGGTGGCCAAAGTATTGGAGTTTCAGCTTCAGCATCGGTCCTTCCGATTAATATTCAGGACTGATTTCCTTTAAGATTGACTGGCTGGATATCCTTGCTGTCCAAGGGACTCTCAAGAGTCTTCTCCAACACCACAGTTCAAAAAGCACCAATTCTTTGGTGCTCAGTTTTCCTTATTGTCCAACTCTCACATCCATACATGACCACTGGAAAAACGATAGCTTTGACTGGACGGACCTTTGTTGGCAAAGGAATGTCTCTGCTTTTTAATATGCTATCTAGGTTGGTCATAGCTTTTCTTCCAAGGAGCAAGTTTCTTTTAACTTCATGGCTGCAGTCACCATCTGCAGTGATTTCGGAGCCCAGGAAAATAAAGTCTCTCACTGTTTCCATGGTTACTCCATCTATTTGCCATGAAGTGATGGGACCAGATGCCATGATCTTAGTTTGCTGAATGTTGAGTTTTAAGCCAACTTTTTGACTCTTCTCTTTCACTTTCATCAAGAGGCTCTTTAGGTCTTTGCTTTCTGCCATAAGGGTGGTGTCATCTGCATATCTGAGGTTATTGATATTTCTCCCAGCAATCTTGATTCCAGCTTGTGCTTCATCCAGCTTGGCATTTTGTATGATGTACCCTGCATGTAAGTTAAGTAAACAGGGTGACAATATACAGCGTTGACATACTCCTTTCCCAATTTGTAACCAGTCTGTTGTTCCATGTCCAGTTCTAACTGTTACTTCTTGACCTGCATACATATTTCTCAGGAGGCAGGTCAGATGGTCTGGTATTCCCATCTCTTGAAGAATTTTCCACAGTTTGTTGTGATCCACACAGTCAAAGGCTTTGGCATAGTCAATAAAGCAGAAGTAGATGTTTTTCCTGGAACTCTCTTGCTTTTTCGATGATCCAACAGATGTTGGCAATTTGATCTCTGGTTCCTATGCCTTTTCTAAAACCAGATTGAACATCAGGAAATTCACAGTCCATGTACTGTTGAAGCCTGGCTTGGAGAATATGGAGCATTACTTTGCTAGCATGTGAGATAAGTGCAATTGTGTGGTAGTTTGAACATTCTTTGGCATTTCCTTTCTTTGGGACTAGAATGAAAATTGACCTTTTCCAGTCCCGTGGCCACTTCTGGGTTTTCCAAATTTGCTGGCATATTGAGTGCAGCACTTTCACAGCATTATCTTTTAGGATTTGAAATAGCTCAACTGGAATTCCATCACCTCCACTAGCTTTGCTTGTAGTGATGCTTTCTAAGGCCCACTTGACTTCACATTCCAGAATGTCTGGCTCTAGGTGAGTGATCCCAACATCATGGTTATCTGGGTCATGAAGATCTTTTTTGTATAGTTCTTCTGTGTATTCATGCCACCTCTTAATATCTTCTGCTTCTTTTAGGTCCATACGATTTCTGCCCTTTATTGTGCGCATCTTTGCATGAAATGTTCTGTTGGTATCTCTAACATTTTTGAAGAGATCTCTAGTCTTTCCCACTCTACTGTTTTCCTGTATTTCTTTGCATTGATCACTGAAGAAGGCTTTCTTATCTCTCCTTGTTATTCTTTGGATCTCTGCATTCAAATGAGTATATCTTTCCTTTTCTCCTTTGCCTTTAGCTTCTCTTCTTCTCTCAGCTATTTGCAAGCCCTCCTCAAGACAGCCATTTTGCCTTTTTGCATTTCTTTTTCTTGAGGATGGTCTAGATCACTACCTCTTGTTCAGTGTCACGAACCTCTATCCACAGTTCGTCAGGCACTCTCTCTATCAGATCTAGTCCCTTGGATCTATTTCTCACTTCCACTGTATAGTCATAAGGAATTTGATTTGGTCATACCTGAATGGTCTACGGGTTTTCCCTACTCTCTTCCTCTCAGCTTCTCCCCCCTTCCCTCCCTCCTCCTCCTCCTCCTCCTCCGTGCACCCGGCGGGGTCAGAGGGACTGACAGGTGTTGTGAGGAGGCATAACCGGAGGCCGCGGCTCGGAGCCGGCGATGCCAAACCAGGACCAGGCAACCTGGGAAGCACACTTGAGTTCACAGTTGGCCTGTGGGTTTTACATCTCATCAGAGAGTCTCCCCATGCACACTGTGGAGCAGAAGGACATGCGCTTTTCTGCGAGAACTCCAAAATTATGACTCGCTGCTGAACAACCATCGACAGGACAATGTTGGATCCCAACAAAAAAGTTTACCCTAAAAACAAAGGAGAAGCCCCAGAAAGACTGTAGGAGGGGCAAAATTGCATTTAGAATCAAATCCCACACCCGCCAGAGACACTCGGAGGACTCAACAGAACTTTGTGTGCACCAGGAGACGCCAGAGACACTGAGCCAGACCTGCCTCTGAGTGTCTGAGTGTTTCCTGTGGAGGCACAGGTGGGTCAGCAGTGGCCTGCCACAGGGGGCAGGGGCTCTGGGTGCAGCAGACCTGGGCATGGCATGAGCCCTCTTGGAGGAGGTCGCCATTAACCCCACCATAGAGCCACCAGAACTTACACAGGGCTGGGAGACAGAGACTTGGAGGCACAGACAGAACCTTGTGCCCCAGGATCGAAGATAAAGGAGCAGTGACCCCCAGAGACTGACTCAGTCTTGCCCATGAATGTCCAGGAGTCTTTGGCAGAGGCGTGGGTCAGCAGAGGCCCGCTGCAGGGTCGGGGGCACTTAATGCAGCAGTGCACACATGGGACCTTCTGAAGGAGGTCCCCACTATCTTCATCACCTCCACCACAGGTCAGACAACAGGGAGGGGACACAGCCCAGCCACCAACAGAAAACTGGGTTAAAGATTTACTGAGCACCGCCCTGTCCATCAGAACAGGAACCAGTTTCCCTCTCATTTCAGTCTCTCCCATCAGGAAGCTTCCATCAGCCTCTTATCCATCTCCATCAGAGGGCAGACAGACTGAAAACCACAATCACAGAAAAGATACTATACCAAACATAAAATTGTGAAATTAAGAAGCCTTGGTCTCTTAGAATAATGGCCAATGTTCTGGAGCAACTGTTTTTTTTTGCAAAGGACGAGACAGCAAACATTTTAGAATCTCTGCCACAATCACCAAACACCATTGTGTACCACAAAAGCAGCCTTAGCCTCGATGAAGACACATGAGCATGACTATGTTCCAGCAGAACCTGATTTACAAAATCACACAGCAGGCATTTTTTGGCAGCCCTCCGGCAGGGCCACAGTTTGCTGACTCACTTCCACCTCCTCCAAAATACCAGACTTGTTCTGGGCACTTTCCCTTCCTATGTGGTACAATCGAGTAAAACAGCCACAAAGTTTAATCAAGTAGCAAATCAGCATAGCTTTCCCCAGGAATTCCAGGAGTACCCAATTCACCTTTAAAACCAACTTCACCCTGAAATACAGAAATGATCGTTAGCAGTTTTTTCAAACAATGTACTAACTGCTCAGGTTGTCATAGATGAGTTCCTTTTGCGTGCACCAAAGAGTATACCTTAAGTTCTTTCTTCATATTATTCACAAATTATTAAACTACACTGCTGACAATAAAGCAATAGAAAGTTAGCAGTAATTATCAAAGTGCTAATCAAAACTCAAACCTTCTCCACACAGACATAAACAATTTAGCTTTGCTATTTCTTTTACATTTGTCAAAGATAAGGAATGATTCTTTCTCTGCTCCTTCAACTAGTACCTGGAGCTTTCAAATCAAATAAGTTATGAAATTTTAGACTCCAAGATGCCTATATTTTTATATTTAGTGTGTCTGACCTTCCACTGCATCCTCCAGGAAAATCCCCAAAGCTGGGTTATTCCATTTGTCTGCTTCCTGCCCTTCCACCTACCTGGAAAAATTTGCTCAGTGAAGCTGATTTGAACCTTTAATTGCTTAAATGGCTCTTTCACAAATTCAGTCTAATAAACTTATCCTTGAGACAGTGGAAACTAATGTAAACTCTTTTAACTTCTCTATCACTAATGTTTAGTAGAGATTAATAAATACATCAGAATTTTATGAGTATACAATACCATTATTACACTGATATTACATGTTGATTTAAGGTACACAAGTAAATGTCAACTTCAAGTTCCTACAGATTAGATGAGATTATATCAGATGCAATAAAATTACAAAAACAAAAAAGAACTTGTCAATTAATCTAATATGTTCCATATTGGATTAGAAAGGATGGAAAACTATTCTTTACTTCCATAATGACATAGACAAAAAGTGAAAACCATAAATATTAAATCCTACTTTTCTGAGGTTATTACTAAGGGGAAAATATTCCTTCTTTAAATATTATGAACATATTTTGATTCAATTATTTATTATTGGTGCAGTGTGTCTTTGGAAGGGGCATGTAAGTAATGTTGGATCAGAAATAAAGGGAAATTCACTAGTAATCTCTGGGTTAACAGACTAGATCACTCAGAGTGGAAACTTTCATAGACTGAGATTAGAAGGTAGGGGTAGTAGAAAAAAATCAATACTCAAGTTTTTCATTATAGAGTCAAGTAAATTAACTTATTTCAGCTTAAATTATTTTGCTTTTTCTCTGAAACTATACCAGCAAAGCAATTATTTCATAAAGCCTATACTTTGGGGGAAATTAACTTGATAGGGAAGATAATAATACAAAAATAAACTGGAAAATTATTCCCCAAATAGACCTCAGATCATACTTCCCCTTAGGTTCAGGAACATTGAAATTGAGCTGCTCTTTTATAAAACTCTGAGGGAATTTAAACTCTGAAGTGGGTGAAGGTATTAACAAGGGTCTTAAAAAACTGAGAAAGTAAAGCGGTTGCTAAGTAATTAGGTTGCTAACTATACTTGCTAAGGGAATTAAAAGATTCATAAAATTACAATAATTGAGTCTAAATGAAAGAAAAGCATTAATTATTATTTCATGCAGTGTCATCCAGAGTTTAGTCTCGGAGAGAGGGCATGGTTAGAGCAGTTTGATTAGGTGACCTGACACGAATGCTCATCACAAGTATGTATTTTATGAGCAGCGGTTGAATCTCAAATCGCCTTTCTCCATGAGAGCGGGTCATCAGTTTTATGAAGAAAAAAGCAGCCGTAAATCAGACTAATGAAGCTTCATAGTGTGGAGGAGAAAATAGGCAGTATAGGTAAACACTAAGTCAAGCCAAAACTTGGGGCATTTTTCCAAATATTTTTTTTTCTTCACTAACTAATTGGCAATATCAAACTAAGGCTATGTAAAAGTTTTTTTCTAAAGCTTTTGCTTTTTAAAGGAAAAGTATGATAGAACATTAGTGAATAATCCAACAGTTCTTTATGATTTAGCTTGCCTAGTTCTTTCTCTACAACCTGACTCTTCACCTTGCCTGGCAAGGGCCCCTGGGCAATGGGGCTCAGAATTCACAGGTTCTAGAAACAGCTGAGTTGATGACTTAGTCTTTCTTTGTGGTACAACATTCATTCATTCATTCAACATATTTTTAGCTACTATTATGTGCTGTTCTATGTATGGTGCTTGCAGAACTCATATTCTAGTGGGGAAATAAACAAAGGCATAATAATAACATGTAACAATAAAAGTGCTAAGAAAATAAAGAACATAGAGGTAGAAGGAAAGGATGCTTTTTACATAGCAATGCCAGAAAGGCCTTTCTAGTTTAAAGTGATTTACGAGATAGAGCCCAAATGATGTGATGGAAAGAGCCAAGTGACAATCTAGAAGAACATTCCAGGTATAGGTAGCCTGGTACACTGACCCTGGGACAAACATGAATGGCGGGAGTGTAGGAGCTAATATAGAGACGGTTAGTGGGGCAGGATGGGCTTGACTCATCATTGTGGGGGACACTGTGGCCCATGGAAAGAGCTTCAGTACTACCTTGAGGGAAACAGGAAGCCACTGGTGGGTTCTGACCCACACGGAACAGGATTTACTTACAGGACTATTCAGAACAGTTGTCTAACTCATAGCGAACTGGCATAAATAAAAGTAAAACTTGCTCTTTATAAAGCATTCACAGATCACAGTAAGGATTCTCAAAACTTAACACCTTTAGGAATGTTGTAATGAACAGTACATAATTGGGAAAGAGATTTGGGAACTGTGTTCTCAAAACTTGTCTCATTTTATCTCCTTGGGCCAAAAGTAAAGTGCACCAAAAGACTAGAAATATATACCTTATAGTT
Organism: Dama dama; assembly: GCF_033118175.1. NCBI lineage: Eukaryota > Metazoa > Chordata > Mammalia > Artiodactyla > Cervidae > Dama > Dama dama. The sequence continues at coordinate 9,528,406 of NC_083708.1, read as the reverse complement.
AATGAGAAAAATTAAATTACAGTTACCTCTGGATGGTTCCTAACCAGCATCATCTAAGCATAACAATGTAAGGAATCTCTTGAAAAACCAGCACACTATATTAAAGAAGGGTCTCGTCAAATAATATTGGGAACAAAATAAACACAGATTTGAATGAATGACTTAAATCATTGATCTTTTGAAGAAATAACTATCATTAAATTATTAATATTATAAGTAGCCATATAATAACAGCTCAAAATTTTTATAACCTAAAACATTTAATCAATTGAAAATTCTAAGGGAATCTTTCACAGAGATCTGTTTGCTTTTGATCAAGCCACAAAAGAAACTAAACTCAACGTAAAAGGATTATCCCCACCTCTCTTTCAACGTGTACGCAATTACACTGCAGATAGGAAAGCAGAGAAAATGTACATTTATTAAGTATCTACTCTGTGCAAGTTCCTACTGAGTATTTCTTCGTCACAATAAGCTGCTGACTCAGCATTATAAAGCATTGGTTTCAAAGCAAGTAAGAAGTAGACAGGATTGAATCCCAAATGATTCAGGCTCCAAAGTGGTACTCTTGCTAATACACTGCTCCACCAACCTAAATATCCTTTGTTGGTCTTAACAGACCAAAAGGAAAACTTTGAGAATACCATCTGGTTGCCTCAGTAACACTCTATTTCTGATCATTTCACAAAATCGACTATTCAATATGCCTAAGAGCAAAAACGACTTCTGATATTCAAACTATGCAGGCGCTAATTTGAGCATCTACTCTAACAATGAAAATTATACACAAGACTCAAACACAGATGGAAAGCCATCTTTATTTACTGCACATTAAAGCTGTAGAATCAGAAAGTACAATAAGAACAGAAATTTACTCAAAATCAAATCCTCAAAAGAAAACAATACACCTGTGTTTATTGGGAACCCACTCCGGTATTCTTGCCTGGAGAATCCTGTGGATGGAGGAGCCTGGTGGGCTGCTGTCCACAGGGTCGCACAGAGTCGGACAGGACTGAAGCGACTTAGCATGCATGCATGTTTATTACAAGTGCAAAGAAAGCTGATAACATTCATGTGATGGTCATCTGAGTTCATAATTGCACAGCAAGGGTGATGCTGGCTTAATTAAATGCTGGTGCCTGTACTGAAACAATAAAGGAAGTATATTGTTTAATTATTTGCCTTGTTCTCTAGATTATCAATATATTTTATCCCAGCTGTTTTTGCCTTGCCACTAAAATCTCTTGTCATTATGACTTTTGGGTAGTCTGGATGTTAAAACAAATGTTAATGTTTTTTAAATGTGTCATAAATGAAAAACTTTTTAATACATTATAACTCATACAGTTTTGTATATTTTATATATTTGGGATTTAATAAATGTGCTAATTATCATTTGTATTTCTGTGATATCAGTTGTGACATGATCTCTTTCATTTTTTATTTGAGTCCTCTCTTTTTCCTTTGTGAATTTAGCTAACTATAGGCATGTCAATTTTTTTTTTATCTCTTCAGAAAATCAGCTCTTGGCCTCATTGATTTTCTCGATTGTATTTTTATTCTCTATTCCATTTATTTCTGTTCTAATTTTTATTTGCTTCCTTCTACTAACTTCAACTTCATTCATTTTTCTTTTTCTAGTTTGTTAAGGCAGAAAGTCAGGTTATTTATTTAAGCCTCTTCTTGTTTCTTAAGGCAAGCACCTATCACTATGAACTCCCTTCCTGGAACTGCTTTTGTTGCATCCCGCAAGTTTTGGTATGTTATATTTCCAGTTTCATTTGTCTCAAGGTACTTTTTAATTTCTTTTTTTATTTTTTCTTTCATCCATTGATTACTCAGCAGCATGCTGTTTAATCTCAACATCTATGAATTTTCCAGTTTTCTTTGTGTAATTAATTTCAAGTTTCATACCACTGTGGTCAGAAAAATATGCCTGATATAATTTCAACCCTTTTAATTCATTAAGACTTGTTTCATGGCCTAAAATACAATCTATTCTAGAAAATGTTCCATTTACACTTGAGAAGAATATATTCTATTGCTTTAAGAGGGAATATTCTATATATATCTCTTAAATTCATCTGGCTCATTTGTCATTTAAGGCTAATGTTTCCTTATTTTCTGTCTGGATGAGCTATCCATTGATGTAGTGGGGCATTAAAATTCCCTACTATTATTGTATTACTGATTACTTCTCCCTTTAGGTATGTTAATATTTTCTTAATGTATTTAGCTTTATATATATTAGGTGCATAAATATTTACAAATGTTACATCCTCTTTTTGGACTGACCACTTTATTATATAAAAGTCATCTTTGTCTCTTTTGACATTGTTTAAGGAGTATTTTGTCTGATTAGTATAGCTACCTCAGCTTTCGATTTCCATTTGCATGGGATATCTTTTTCCATCCCTTCACTTTCAGTTTGTGTGTGTATTTATATCTAAAGTGAGTGAACTCTAGGTAGTATTTAGATGGATCCTGTTTTCAAACTATATTATAAAGCTATAGTAATTAAAACAGTATGGTATTCACACAAAATAGACATATAGATCAATGGAACAGAATGTTGTTATTGTTTAGTTGCTAAGTCATGTCTACCTCTTTTGTTACCACATGGACTACAGCCTGCCAGATTCCTCTGTCCGTGGGATTTCCCAAGCAAGAATACTGGAGTGGTTGCCATTGCCTTCTCCAAGGGATCTTTCAAACCCAGGGATCGCACCTGCATTTCCTGCATTAGCAGGCAGATTCTCCACCACTAAGCCACCAGGGAAGCTCATGGAACAGAATAGCGAACCCCAAAATAAACCCACACATGTATGGTTAATCAATTTATTACAAAGGAGTCAAGAATATACACTGAGGAATGGATAGTCTCTTCAATATATAGTGTTGGCTACTTACAACAGCTAAGACATGGAAGCAACCTAATTGTCCATTGACAGAAGAATGGATAAAGAAGAAGGTCTTACTGTATAGCACAGGGAAATCTGCTCAATGTTATGTAGCAGCCTGGGTAGATGGAAAGTTTCGGGGAGAATGGATAAATGTATATTCATGGCTGAATCCCTTTGCTGTCCACTTGAAACTACAACAACACTGCTAATTAGTTATACTCCAATATAAAATAAGTTAAAAAAAAGAAGATGTGCTATGTATACACAATGGACTATTACTCAGTCATAAAAAAGAATGCAATAATGACATTTTAGAAACAGGGATGGACCAAGAGATTAGGTCCATACTAAGTGAAGCCAGAAGGTGAAAGACAAATATGATATGACATTGCTTATACATGAAATCTGAATGGAATTACTATTTGCAAATCAGACATCTGGTGAGGTATATATAATTTTATATCCAAAATGCATAAAGAGGTCATACAACTCAACAGGAAAAAAAGCATACAATCCTATTCAAAGTGGGCAGAAAATCTGTATAGATATTTTTCCAAAGAAGGTATACAGAAGGCCAACATCACTAATCATCAGGAAAATGCAAATCAAAACCACAATGAGCTAACATCTCACAACTGCTAGAAAGGCTATTACCAAAAAGACAAAATATATCAAGTGCTGGTGAGGATGGTTTGGTTGAAGTTTCCTGTGCAACTTTGATGGATCAGTCATTTAGCAGACTTCAGTCTCTTATCTTTTAAAATAAGGAGCCCATGTAGATTATGTAAATAATTTAAAACCATGGACTTCCAAGTTAAGACATGAAAAGAACTTAAATCTGCTTTACCTTGGAAAATAGTAAGAACATAATCAATTCCTAACCTTAGCAGGAATTAATCTATCTAGTAGTTAGCTAACAAAAGACATGGCTCAGAGAGTGGGGAAGAGGACAGTTGCATTCTGAGAAGGATGGGGAGAAGGGAAGGTAAGTCTCTAAGCATGAATCCTGGCTAGAATCAGATCCACACCCATCTGGCTGTCACCATCTCCTCCAGCACACTCTCTCCCCAGCCCCCAGACTGTTCCCTTAGGATCCCTGTAACCCTCTACAGAACCTATTACATGTGGCCTTGTAAGGTCTTCTATCTCCCTGCAGATGTAAAAATCCTCACGAACAGGGAACATATCCTATTCTTTCTATTTCCTCTAACATCTAGCACTAGGCCTCATGCAGAAAAGATGTTCAACAAAGGTAAGCTGTTTGAATAGAGTGATGAAAAATCTCCAGTGGAGACCTGTCAGCAAACAGGAGTTTGTCAAAGTATTTGAAGAAGAAAATGCTAAACAAAGCTAAACCCCAGCTAAGAAACAGACTTTCTTGCTTCACAATTTTGCTTGTGGTTTACAGGCACATTTTGAAAGTGAAATCGCTCAGTCGTGTCTGACTCTTTGCGATCATATGGACTGTAGCCTACCAGGCTCCTCCATCCATGGGATTTTCCAGGCAAGAGTACTGGAGTGGGTTCCCATTTCTTTCTCCAGGGGATCTTCCCAACCCAGAGATCGAACTCAGGTCTCCTGCATTGCAGGCAGACACTGTACCACATGAGCCACCATGGAACAGACCAGCCTAATTAGGAACGCAAAAGCAGATTTACATGCTGATACAGTCTTCCTTATTTCAATAATCAGCACTTAAATATATTCAATAGCTTTTTACAGAAATTCACATTTGTGTGGGACACAGAAAAATCAGATGGAAACAATTTTGAAGTCACTTTTGAACACATCCTCTTTCATCCTGACAGCATTCAGTGGTGTCTTACCTGCTCTCCTTTCTGTCCAGGTGAGCCTGCTTCTCCATGAGCAGAAATCAATTTTGTGTTAACACATATTCTGTCACACCTAACTAAATACATACAGTTTATAAATCAGCTGACAATAGCAAGACAAAGCTCTGCTCTCCTGGGAGCTGATACAGATCCCTGTGCAGGGAGTCTCTTCTCCCCCCACCAAAGGCTCACTACCCACCTCTTGCAAACACCTGCCAGCATCATCTCCTCCTGGAGACCTGCCATGGGCTGGGAAGCATGCTCTCCTCCACACCCCCTGCACCTTGTATAGCCTTTCTCACAGAGCTCACACTGTAGTACTGGTTGCTAGAGGAAATGTAAGGTTCCTCTAAATTTCTAACTCACCCTCCTCCCCACTCCTCCAGCCAGAACGGGAAGTAGTAGCAGGAAGCCCTGAGCCTGAGCATGCAAGAAGTAACAGCACCTCGGACCTCTAGGAGCTAGTAGCTAGTAGGTAGCTACTAGTAGTAGCTACTATACTCAGTACCCTTGAGTACTGGTATAGAGGGAAGCTGTCCAGAGGTCACTCAGCCTACTTCAAGGACAGGTCCCATAATGCCATCAACATCCACAAAAGACATTCATGTCCCTCGATGGACCCAGGCTTCCTGACCAGGAAAGGGCAAGTGAAACAAATTCTTTGGGCAATCACAGCCCTTCTGCATTCCCCATACAACTCACAGCAGAGGGGAAGTCTGGGTGGGTATTTGAAGTGGACAGGTGCAGTCTCCACAGCACAGAGATACACTGTGTGGAGCACCGCTGGATGTGTGTTGGAGGGCAGGCACTGTGACTTCCTCAGCTTGTGAACTCCCAAAAGTGAAAGTGAAGTGCTCAGTCGTGTCCGGCTCTCAGTGACCCCATGGACTGTCGCCTACCAGCCTCCTCCATCCATGGGATTTTCCAGGCAAGAGTCCTGGAGTGGCTGCCACTTTCTTCTCCAGAATTTCCATGACTGAAGCCTATTCCTGGCATGTGTTTCATCCTGTCGTACAGGTGGTTCCTCCCTTTATTTTCCTTTTCATTCTACTTCCCACCCAGGAAAGAAGGTCAGATGGCCTCAGAACTATCCAGAGTGAAATCCAGGGAATCCTAACCCCAAGCCTTTCTCTTTAATCCACCCAGGGACTGAGGGGCCCAGGCACCTGATTCAACGCGCACCAGAGGGCAAGCTGCGTTCTGCGCACAGGGCCACACTCACAGGCCGGGCTCACAGTGTGGAGTGGCCTTCCCGTGGGCACAGGTGAAGAGCATACCTTGAGTGGCACGCACTGGCACTGGTCTGTGAGTTCCTGCTTTGCTGGCAGAAATGCAGATATTCTGCTGGCATGAGCAGGTGCTGGTGATGCTGCGGGACCTCCAAAGCCAGGCTGCTCTGGGCACTGAAATCCAGAAAGAGGCTTTAGGATACAGAGTCAATTCCAAACACCATGACATTCCCAGCACTGACTCCCACCAAACTAGGCATGGTTGGGTTTACCTGCAAGAACTTGCTTCTAACAACCAAGGGTTCACACCAGCATGTGAAAGTCCATAATGACTTTGCCCTTTCACTAGCCGCCTACGTTTCTATTACAATGACAACACACTAGAATTGTATTAAAATGCCAGGTCTGGTGAGAAATTCTAAAGCTATTATATGTGACTTTATGACAAGTACAGCAACATCAAATATTTATAAGAACTGAATTGTTACAGTAAAATGTTTTACACAAATAACATTGGTATATCTGTTCTGGAAACAAATTTAGAAAAAAAGAATGTAATTCGAACTTTTAAAACATTGTTTACTTCAACAAGATGATGATAAAGACATGTAAAAGTAAAAAAATAAACTCTTTTATGCTCTAAGATGGTAAATAGTTACTCAAAATATGTATATCTTATTCCATTCCATCGTTCTATAAAGTTATTAAAATCTTCCCTGTAACAAAGTGATGACTTTTATCACTTCTCCAATGGGTTCATAAGGTGTGGGGTCACATGAAGTAAAATTTGGTTATAAAGCAACGAACTTTTTTTCTATCAAAAAATAAACCCAGATGGAGCATTTGAAGAAGATAAATGTTTCCTTTCCCCTCAACATCATTTACAAGAGTCCTTACCACAGTCTGTAACTCTGAATCTGCATTTTCATGAATTTACAATTTCATATCTCTGACTTTGCAGTTTATGGGGAAGGCTTCACACATTATTTTATATACTTCAAATTATATATGCCTGGGAAAATATTGTCAGGATACAAAATTAAAATATTGTTCGTGGTGATTTATTGTGGTGAGATCACAATTGATATTTATTTCCTTCTTTGAAGTTGGCTATATTTTCCAAATTTTACATAGTAAACATACATTGCTTTTCAAACCAAAAAAATTTGAAAAATTGGTAGTTCTAATGCTTTTGAGCACAGTAAACACTATAAGAAAAATACCTCCCAGAAAAACTGTGATTAGTTTCCTGTCTTTATCACTAGTTCTATCAAATTTACTGTCTGCAGATTTAATGATTAGCTATTTAGCTATTGACATTAAATTTCCAAGTCTATGAGTCTAAAAATTACATTAGAATGAAATACACAGGATTATCACTAAAACAGTCCATTAATCTCATATGATTTGATACAGTTTTCCAGCCAGGTCCTGCCCTGTGTCCCATGGGTTCAGTTAAGGTAATCAAGATGCAGTTGAAGCTCACAAATTTTGTTCTGGATAACCGATTCACTACTTTACATTGGGGACTTAAATGACTTTAAAAACACGTCTCCGGCTTCACTATAAAACTGCCCACACATTCCAAAAAGGGCCAACTGGGAACATAAGACGTACAAGTAGGGACCCCTTTCCTCATAAAACCTCTGGTTTTGATTTCAATTAATTAGCCCTTCAACATTTTAATAATCTCTTTCATTTATTTTCAGCAAATGTTGCTGATTTCCTCCTTTTCTCCTTATTTATTCTTCATTCTCTCTGTCTAGGTCTGTAGTCATGAAACCTGACTGCTTCACAAAAAGAAAATCTAATTAATAGCAGCAAGGAAATATATTTATAGATTATACTGAATAAATTTCACTTTTGAAATATGCTATAAAATATTAATAACAGAAAGGATGTCTGAGTTGAAATTACAGGACAAAATTAGATTTTTAAGCAAGTATATTAAAATTTCCTAAGTTCAAATATTAAAAAAATATATAGTTGATGCCGGAATGATGGCAGATGTACTGAATTAGCTTTCCAAAACATACATTTCCATTAAATGTAAATGCAGCATGTTCTATTTCCTGTTAAACATGAACAGAGTGGTGATGTCCCCCATAAATACTTGTGAGCAGGAAAAGAGGTCTTTTATTATTTTTTTCAAGCTTGGAGATGAATTCCTATCTTATTTCTACTCTTTAAAACTAAATCCTTTTAAAACATGATTTTCATAATGTGTGGGGTCATGTGACTGCTTTTAATTTCAAATTTAATTCCAAATCATACCACTGAATGCATCGCCTATTTCCTTAAACAGTTTTCTTATAATTCAGGCTGTAGTGACTGTTGGTAAAGAATAAAATATTTACATACATCAAAACATCATTACATGAAAAATCAGAAAGAGAAAGTAAGGAATCAATACCATTCACCATTGCAACAAAAAGAATAAAATATCTAGAATTAACCTACCTAAGGAGAAAAAGACCTGTATACAGAAAACTATAAGACACTGATGAAAGAAATCAAAGATGATATTAACATTTGGAGAGATATTCTATGTTCCTGGGTAGGAAGAATCAATATTGTGAAAATGACTGTACTACCAAATGCAATATACATATTCAATGCAATCCCTATCAAATTACCACTGGTATTTTTCACAGAACTAGAACAAAAATATTCATAGTTCATATGGAAACACAAAAGACCCCAAATAGCCAAAGCAGTCTTGAGAAATAAGAATGGAGCTGGAGGAATCAACCTTCCTGACTTCAGATTATACTACAAAGCTACAGTCATGAAGACAGTGTGGTACTGGCACAGAAACAGAAATATAGACCAATGGAACAAGATAGAAAGCCCATAAATAAACCCATACACTTATGGGTACATTATTTTTGACAAATAGAGCAAGAATATGCAATGGGGCAAAGACACCCTCTTTAATAAGTAGTGCTGGGAAAACTGGGCAGCTACATAGAAAAGAATGAAATTAGATCACTACTTAACACCATACACAAAGAGAAACTCAAAATAGATTATAAAGACCTAAATGTAGGACCAGAAACTATTAAACTCATAGAGGATAACATAGGCAGAACACTAGATAACATAATTCAAAGCAAGATCTTCTATGACTCACCTCCTAGAGTAGTGAAAATAAAAACAAAAATAAACAAGTGGGACCTAATTAAACTTAAAAGCTTTTGCACAGCAAAGGAAACTACACATAAGGTGAAAAGACAATCCTCAGAATGGGAGAAAATAATAGCAAATGAAACAACTGATAAAGAATTAATTTCCACAATATACAAGCAGCTCAGACAACTCAATACCAGAAAAGCAAACAACCCAATCAAAAAGCGGTAAAGGGACCTGAAGAGATGTTTCTCCAAAGAAAATATACAGATGGCTAACAAGAACATGAAAAGATGCTCACCATCACTCAATATCAGGGAAATGCAAATCAAAACTACAACGAGATATCACCTCACACTAGTCAGAACGGCCATCATCAAAAAGTCTACAAACAATAAACGCTGGAGAGGATGTGGAGAAAAGGGAACACACTTGCATTGCTGGTGGGAATGTAAACTGATACAGCCACTATGAAAGATGGTATGGAGACTCCTTACAAAACTAGGAATAAAACCACCATATGACCCAGCAATCCCACTCCTAGGAAATAAACACTGAAAAAGACACAGGTGCCCTGATGCTCACTGCAGCACTATTTACAATAGCTAGAACATGGAAGCAACCTAGATGTCCATCAACAGATGAATGGATAAAGAAGCTGTGGTGCTTTAGTATTCAGTGAAATACGACTCAGCCATTAAAAGGAACACATTTGAACCTGTTCTAATGAGGTGGACGAACCTAGTGCCTATTATACAGAGTGAAGTAAGTCAGAAAGAGAAATATAAATATAATATACTGACACATATATATGAAATCTGAAGAGATGGCACTGATGAATTCATGTTTAGGGCAGCAATGGAGAAACAGGCAGAGAACAGACTTATGGACATGGTGGGAGGAGAGGAGGGAGAAGGGGAAATGTATAGAGAGTAACATAGAAATTTACAATACTACATGTAAAATAGATAGCCAATGGGAATTGGCTGTGTGACTCAGGGAACTCAAATGGGGCTCTGCAACAGGCTGAAGGGTGGAATGGGGAGGGAGATGGGAGGGAGGTCTGGGAGGGAGGGGACATGGGTATACCTATGGCTGATTCTTGTTGATGTATGACAGAAAACTACAAAATTCTGTAAATCGATTATCCTTCAATTAAAAAAAATTTAAAAGAAAATGAACCAATAATAGAAAAACATTATATTACTTTTCAATCAAGGAAAATTATTAGTTTTAAGAGCCCTCACATAAAAGCTTAACTAATGAAAGAAACTTTTTTGAAGAAGTCACATCTTCAATATTTAAATGTGTGGCTCCAGGAAGTCTAGGTATTTCAAGTCTGTAGATTGGCATTCTAAATTATCTTTTCAGATATTTATAGAAAGATATTTGGCTGGCTTTCATTGCAATGAGAGCCATGAACTAGATTAGAGATACAATTTAATAAGCCAAGTTACATAAGCAAAATATACAATTTTTAGAGATTTAGCTATGCTTTGAGTCAGTTGGTCACATTATTACTCTACTACCCAAAGTGAGTGATAAAAGTTTAAAATATTTTTGATTACTAAATTATTAATAAAATCTTATTTTCAATGGTTAAAGTGTAAAACTTCTGGGAAATCTGACACAAAGAATAATATTTTCACATTTTGCTTTTACTTTTTATGTTCTTTCTGTTAAAGACTTTTTAGAATTAATCCATTTCAAACTACAGTCAAGAAGTCAAGAAACAATGTTTTGACCCCTTTTACAAACAAAGCACTAGGAATCATAAAAGAAGCATACAAAAGTAATATCCCATCAATGAATTTAAAAGGTAGTTGAATAAATTAAAAACAAATACAACTATAATGATACAAGGTGCACAAGTGGCCATTGCAATAAGAGATACCTAAAGTACTGAATTGAGTATTTTTTGAATGAAAGGTTAGTACAACAAAGCAATAGTTTTAGAGTTAGGTGGAAGATATTAAGAATTAGAGGCTAAGTAACTGAATTTATAACGTTGTGAACAGACGGTGACCAAAGGCTTGGAGACAGAGATGAGTAGAGGGCAGGGAATGTGCCTTATTGAGGTTAGCTAGCCTTGTACCTTAGCACAATGCCCAAAAGATCAATGTTTTTGAATAACAGATGTTCAATGGAAGAATGTAAATGAATCTACAAAGCAGTGATTTGGAGACTTATTCTGGTTATCCTGGGGATGGGAAAGGCTGATGGCATGATAATACAACAGTCTAGGCACCAAGTAAAGGCAGAAATAGGAGCAGGGAAGATGCAGTGGAAAAAACCTCTCACAAAGGAAAACTGCCCAGAACGGGTGGCAGGCTAGGAGAGAGAAGTGATCACAGATGTCAAACCCCTACAACTGGAAAGTGATGATCCTTCCATCAGAACATGTCAGAACATAGTTTAGGAATAAAGGCACGGATGGATTCTCTTTTACTCATGTTGAGTCCAAAGTAAGACCATATCATTCCTGAAGTTCGGGATAAAACACTGGGATTAAAATGGTGGCAAGAAATGATGGGAAGGCCTCGAGAGGGGTCTCTGGCTTGGAACTGTTTGCTCAACTGGTTTCAACAGCACACATTCTGGGCTGCTCTACACGTGACTCTACAGCCCAGGCAACTGGCCTTCTATGGTCTTCACACACCAGAAAGTGAACTTACCTTAATGTCTGATATCTCGCAACATGTTTCTTGGGCTATGGAGTTCCAGTTACAGTAGATCTGAAGTTGGTGAAGTTCAATCTATTAAAAAATTAGTAATAAGACATATCATTAATGTTGTTTGAAAATCACATTTGGGCATTTGAGAATGATGTTAACTGGAAAGAAAAAAATAAGTTAATACGAATAAATCATTGGCAGATATTTTGGGTTTTATTTCATTTAGGAGTCATGATTTTATGGACCATTTCAGAAACAGCAACGGACCTAGTTATTGAGACAGATATATATGTAAAGAAAATCACATAAGAGCAATTGCAAATCTTTGCTCTTTGTTTCAAACCATGAAAAAAAAGTATTTAATTAGAGATAATGCAGTACAATAAAGTATGCTCACAAAATGAGGAATATTTCAAAGTAAAAAATTTCTGGAGAAAAAGTAAAGTAAAAGGTATGAGCTCATGATGGAAAAGGCTTTATCTGTAGTTCCAGACCTCCAACTTGAGGGACTAAAACAGATGCACACTTCCCAAGGTGGGGAAAAAAATGGTATTTAGTTTTATCTATTTTTCACGGACTCTGTTTAATACCTATGGATTTTATGTTATATGGCATACTCCTGGCCAAGACTCACAATCTTTTTGCAAAAATAATTGATTCTTCTCTTTGCTCAGCAAATTCACATTTGTTGGCATTTGGATATGAAATTAAAAGTAGTTTCAGGGAAGTACAATCATTCCTGTAAAGGCAAGGTCAAATAACCACATCAGAGAAAGCAAATGGTACAGAATATTGACAAAATTTCAATATGACAGATTGGCAGAGGCACTGTTTTAAATTAGTCTATGGTTGCAAATTTAATAATTTATTAATAACCATATGATGATTTGACATATAATATAGGCCATAAACAACCTCTTCCCCCTTGCCTTCTCTTCCCCCTCCCCATCTTTCTCTTTCTCTCTCTCCTCTTCTCTTCCCCCTCTTTCTCTATATCCTAATGTAACAGAGGTAGAGTATGTATTTCTTTGAGATCATCATTTTCTACAGTGAGACCCAACTGTAATAACATAACAGTTAATTCTATGATAACAGAAAGCAAATATCTGTGGTTAGCTCTGAATCTCTACCCCAACACCAAAAAAGCAAGAAAGGAGGAAAAAAGCTGTAACTATTCTCTACACTGAAATGAACAGAATCATTTCAGCTCATAGAAAGCATTAAGAATGCCAGACGTCTTTCGGATTCATGAGCAGCTTAAGATTTGCTGCCAATGCAAAATTCTGATGAAATGAAAAATGAAACGTAATGATTTCTTCTCTATAACCTTTTCCAAGGTTACTGAAGTAAGCTTTTATTTATAAAGTTTAAATACACTGTCTTACATAGTCTAATGAAACATCAGGCAGTAACATACCCATTATATAGAATGAAGAATGAGGAGACTCCCATTAACATTTTCCTTAACTAAAACTAATTTATCATCAACACTGTTACCTGAATGGTCAATAAACACTGAAATTCTATTATGTGTCATCCACTGTTCTAGGGCCTTCATATGAAGTATTTTACTTAACTGAAGATAAATGATCAATTTTTTATGAATTAGAACCTAATAAAGTACCTGTGACACTGAAACTACAATCAGCCTAGTTTAATTATGCTTTTTAATTCATTAGTTACTTGAGAATCTTTCATTGACAGTGCTTTAGAATAAGAATACACTGACTCTGTCACAAAGAATTTGTTTTAAAAAATACTTTTATCAGTTTTGTCACCTATTTCTCTACACAAAAGCACATGGGTAGTACACGTGCAATAAAATGCAATCACTAAAAGTTTTTTCAATAAATTACATTCTGAAAAAAATGAAACATTTTCACATTAACAACAGATCTTATAAATCACAGGGTTTGTATAGAGATGATAAAAATAGTTTACTTACAGTTTTAGTAGGATTTAGAATCTTTGAAAAATAAAATATATTTTACTTGCCTAACTTAAATAGTGAATATCTCTTGTAAAAACTCCATCATTGTGATAATGGCTTAATATTATTTTTAAGTGAACTAAGATTCCACATTAAACCATAAAACCATTGTAAAACTACAACATTCACAGTGTCTTTTTATCAGGACACACAACGATATCCTTTAGTCTCAGACTGTTCCCTTGAGTAAGAAGTTAATGAAACACAGGACACAACACTCAACCTCCAGAGCAGAGCTCTGAGCCAGAACCACTCTTGCAATAACTTGTTCCTCTCGCATTGCTGCCTCTCCTTCAAAGACTAGGCACTTATATCCTAGTCCTAAAGCTCTTTGGTTCCTGCAGTTCCCCACTTTGCCCTCACTAGCCATGCGGGAAATCAGATTCCACTCAACAGCAGTGCTCCAGCAAGAGCAACCATCACTCCCTACTACTGTCCTCAGAATTCCCTGAGGATCACTTCCTGTCTGTCTACGCTCCCCCCACTGCTGGAAGTCACAACTCAGGCTTAGCTGCTGAGACCCACTTCCCCTCTGACTTTGGAGAGATCTTTCTGAAAGGTCTGCCTAGGACTGTTGCCATTCAGCTCAGTTCAGTCGTTCAGTCGTGTCCGACTCTTTGCGACCCCATGAATCGCAGCACACCAGGCCTCCCTGTCCATCACAAACTCCCGCAGTCCACCCAAACCCATGTCCAACGAGTCAGTGATGCCATCCAACCATCTCTTCCTCTGTCGTCCCCTTCTCCTCCTGCCCTCAATCTTTCCCAGCATCAGGGTCTTTTCCAATGAGTCAGTTCTTCGCATCAGGTGGCCAAAGTATTGGAGTTTCAGCTTCAGCATCAGTCCTTCCAATGAACACCCAGGACTCATCTCCTTTAGGATGGACTGGTTGGGTCTCCTTGCAGTCCAAGGGACTCTCAAGGGTCTTCTCCAACACCACAGCTCAAAAGCATCAGTTCTTCGGCACTCAGCTTTCTTCACAGTCCAACTCTCACATCCATACTTGATCACTGGAAAAACCATAGCCTTGACTAGACTGACCATTGTTGACAAAGTAATGTCTCTGCTTTTTAACATGCTGTCTAGGTTGGTCATAGCTTTTCTTCCAAGGAGTAAGCATCTTTTAATTTCATGGCTGCAATCACCATCTGCAGTGATTTTGGAGCCCAGAAAGATAAAGTCAGCCACTGTTTCCACTGTTTTCCCATCTATTTGCCATGAAGTGATGGGACGGGATGCCGTGATCTTAGTTTTCTGAATGTTGGGTTTTAAGCCAACTTTTTCACTCTCCTTTTTCACTTTCATCAAGAGGCTTTTTAGTTCTTCTTCACTTTCTGCCATAAGGGTGGTGTTATCTGCATATCTGAGGTTATTGATATTTCTCCCAGCAATCCTGATTCCACCTTGTGCTTCTCCCAGCCCAGCGTTTCTCATGATGTACTCTGCATATAAGTTAAATAACCAGGGTGACAGTAAACAGCCTCGACGTACTCCTTTTCCTATTTGGAACGGGTCTGTTGTTCCATGTCCAGTTCTAACTATTGCTTCCTGACCCGCATATATGTTTCTCAAGAGGCAGGTCAGGTGGTCTGGTATTCCCATCTCCTTCAGAATTTTCCACAATTTACTGTGATCCACACAAAGGCTTTGGCATAGTCAATAAAGCAGAAATAGATGTTTTTCTGGAACTCTCTTGCTTTTTTGATGATCCAGCAGATTTGGCAATTAGATCTCTGGTTCCTCTGCCTTTTCTAAAACCAGCTTGAACATCTGGAAGTTCACGGTTCACATATTGCTGAAGCCTGACTTGGAGAATTTTGAGCATTACTTTACTAATGTGTGAGATGAGTGCAATTGTGGAGTAGTTTGAGCATTCTTTGGGATTGTCTTTCTTTGGGGTTGGAATGAAAGCTGATGTTTTCCAGTCCTGTGGCCACTGCTGAGTTTTCCAAATTTGCTGACATACTGAGCGCAGCACTTTCACAGCATCATCTTTCAGGATTTGAAATGCTCAAGTGGAATTCCATCCTCTACTAGCTTTGTTCGTAGTGATGCTTTCTAAGGCCCACTTGACTTCACATTCCAGGATGTCTGGCCCTAGGTGAGTGTGAGTGATCACACCATCATGATTATCTGGGTCATGAAGATCTTTAGTTCTTCTGTGTATTCTTGCCACCTTTTCTTTATATCTTCTGCTTCTGTTAGGTCCATACCTTTTCCGTCCTTTATTGAGCCTATCTTTAAATGAAATGTTCCCTTGGTATCTCTAATTTTCTTGAATTGATCTCTAGTCTTTCCCATTCTATTGTTTTCCTCTATTTCTTTGCATTGATCGCAGAGGAAGGCTTTCTTATCTCTCCTTGCTATTCTTTGGAACTCTGCATTCAATTGGGTATATCTTCCCTTTTCTCCTTTGCTTTTCACTTCTTTTCACAGCTATTTGTAAGGCCTCCTCAGAGAGCCATTTTGCTTGTCTGCATTTCTTTTTCTTAGAGATGGTCTTGATTACTTTCTCTTGTATAATGTCACGAACCTCCGTCCATAGTTGATCAGGCAATCTGTCTATCAGATCTGGTCCCTTAAATCTATCTCTCACTTCCACTGTATAGTCGGAAGGGTTTTGATTTAGGTCATACCTGAATGGTCTAGTGGTTTTCCCCACTTTCTTCAATTTGACTCTGAATTTGGCAATAAGGAGTTCATGATCTGAGCCACAGTCAGCTCTCGGTCTTGTTTTTGCTGACTGCGTAGAGCTTCTCCACCTTTGGCATAATCAATCTGATTTCGGTGTTGACCACAACAGTCAGTTAATACTGTGATTACTACTGGCAGCCACCATTCACTGACATTGGCTTATTCCATCTTTACTGATACAGACTTAGTCTTTAAGACCTTGAGAGAGGAGTAGTAGGCTTTGTTGTTCTTTTTGTTGCTTTTCAGTCTTTTACGCCAGGATTGAACAGCATGTGTTGTGCTGTGCTGTGCTAAGTCGCTCAGTCCTGTCTGACTCCTTGTGACTCCGTGCACTGTAGCCCGCCAGCTCCTCTGTCCATGGGAATTCTCCAGGCAAGAATACTGGAGTGGGTTGCCATGCCCTCCTCCAGGGAATCTTCCCAACCCTGGGATCAAATCCAGGTATCCTGCTTTGCAGGTGAATTCTTTACCATCTGAGCCACCAGGGAAGCCCACCGAATGGTATGTCGGGCCCTACATAAATAAATGAATATACAAAGAACTGACCGTACACTATGCATTATGGCAATACTCCATGAAATTATGAGTCTACCAATATTACTTTATAACTGAGGATACCGAGACTTCGAAAAAATAATAGGAACAAGATAAACTACCAGGTCATAAAAGCTAAGTGGATGAGCTATGATTTAAAACCCGATCTTTCTGATCCCCAAGCAAGCTCACTCTCTCTGATGCTAAGATGTCTTATCTCCAAAACTGGTCTCTGCTCTAGCCTATTTTAATAATCATCAGTGAACCCTAGTTAAGTCATTCTCACTGATTTGTTCATTGTCTCTGAGAGAAGACAGTTTAAAAATAATATTTTATTGGTGATATATATATGTAATATCCATCTATATATCTGTCATCTATCTCTGATGCCTTCCACAGGAACCTTTAAAAATAATATGCTAGCCAAACATGTACTTGCACAGAATCAAACTTTTGAAATAAAACCTAACTGTGAAGTGCTTTGTGTTAACAATTCCTATTGGTGGTCTGCACTCAGATTATTTGTATGGTTTTCCCATCATTCCACCCATAAGAACATGTGAAGTCATCAAATTTAGATATACCCCGCCTTTTAAAGATAGTGGCTGTGTTTCAATCCAACAGAACTCTGAAAAACTATTATAAACTAATGAAAAATAGTCTGCAATACAAACACTTGTGAATCTGAGGATGAATAAATAGCCTATTATTCTTGAATGAAAACTTCAGATAATCTGGAACCATTTAACTTCATCTTTCTCCAGTCTTTCTATTCAAAACATATGAACTTAGATCAAACTTATGTGTATGTATGCATTAGTCGCTCAGTCATGTTTGACTCTTTGCGACCCCATGGACCGTAGCCTACCAGGCTCCTCTGTCCATGGAATTCTCCAGACAAGAATACTGGAATGGGTTGCCATTCCCTTCTTCAGAGGATCTTCCCAACCCAGGGATCGAGTGCAGGTCTCCTGCATGGCAGGCAGATTCTTTACCATCTGAAGTACCTGGGAAGCCCAGATCAAGCTTAGTTTTCTATAATATTTTCAATTTTTACTAAAATTTAATTTTAATAACTTATTTTTAAGGCATTACCTAGTTCTTTCAAATTCACAGGCTAGAGATAAATAAGTTAAAACAGATAGAAAATAATATATGTGAAAATATGACTGGAAATACATAGCTATGCTTCACACATCTGATAGCAAATTAAGCAGTGCTGAGAAAGAAATATCTTACATAGCTGCTAAAGGCAAAAAGGTTTTAATAAGACATTTTCTTTAAATTTATAAATGTTACTAGTTCACAACTCACATCCACAGGTTTGCCATCTGAAGCTCGGGCAGCAATAACAGTCCTTCCACGGAAGTCCATGGTACTCTTTGCATCAGTAGGACGGCTTGCAACTAAGTTACAATCCACATAGAGTGAAATGGCCTGGGATTGTATACCAAAGCCAAGTTTATGCCACTGACGATCAAATAAAGAACGGAGTTCTTGATTTTTAAAAATGTAGTTCAACACATCTCCCTCGGCAGCTTGGAACATCAATTCCACCACCTTCCTTCCACCGTCAACTATTACAGAAAGCTGCAAAAATGCAAATGATCTTTAAATGTTTGAAATTAAGTTTTAAAAATTATTAAAGATACAAATAAAAACTCAAGTTGCATGTTAGTAGAACTGGGGCACTCAGTAAAATGTTCTAAATGACATTTGTGTCCATCAGATTTCTTAACATAAAAGAACAGTAAACATCCAGCTATAAAAAGTATTTAAATATGTGGTATTTGGAGAGTGTAGTATGCTCCTTTTGTGAAAGGACATCTTGGAGTATATATGCATGTGTGTGTGTGTGTGTGTGTGTGTATAAAAAACTCTGTATAAGTAATTCAAGAATTAATGTCACTAATTCAAAAAGAATAAGAGATGATCACTTCCCTTAGCATGGAAACTGAGATCAACCTCTTTAACCTTTGATGATTTGCATGGTGCAGAGAAAATACATTTTCAGAGAGTGCATATTCTTCCTATTCAAGTCATATTTCCATCATAAAATTGTGACTATAATAACAGATATAAAAGATCATTAAAATGAAAAACATTTTTTAAATTAAAAATAATTTATTTATTTATTTTAATTGGAGGCTAATTACTTTACTATATTGTGGTGGTTTTTGCCATACACTGACATGAATCTGCCACGGGTGTACATGTGTTCCCCATCTTGAACCCCCCTCCGACTTCCCTCCCCATCCCATCCCTCCGGGTCATCCCAGTGCACCAGTCCTGAGCATCTTGTCTCATGCATCGAGCCTGGGCTGGTGATCTGTTTCACTTATGGTAATAAAAACATTTTGATGGATATGTACAAAAATAAACACAGATAGACGATGCCCATCAGTAACTGTGATGTTCACCTTCACTCCCTGGAGTACCTGCTCCCTTCCTTTCTGATCAACCTCTCTCACAAATATTCCTAGATCCCTGCTCTCCTCATGGCCATCTGGGGGAGCTGTCTTTTCCACACTCCCACAGTTTTTACCCAACTCCAAACTGTCTTTGGCCACCATTACCCTGCGATCATGCTCCAGTGTGGCATCCCCAGACCTTAGGCTCCCTGAATCAAGCTTTGCCAATTTCTTATTTTGTCACCAACTAGCATCTAGCATGTGTTCAATTATTTTCTATTGATGGAATCAATATTTATATCTCATTCCCTAATTCATTAGGGATTTCAGATGAAACAATTAACAGCTTTTAAATATATAATAGGAGATATCAGAAATGATAGGAGATGAAGATGTTGTTAGTGAGATACACTTGGTGTCAATGAAGCAGTTATAAAGGAAGGGCAGCCAGTTTGAGTGTCTTCAGACAAAACAGGAATCCAGAAAAAACAAAACAAAACAAAACTCAATCTTGTCTCACCCACCAGGCTCTCCAATTACGTATCTCAGTGAGAGCCCCCTAACTCTAAGAATACTTGCATTTCCTGTGGATGATTCCTCTAAAAGAATATTCCTATATGAGGTCTGCTCCCAAATTTATGCCCACAGTTTCGAGAGGCAACACTCATCAGCATACCTCTCTGGTTCCGTCCTTACCTGTGGCATATTACGCTGGTTTAAAACCTGCCACAGGAACCACCGTTCCTTCTTCGCGCTCCTTCGCACCCGAAACACGGCAGCTATGGCAAACTCCTCAGGAAGGCCTTTGGGAAATATCTTACTGTGGGAGGAAAACAAAGAACCATTGTGCGGAAACTGAAGGAGGCAAGAACAGAGTATGTCAGTATGAAGGTTTCTGCAACTCAGTATCTCAGCTGTACTTTCTCAATGAATTTATAACTCATTACAGATATCTACCTAATGAATATGGAAGCAGTCACACCTACAGTTACCTATGGAATTTTTATCCTGTTCTTTCCCGTTTTATAAATTTCCTGATAAGTGTTGCTAAAGCTTGAGGTGTGTAAAAGCAAGCAACTTTCAGACTATTGTACTATGGGGTGATATTCCTTTACTCAACAAGATATTCCCATAGAGTCTTAGAATTCACTGCAGTCTTGCAAACAGTAGACACTTATAAAGAAAATAAATAATACCTCCTGGTTTTATTAGTAGAGAGAAGTACAGGACATTTTAAAGAGCACTATTAACAATTACATGTATATTATTCCAAAGAAGTTTTATCATGTTAAACTCTTGCAAAATAAACTCCTAATTCTGATTTCCTAGTAGGTATCAATTTAAGACTGAAATTAAATATCATAAAGGCATTTTAGCTCTTTTTTTCATTCTTACAGAAAATAAAAATATGCAAATTCTTCCTAGGTAGCAGAGAGAAGCCTAAAGTCAGTCCAAGTATGCTTTTGCCTCAATCTTGTTTCAAAATACTGGTCTACTGGATCTATGAAGAAACTTCAGGGAAAAAATTCACAGTGAACACACATCATATTTAAACTTTCATTTGAAAACATGGAGAAATACATTCCTTCATGTTGACTTTTAAACTTATCCACATTGTATATAAACACTCTGCAAGGCAGGAATCTTGCTTTCCTTTTAAAAAATCATGAGTAGCAGATACAAATTCTCTTGAGGCTAACACAGCCAGAGGTTGTTTATATAAATAAAATATCATATATTGAGATAGGAACTACTAACTGGGACTTCACTGGTGGCTCAGACAGTAAAGAATGTGCCTTCGGTGCAGGAGACCTAGGTTTGATCCCTGAGTCAGGAAGATCCTCTGGAGAACGGAATGTCAACCCACTCCAGTATTGTTGCCTGGAGAATTCCATGGACAGAAGACCCTGGCGGGCTATGGTTCATGGGGTTGCAAAGAGTCAGACACTGGGAATATCACACCAAGCTCCACTGAAACTGACAACCAAATTCATGGAAAATTCTGAAACTTTGGTTTTACACTTTGTGTTAGACACAAAGTCACATGTAGTAAGGAAATCAGGAAAAAATATGAAAAAGCTATGCTAGCTTAAAGTTCTTACCTGGTTAAATACATGTACACACACATATTATGCATATATGTATATGTTCATACATGTACACAAGCATACCTCAAGAATATTGCAGGTTTAGTTCCAGATTACTGGAATGAAGTGAATATCACAGTAAAGTGAGTCACACAAATTTTCTGGTTGCCTATTGTATGTAAAAGTTGTATTTACACAATACTGTACTCTATTATATCTATATCTGGCATTATATCTAAAACGTACATAAAATGTTATTGCTAAGAAAAAATGCTAGCCATCATCCGACAACACACATATGTCACAAACCTTCAATATGGAAAAAAAGAAAAATCAGCAATATCTATGAAGCGCAGCAAAGTGAAGCACAATGAAAGGAGGTTAGTCTGTATATAGGCAGATACAGATATAAACTCTAGTTTTACCTTCTTCACTAATCTGCTTACCCCCAGCCTGGAGGCTATCGGGCTCTCTTGTCTGGCTGGATGATGAATGAAGAAGTAACTCAGGGTCTCATTTTTATCGCGCGCGCGCACACACACGTGCACGCACGCACGCACGCACACAAACACACACACACACACACCCTTTCCAGCCTCCACAGAGGCGCTCTGACTTCTCCCTGGGTTGAGCCTCTCCCGGTGCACATACGCACACACACGCACGTGCACACACACCCTTTCCAGCCTCCACAGAGGCGCACTGATTTCTCCCTGGGTTGAGCCCCTCCTGGTGCCTGGGGAAGCACCCCGGCCCATGTGCCAACAGCGCCCACCTAGCAATTTCCTCCTCTCAGTGCTTGTGACTCCACGGCTTCCTGTCTTCCGAGAATGTATCATCTCTTCCTCTGTTGCTTCATCTCCCATTCTACAGCCATTTTTGTACTTCAGATGTTAAAACTCCATTTATGTCTCCCACCTCTCCCTCACCAATACCCGTCTTATCTTGGTTTACAAATATATGCATATCTTCACCCTCTTCCCTGCTGTAAAACAGACAAAGCTCTCTCCATCCTCACTACAGCATTATATTAATATTACCTGTATATATCCGTCAAACCTCTTAGAGTATTGGGAACACCTACACTGTCAAAGGCCTCAGCTGTCAGTCTCCCTGCGTTCTGGAAGCATCGCTCTCTGCTCTCGCGAGGATGCTCAGCCCACTCCTTCCCGCGACGACCATCACGTGATACAGCCTCACCCAATCAGCCGGTTGCTTTTTCCAGCCAAGTAAAAGAACTCTCCTCAGCGGATTTTCCAGTGGCAGCGACCTTCTGAGGCGAGCTCCAGACGAGCTGGGAGCTGCTGCAGCCACCGATGGCAAAGACAGACCAGCCTGTTCATTCAACTGCCGTATGACCCAGCAGTCCCACTGCTGGGTATACACACTGAGGAAACCAGAACTGAAAGAGACACGTGTACCTTTGTTCATTGTAGCACTGTTTATAATAGCCAGGACATGGAAGCGACCTAGATGGCCATTGCAGACGAATGGATAAGAAAGCTGTGGTACATATACACAATGGAATATTCAGTTCAGTTCAGTTCAGTTCAGTCATTAAGTCGTGTCTGACTCTTTGAGACCCCATGAATCACAGCGCGCCAGGCCTCCCTGTCCATCACAAACTCCCGGAGTTTACTGAAACTCATGCCCATCGAGTTGGTGATGCCATCCAGCCATCTCATCCTCTGTCGTCCTCTTCTCCTCCTGCCCCCAATCCCTCCCAGCATCAGGGTCTTTTCCAATGAATCAACTCTTCGCATGAGGTGGCCAAAGTATTGGAGTTTCAGCTTCAGAATCAGTCCTTCCAATGAACACTCAGGACTTATCTCCTTCAGGATGAACTGGTTGGATCTCCTTGCAGTCTGAGGGACTCTCAAGAGTCTTCTCCAACACCACAGTTCAAAAGCAACAATTCTTCAGCACTCAGCTTTCTTCACAGTCCAACTCTCACATCCATACATGACCACTGGAAAAAACCATAGCCTTGACCAGACGGACCTTTGTTGGCAAAGTAATGTCTCTGCTTTTTAATGTGCTATCTAGGTTGGCCATAACTTTCCTTCCAAGGAGTAAGAGTCTTTTAATTTCATGGCTGCAGTCACCATCTGCAGTGATTTTGGAATATTACTCAGCTATTAAAAAGAATGCATTTGAATCAGTTCTAATGAGGTGGATGAAACTGGAGCCGATTACACAGAGTGAAGTAAGTCAGAAAGAAAAACACCAATACAATATATTAACACATATATATGGAATTTATGATGACCCTATATGTGAGATAGCAAAAGAGACACAGATGTAAAAAACAGACTTTTGGACTCTGTGGGAGAAGGTGAGGATGGGATGATTTGAGAGAGTAGCATTGAAATGTGAAGTAGATCACTGGTCCAGGTTCAATGCATGAGACAGGGCACTCAGGGCTGGTGCACTGGGATGACCCAGAGGGATGGGATGGGTAGGGAGGTGGGAGGGGTGTTCAGGATGGGGGACACATGTACAACCATGACTGATTCATGTCAATGTATGGCAAAAACCACCACAGTATTGTAAAGTAATTAGCCTCCAATTAAAATAAATTAATTAATTAAAAAAGAAGTTAATATAAGAACCAGATGCACTTATCTCCAAATGGAATTTCCACCCATAATGAATAACTCTGGGACTTGTACTGTTCACAGAACCCATCAGAAATGTCTCCTTTGAAATTCTAAAAGTATCCCTGCTGTGAAAGCTTGCCAGATTTTTGTTTGTTCGTTTTGTTATGTTTTGTCTCTGCTTTTAATTGGAAAACAATGAAATAATGAAAAGATAACCCCCTTTTAAACTTTATTAAGTCCTCCTCACCCAGACATTGGCAAGCTGGTCATTTTGGAGCATGTGGAATATTGAAGCACCATCTGTCACTCCACACTCACACTAAAAAGATGACCTCCTTCTCTTTCGGTTTCCACCATTCCTGTGCCTAAATCTCGTCCAATGAGAAAACTGACAACCCCGGGCACTCTGGATGCGCACCCCTGCATCAAGTGTCCGCGTCCTGAGCGCCTTTGAGCCACTTGAGGAACAGTTGTCAGGCGGGATCTGACAAAGATTTTAGGCCAAATCCTGGCCTTGGGAAGGGTTTTCTGGGTAACTCTTTAAGAAGGCGAGTTGATCATATCTCGGTGGGACCTCCAAAAAAAAAAAAAAAAATAATAATAATAAAATTTTAAAAAAAGAAAGAAAAAAAAAAGGCGAGTTGAAAATGCTGTGGGCGAGGCCATAGTCACCATCACCTGGATGGAGGAGAGGTCAAGTGACCCACCAGACAGCACAGTGGCTGCAGTGAACTGAATACTGCAGGAAGATTGTCAAGTGGCTGCTGAAGGCCGGGCGGAAGGCCCGGCTGACATATCCTGAGAAGGCCCTTTTACCCTCAATGTGGACTGAGGAGGGAGCACTGATCGAGGGAGTGGAAGAGCTGGGTCTTTCCCAAGCTGCCCGGGGCTGAGACCGCGCTCTGGGAGGACTGGCCAGAATGGAGCGTCATTCCCTCCGAGGAACAGGGTGCACGGTGGTTCTGCGGGATGCCCCGGCCACCCAACCGTGGGCTTGTCTCCTTCCTCCACGCTCCAGACCCGGCGTGCTCGGGACGTGGGGTCCGGCCCCAGAGAACTGTGTCCTGGGGCGTGGTCCTGGAGCTCCTCCTCCCCCACCCAAGCTCCCACAAGGCAGGGCTGCAACCCCCACCACTCCCACCTCGGTGCAGCTCCAGGGTGAGCATTTCCCCCAGACCAGCGCTGCTGGAGTCCAGACGACTCGGAGTTCCGCCCCTCACTCTTCACCCAGGGATGCTGTCACCCAGATAGCTAGTGGCGAGGAAGTGGGGCCGCAGGCCATTTCCTGTGACTTCTGATGCAGGGTTCTTTCCAATAGGGAAAGTCATTAGGAGCATACAATCCCGTGTACACGGTCACTGGTGCGCTGGTGCTGCCCAGGGAGCCTTGTTCACAGCTAATTCATGGTGCCAGCCACCTTAGCCACATAGTGACTGACGGCTGGGACCTTTAGCTCCCTGCACATCACCTACTCCAACACAGACTGCAGGGCTGTCCCTGGTAAGCAGCCAGTAAGATTGCTGAGGAGACTGCGAGACAGTGGGAAGAATAGAAGGGGGCACTATATGGGATCAGCTCCGGTCAGCACGGTTGCCCAACTGAAAACTCACCCAGAGTGAGGGGGACAGGAGAGACCTGGCACCATGCTGAAGAACCCAAAATGGTGACTTCGAATGTGTCACTTTCTGTTACCAGCTTCTGATCAGCACGATGGCAGATGTCTCTGTGCTGATCTGTCTTTAAGGTCCTTTGGCTAAAACTGAAAAAATCAGTCAAGAATCCCCCTCCCTCATCCCCATCTATAAAATAAACCACACCCAATCACCTAACCCACTGGTCTCTTCTCCATCCTCACTACCCTCCATCCTTCTAAAGGTGTTAACACTGAAGACATCCTTCCCTCGCTCATATAAACAAGAGTCACAACCGCATGGTGTTAGGGCCCAGCCAGGAAACTGTAATGTAAGCTTCCTGAGGTTCTTTGTCTATCCTATTCACCCAGTAAATATTATTAAAGGAATCAGTTTATGAACTTAATTCAGATTTAAATATCTCAAAACAAAAACAAAAAAGAAAAGTAACACATGGCCCCTTCTAAGTCTAGCTTTAGATTTTCTATCATGAATAAAAGTGTGCATATAAGAAATTTTCACTTTCCTCCTAAGAATTCTTTAGGAAAAGCAAATAGAGCAAGTGAGTTACTAACAGCACTGAGAGCTGTCCTCATGTAGAGGACACACATGTAAAAAAGAGAAATGTAGAGCCCAGCACATCCAGAGGAACAGCTGCTAATTAGCTTCAGCCATCTCTTACCATGTAGGGAAGCAGGTCCAGTGTTGCCAGTTCAGCCCACTTTCTTAAGACAAGCCAAAAGCCCAGACTTTTTTCTGAAAAGCTTCGAGTTTTCATTTTGGCAACTATTTCAGATTTTTCATAAACGCTGTCCAGACCAACGTTGTGCAAAACCAAATCAGCGACTGACTGCTAGTTAGCAAAGTTTGGATATGCACAAATGTTTCTTGAATACCACAGAGGTTTATAAAGATGGTAAAAGGGAATTTCCTGCCCAAATTGGTTTTTAAATCAGAAGACGAAAACATTCACAGAAAATAAAAGGAAATGATATGAATTGGAAGACAGTAGGTAAATACAGTGCCTGGACAAAATTAGAACTCAAGGTTATGAATGGAAAAAGTATTATTAGGAACGAGATTGCTTTTAAAATCCTATAACAGTGGGAAAGTTTCAGTCCTTTTAAATCTTTGAGCCTTGCTTTTTATAACATAATATATGGCTTACTCTGGAGAAAGTTCCACTTGCAGTTGAGAAAAATGTGTATTGTTCTGTTGTCGGGTGAAATGTTCTACAGTCTGTTAGGTCTAATTGGCTTGTAGATTTGCTCAAAGCTTCTATTCCCTTACTAATCTCTTGTCTAATGTTCTACTGATTTTTAAGATGGAGTATTGAAGTCTCCAACTATTACTGTTGAATTGTTTATTTCTCCCTTCAGTTTTGTGAGTTGACTTGGTGTACAGTATAAGTTATATAGTTCATGTACAGTATATCTTACAGGTGTGCAATATAGGGATTCCCAATTTTTAAAGGTTATAATCTTATTATGGTTACTATTATAAAATATTGGTTATAGTCTCTGTGTTGTACTTCTTCTTGTATAATAGCTTATTTTTTCCACTGCCATCTTTATTTTTTATTTTATTGAAGTATTCTTGATGTACAATATGGTGTTAATTTCTTCTGCACAGCAAAGTGATGCACTTACATATATATGTGCGTGTGTGTGTGTGTGTGTTATACAATATATATGTATTATACATATATTTATTCTTTTTCACATTCTTTTCTGTTATGGTTTATCACGAGATACTGAATATAGTTTCCTGTGGTATGCATTAGGACCTTGTTGTTTATCCATCCTATATATCATAGGCTGCACCTGCTAGTCCAAAACTCCCAACCTTTCCCTCCCATACCCCTCATCTGCCTTGGCACTACAAGTCTGTTCTCTATATCTGTGCGTATGTTTTTATTTCATAGATAAACTGATTTGTGTCATATTTTAGATTCTACATGTACGTGACATCATATAGTATTTGTGGTTCTCTTTCTGACTTATTACACTTCAGTTCAGTTTAGTTCAGTCACTCAGTCGTGGCTGACTCTTTGCAACAGCATAGACTGCAGCACACCCAGAGCTTGCTCAAACTCATGTCCCTCGAATCAATGATGCCATCCAATCGCCTCATCTTCTGTCATCCCCTTCTCCTCCTGCCTTCAATGTTTTCCATCATTAGGGTCTTTTCCAATGACTCAGTTCTTCACATCAGGTGGCCAAAGTGTTGAAGGTTCAGCTTCAGCATCAGTCCTTCCAATGAATATTCAGGGCTGATTTTCTTTAGGACTGACTGGTTTGATCTTCTTGCAGAAAAGGGACTCTCAAGAGTCTTCTCCAACACCACAGCTCAAAAGCATCAGATTTTCAATACTCAACCTTCTTTACAGTCCAACTCTCACATCCATACATGACTACTGGAGAAATCATAGCTTTGACTAGACAGATCTTTGCTGGTAAAGTAATGTCTCTGCTTTTTAATATACTGTCTAGATTGGTCATAGCTTTTCTTCCAAGGAGCAAGCATACTTTAATTTCATGGCAGCAGTCACCATCTGCAGTGAATTTTGAAGTCCAAGAAAATAAAATCTGTCACTGTTTCTATTGTTCCCCATCTATTTGCCATGAGGTGATGGGACCAGATGCCATGATCTTCGTTTTTTGAATGAGTTTTAAGCCAACATTTTCACTCTCCTCTTTCACTTTCATCAAGAGGCCCTTTAGTTCCTCTTAGCTTTCTGCCATAAGGGTGGTGTCATCTGCATATCTGAGGTTATTGATATTTCTCCCGACAATCTTGATTCCAGCTTGTGTTTCATCCATCCTGGCATTTCACATGATGTACTCTGCATGTAAGTTAAATGAGCAGGGTGACAATATGCAGCCTTGATGTATTTATTTCCCAATTTGGAACCAGTCTTGTTCCATTTCTGGTTCTAACTGTAGCTTCTTTACCTACATACAGAATTCTCTTTAAGAATGTTCCACAGTTTGTTGTGATACACACAGTCAAAGGATTTTAATGTAGTCAGTGAAGCAGAAGTAGATGCTTTTCTGGAATTCTCTTGCTTTTTCTATGATCCAGCAGATGTTTGAAATTTGATCTCTGGTTCTTCTACCTTTTCTAAATCTAGCCGGAACATCTGTAACTTCTCAGTTCATGTACTGCTGAAGCCTAGCTTGGACAATTTTGAGCACTACTTTGCTAGAGTGTGAGATGAGTGCAATTATGTGGTAGTTAGAATATTCTTTGGCATTGCCTTTCTTTGGGATTGAAATGAAAACTGACCTTTTCCAATCCCATGGCCACAGGTGAGTTTTCCAAATTTGCTGCCATATTGAGTGCAGCACTTTCACAGCATCATCTTTTAGGATTTGAAATAGCTCAACTGGAGTTCCATCACCTCCACTAGCTCTGTTTGCAGTAATGCTTCCTAAGGCCCACTTGACTTCACACTCCAGGATGTCTGGCTCTAGGTGAGTAATCACACCATTGTTGTTATCTGGGTCATGACGATCTTTTTGGTATAGTTTTTCTATGTATTCTTGTCAACTCTTCTTAATATCTTATGCTTCTGTTAGGTGCATATCATTTCTGTCCTTTATTGTGCCCATCTTTGCATGAAATATTCCCTTGGTATCTCTAATTTTCTTGAAGAGATCCCTAGTCTTTCCCTTTCTATCATTTTCCTCTATTCCTTGCACTGATCACTTAGGAAGTCTTTTTAAAAAAATTTTTTTAATCTCTCCTGAATAGCCTTCAGAACTCTGCATTCTGATCTTTCCTTTTCTCTTTTGCCTTTTGCTTCTCTTCTTTTCTCAGCACTTTGTAAGCCCTCCTCAGACAATGATTTTGCCTTTTTGCATTTCTTTTTCATGAGGATGGTTTTGATCACTGCCTCCTATACAATGTTATGAACCTCCATCCATAGTTCTTCAGGCACTCTGTCTATCAGTCTATCAGTTCTAATCCCTTGAATCTATTTCTCTTTTCCACTATATAATCATAAGGAATTTGATTTAGGTCATACCTTAATGGTCTAATGGTTTTCCCTACTTTCTTCTATTTAAGTCTGAATTTGGCAGTAAGGAGCTCATGATCTGAGCCACAGTCAGCTCCTGGTCTTGTTTTTGCTGACTGTATAGAGCTTCTCCATCTTCGGCTGCAAAGAATATAATCAATCTGATTTCAGTATTGATCATCTGGTGATGTCCATGTGTAGAGTTGTCTCTTGTGTTGTTGGAAGAGGGTGTTTGCTATGACCAGTGCGTTCTCTTGTCAAAACTCTGTTAGCCTTTGCCCTGCTTCATTTTGTGCTCCAAGGCCAAACTTGCCTGTTAATCCAGGTACCTCTTGACTTCCTACTTTTGCATTCCAGTCCCCGATGATGAGAAAGACATCTTTTTTGGTGTTAGTTCTAGAAGGTCTTGTAGGTCTTCATAGAATCGTTCAATTTCAGCTTCTTCAGCATTAGTAGTTGGGGCATAGACTTGGATTACCTTGATACTGAGTGGTTTGCCTTGGAAATGAACAGAGATCATTCTGTTGTTTTTGAGATTGCACCCTAGTACTGCATTTTGGACTCTTTTGTTGACTTTGAGGGTCACTCCATTTCTTGTTAGGAATTCTTGCCCCCAGTAGTAGATACAATGGTCATCTGAATTAAATTTGCCCATTTTTATCCATTTTAGTTCACTGATTCCTAAAATGTCAGTGTTCACTCTTGCCATCTCCTGTTTGACCACTTCCAGTTTACCTTGACTCATGGACCTAACATTCCAGGGTCCTATGCAGTATTGTTCTTATAGCAGTGGACTTTACTTCCATCACCAGTCACATCCACAACTGGGTGCTGTTTTCGTTTTGGCTCAGCCTTTTCATTCTTTCTGGAGGTATTTCTCCACTGTAACTGATTGGGCACCTACCAACCTGAGGAGTTCATCTTTCTGTTTCCTATCTTTTTGCCTTTTCATACTATTCATGGGGTTCTCAAGGCAAGAGTACTGAAGTGGTTTGCCATTCCCTTTTCCAGTGGACCACGTTTTGTCAGAACTCTCCACCATTACTCATTCATCCTGGGTGGCCCTACATGGCATGGCTCATAGTTTCATTGACTTAGACAAGACTGTGATCCATGTGATCAGCTTGGTTAGTTTTCTGTAACTGTGGTTTCCATTCTTTCCACCCTCTGATGGATAAAGATTATAGGCTTGTGGAAGCTTCCTGATGGGAGGGACTGGCTATGGGGGAAACTGGGTCTTGCTCTGATGGGTGGGTCCATGCTCAGTAAATCTTCAATCCAATTTTCTATTGATGGGCGGGACTGTGTTCCCTCCATGTAGTTTGGCCTCAGGCCAAACTATGGTGGGGGTAATGGAGTCAAAAGGACTTGTGGAGTCATAAGTCCTTCTTATTTCAGGACTGTTGTATTAAGTGCCCCGACCCCACGGCAGACCACTGCTGACCCACACCTCTGCCAGAGGCTCCTGGACACTCACAGGCAAGTCTGGCCCAATCTCTTGAGGGGTCACTGCTCCTTTCTCTTGCATCCTGGTATTCACAAGGTTTTGTTTGTGCCCTCCAAGAATCTGTTTCCCCAGTCCTGTAGAGGTTCTGTAATCAAATCACGCTGGCCTTCAAAGTCAAATTCCCTGGGGGTTCTCTGTCCCTTTGCAGGATCCCCATGTTGTGAAATCTGTTGCGGGCCCTAGAACTTTTGCAACAGTGCGAGAACCTCTTTGATACAATTGTTCTCCAGTTTGTGGGTTGTCTGCTCAGTGGCTCTGTGGTGGGGCTCACAAGCCTCCCCTCCCAAGTCTGCTTCAGCCAGAGCTCCTGTCCCCGCAGCAGACCACTGCTGACCTGTTCCTCCGCAGGAGACACTCAAACACTCAGAGGCAGGTCTGGCTCAGTCTCCTGTGGTGTTCCTGGGTCTTGGTGCACACAAGGTTTTGTTTGAACCCTCCGAGAGTCTCTGGCGGGTATGGGGTTTGATTCTAAATGTGATTTCTCCCCTCCTAACATCTTGTTGGGGGGCTTCTCCTTTGCCCTAGGATGTGGGGTATCTTTTTTTGGTGGAATCCAACATTCTCCTGTCAATGGTTGTTCAGTGGTTAGTTGCATTTTGGAGTTTTCACAGAAGAATTAGCACATGTCCTACTCTGCTACCTTGTGAGTTTGCTCAATTACTATGATTTACTTCACTTAGTGTGATAATCTATATAGGTCCATCCATGTTGCTGCCAATGGCATTATGTAATTCTGTTTATGGCTGAGCAGTACTCCATTGTGTGTGTGTGTGTGTGTGTGTGTGTGTGTGTGTGAATGAATAAAGAAGATACATCTTCTTTATCCATTCACCTGTGTTTGGACACTTAGATTGCTTCCATGTCTTGGCTATTGTAAATAATGATGCTTTGAACATAGGAGTGCATGTACTTTTGAATTATAGATTTGTATGGATATATGTCCAGATGTGGGATTGTGGGATCCTATGGCAACTCTGTTTTAATTTTTCGAGGAACCTCCATACTGTTTTCCATAGTGGCTGCACCAATTTACATTCTCGCCACATCCCCTCCAGAATTTGTTTGTAGACTTTTCATGATGGCCATTCTGACCAGTGTTGGGTGACACTTCATTGTAGGTTTGATTTGCATTTCTCTAATAATTAGCATGCTGAGCATTTTTCTTGTGTCTGTTGGCCATCTGTATGTCTCTGGAGAAATATCTATTTAGGTCTTCTGCTCATTTTTTGATTGGGTCCGTTTTTTGTTGTTGAATTGTATGAGCTGTTTATATACATTGCAAATTAATCACTTGTTGGTCACTTCATTTGCAAATATTTTCTGCCAGTCTGTAAGTTGTCTTTTTGAGCTTGCTTATGGTTTCCTTTGCTGTGCAAAAGCTTATAAATTTTATTAGATCCCATTTGTTTATTTTTATTTTTATTTCCATTGCCTTGGGAGACTGAACTAAGAAAACACTGGTACAATTTATGAGTTTTATGGTGTCTTGTCTTATATGTAGGTCTTTAATCCATTTTGAGTTTATTTTTGTGAATGGTGTGAGGGGGTGTTCTAACAGCACTGATTTGCATATGGCTGTCCAGCTTTCTCAAAACCACTTGCTGGAAAGACTGTCTTTTCACCATTGCATATTGTTGCCTCTTTTGTTGAAGATTGATTGACTCTAAGTGTATGGTTTTATTTCTTTGCTCTCCATTCTGTTCCGCTGATAGGTATGTTTGTTTCTGTGTCAGTACCAGACTATTTGATTACCATCACCTTATAGTATAGTCTGAAGTCTGTGAGGGCTATGCATCTTGCTTTGTTCTTTTTCCTCAGGACTACTTTGGTAATTCTGGTCTTTTATTATTCTACATAAATTTTAGGATTACTTGATCTATTTATGTGAAAATATGTGTAATTTAATAGGGATTACATTAAATCTGTAGATGCTTTGCGTAATATGGACATTTTAACAATATTAATTCTTCCAATCTAAAAGCATGGGATATCTTTTCATTTTCTTTAAATCATCTTTAATTTCCTTTACTAATGTTTTTTAGTTCTCAGCATATAAGTTCTTCACCTCCTTGGTGAGGTTTATTCCTTAAGTATTTTATTTGGGGGGAGGGGTGTGATTTAAAAGGCATTATTTTTTTACATTCCCTTTCTGATATTTCATTGTTAGTGTAAATAAATGCAACCAAATCCTGTTAATCCTGTTAATCTTGTATCTTGCTACCTTGCTGAAATCATTTATCTAATAGCCTTTGTTTGGAGACTTCAGGGTTTTCTATATATATTATCATGTCAACTGTATATAATGACAATTTTACCTCTTCCCTACCAATTTCAATACGTTTTCTTTTTCTTGTCTGATTGCTGTGGCTAAGAATTCCAATATTATGTTGAAGAGATGCTGTGAGAGAGGCATCCTTGTCTTCTTTCAGATTTTAGCAGGGAGGCATTCAGATGCTCACCATTGAGTAATATATTGACTATGGGTTTGTCATAAATAACTTTTATTATGTTGAAATATATTACTTCTATACCCACTTTCATAAGTGTTTTATCATGAATGGGTTTGGATTTTATTGAGTGCTTCTTCTGCATCTTGATCATGTGGTTTTTCTCCTTTCTCTTCTTGATTGGTGTATCACATTGATTGATTCGCATATGTTGAACCATCCTTGTGACTTGGATGAATCCAACTTGACCTTGGTATATGACCTTTCTTATATGTTGTTGGATTCAGTTTGCTAATATTTTCTTGATAATTTTGGCATCTATATTCATTAAAGATATTAGTCTACAATTTTCATTTTTTTTAGTAATGTCTTTATCTGGTTTTGGTATCAGGGTGATGGTGACTTCATAGAATGTCTTGGGGAGTGCTCCTTCCTCTTCAGTTTTTTGGAGCATTTTTGAGAAGAATCAGTACAAGCTATTGCTTGTATATTTAGTAGAATTCCACAGTGAAGTCATCTGGTCCTGGACTTTTGTTTGTCAGGAGCTTTTTAAAAATTTATTTAGTTTTAATTGAAGAATAATTTGCTTTATAATATTGGGTTGGTTTCTGCCATACATAAACATGAATCAGCCATAGGTATACATGTGTCCCCTCCCTCTTGAACCTTCCTCCCACCTCCCACCCCACCCCGTCCCTCTAGGTTGTCACAGAGCCCCAGTTTGAGTTCCCGAGTCATACAGAAAATTCTTACTGGCTTTCTATTTTACATATGGTAGTGTATATGTTTCCATGCTTATTACAGTTACTATTTCATTTCTATTGATTGGTTTGTTCAAATTATTCATTTCTTTTTGATTCAGTTTTGGTGGCCTCTGCACTTTTAGAAAGTTGCCTGTTTCTTCTGGGTTGTCAAATCTTTTGGCATATAATTGTTGATAGTATTCTCTTAAGGTATTTTTAGTATTTCTGAGGTATCAGTTGTGATTGATCCTCTTTCATTTCTTATTTGGGTCTTCTCTCTTTTCTTCTTGGTGATAATGGCCAGAGGTTTGTCAATGTTATCTGCCCTTTCAAAGAACTAGTTCTTGGTTTTATCAACTTTCTATTTTTTATTTTTATTTATATTTATTTTTCTATCAACTCTCTACTTTACTTCCTCTCTGATCTTTATTATCTCCTTCTTTCTGCAGATGTTATGTTTTGCTTATTCTTCTTTTTCTAATTCTTTTAAGTGGTAGATTAGGTTGTTTGAGATTTTTCTTGTTTCCTAAAGAAGAGCTATATCCTTATGAGCTTCCCTCTAGAACTGCTTTTGCTGCATCCCATAGAATTTGTATGGTTGTGTTTTCAATGTCATTTGCCTCAAGGTTTTTTTTTAACTTCTTCTCTGATTTTTTCATTGACTGATTGGTTTTTTAATAGCATGTGGTTTAATCTCCATGTAATTGGGTATTTTTTGTCTGTTTCTTTTTCTGTGATTGATTTCTAGTTTCCTATAATTGTGGTCAGAAAAGATACTTGAAATAATTTCTATACTCTTAAATCAGTTCAGGCTTGTTTGTGCCCTAGTATGTGGTCAGTCCTAGAGAATCTTTCGTGAGCACTTGAAAAGAATGTGTATTCTGCATTTTTTAGATGTAATATATTTTGTCGATATGAGTATTGTGAGCCCTATTTCTTGTTATTCCTGTTTGGATGAAATATCTTTTTCCCTCCCCTCACTTTTAATCTATGTGTGTCCTTTTCCATAACTGTGTCTCTTGTAGGCAGCATGTTGTAAGCTCTTTTTTTTTTTTATTCGATTTGCCACTCTGTGTCTTTTGAATGGAGCAATTAGTCCATTGACATTTAAGGTAATTATTGATAGATGTGGCTCAACAGTGAAGAACTGCCTGCAAGGCATAAGATGCAAGTTTGATCCATGGGTCAGGAAGATCTCCTGGAGAAGGAAATGGCAACCCACTCCAGTATTCTTGCCTGAGAGGATCCTGCGGACAGAGGTGCCTGGTGGACTACAATCCATGGGGTCACGAAAGAGTCAGACCATGACTTAGTGACTAAACAACAACAATGTATTTATTGCCATTTTAAACCTTGTTTTTCCATTGTCTTTATGTTTCTTTTCTCTATTCCTTTTGTGATTTGATGATTTTCTTTTGTATTATGCTTTGTTCTCTTCTTTTTGTCTTTTGTGAATCTATTGTATTTTGTGTATGTGTGTGTGTGTGGCTGTCCTGTTTTTCAAAAATCAATCAATGTAATACACCACATTAACAAATTGAAAGATAAAAACCATATGATTATCTCAATAGATGCAGAGAAAGCCTTTGACAAAATTCAACACTCATTTATGATTAAAACTCTCCAAAAAGCAGGAATAGAAGGAACATGCCTCAACATAATAAAAGCTATATATGACAAACCCACAGCAAGCATCACCCTCAATGGTGAAAATTTGAAAGCATTTCCCCTGAAATCAGGAACAAGACAAGGGTGCCCACTCTCACCACTACTATTCAACACAGTGTTGGAAGTTCTGGCCACAGCAATCAGAGCAGAAAAAGAAGTAAAAGGAATCCAGATAGGAAAAGAAGAAGTAAAACTCTCACTGTTTGCAGATGACATGATCCTCTACATAGAAAACCCTAAAGATTCTACCAGAAAATTACTAGAGCTAATCAATGAATATAGTAAAGTTGCAGGATATAAAATTAACACACAGAAATCCCTTGCATTCCTATATACTAACAATGAAAAAACAGACAGAGAAATTAAGGAAACAATACCATTCACCATTGCAACAAAAAGAATAAAATACTTAGGAGTATATCTACCTAAAGAAACAAAGGACCTATACATAGAAAACTATAAAACACTGATGAAAGAAATCAAAGAGGACACAAACAGATGGAGAAACATACCGTGTTCATGGATTGGAAGAATTAATATTGTCAAAATGGCTATTCTACCCAAAGCAGTCTATAGATTCAATGCAATCCCTATCAAGCTACCAACGGTATTTCTCACAGAACTAGACCAAAGAATTTCACAATTTGTATGGAAATACAAAAAACCTCTAATAGCCAAAGTAATCTTGAGAAAGAAGAATGGAGCTGGAGGAATCAACCTGCCTGACTTCAGACTCTACTACAAAGCCACAGTCATCAAGACAGTATGGTACTGGCACAAAGACAGAAATATAGATCAATGGAACAGAATAGAAAGCCCAGAGATAAATCCACGAACCTATGGACACCTTATCTTTGACAAAGGAGGCAAGGATATACAATGGAAAAAAAGACAACCTCTTTAACAAGTGGTGCTGGGAAAACTGGTCAACCACTTGTAAAAGAATGAAACTAGAACACTTTCTAACACCATACACAAAAATAAACTCAAAATGGATTAAAGATCTAAATGTAAGACCAGAAACTATAAAACTCCTAGAGGAGAACATAGGCAAAACACTCTCCGACATAAATCAAAGCAAGATCCTCTATGACCCACCTCCCAGAATATTGGAAATAAAAGCAAAACTAAACAAATGGGACCTAATGAAACTTAAAAGCTTTTGCACTACAAAGGAAACTATAAGTAAGGTGAAAAGTATGTCAATCACTTCTTATATCTGCTTGCTTGTAGACTGGTAGTCATATAGGCCCAAATATGTTCTAGAAAAAATATCTATGTTTTCTTACTCTCCTCGCACACATTTTATGATTTTGAAGTCCACTTTTGCATCCTCATATTCATCTTTTTACTGTTCATTCTTGTTATCATCACTTTCCCAGAATTTTTTTTTTGGTTTTTGTTTGTTTGTATTTTTAAATCTGCCTTAAGTGTATACTGCCTTAAGTGATTTAGTTCACAGTGGTGATTTTCTCTTCCCTAAGTATTCTTACTTCTTTTCTACTTAGAAAAGACTTTTCATTATTTCCTTTAGGGTAGATTTAGTATCACTGTATTCTTTTAGTTTTTGCTTGTCTGAGAAATTCTTTTTTTTTCTCCTTCTATTCTAAATGTTAGTCTTGCTTGGTAGAGTATCCTAGATTGCACATTTTTCCCTTTCAGGATTTTGACTATATCTTGTCACTTCCTTCTGGTCTGCAGCATTTCTGTAGAGAAATCAGCTGACAGCCTTATTTGGTGGGGGGGGGGGTGGTGCTTATAATTGACTCTTAGTTTTTTCTCTTGCTGACTTTAGAATCTTCTCTTTAACTTTTGCCATTTTTATTGTAAAATGTCTTGATGTAGGTCTGTTTGGATTTATGTTGTTCAGGACCCTCTATGCTTCTTGTTCTGGGTATCTGTTTCCTTCTTTAGGTCTGGGAAGTTTTCAACCACATTTTTTTCAAGTACATTTTCAAGTTCCTTTTTTCTTTACTCTCTTTCTGGGATCCTTATTTTGTATAGATTGGCATGCTCTGTATTATCCCATAAGTCTCTGATATTGCTTTCAATTTTTTTTTTTTTTGGTTTGGTTTTTTGTCTGCTGTTCTAATTGGCTGATTTCCATTGTTGTGGCTTCTTGATCGAGAAGATTATTCTAGATCAGTTATTCATCCTGCTGCATTATTAGTTATATTATTCATAGTCTTTAGTTCAGTTTTTGTCTCTTCAAATGAATCCTCTAATTTTTCTGGGCTTCTCCTTATACTTTCTATTTCCTTTTTACAGTCATCTGCACTTCTATTGATAACCTTTCTTAATTCCTTCACCATTTTCATTATCTCCATTTTGAACTCAGTGACTATTAGACTGAGGAGGTCTGTTTCATTGTTCTTGATCTTTTTAATCAGAAGTGGTTCCTCTGCTTCTTCATTTAACTTATATTTCTCTTATCTATGAATTCAGGAATTATCTACTGTAATCTTGGAGGGCTCTTTTTTACATGGGAACATCCCTGTTTAGCCTGCCTGAGTTTAGCATTTTTTGATGTGAGAGCTGTTTTTAGTATGGATGCCTGACACCTCCTCCCTCAGTGTATGCTGACCATTATGTCCTTGATAGGAAGTGTGACTGATGTTATGGTGAGCAGAGCCTGCACTGGATATTGAGCAGGACCTCCTTTTTGCTCTGTGGTTATCACTGCCCTGTCAGGGGCGGGCTCTGTTCCTTGGTTGTTGGACTAGAAGCTCCCAGATCCATTTCTGAGCTGCATTTCTGATCTGCATGATTGGAGTGCTCCCACAATGAGAGGAGCCACTGAGTATGCCGCTGCTAGAGCGGTGAGTGTGCCCTGTTGTGTCAGCTTTCAACCTTTTTGGGCTAACTTATTTTATATATAGTAGCTTGTACCTCTTAACCCCCCACCCCATAGTTGCTCTTCCCCCTTCCCTCCCCCTTCACCCTCCTACTGGTAACCACTAGTTTGTTCTCTGTATCAGTGAGTCTGCTTCTTTTTTTGTTTTATTCACTAGTTTGTTGCATTACTTAGATTCAATGCATAAGTGATATCACACAGTACTTGTCTTTCTCTGACTTATTTAATTTAGCATAACACCCTCCAAGTCCATCCATTTTGTTGCAAATAGCATTATTTCATTCTTTTTATGTCTAAGTAGTATTCCATTTTATATATACACCACATATTCTTTACCCATTCATCTATTGATGGGCACCTAGGAAGGAAATGGCAACCCACTCCAGTATTCTTGCCTGGAGAATCCCAGGGACAGAGGGGCCTGGTGGGCTGCCATCTATGGGGTTGCCCAGAGTCAGACACGACTAAAGTGACTTAACAGCAGGTTGCTTCCATACCTTAATAATTGTAAATAATGTTACTGTGAACACTGGGGTGCATATGTCTTTTTAAATTAGTGGCTTGATTTCTTTGGCTATATACCCAGGAGTGGAATTGCTGGGTCATATGATAGTTCTATTTTTAGTTTTTTGAGTCACCTCCAGACTGTCTTCCACAGGGGCTGTACGAATTTACATTTCCACCAACAGCGTACAGGGGTTCAGTTTTTTCCATGTCCTTGCCAACATTTTTTATTTGTGGGTTTTGTTTGTTTGTTTGTTCGTTTGTTTTGAGGTTGGCCATTCTGACAGGTGTGAGGTGACATCTCATCATTACTAAAACACCTTTCCTTGTCTCTTTAATATCTTCTCCTTAAATCCATTGTGTCTGATATCAGTGCTGTGGACTGTATTACGTCCCCCCTAAATTACGGTGCTGAAGCCCTAACCCTCAATGAAACTGTATTTGGAGATGGCGCCTTGGGGAAGTAATTAGGTGCATATGAGATCATGAAGGTGGAGTCCTCATGATGGGATCACTGCCCTCATAAGAAACTAGCGAGCTCTCCCTCAGCCTCCCTCTCTCTCTGTCTCTCTCTCTGCCACATGAAGACGCAGAGAGAAGGCAGCTATCAAGTGAGTCTTTACCAAAACCCAACCATGCCAGTACCCTACTCTTGGATGTCTGGCCTCCAGAACTGTGAAACTACATTTCTATTGCTTCAATTACCTAGTCCATAGTATTTTGTTATGGCAGCCCAAATGGACAAAAACAATTAGTGTAGCCACTCAAAGATCTTTCAATTTCTGTTTCCATTTACTTTTAATGAATCCTTTTTAGTTTCACTTTGAATCTAATGTGTATATTTTTTGATAGCACATAGTTAAATTATGTTTTCTATTTTAATCCATCCTGCAAATCTTTGCCTTTGTGTTTAATATTTAATGTTTGCATTTAATATAATTGCTGCTAAACTAGGATTTGTGTTTGTTATTTTCCTATTTGTTTTCTACATCTTTAATGCCTTTTTTTAGTTTCTTTGTTCCTCTACTACTGCCGTCTTTTGTGTAGATATCTTCCCGTGTGCCATTTTTATTCCCTTCTATTGTTTACTGTATTTTTTTTTTTTTAAGTTATTTCTCCAGTGGTTGCCCTGAGAATTACAACTGACACCTTAAATTTACAACCATTGAGTTCAGATGCAAACTAATTTAGTTTCAATAGTATACAAAAATATTGCTCCTAAAAAGTGGTTTCCTCTTCCTTCCTTTGTGCTATTATTGTCATACAAACTATATCTTTAGACTTTATATGCCCATCAACTTAGATTTATCATTACTGCTTTATTTATTTTTTGTTTTTATACAACTATACTTTAAATCTGCTAAGAGAATGAAAAAGTTAGCAAACAAAATATGTTTTGTTTTGTATACAAAATGCATACTGTTTTTTAAATCTATCTATGCAATTAACTGTATTTCTTTGTGTGAATTTGAGTTCCTGTCTAGTTCCCTTCATTCAGTCTGAAGTAATTCCTTTAATATTTCTTGTAGGGCAGATTTTCAAGCGATGAATTCTCTCAGGTTTTAATCTAGAAATATCTTCGTTTCATCTTCATTTATGAAGACTTAGTTTTCATCCATCACCATACAGTCGCCTTCCTTCACTCACTTGCTGTCCCCCCGCCCCTTCCCCTCTGGTAACCACTACTTTGTATTCTGTATTTACGTGGTTTTTTGTTTGTTTGGTGTGTTCATTTTATTTCTGTTTGTTTTTTACAGCACAAATATGAATGAAATCATACAGTATTTGTCTTTATCTTACTTATTTCACTTAGCATAAAATACTCTAGATCCACCCATGTTATTGCAGATGGCAAGATTTCATCTTTTTGTGGCTGAGTAGTATTCCATTGTGTATATAAATATGTGCCACATCTTCTTTATCCATTGATGAGCAGTTAGGTTGCTTCCATATCTTGGCTACCATGAATAATGCTGCAAGATAAACATAGGAGTGCATATAGCTTTTCAAATTAGTGTTTTTTTTCTTTAGATAAATACTCAAAAGTGGACTAGCTGGATCATATGATAAATCAACTCTTTTAGAAATCTCTTTACTGTTTTCCACAGTGGCTGCACTACGTTACATCCCTACCAACAGTATGTAATGGTTCGCTTTTCTCCACATCCTCACCAATACTTATTATTTCTTTCCTTTTTGATAATAGCCATTCTAACAGGCATAAAGTGATACCTCACTGTGGTTTTGATTTGCATTTTCCAAATAATTAGTGATGTTGAACATGTTTTCATGTGCCTGTGGGCCACCTGTATGCCATTGGAAAAGTGTCTATTCATCTTCTCTGACAATTTTTTAATCAAATTGTGTTTTTTGTTCTTGCTGTTGAATTATATGAATTCTTTATATATTTTGAATATCAACCCCTTATTGAATATATGATTTGCAAATACTTTCTTCAATTTGGTAGGTTGTCTTTTTTGTTTGTTTGTTGATAGTTTCTTTTGCCGTGTAAAAATCTTTTTGTTTGATGCCATCACACTTGTTTATTTTTGTTTTTGTTCCCCTTGCCTGAGGAAACACATCCAGAAACTTATTGCTAATACTGATGCCAAAGAGCATACTGCCTATATTTTTTTCCAGGAATTTTATGGTTTCAGGTCTTATATTCAAGTCTTTAATTCACTTTGAATTGACTTTTGTGTGTCTTTTGCATATGGCTGTGCAGTTTTCCCAGCATTGATTACTGAAGAGATTATCCTTTCTCCATTGTATATCCTTTGCTCCTTTTGATTAGACTCCATTTTTATAATTTCTTTTAGTTCATTAGACAGTTTCCTTTTGTTATTTGAACATATTTAAATAGCTGATTTAAAGTCTTTACCAAATAAGTCTAATAACTAGGTTTCCTAAGCAAAAGTTTCTATTAACTGCTCTTTTCTCTGTGTTTAGACCATATTTTTTTCTTTGCATATTTTTTATTGAAAAGTAGGAATATTAAATAATATACTGTGGCAACTCTGGGAATCAGATTATTCCCCATCCATCAGTATTATGCTATTGTTGCTATTTGTTATTTTTATCACAGTGGTGGTTGTGGTTGTTTGTTTGCTTAGTCACTTTCCTGAACTAATTTTGTAAATTGTGCATTCTTTGTGATATGTGACCACTGGAGTCTGCTCAGTTAGTTTAGTGGAGTTAATGATCAAACAATTAAGTGACTTTGATCTATAAGCATTCAAGCCTCTGCTGAGGTACTGTGCTTGCGTGTTGAAGAATGTCTTCAATGCTCAGGCAGGCAGCTTACCCATTCATCTATTGATGGACACCTAGGTTGCTTCCATACCTTAATATGCAAGCCTCTTCAGCCTTCTTTATTTGCATGTGAAGAGTTTCAGACTTGGTCAGGGCAATGAGCATAGGGCCTTTTCAGATGTTTCCTGGGTTTCCACAAATCCCTCTGCACACATATAGGTGTAGATTTGCAAAAATACACTGAAGCTTTCTAATGCTTTCTATGGATATCTCTTCTCCCAACTTTTCCTTTTAAATGTTTTGGTCATCTTCTCATTTGCCCCAATTGTAATTGCGGTCTTGGGAAACTGCAATGTTAAACAATTGCTATTGATTATTTTCAACAAATGTCAAGGGGGGAGGGCTGTTCTTACTGAGTAAGCTGAGTAAGGTCAAATAAAGACAAACTCTGTGAGTAGGGGTTTCCGAGAAACAGCTAGTCAGGTAAAATAATGACAACTCTCTAGAAATAGGGCTTTTATTGACCTCTAAACTCATTCTCCTCCCTTCAGTAACTGCTAGGTTGCACTCATGATTATAGAGCTGTTGGTTTTCAAGCCTACTAGTGTGTTGGAGAGGCATGTGAACAGGACAAGTTTAAAATGCCACAAAGCTATTCTATTAACAGTCAGTGTTTTTCTTAAATAAAACCCATTAATTGTTGCAAGCCCTTGGTTAATTTCCAGAGTTCTGAAATATTGATTTTGACCACTTATACTATGTTCTCATTGTTTTTATGAATGAGTACATTTTCTGAGCTTTTCTTACTTTACCATTCCTGCTGACATCATCAGTAATCTTCTTGCACCTTCCAATTCAGACCAACAGCAAGCTTAATTCTGCTCAGTGACCTGAATGAACAGCTCAGGAAGCAGAACCATGTAGATAAATCCTGGACCTTTTCTAACTCACAAAATCACGAGAAATAATAAATTGTTCTTATAAACCACTTAGTTTTGCAGTGGCTTGCTACAAAGAAAAAATAATGAAAACACCTTTTCCCTCACTTTCTACTCAGGATTATAGTCACAGAGGTACCTGTCACATTTCATCATGAGATTACAATTCTTTGAAGGCAAACACAGCATTTAATCTATCTTTATGTCACCCACAAAGCTTAAGTACAATACCAACAGGGCACTCTATAACCACTTGTCAAATAAGTGGTGTGAGCAATCCAGCAAATGAAGCAGCTATTTTGATATGATTCTTTAATACTTCATAAATAAAACTAAATATAATTATTTCAAAAAATTAAAATATAACAAAAATTAGAAATGTTTTATATTTTATGAAAGATTTCTTCTCTGACAAAAAT
The DNA here is from genome assembly GCF_033118175.1 of Dama dama. NCBI lineage: Eukaryota > Metazoa > Chordata > Mammalia > Artiodactyla > Cervidae > Dama > Dama dama. Next base: position 9,484,338 of record NC_083708.1, on the reverse strand, counting down.
AATAAAACAAAATAATATTATTAGTATCAATAATGTTTATAGTAAATATAGTTATAAAATAATACATTGAAATAAATTTAGTTATGTTTAGAGAAAATTTATTTTTTCTTATCCTAAGTTTATAATGGATGAAAATCTTTATAATTACTATATTTACCTTTCTGGCTTTCAAGGCCAAGTATGATTTTGCTTGCCAAGACTGTGATTTTTGAAGAAAAATTTTTGCATTTAAAAAATAATAAGTTACAAAATGTACCAACTCTTACAGACTACAAAAAATGCTTTTTGTTTATATCACACATGCACAAACACTTAATGTGACACAGAATAATTTCCCTGCATCTTGCCAAAGTTTCTGTTATAAAAGAGGCCATATTGGATTACTGGGCTGTTACCAGAGAGATATAATGACAGTTTGCAATGTCTAAGATATCCATGCTTGAATATTTTTGAATGGAGTGTAATTTCCTATAAGAAATTCTATCCATTGCTTATTCAGTGATATGCCCATTAAGAAAAATATTGTTGAGCCTTGCTTGCCAAAGTCATTCATAAGTATATTAGGCTAGAAATTCTCAATGGAATATTTTCTACCTCCCCTCCATTTTATACACATTGGATCTAGTTCAAAGTTGTAAATGAATAATTCATCCACAGAAATTAATAATGACCTATTTTTGAAGAGCTCAAAATTTAGTGAAATTTAAATATAGTTAATCTTTTATTTTTACTTTTCTACTTTTTTTTCTACTTTTATTCACATAAATGAAAGTCACTTAAATATTTATGGACAGGTGCAGACATATACCAAATTAACAAAATGTTCAATCTGAAATCAATTTTTAAAAAATATGTGTAAGTAAAAGTCATAGAGAGCCAAAATAAAGTCATTTCAAATTACCCAAAGATGCCCAAGAAACTTACTGCCTCTGAAGTCCTCTATACACTGGCTCCTGAGAGTTCTAGATATAATCTGGAGCGTCTCTGAAACCCTTTGTATTTTGCATATTTTAGACTCTTTTTGAACTTGAAATTTATCAGATTGTTAAAAAAAACTCTAAAATTTAGTTTTCATCTGCTTTCTGGTATTCTCTATACATAACAGCCTTCAGTTTAATCATAATGTTGGAGGAAATGCTATAAAACTGTAGGGAAAGAGGTGGAAGATCAGAAGTGGGACTCCTTATAATGACCAGCTATGGCAGAAGGCAATGTCCAGATCTGAGACTTTGACCTCAAAATTGATTTCATGAAGATATTTACATTACAATGCTTCTCTCTTGGTATTAAAATTAAGAGATTTTTATTCTTCTTTGTATCCTCTCTACTTTCTCAATTTCTGCAATGAGCATAAATTATATGAGTGACCATTGTTTTACAAAGTACTACTATTTTCAGTTTAGGAAAAAATAATCCTAACCTCAAATGACCTATAAATTCACCTTATATTCTTCAAGGAAAGAGATGAGGAAGAATTAACACTAAGAAACCTTATTTTTGCTATTATGGGAGGTAAAATATGAGTCATAAAATCTACAAATCCCAATTCATAGCTTTCATGATAAGTAAGTCACTGAGGTATTAACAGGTGAGAAACTTCAAATAAAAATACACCTCTTCAAATACTTTCTCCATATGCTTTCAACAGAATATTTAGTTATAAAGTACTAGTAACCATATTTTGTGGAGTTAGATAAAAAATTATCATCTTATTAATCATAAGGGACTTATAGGACTTTAAAAATGGATTATATTTGTCCAAATAGCATGATAGCTACATTCTCTAGGGAGCTTCCCAGGAAGTTCAGTGGTAAAGAATCTGCTTGCCAAAGCAGGAGACATAGGAGATGGGGCTGCAGTCCCTGGGTCAGGAAGATCCTTTGGAGGAAGAAATGTTTTCTTCCCACTCCAGTTTTCTTGCCTGGAAAATCCCATGCAGCCTGGCAGGCTGCAGTCCATAGGGTCACAAGGAATTGGACAGGAGCACACATATACTACATTCTCTAGATCTTCTTTCCCACTTGACTAATGAAAAATCCTCTCTTGTTCAGAATTTATTTAAAATCATTCAGTTCAGTCACTCACTTATGTCCAACTCTTTATGACCCCATGGACCGAAGCACGCCAGGCTTCCTTGTCCATCACCAACTCCCAGAGCTTACTCAAACTCATGTCCATCAAGTCGGTGATGCCATCCAGCCTTCTCATCCTCTGTCGTCCCCTTCTCCTGCCTTCAATCTTTCCCAATCTTTTCTCAGGGTCTTTTCCAGTCAGTCAGCTCTTCACATCAGGTGGTCAAAGAATTGGAGCTTCAGCTTCAGCATCAGTCCCTTTCCAATGAATATTCAGGACTGATTTCCTTTAGGATGGACTAGTTTGATCTCCTTGAAGCCCAAGGGACTCTCAAGAGTCTTCTCCAACACCACAGTTCAAAAGCATCAATTCTTCAGTGCTCAGTTTTCTTTATTTAAAGTCCAACTCTCACTTCCATACATTCCATACTGGAAGAACCACAGCTTTGACTAGGTGGACCTTTGTCGGCAAAGTACTTTCTCTGCTTTTTAATATGCTGTCTACGTTTGTCGTTTAAAATCATTAGAAAATACAAATCAAACGATGGTGTATAAGGCATTTGTATTACAGGAATGATATTGGCACAGGATGAAGGATTTCATCACTCTGTGTGTATACTGTTGTTTGGTACCTAAGTTGTGTCCAACTATTTGTGACCCCTGGACTGTAGCTCACCAAGCTCCTCTGTCCAGGAAGTTCTCCAAGCAAGAATGGTGGAGTGGGTTGCCATTTCCTTCTTCACAGGATCTCCCCAGACCAGGATCCAACCCACATCGCCTGCATTGGCAGGCAAATTCTTTACCACTGAGTCATCTGGGAAGTCCCTGTGTGTGTGTATTTGTTATTACATATTCAATGGAATTCTTCACTCACTGTCTTTTGTGTGTGCTGTGCTAAATAGCTTTAGTCATGTCAGATTCTTTGCAACCCTGTGGACTGTAGCCTGCTAGGCTCTTCTGTCCATGGGGATTCTCCAGGTAAGAATACTGGAGTGGATTGCAAAGCCCTCCTCCAGGGGATCTTCCCAACCCAGGGAGCAAATGCTCATTTCTTATGTCTCTTGCATTGACAGGCAGGTTCTTTACCACTAGCACCACCTGGGAAACCCTGTCTTTTGTATAAATGGTATGAACTCAGAGATAATGACATTCTCCCTAACTGTGAAGTTCTTTCACTGAATAGCCGAAACACTTAATACTCTACTATGAGGGAGCTTTCTTTGTCTCTGGAAAATGCATTTTATGAACATAAGCTCTGTTATCATTAAAACAGTCCCCAGAAACCAGTCACACATTACTGTTAATAACAAACCATCTAATAATTAATTTTCTCCTTGGAAAGCATGGATGCAGGATCTATAGGAATTGTTATAAAGCACAGAAGTTTAAATAAGATCCTCTATGACCCACCTCCCAGAATATTGGAAATAAAAGCAAAACTAAACAAATGGGACCTAATGAAACTTAAAAGCTTTTGCACTACAAAGGAAACTATAAGTAAGGTGAAAAGACAGCCCTCAGATTGGGAGAAAATAATAGCAAATGAAGAAACAGACAAAGGATTAATCTCAAAAATATACAAGCAACTCCTGCAGCTCAATTCCAGAAAAATAAATGACCCAATCAAAAAATGGGCCAAAGAACTAAACAGACATTTCTCCAAAGAAGACATACAGATGGCTAACAAACACATGAAAAGATGCTCAACATCACTCATTATTAGAGAAATGCAAATCAAAACCACAATGAGGTACCATTACACGCCAGTCAGGATGGCTGCTATCCAAAAGTCTACAAGCAATAAATGCTGGAGAGGGTGTGGAGAAAAGGGAACCCTCTTACACTGTTGGTGGGAATGCAAACTAGTACAGCCGCTATGGAAAACAGTGTGGAGATTTCTTAAAAAACTGGAAATAGAACTGCCATATGACCCAGCAATCCCACTTCTGGGCATACACACTGAGGAAACCAGATCTGAAAGAGACACGTGCACCCCAATGTTCATCGCAGCACTGTTTATAATAGCCAGGACATGGAAGCAACCTAGATGCCCATCAGCAGATGAATGGATAAGGAAGCTGTGGTACATATACACCATGGAATATTACTCAGCCATTAAAAAGAATTCATTTGAACCAGTCCTAATGAGATGGATGAAGCTGGAGCCCATTATACAGAGTGAAGTAAGCCAGAAAGATAAAGAACATTACAGCATACTGACACATGTATATGGAATTTAGAAAGGTGATAACGATAACCCTATATGCAGAACAGAAAAAGAGACACAGAAATACAGAACAGACTTTTGAACTTTGTGGGAGAATGTGAGGGTGGGATATTTCAAAAGAACAGCATGTATGCTATCTATGGTGAAACAGATCACCAGCCCAGGTGGGATGCACGAGACAAGTGCTCCGGCCTGGTGCACTGGGAAGACCCAGAGGAATCGGGTGGAGAGGGAGGTGGGAGGGGGGATCGGGATTGGGAATACATGTAAATCCATGGCTGATTCATATCAATGTATGACAAAACCCACTGGGAAAAAAAAAAAAAAAAAGAATAAATCCAGAGCAGGAAACGCCCTAAGTTAGCCAGACCCAGATGAGATGCCCTGGGCAGCCAGTGTCCTGTGAAAGGAGTTTAGAAGGAAAGTTCCAAAGAGAAGGAGTGAAGCCAACGAGTAGATGTGACCAAGATAAACCTTAACTATTCCCCTTACCTGTACTGTGAACTCACACACCTAAACTCCTACACATCATCTCTACTTGGATATTAAAAGAATCTCTAATTAAATAACTGAAATGAACTCTTTGTTTTCCACCAAACACATGCCTTTATAAGGATTGCTCATCTCAATAAAACACATGAACATGCACCCAGGGGCTCTAGGCAAACACCTAAAAAATACCTGAATTTTGCCTTTCCCTTATGCCCCCCAACCCCATCCACGTCGCTGGCAAGTGTTTCCACCACGTAGTGGATCCTGACTCTGTCCACTTCTCTCCAGCTCCACCTTCACTCCCCACTGCGAGCTGCCACCTCTCGCCCTGGACTCCTGCTACATGTTTTGATTCCTCTCCCTCTTTTTCCTCCTGTGATGTATAGCCAGCACAGAGTAGCTAGAATGAGCTTTTTAAGTGAATATCAGACCAGGTCCCTCCCTTCCTTATCACCTTCCTGCAGGGCCCCACGGCTCCAAGAATAAAATGCACATCACTGATCATAGCTCACAAGGCCTAATGCTCTGAATCTGGCCTTCTTCTGACACATCACCTCCTATTCCAGTGTCTGGGTGGCACCTACACTCCAGTGACAGTGATCTGAATTTTGTTCCTGAACGCATCATTTTCATTGAGGTCTTGGGCCTTTGTACTTCCTGATTTCTTCCTAGGATGGTTGCTCCCAGATGTCATTCCAAAGATGCTTCTCCTCACTATTCAGATCTCAGCTCTAATGTCCCTGCTCTGAAAGGTCTATATAATACAAGACTTACCTTTATTTTATTCATAGGCTTATAACCATCCAACTGTTTTTTTGAAGAAGTATTAGTTTACACTTGTATTGCCTGTCTCCACACACTAGAATGTGATTTTCATGACAACTGAGGCTCTGCCAGACTTGTTGCTCTAAATCAAGAATCTAGACCAGTCCCTGGCATATAGGAAGCATTCATAAAAATGTGTGCATTTCCATTCATGGAAAATCCATGATGATGCCTATGACTGGTCTTGGCAGGTGTCAAACATTTTATTCAGTATGAAGTCTGTGTTACTCTGCACAATGCCTTAAAAGCCAAGGCCTTATAAGACTGGGCTGCGTCACATTCAGCATGAAAAAGAGCGCAAGGAAAAACAAACTCTATGCAATCCTAAAGCAGGTTAACAAAAACATTGGACACAAAACAATTCCTGGAAAAAAACACAATCAGTATTCTTACTTTTGAAAAGAAGTTTAACATCTCTATAGACTATAACAAAATAAAATCTCTGCTTCAAGATTTCTCTAAAAGTGTCCATGAGCCGAAGTCTCCTTGTCCTCGGAAATGTTTCAGTTACAAGAAACCACACATGAAGGCTTCCCTGGTGGCTCAATGGTGAAGAATCCACCTGCCAATGCAAGAGACTGGGGTTCAATCCCTAATCCAGCAGGATCCCATGGGCCACAGAGAAACCAAGCTCGCGCACCACAACTGCTGTGCCTATGAGCCTGGAAGCCACAATTACTGAGCCCATTTGCCATGCTGCGGTTGCTGAAGCCTGTGCACCCAGAGCCCATTCCCCACAAGAGAAGCCTCCACAATGAGAAGCCCGTGCAGCAACTAGAGAGTAGCCCCCTGCCCACTTGCTGCAACTAGGGAAAAGCCCATGCGGCAACAAAGACCCAGCACAGCCAAAATAAGTAAATACAATTATTGTAAACTGTTTTTTAAAAAAAGAAATCACAATGACAATTTCCTGTAGTCCTACACTGGTAAAGCTGAAAGGGACCTGAACTGTGATTTAGAGCAACCATCTCACTTGACAAATGAGAAATTAAAGCCACAGAAGTGAAATAACGACCTCTGTTAAATAACAGAGGTCAGGATGGGACTTGAACTCGGGACTCCTAATTCCAAGGTCAGATTTTTCCAGTATATCAAGTTGCTTGCATCCTCTAGGCTAAAGATAAAGTTTCTCTCATCATTACTGACCTGACTTAAAAGTAATGTTTGAGGACTATAAGGGAGAAAAAACTATTTTTCTGAGTATTGGGTGGGAGCAGGGACAGTGTAAATAAATGTAAAATATTAATATCAAGAAATGAATAAGTAATCAAAATATTAATAACAACAATAAATCATATTTTGGGCTCTTGAGTAAGGATTCATCATGACATTTGCACATCCTAGGTAACCAGTAGTCCTGAGGGGTAGATTATTACAGTTCCTTCTTCTAGTGATATTTTGAGCACATATCAGGAAGTATCATAAACCACACAGTAATATCTTTAAAATAGGGATAGTGTCTGTTGGGTTTCAGCAAGACATGCATTCTACAGAAGATTATAACCAATCAGGAATATTCTCTCTGTATTCCTTAGAGATCGTTTATTAGAAAAACATAAGATTTTTCACCAAGCATTTCCTTTAAAATGAGTACAATTTGGGGGAAAGACTGAAAAATGTGAGAACAGTGTACATACTAAAAACCACGTAATGTGAAGAAAAGCATGAAGTATTCTGATAAAAGCTGTCTTTGTTGTTTATCCCACTGGTGAGAAGTAATATGTTGGGATTTTAATACCTTCAGAAGAAGATCACTAGAATGGTTACCAAACTAAAAAGACATGGAATTCCCTGAGATATAAAATTAATGATCCTTAATGTGACCATTTCAAGAGATTATGGAAAGAAAGACAACCCTGAGCACTGACCCTCCATTAATGCTTCCCTGGCCCAAGGGGCAGTGGAAGCTTCCATTCCATTCATCCCTTGAGCTGTGGAATCCATGACTAACAAAGCTATACATAAAGCTACTTTAGGGAAGGAGAGGTATCTGGTCTCTCAGGGACAGAAGGATGTCAACTGAACAAGTAATGGGTGGTCCTGGCAATCTAGTTCATGAGAATAAGCACTGCTTTATAAGGATAGAGTGTTTTTCCATATTCCCTTCCAGATGGAGAGCACCACAAGCATGCAAAACCCAGGTAAAATCGGTAAATTTAAAAAATAATGCATCCTAGGGAATTCCCTGGTGGTCCAGAGGTTAAGACTTCACCTTCCAGTGCAGGGGGTGTGGGTTTGATCCCTGGTTGGGGAGCTAAGATCCACATGCCTCATGGCCAAAGAACCAAAAAGAAAAAAAAGAAGAAGAAACAATATTGTAACAAATTCAATAAAGACTTTAAAAATGGTCCATATCAAAAAAAATCTTTAAAAATACTAAATAATGCACCACTGCACTATTGCAATATTTGCAAAGTACATGCAAGTATTTATTGATAAAGTTGTTTTATGGAGAGATGGAACTAGGGAGTAGATCTTACTTTTTCCCACTATACCCTGGTGGTTTGTGTCAAGAAAAATAAAGACCATAATGAAAGTTACAAATTTCTTTATGTATTAGAATATTAAATAACTGGCAATTTCATTGTACAACAAGTTCAATTTGACATATGCAGCAGTTCAGTATTCCTAAAGGAATCTCAGTTTGTCATGTGGCAAATACTATCTCTATCTCATGTATAAGAAAATAAAGGACAAAACCAAACTACAGAATAAGAGAAGATGAGAAAGAAAAACCCATGACCACCAGTTTCCTTTTTGCTCTTTCACCTAACTAAATAACAAGGAGTGTAAGGCAAGAAGTGCAATGTAATAAGGAAAGAAAAAAAAAAAAAAAAACCACAAAGATGAACAAACTTTTAAAATTACAGTGATCATAGACTGAAAAAACAAGATGACATAATTATTCTCAAGAAATTTCATTTTGTAAGTGATGTTCCAAAAATCAAGTGTGATATACACTTGGAGAACAAAAATGTTTAAAAAGTTTAATTACTCATCACAATGATTCCAGGGGCAATTCTACTAGCTCATAGCACAAGCCTTGAAGCAAAGCCCTTTTTTAAAAAGTCTATTTTGGTAGAGCTGAAGTTAGTTTTCCAGATCATATTTAGTAAGACCAACCTTTATTTTTTTTTCTTTGCTTTAAAAATGAAATGGCTAAATGGAAAAAAGTCTATTTTTAAATATCAAGAACTGGCTTCCAAATTAATTCTTCCATTCTAAATAGGCGTGAGGCAGGGTTTATGAAGAACTTCCGTATTTACAAGTATCAATGGAGCCTTTGACTTGCTGAATATCTTCCAGGAAGAGAAATCTGATACAAGTTACATTTCCTGAGAGTGAAGTGAGAGATGCTTGGAGTTTATAGTAAGTCATTTCTTCTCCAGCTGACATCCACCATCACCTGTCACGTTACAAGCAATTTGGCTCGTGGGGCTGAGGGTTTGTCTGAAATGCCTTCTCCCCAAGCTGGGGGATGATGCTTGAGTTCCAGAGCCACAGAGACTCTGAAATCTTAGCCTTTTTGTGTTTGCCGAGGGGATTCAGGCAGATAGGTTGGGGATTCAGGCAGATAGGTTGTTAATGGGAAAACAAAGCTTGGATGGCTCTCTAATCTTACGGCTGTTACAGTTAGCACTTGTTCATTGTGACATTGTAAATGACTTCCCCTTGAAAACAAGCCCTCCTTTTAGATGACATTCAGATAACAAACACTGAGGATGGACCAGAGAACCTACCTTTCAGAAAGTTTTTTTTAAGGGTCTCCTACCCCCCAAAATGGCTATGGTTTTTCCAGTGGTCATGTATGTATGGATGTGAAAGTTGGACTGTGAAGAAAGCTGAGCACAGAAGAATTGATGCTTTTGAACTGTGGTGTTGGAGAAGACTCTTGAGAGTCCTTTGGACTGCAAGGAGATCCAACCAGTCCATCCTAGAGGAGATCAGTCCTGGGTGTTCATTGGAAGGACTGATGCTGAAGCTGAAACTCCAATACTTTGGCCACCTCATGCAAAGAGTTGACTCATTGGAAAAGACCCTGATGCTGCGAGGGATTGGGGGCAGGAGGAGAAGGGGACGACAGAGGATGAGATGGTTGGATGGCATCACCGACTCGATGGACATGAGTTTGAGTCAACTCCGGGAGTTTGTGATGGACAGGGAGGCCTGGCGTGCTGCGATTCATGGGGTCGCAAAGAGTCGGACACGACTGAGCGACTGAACTGACTGACTGACCCCCTAAAATATAGAACAAATCCCATGTCAAACCCAACAACCCCCCAAAAGATCCTCTCAGTTGTGAAGTGTCCTTCTGAGTCTGAAGGTTTGGGTTCTGTTTTAGAATCAGCCTGGGAGCCCCAGGTCAATACTGAATCTGTGATTTTCCCAGTGGTGTATACTTAGCTTTTTCTAGAAGACAACACTATTGTTTCCCTTTCACTCTTTTGAAAAACGTCTTTGTTGAGGTATAATTGATTTCTCTTCAGAGTCCAGACATCTTTCACCTTTCCTTTCCTTTTTTTATATGGGTAAAGTTCAAATCCCTTAGCCTGACCCAGAAGGCCTTTCAAAACAGCAGCTCAGATGCCCTTCAGCCTTCTTCACCCCTAGAGTCTCCAGGCTGTGTTTACTAACCACGTGGGATTTCTCACCAGTATGCAAATTACATTGACCTTTAAAACCACCACAATACCTCTTCCAACTACCACCTGGTAAATCTATGCTTATCCTCAGATTTTTACTTTTCATATCCCCTATGAAGCTTTTCCTGGTTCCCTGAAGGCTTCTCTGGTTCTTCCAACATCCACTATACCTAATATCTAAAGACTGTTACAATGCTGTAATTCCCAGACAGAAATAATTAAGACTTTTATTCTTAAATTCTCAGTGCTTGGCACATAGTGAGTATTCAATATTATTTGGGAATTGAGTGAAATACTTCATTAGAATTTCTTCTTTCACTGGCATTAAAGGTGAACTTGGAAATAATGGGGACAGTATCATGAAATACTTTTTCTTACACAGCTCTCTTAAGCAAAGGGAATTTCATATTCTTATTATGGATAAACAGGAAGAGAGCTATTGTCTGTGAGTATATTAGAGAGGATTGCCTAGTATCCATATCAACGGGCTTTTGAGCCCCACAGAGTCGGTTGCCAAGAGTTAGTTGAATTATATTTGTTAAGTCCACTGTGAGAGGGAATTCCCTGAGAGTCCAGTGGTTACAAGTTAGCACTTTCACTGCCGTGGCCTGAGTTCAGTCCCTGGTCCAGGAACTAAGATCCCACAAGGCTCGCCACACAGCCAAACAAAATTTCACTGAGAGGTTCTGTATGCAAACAGCACTGCCTTGGGATCCACAGGACAGCTAAGGGTCATAGAGGACATGCCACCGTCCTCCAAAGCACACACAAGCCCCATTTAGCCACAGACTGCAGAGCAGCTTTGGTTCTGAAGGCTGATAATAAGCAGTCATGAGTGGAGGTTGACTGGGTCCTAGGGAGAAGCCTTTTCATGGAGGAGACGAGCGCAGAGGCAGAGATGACAAGCACTTAGAAGGAGATTAGGATACAGGAACCGAAGCAAAAAGTGATATAAGCCAGACCCAGAAGGACAAGTGATGTAGGATTCCACACCCCTAGAAGAGTCAAGAGACAAAAAGTAGAATGATGGTTGTCCGGGGCTAGGGGAGAATGATGAGGAGTTATTGTATTATGGGTACAGTTTCAGTTTGGGAAGGCGGAAAAGTTCTGGGAGTGGTGGCGGTGATGACTGCACAACAACGTGAAGTTACTTAATGCCATTGAACTGTACACTGACAAATGGTCAAAATTGTAACTGTGATGTTATAAGAAAGCAATAAATCACACACACACAAAGAACAGAGACACACTTCCTTTTGGACATGAGTGCACGTGCAACACTCGTGGGGCTCCAGGAAATAAGAAGCACAGCCTTTAAGAGGGAGCTGAGGTTCTGCAGTTGTGCAGGTAAAAAGTAGGAGTCATGGCAATGTAGGCACTGATCTTACTCTGACATGCTTTGAGCCCACACAGTAATGCGTCCTGGGAATATTTAGATTATCTGAGCCAGAGTGAGAGCTCAGCATTATATAAAAAGTATTTTAGAAGTGTATTGGATCACAAAAAAAGAAGGAGACTTGCTTGAGGACATCAGTGAGGGCAGTGTAGAAGGTCAGCTTTCTAGAATGTGTAGGACTCCACTGTGCAGAAATGGTGGACAACTGTGACAGAGAGAAGTGAGTCCACAAAGGCAGGTCTGAGCCCCACTTAGGTCACTGGCATTGGTGCAGGACAGTGGTCACCAGTGACTTGGAAAGAGACATTTCCACAGTATTCAGGAGTCCTAGTCATTTCTGAATGGGTTACGGGGTGTGTGAGGAAGTCAAAGTGGTCAGTTACATTCTTCCTTTGAGCAGTTTGGGAGGAATAGGGACTGTCAAGGGAACATGTTTCTAGAACAAGGAAGAATTAAATATGTATTTGTAGATTAAGGGGACAGGATCCTGTGAAGAGAGTATCAAAAATGAGCAAAGGGGATCATGTATGGATCAAGGTGTAAAAGGAGGTTGACAAGGAGAAGATTAAAAGCCCAAGTGAAGGGGTTAATCTTTGGAAACCGGAGGTTCCCCTTGGAAGAGGACAGCTGAAGCAGAAAAACTCCAAGGTGGAAAGCCCAAATTGCGATGGTTCAAATAAGAGAAATAATTGTTGACACAACATCTGGTCAATTTAGTCTCATAGTCAACCAACCAGATGGTAATTCTGCATGGCATGATCACACGTGTCCACATAAGTTAAAAGTTTCACTGAACCTGTGATTGCTCCCAAATTACAGAGCCAGTGTGAGAGAAATTGTTAAAGTCAATTATTTGAATATATTGCTTTTTCATTTAAAATGATAAAAACTTTAACCTGATCTGGAAAATGTATTTTAGGAAATGTAAGTGCTAATTAAACCAAGACATGGACAAGGTCTTACCAGACTGGTGTGAGTCACATAAAATAACACGAGAAGCTTTATGACTTCCATGCTTATTTTTGATTAGCCTTTATGGTTAAGTTGAAAGAATTGAAGTGATACTAAATTAATGACTTATTGGTTGGCACAATTATTTGTCTTGAATCGACATAGATTTCAAAGTTTATCACTGAAATCATAATTGCGTCTTCCTCTCTGATTTTGTGTCTGAGAATGAGGATTAGACTATCCAGTGCTATTTCATGAAACAGGAAGTTCTGTCAATCAAAAAAAATCTAAAGCTATTCTCAAGCACTAGTATAACAAAACATCATATATTACTACAATCAGTGCTCGGGTTAATTCATAAATTTAAAGTCATGCTTAAATTTGGGTTTATAGCCATTGTAAAAGCAGTACATTTACCACCACTAAAGATTAATAGCTAATTAATCTTCATAGCATTTTTATGGGGCAAATAAGATTAAAGATGACTCAAGGATGTGCCTCCATGCTTTCTTTCCTTTGTATATTCTGGAAACCTGCAGTGCACATTCCACAGATACCTATATATTTCCCACAACCAAGCAAAGTCTCTTTGCTTGGTCTCTTTGCTGTTGTCCCTTATAAGATTTGATTCACAGGATAAAAAGACAGGTGAAGTAAAAAAGGTAATATATAATCCAACCATACAAGTACATTTAATTAATGACTGTCAAAGTGGCCCAAGTAATTACCAAGACAGGACACCTTAATTTTATTACCATATCATAATATCTGCATTACTATGACTCCTAAGTAGTAGATTTAACTGGTACTTCACTATTCTCAAGATAAGTGGCATAAGGATATTTGAGATAATTTACATGTAATTAGCTATAATTGAAAAGAAGATAAACTCTAGAGATCTTCTGTACAACATTATACCTCTAGTCAGCAATGGCATATCGTTCACTTAAACATTCATTAATACAGTAGATGGGTCCCTGGTGGCTCAGTTGGTAAAGAATCCACCTGCAACGCAGGAGACCTGGGTTCACTCCCTGGGTGGAGAAGATCCCCCGGAGAAGGGAATGGCAACCCACTCCAGCATTCTTGCCTGGAGAATTCCACAGAGGAGTCTGGTGGGCTACAGTCCATGGGGTTGCAAAGAGTTGGACATGACTGAGTGACTAACACTTTCTTTCACTTTTTTCAAGATGGTAGATATGGTAAATGATGTGTCCAAAATAAAATAAAACAAAATAAATTAGATATGAATGTTGTAGAATCTATATGTGCTTGCCAGACTCCTCTGTCCTTGGGATTCTCCAGGCAAGAATACTGGAGTGGGTTGCCATGCCCTCCTCCATGGAAAGGTTGCCCTTCCCAACCCAGGTAGAATCTATATACATATGATCAATTACTGACACTTTTTAATTTTACCCCCAACTATTTAATTATATAAAACAAAATAAAATTCAATTATATAATTATATGAAATCTGAAGGAGGAAAATCCTTACTTAAATTGATGATAATATTAAATGTTTCTGTTAAATGGACATACTAAGCTGATAATATTTCATATTAAATTTTAGAAGTGCTGGAAGAGGTCACTGACAAGATTTGCCCACCAGATGACCTGTGAGCTGGTCCCAGGCAACCAGAGGGACCACCAGAGGCAACCCTCTCCCCTGTCTTTGGAATGTACTTTTCTGCCTGCCGTTTCCATGGTAGGAGTTCTTTCAAGGGTGCAGCCTTGAGAGAGTAATGTGTAGCTGAGACCATCTGGACAGTGTACATGACTGACCCCCATGAAGGCTCTACATAAACTGTGATTCTGGCCGGTGGCTGTAGAGATCTACTGCTCTTGTGGCATGCAAGAAAAGCCTCACATGTAAGTTGCCTTGCTCAGGAAACCTGCCAACTGCCCATCTGGGTTGCTCTGCCCCTTTCTGCAGTCTCCCATTGCCCCCTGTGTACAGAGACCAATTTCAGATTTCATCTGGGGAGTTTCTGTGGTTGTGAACCAATAAGTAACCATCTCAACATAAACTGTTAATGGAATGTACTAATACCCCTTAACTTTCTAGAAAAAGATGAGAGGTTCTTATGATACAGAAGTAAATATTTCCATGCATTCTTAAAATCTGTATAATACTCTTAAAATTATTTTCTAATATATAAAATTTTCCTAAATTGCATTAAAAAGAATGAAATAATGCCATTTACAGTAACACAAATGGACCGACCAATTATCATACTAAGTGAAATAAGTCAGAGAAAGAAAGACAAATACCATACAATATCACTTATATGTAGAATCTAAAATATGACACAAATGAACTTATCTATGAAACAGAAAAATAGGCTCACAGACATACAGAACAGACTTGTGGTTGCAGAGGGGGAGAGGAAGTAGGGGAGGGATGTATTGGGCATTTGGGGTTAACAGATATAAACTATAATATATAGAATGGATAAGCAGTAAAGTCCTGCTAGGTAGCACAGGAAACTACATTTAATATCCTGTGATAACTCATAAAGGAAAACAATATGAAAAATAATTTATTAATATATATGTATTACTGAATCATTTTGTTTTATAGCAGAAACTAACTCAATATTGTAAATCAACTATACTTCAATAAAACAAATTATAAAAAATAAAATAAAATTTGGATAAGTTGTATGATTTTTAAAAATTTATTAATTGTGAACCTATCAGGTTTTTCCTTTGTCTTAAGAATGAATGATTTAATGACTCACTGCACATTTTTGGTATGCCAAGCTATAGTTAAGGAAATATAGCGACAGAAAAATTATAACAGAGAAGAACAAATATGACTCTATATTGGATCTGTGTCTTTAACTTTTGTTAAAGTTTCTAATGATTTTGCTATAAGTTAATCTATAAAAAAAAAAATGTTGCCTATAGACCAAAATACGATAGCCCATTTTCATGACTCTAACCTTTAAAGGTAAAGTGCTTTTCCATTCATACAGAGATAAAAAGTTGCAGAACAGAGAATAACATTTGTCTTGTTGAGGATTTATAGGAACACCATGAAACCAGACCTGTGGATGCTGCGAGAACAAAGGATTCCAACGCCAAGAAGTTTGCAACGACCAGCAACACTCCCTCCCCTTTCAGTAGAAAAGAAGCCTGAGCTCCACCTCAGGTAAGACGGTTCTTTGGGACACGAATCCAGCATCTTCCCTCACCTCATTGGCTTGCTATGCCGCGAGCAGTATGAGCTTGGACTGGTTGGCAGAGTTATGTGCGGCTGTCAGTCAACCTCATGTAAACAGCTGGACAGCTTTTTACTGAGTCACGTTTCATTACATGGGAAACTTCCTATATAGAATGCCCCAAGTGAAATCCAAGGAATGCATAAATATTCATTTTCTATAGTTTAATGAAATGATGAAGTAATCCTCCTAAAATTTTCAGCAATGAGAAGCTTTAGTATCAGAGTTCTGAACGTAATTTTGAGATTTAGGATTTAACTGGTTTTGAGAACTTGGAGAGGTCCCAAAGAGTAATAAAAATTAAACATGGTGGGAAAGCTGGCTCTTATGAGGGAAGGAATGAAAATACTGAAAATCAACCTGTGTGTGGTGCTTAAGGAGGCGTAGCTTTTACGAGAGGAGCTGAGTCCGGCAGCCTTTGCTCAGATGAGAGAACACAGCCCAGTTTCCTCTCAGGTCAAGGCAAGAACAAAGTACAGCTTTCTTTGCATTGTGTATCTTTCTAGCAGGCTCTGGGAAGACAAGATTACACCTGCCTCCTTCACCAGTGCAATCCCAGAGCTTAAGGAAGTGCTCAGTCCACAGTAAACTAGTAAATGTTAAATGAAAGGATGAGCTCTGGACTCGACTGGATTCATTTCAGTGACTTATTGAATGCTCCCTCTTACTCAACCCTTATCAGAAAAGAAAATTTCAGGAACCCCTAAAATACCTTTTACAGCAAGCTACAACTTTTATTTATAATTTTTACAAGGTTTGAGTTAAAACACAGAACTTCCTAACAAAAAATTCTAATGCCACTGAAGAAATTGGGTGATATCTGCATATCAAATGCAAATAGATGGGTAAAAAAGGATGGAACATAATTATAAGTATAGAGCAAGATCTCCAAAAACAAGCTGGGATTTCTACTCGAAAAATCAATCTTATGGATTTTCTTGGCTCAATAAACATTTACTGAATGAATGGACACATGAAGAATAAACAAGGAGGCAATGAATAAGTGGTGAGTCCTAACTGGCCTCTTTAGTTAGAAAAACAGGGGAAACAACCTTCTGGTACACTGTAGTGTTATTTAATATAATACAGTAATAAAAGTCTGAGCGTAAGGTGAAGGCTTGTGTAGAAAAAATATGCCCATAGAGTAAATCATTCAATAGTAGCAAAGACTGATGATGCTCTGCAATACACATAACAGTTTCCCCATATTTAGGAATATTTCCAAGGGAACTGTTAAGGCTTAAGATGCCAGAACAATTTAAAAAGAAAAAAACTGAAAATCTCCTTAAAAATTCTATACATTTTCTATGTATATAGTGTGGGGTTTCCTATTGCTGAGGATTATTATGTATCACAAGACACAAATGAGAAGAGCCCCCACCAGTTCATTTTCTCCATGCAAAGCTGTGACATTAAACAGACCTTTGTTCCAGAACGCACCACCAGTTTAATGAAAGGGACAGAGACAACTCCTCTTCACTGGAGATGTATTTGTAACAAAAGCAAAGGGGACCATATCTGTCAATTATTCCAACTGTTTCTAGCTACACTATCCAAGTTCATAAAATCTTATTAATCTGTGCTGATTATTTTTTCACACATAGCCTCATTTCCCCCCCTTCTTGGGAACTGTTTTCAGTAGCAAAAGCCACCAACTCATAGATATCATCCTAAAATTAGAGAAGCTACAGACTTGAGACATATGTGAACCCTCCCTTCCCCCCTCTTTTTGCTAATGGGCCATAACACTCCAACATACTGAACTCAATAGGGCCTCAGAATCCTTCTCAACACATTATTCTGTACAGACACCAAACCTGAGAGATAAGGCTCTTAACCATCCTTGAATTCAATAATAAATCAGGAAATTCACTTTTTCTGTTACATTTTAAATTTATTTATTCAACTACTAAGACATTTTTGTTTAAAAACCTGCTTATATACAAACAACGAATGAAAGAATTATATTATACCAAATAAATAAGGTGTTCCATACCATACGCATGTTTTATGTAATTTCCTCTCAAAACTTCACCACTTTCCCTGATAATTACCGAAACACAATTTAAGCAGAGCATTTTCATCTGGAATATTGCTCTCAATGTATACAGAAATCATTATTTCTTCTACATAACCAGAGATATGTAACTTGTAGATTAAAAAAAAAAAAATGCTAAGGGAATGTCCTCCAGAAAGATGATTCTAGAAAACTAGGTAGCAAGCCCCCAGTACTTATCATATCCTATCCTAAGGAATACTGAAGATGGACATGAGTTGAAAAGAAAACCAAATATAGAAAGCTGGTCAGATGTTCCTGAACCTGTCCGACCTTTTTGGGGACAACAATGTTTACTTGAAGGACCCTTGCAAGAGCTGCTTTTGGGTCCCCAGGTTAAGCCAGGCTAAAGGTACTTAATGTCCATTTGGTAGTGACCAACAGTTCATAAAATATCTCCCCTCCTAAACCTGGAAGATGCCAGAACAATGGAAAAAACAAGCTCAGGCATAGAAAAAGTCCCAATTTCCATGTGAATTAGCATCTGCCTTTTCACATGCTGATTCTGCAAGGCAGCTCATTTACAAATATATAAATAGCTGCAACTTTACTCCAGTCTCATTGAAAAACCAAGATGGCATCATGTGAGAGAAGCATCCCAGCATCTTTGGCTCACAGAGCAAAATGTAAGTGGAGATGAGCCAAGCTACTTGACACTTGCTGTCAGCTTAACCAGATCCCCTCCAGTTTCCTGCAGTGGAGGGACCAGAGTTCTCCTGTGCAGAGCTGGAGAATTAACTTACATTGATTGTCCAGCAGTTGCACAGTGATTCAGAGCCCAAAATCAAAAAATAAATTTCAAGTCATACATAGTACTTATTACCACACATACTCAAAAGAGAGTGGCACTGTCTAAATGTGGCAACAAGTTTTCCAATGTAGCTGCTTAAAATTGTCACTCCTATACTTTGGCCACCTGGCCAGAATTAGAGGGGTTTAAATCATCAGAAGGTGAGAGAGAACATGCATTTTAATTTTTGGAAAACGATTTATTGCCTTTCTTAAATTCATTAATTAAATTTATGTTTAAGAAACATCTAAAGCAATATATATGAAATATATGAGACACAAACTGACTCTTCTTTCCTCCATATGAACACCCAGACAGGGAGCTGTCAAGCCCTGAGGGTTTAATGCGTGCGTGTGAAGGCACTTTCAGGCTTAAGACACCCACGATAGCACAGGTCTGTAGAGTGACATCTGCTGAATTTCTCCAGCAGACAATCACCGTTACATTCCCTGATATCAAACTACCCTCTCTCTTATAGCCCTCTGATTTCTTACCAATTAATGAGCAGTTTACTTTTAAGGAACCATATCATTAAACCAAAAGTATCTAAAGGATCACAAAATAGAAAGTTTAAAAGAAAATTTTCTCAAGGAGTTAGGAACCTGGTTTACATGATACATCTGAGAATGGGCAACAAGATAATTAATGCTATTTCTCTTTGAGAATTTCAAAGCTGAGATTCTCAACAACTCTACCCAGTAACTCAAATATTAGAATACCCATCAGGAAGTGGAAACATCCATGTGTGTTTTCACACAAAAACATCTGTGTTGCATATTAAACCAAGCAAAATTTTATGCTTTATTCATTGCAGTGTAGTCATACACTGGAATGTTCATCTTGGACTCAAAGGCTGAATATCAGAACCATATATGTTCTATCTGCCTTCTTGATGACTCAGGCTTTCTGATTTACTCTGGATCCATCCTCCAGTTACCTATAGTCAACCATATGGTGAATTCTTGCCTTGTATAATTGCTGACCAATTGGCAATATTTAAAGGGAAAGTGATTCTTTTTAATCTCATTTATCAGAAGAAAAAGTATAATAAAGATAACTAACAATAAAAAAAGCCTGAGGTAAATCCATTTTGAAATAAGTATCAAGATCAAAACAAAAAAAAGAAAAAGTTTTTTTTATCCTACTATTTATACAGTATATACAATGAATACAGGCTAAATTCTTTTAATTTATCATAGAGCTTATCTCTATGCACGAAGCATGTGGAAATAAATATAATAAATATCAGTCTTTGTCTCTAAGTCTTCATTGGTCTTATGTTTCAAATTCACATTTTAAAATCTAATTTTGGTTAGTCTATTTAAACATAAATAATACTTTTTCAAAAATAGATTTAATTACTATTTTATAATAATCATGCCTCTATCTATACATGTAAATTAACACCACAGAACAAGATCAGTTTGCAAAGATTATTAAAAACCACAGTATAAAAACATCACATTTACTGCAGCATTCAAGTGATTGTGATACTGTCAAGATAATTTTTTTTAAACAAGTAATTTGGAATCTCTTTAGAGAGTAGTTTATGTAATATTAAAAAAACATTAAGAAAAATTATTGTTTTACTTACATGGTATCTCTAATAAGAAGTGAACTTCCCAATTTGAAACAGGTTTTATCACCTTCACAAAACATATGTCTTAGAGAAAAGCGCTCTCCTAGGTCAAAACCTGTGAAGTGTGACAAATGATTTAATCCAGCAGTTTTATTAAATATGGTAAACTCACAGAGATACTGATTTCTAAATAGGATTCTTTTGTAGTCATTATCTGCAGATTGATTATTTCAGGTTAAATCATAAATTTCTTGATTTCCATTTCCTCTCTTTAGGATATAGGAGGACAAAATATATCTCCAAAGATTCAAGTATTAATTTTCTTTGATCTAGGAATGATTCTAAATAAAAAATCAGAGTAGCTTATTGTACCAGCTCTGATAGCTAAAGACAGAAAACTAGTTAAATAAAAAGCACTATACCCATCCAATTGAAATCTAAGCAGCCTTTTTAAAAATATCATGCTTTAGAAAAATATATGTTCATGTGGGGAAATGCATGGATTTCAAATGCAGTTTATGGGTTATGATTACGTGTGCATGAGTCAGGGTGGAGGGAGGTGGAGAGAGAAAATGGAGGAGGAAAGGGAAAAAAGAAAGAGAAAGAAGGGTAGGTACGTTCCAAAATGAGTGCCATCGTCATATTGGGGTATTGAGATCTTCTTTTTCATACATTTTCTTTTCTTTATTTCTCATTTTCTACAATAGATACAATTTTTATAATTTCAAATAACTTTTGTTCTCCAAGAGGTTGAGCTGTTGGTCATTAGGTTAAACAATGTAGAATTCTGCTCTCAGAAATTTTTGTATATCATCTGCCTGCTTTGCTTTTAATTTATTGATATTGGTCTTATCATCTTAAATTACAATGTCAAGGAGTCATCTACAATACACAACATGTTTGGTTATAATTTTACACAAAAATGCTTCCTTGTGAAAGATTATCATGCTTACCTGAAACTTCAAGTTTATCTCTGTTGTCTTGTGTAAACTGGTGTCCCTCTGTTCTCAGTATAGGACATTGTTTTTCTATTAAAAAAAATATATTGAGAATTTTCAGTACATTGTCTATTGATTTTCTTTGAATAAATGTGAATCATTTAATACAGTCAGAAATGTAAGATAAAATGGAAAGAAATTAAATCCTTTTATTAAATTCTTTTTTAATGAGGATAAGAGTATTACCCATTTCATTGTGTGTTCTATGTGAAGTGTCTGGAATACAGACAATGCTTGTTAGTCTTAGCTATTGTTAGAATTTTATTGCTCTAATATTCTAATTGCTACAATATACTTGACAGTAGGAAATTAGCTAGCTTTAACATTGTTAAATTTTCATATTCAAAGTATATTCTAATATTAGAACAAGTGAACTACTACTATTTTAACACAACTTCTATTCAGGTTTTGGTATTAGCGATATTAAACTTTATAGCAGAAGGAGACGGCAATGGACTAAATGCGTCCCTCCCCAAATTCCTATGCTGAGGTCTTAATCCCCAGTGTGATGGTATTTGGAGGTGGGGCCTTTAGGACGTGATTAAGTTTGATGAGGTCATAGGGGTGCAACCCTCATGATGGGATTCATATCCTTTACAAAAACTGGAGAAATAGGAGTTCTTTCTCTCCACCTTGTGAGGAAATCAGGAAGAGGGCTCTCACAAGAACTTAGCCAGGTTGGCACACTGATCTAGTCTTAGTCTCCAGAACTGTGTTAAATAAATGTCTGTAGGTTAAGCTCCAAACCCTATGGTATTTTTGTTACAGCAGCCTTAAATAAGTTATTAAAATAAAACTAAAAAGCAAAAGCAGACTTCTGCCATAATAAAGTGGTCTATAATGAAAAATAAATGGAATAAAAATCATTGCTGCTGCTGCTAAGTCGCTTCAGTGTGTCCAACTCTGCGCGACCCCATAGACAGCAGCCCACCAGTCTCCTCCGTCCCTGGGATTCTCCAGGCAAGAACACTGGAGTGGGTTGCCATTTCCTTCTCCAATGCATGAAAGTGAAAAGTGAAAGTGAAGTTGCTCAGTCGTGCCCAACTCTTCGCGACCCCATGGACTACAGCCTACCAGGCTCCTCCATCCATGGGATTTTCCAGGCAAGAGAACTGAAGTGGGTTGCCATTGCTTTCTCCAAAAAATCACTGAGAAAATACTAAATATGTGTTGAGGCAATTAATGATGTTCAAAGAAATGATCAAGTTTGCTTCCACTCACAGTGGATTTATATATCCTGATATACTAATATAATAATATACATGTATACACTAATTTCTTATTACCTGGGGTATATTTAAAGTTAATTCAGACTATGGTGACTGCAAAAGTGACTATAAAGTGACTATAAAGAAAGCTGATTGCCGAAGAATTGATACTTTTGAACTGAGGTGTTGGAGAAAACTCCTGAACTGCAAGTTGATCAAACCAATCAATCCTAAAGGAAATCATTCCTGAATATTCATTGGAAGGACTGATGCTGAAGCTGAAAATCCAATACTTTGGCCACCTGATCCGAAGAACTGACTCATTGGAAAAGACCCTGATGCTAGGAAAGATTGAGGGCAGGAGGAGATGGGGACAACAGAGGATGAGATGGTTGGATGGCATCACGACTCAATGGACATGAGTTTGAGTAAACTCCGGGAGTTGGTGATGGACAGGGAGGCCTGGTGTGCTGCAGTCCTTGGTCCATGAGATCACAAAGAGTTGGACACGACTGAGTGACTGAGCTGACAGTGACTGCAGCCACAATATTAAAAGATGCTTGTTCCTTGGAAGAAAAGCTATGAGAAACCTAGACAGTTTAGTAAAAAGCAGAGACATCTCTTTGTTGACAGATGTCTATATAGTCAAAGCTATGGTTTTTCCAGTAGTCATGTATGGATATGAGAGTTGGACTGTAAAGAAGGGTTAGCACTGAAGAATTGATGCTTTTGAACTGTGGTGCTAGAGAAGACTCTTGAGAGTCCCTTGGGCAGCAAGGAGGTCAAATCAGTCAGCTCTAAAGGAAATCAACCCTGAATATTCATTAGGGCCGATGCTGAAGCTGAAGCTCCAGTACTTTGATCATATGATGCGAAGAGCAAACTCACTGGAAAAGACACTGATGCTGGGAAAGATCGAAGGCAGGAGGAGAAGGGGACGATGGAGGATGAGACGGTTGGATGGCAGCATCAACACAATGAACATGAGTCTGAGCAAACTCTGGGAGATAGTGAAGGAAAGAAATGCTTGGTGTGCTGCAGTTCAAATCAGACATGACTTAGTGACTGAACAACAAGATTCTAGGAAATTAATAGCCATTTCAGGTGTGATTGCAGCCAGTTTTTATAATATGCCAACTGTACAACTAGATAATTCTTAACCTAAATTGATGAAATATTTCGCCATCTTACAATCACAACCTTATTTTTCCAAAAATTCATGTTTTCTGAAATTCATGTTTGGGTTTAATAACCCCAAAGTTTTTATGACACAGAGATGAACTGCTGAAAATCAAACTGTGTCCTGCTCTATGGAAAGTGGAAACTACTGATTCTCCCGGTCAGCTGCTCAGCCTCTCAGTCCCTCACTTAACAAATGCATCGTAGACTTCAAGGGTGGTGACACGGCCTCAGAAGAATAAATCAAGTTATAAATAGAGCTACCACTTAATCAGAGGTATAAGATGTGACACACACAATTAAAACATATAGCGCTGAATAACTTTAAAGAATATTTAGCTACTTTGGAAACTCCTGTCTCAGAGATCTTAACATGATTTCAAGTCCTACATAATAACAAAACTGGATATTTTGTAAATGCTGCCCATTTTTTTTTAAAGAAAATTGAAGTCATATCCATTTTTATCTGAGTTCATCATCATTTTTATAAAAACCAAATATCCCATCAAGATCTCTGCACTGAAAACTAGATGGTGTTGCAGAGAGAAATTAAAGTCCTAAATAACTTAATGGATTAACCAAGTATTTAGACTGAAAGACTCAATATTGTTAAGATGTCAATTCTCAATTTTATCTCTAGGTGTAGTTCAGTACCAATTAAAATCCCAGCAGGCTGTGTGTGTATTCCTATGTGAGTGTGTGTGTGAAAACTGACAGGCTGATTCTCAAATTTAAGTGGAACTCCAGAAAAACTAGAATGGCTAAAACAAAACTGTAGAAGAACAAGCCAGAGGATCTACAATATTGTATACCAGGGATTTTTATAATGTAGTGCTGGTGCACATATAAATAAATCAGTAGAACAGAGAGTCCAAGCACAGACCTGTGCACATATGGTCTCCTGATTTACCACAAAAGGGCCAGTGCAGTTCCAATGGGAAAGGGATGGTCTTTTCAATCAATGATTCTGGATCAATTGGACATCAATGTAGAACAAAACTGAACCCTTACCTCACACCATGCACATAAATTAACTAGAGATTATCTTAGACATAAATGTGAAAGGTAAAACAATAAAGGACTACAGAAATATGTAAAATCTTAATGAACTGAGGGTAGAAAATATTCATTGATAGGGACACAGAAAGCACAAAAGGTTGATAAATTGGCCTTCATTGAAATCTTAATAATCAAAAGACAATGTTAAAAGAGTGAAAAGGCTATCCAGGGACTATTACAATATGTATTTCCAACAAAGGATCATATCCAGAACATACAAAGAATTTTCACAACTTGATTAGGAAAAGTTTGAAAACCCTATGATGATAGGTTTGAAAACCCTATGAAAAAAAAAAAAAAAACAACTAAACAGTTCACAAAAGAGAATATTCGTATTGCCAACCTGCACATGAAAAGGTGCTCAACACCTTTAGTAATCAGGGAAATGCAAAGCAAAATCACAGTGAGGCACCACTACATGGCTAAAAATTAAAGAACAGCACAAGTGCTAATGAGGATGTGGAGCAGGAAAGATCCCCTATGTTGCTGCTCATGGGAGTGGAAATCAGTACAACCACTTGAGAAGATTGGTAGCATTTCTTAAAGCTAAATAGTCATGAACTCTATGACCTGGAACATCAATAACTCAAGAAAAGGAGTACAGAAATAGTGTAAAAGGCTCTTTTAGAAGGGATATTCCTTACCACATTACTCATAAGCATCTGAAACTGGAAACAGCTAAATGTTCATTGACAAGAATAAATAAACAAATTGTGGTATATACAGTGAAAAAGTGTAGCAATAAAAAAGAATGAACCACTGCTATATGCAATGACCTGGATGAATTTCATAGATATAATAAGTGGAAAAAAATACCATTCTCCAAAGAATACAAACTTCAGAATTCCATTTATAGGAAGTTCAAGAGATTGCATGACTTATCTATATCAGAGTACTGGTTACCTTGGTAGGGTGTCAGCTGGGATGGGATCCAGGAAAGTCTTCTGGGGTACTGGAAAGTTCTATAATTGGATCTGAGTGACAGTTTCACAGATGTGTAAATACAGTATGCAAAAATTCACTGCACTGTGAACCTATATTTTGTGGACCTTTGTGTGAGTAATACCTCAACAAAGTGAGGAAAACAGCTTGTCTTTGAGAAAGCACTGTAAGCTAAAAGTAATTTTTATAAAACAAAACACCAAAATTGTGATCAAATTTTTTACAATGACTTTGAATGACTATATGACTATTGTAAATGAGGTTAACTTTAAATTCTTCACAGTGTATACAGGGAGACTCCAACAGATGATTGGCAAGCACATATCCAGACTATGGAAGGAACTTCCTACTATGATGCATTGGTAATGACTGGAAGGTATGTTAGCTTATTGCCAAGTTGGAAACAGTATATATCTTATTTAAATTCTTCTGCAGACTTAATGAATATATGATGATTCCAAGATAATACACCTGTCACTTTGAAGTAAATAAAATTGAACATTTCCAGTAATATTTATGAAAATGCTTTTCACTAAAGTCTTCAGTTTATAAAAATCAAATACAGCTTTATATCTCTAGTATATGTGCTCTGTTATGAAAAGCTGAACCAAAAAAATGAAAACTAAACGTTAAATTTAAGTGAAGTAAGTCAGTTCAGTTCAGTTCAGTCGCTCAGTCATATCTGACTCTTTGCGACCCCGTGAATCGCAGCACGCCAGGCCTCCCTGTCCATCACCAACTCCCGGAGTCCACCCAACCCATGCCCATCGAGTCGGTGATGCCATCCAACCATCTCTTCCTCTGTCGTCCCCTTCTCCTCCTGCCCCCAATCCCTCCCAGCATCAGGGTCTTTTCCAATGAGGCAACTCTTCACATGAGGTGGCCAAAGTATTGGAGTTTCAGCTTCAGCATCAGTCCTTCCAATGAACACCCAGGACTGATCTCCATTAGGATGGACTGGTTGGATCTCCTTGCAGTCCTAGGGACTCTCAAGAGTCTTCTCTAACACCACAGGTCAAAAGTATCAATTCTTCGGCACTCAGCTTTCTTCACAGTCCAACTCTCACATCCATACAGGACCACTAGAAAAACCATAGCCTTGACCAGACGGACCTTTGTTGGCAAAGTAATGTCTCTGCTTTTTAATATGCTATCTAGGTTGGTCATAACTTTCCTTCCAAGACTAAGCGTCTTTTAATTTCATGGCTGCAGTCACCATCTGCAGTGATTTTGGAGCCCAAAAAATAAAGTTCTGACACTGTTTCCACTGTCTCCCCATCTATTTCCCATGAGGTGATGGGAGCAGATGCCATGATCTTAGTTTTCTGAATGTTAAGTTTTAAGCCAACTTTTTCACTCTCATCTTTCACTTTCATCAAGAGGCTTCACTTTCAGTCAGACAAAGACAAATATCATGATATCACTTTATATGTAGAATTTAAAAATATGATACAAACGAGCATATTTACAAAACAGAATTGACCCACAAATATAGAAAACAAACTTCTACAGTTACCAACAGGGAAAGTTGGGGAGAGATAAATTAGAAGTTTGGGATTAATATATAAACACTACTATATATAAAATGGATAAACATCAAGGACCTACTATATAGCACAGGGAACTATACCCAGTATCTTATAATAACCTATAATGGAAAAGAATCTGAAAAAGAAATACGACTTTTCTGTACACCTGAAACTAACACAATATTGTAAGTCAACTATATTTCTGTTGAAAATAAAACAACTAAAAAAAAAAAGAAAATAAAACAACTAAATGCTAATTCCTTGGGTATAAGACTCATGGTACAATAAGCTGAATGCATGGGTCTCATGGTTCATTGCATATAATGGCAATACAATAGAAGTGGATATAAAAAGTTGGATATGTTAATTTCTTTAAGCAATGACACATTTTAATATAAATTAAATCATACTTTTGGGGTAAATGTGCATGTATCTTGAAGAACTACTGATAAGACCCAAATATCCAAGCATCCTATCAGGTAGACAGGAGAATTTAGGCAGGGGTAGTGTTTCAAAGGAGAAGGCAATGGCACCCCACTCCAGTACTCTTGCCTGGAAAATCCCATGGACGGAGGAGCCTGGTGGGCTGCAGTCCATGGGGTCGCGAAGAGTTGGATACGACTGAGCGACTTCACTTTCACTTTTCACTGTCATGCATTAGAAGGAAATGGCAACCCACTCCAGTGTTCTTGCCTGGAGAATCCCAGGGACGGGGGAGCCTGGTGGGCGCCGTCTATGGGGTTGCACAGAGTCTGACACGACTGAAGCGACTTAGCAGCAGCAGCAGCATTTCAAAGGCTCGTGGTAACCTTCTAAAAGTGATTAGTAAAAATTCACCACAAAAGATGCACTACTTAGGGGTCCTTAATCAACAGACCTTTTCAAATGTTAGTGCAGAAGTCTTTGACAGATTTATCTTAAGACGCGGTTGGTGGTTGTCAGACCCCGTTTCCACCTGACTTAGCTTGCAGGACCCGGGCAGTTCATAGGGTTGTAAGCATACTGCAAGGGGGTAAAGCACCAGACAGGAAGGCTAGGTCGAATTTGGGAAAGATTATCTGATTTCATCAAGATTACCTACAAAAATTACATATATTTTAAAAAGATTTTTATCCTTCTCTTCCTCTAAAAATTAGAAACCTGAGGGCCCGAGAGCAAGTCGTTTAAGAGAGAAGTTATGTGACTTGCCCCCAGATCACACAGTGACTTGATGGCAGTGATGAAACAAAACTCATTTCCCACATCCTTGCTTTTTCCTCTGTACTGTACATGCTTCTCAAAATCACATTCCAAACAAACTAACAGAGTACCTATGATATTCTTCTCATTATTTAGTAGAAATGTATTTTGTCCTCGTTCTCAGTTTGAAACATGTGCTTGAAAAATATCACTTGTTCCCTTAATCTCTAAATCCTTCTCCTTGTTCTCACCTGCTGACTTGGCCTCCTATTCAACTGGTAAGCGTTCTAGTCCAGAAACTAGATCACATGCCTTTCGAAACATATTTTGCCTATCATTGCTCTGGTCTTTCCACGCCCACTTATATGTAAAAGTCGTCAGTTTGGTATTCATGAAAGGCAGTTTGTATTCCTTCTTTCTCCTCTCAAATAGCACAGGGATGGAAGGGATTACATGGGAGCAATGTGTGCGATGTGAGAAGGGAAGGAAGGCATTAGCTGCCTCCTGACGAACTGCAACATGTCTCTCTCTTGTCTGTTTTGACTGCTTCATTTTTTCTATTTCTTCATATCCTCAGGAGTACACATACTGTGTTATGGAATTGTGTGTGTTAGTTGCTTAGTCGTTCCGACTCTTTACAACCCCGTAGACCACATCCCACCAGGCGCCTCTGTCCATGGGATTATCCAGACAAGAACACTGGAGTGGGTTGCCACCTCCTTCTCCAAAGGGAACTATAGAAAGAAAGAAAGTGAAGTTGCTCAGTTGTGTCTGACTCTTCATGACCCTATGGACTGTAGCCTACCAGGCTCCTCCATCCATGGAATTTTCCAGGCAAGAGTACTGGAGTGAGTTGCCATTTCCTTCTCCAGTATTATGGAATTATTACCTCTATAATCACAGTTAAGTCAGCCCAGTTTCACAAGCGTTCTGTTTATCACTCTTCTTTTTTAACTGAGGTATAGTTGATGTACAATGTTATATGTTTCAAGTGTGCAACATAGTTGTATAATTTTTAAAGCTTATACTCCATTTATAGTTATTATAAAATATTGGCTATATTCCAAGCACCACTGCTTATACTTGTAGCATATTTTATTCATAATAGTTTGTACCTTTTAACCTCCTGCCCCTATGTTACCCCCTCTCCCCGCTGGTAACCGCTAGTTTGTTCTTTACATCTGTGGGTCTGTTTCTTTTTTGTTACATTCAGTAGTTCATTTTGCTTTTTAGATTCCATCTTTCTCCGTCTGACTTATGGGCTTCCCAGGTGGCAGAGTGGTAAGGAATCTGCCTGCCAATGCAGGAGATGCAGGTTTGATCCCTGGGTACAGAAGATTCTCCAGAGCAGGAAATGGAAACCGGCTCCAGTATTACTGCCTGGAGAATCCCACGGACAGAGGAGCCTGGCAGGCTACAGTCCATGGGGCATATCATTTAGCATAATACCCTCCAAGTCCATGCATGTTGTTGCTAATGGCAAAATTTCATTCTTTTTTATGGCTGAGTGTTCCATTGTGTGTGTGTGTGTATGTGTGTGTGTGTGTGTGTGCCTGCTTTATCTTTCATTCTTTATCCATTGATGGACACTGAGGTGACTTCCAAATCTTGGCTACTGTAAACCATGCTGCTATGAATATTGAGGGGCATGTATCTTTTCAAATTAGTGGGGTTTTTTCACATATATACCCAGGTGTGGAATTGTTGGGTCATGTGGTAGCTCTACTTTTAGTTTTTTGAGGAACCTCCACACAGTTTTCCACAACAACTGCAACAAGTTACATTCCCACCAACAGTGTACCAAGGTTCCCTTTTCCCCACACCCTTGCCAACATTCGTCACGTGTGGTCTCTTTGGGGGCAGCCATTCCGACAGGTGTCTCTTGTTTTCTAACATGTATTGAGGAAAGTTGTTCTCTTTACCTTTACTGACAAAACTCATGATGCAACATTTGTCTCAGGATTACAGTTGAAGAGATGAACAGAAATTTACCACAAATGTAGAACTAGCTTGTATTTTTTTCATAAATGGATCAAAATAAGAACTTTCAGGTGCTTTGCATTTTTTTTAAGGCTGACAGACTTCCTATTGACAGAGGCCTTTCCTTTGATTGTCACTAGTTGTCCTTAGGACCCCTGTACACTATACTTTGCTAATACCTATGATAACGGATTATGGAGTATCCTAGGTTGGGAGCGAAACAGTGGTTAACAAAAAGAGGTAACAAACATCAGACCAGAATATAACCAAAGAAATATGGAGGAGTGACCAAACAAGAAAAAAACTACAACACAACTATTTTAACAAAGAGGTAACAAAGGGGTCACAGAACCTTCACTGTTTATTTTTTGTCCAGAGCTGTTCCTCCAAAGGAGAATACTTGGTTAGAAGCTATAATCTTTATTTAAAAATTCTGAAGCTTTATTTAATAACTGTGGTTAGGAGCCATAATCTTTATTTGATAACTGTGAAGCTTTCCAGCACTTTAAAAATTGAGGAGTTACAAAGTACATTTATCAGCAGTAGGACTTGTGTGTGTGCGTGTGTGTGTGTGTGTGTGTGTGTGTATGTGAAAGTCATTCAGTTGTGTCTGACTCTGCAAACCCACCGACTGTAGCCCGCCAGGATCCTCTGTCCACGGAATTCTCCAGACAAGAATACTGGAGTGGGTAACCATTCCCTTCTCCAGGGGATCTTCCTGACCCAGGGAATCTTCTTGACCCAGGGATCGAACCCAAGTCTCCTGCACTGCAGACAGATTCTTTACCCCGTCTGAACCACCAGGGAAAGACTCTTAACCTAGTACCATATTGAACATGAGAAATTCTTCAAAACATAAAATAAAATTCTCTATATAATAGCATATCTCCTCGCCTTGTTTTCTGTTTTTATTACTTTTGATGATAATTTAGCACACTTCCCTGAGATTAAGGAGCGTGTGTGCGTGAGGTCCCTTCAGTTGCGTCTGACTCTTTGCGACCCCATGGACTACAGTCCACCAAACTCTTCTGCCCATGGGATTCTCCAGGCAAGAATATTGGAGCGGGTTGCTGTTTCCTCCTGCAGGGGATCTTCCTGACCCAGGGACAGAACCAGTGTCTGTTACTTCTCCTGCATTGGCGGGCGGGTTCTTTACTACAAGCGCCTGGTGGCTCAGATGGTAAAGAATCCACCTGCAATACGGGAGACCCGGGTTTGATCCCGGGGTTGGGAAGATCCCCTGAGAAGGGAAAAGCTACCCACTCCAGTATTCTTGCCTGGAGAATCCCATGGGCAGAGGCACCTGGCAGGCTACAGTCCATGAGGTTGCAAGGAGTTGGACACGGCTGAAGCCACTTAGAACAGTACGTCACAGAGCCAACGGGGAAGCTCCTAGATTAAGGAGAGTGGGGGAGAAAGGGGAGCTGTAGGATACATGAGCTTCTATCATAGAGGAATGTTCTAAGAAAGTGATTAAAGCCAGTCTGGAGCTAATGCATGCGATATATATTTGTTAATACAAGTCTCTTCCCCACCGTTGTTTGACAACTGAGCTGAAACAGCCACATTCAAATTGTTTACCTGCTGTGTGAAAACAGTCAAGTATGCCTTATAATCTCAACATAATGGTAATACTGACCAAAGAATATGAAGCCACTAATTCTGAATAGCTTCAGGATTTTAATTTTCAAGGTGTTATTG
This sequence comes from Dama dama, assembly GCF_033118175.1. Classification (NCBI taxonomy): domain Eukaryota; kingdom Metazoa; phylum Chordata; class Mammalia; order Artiodactyla; family Cervidae; genus Dama; species Dama dama. The sequence continues at coordinate 9,452,308 of NC_083708.1, read as the reverse complement.
AATCTCTCTGTATTATTCTTGATTCCACCCCAACTGAGCCAATATTGCAAGTCACCTTGAAGTACTCCATTGAGTTCAGTAAAGCAATTAAAAGACTCGAATGAGCCTTCGTATATTTAACAGCAGACTGTTGACAACTTCACAGGCTCCAGAGCTGACATCCTAGCCTCTCCCTCAGATTTGTTATATTTTATTTTTAGCTGTAATCACTTCCCTCCGGTAAATGGCTAGTGACCACACGCACAGGTCTGCACATGAGGAAACTAAAAAGGGGAGCTTGCGCGTGAATCAGACACACAGGCAGGAGAGGAGCCCCTGGCAGGCCAGGCTCGGGATGCCATCCTCGCCAGCAATCCTCCCCGCAGGCTGTGCTGACGCTTTCAATTAATGCAAATGATACTTTCAATCAAGTAACTTCCACGGCAAGTTAGGGTGAGTTGTTTCAGAGCACCTCCTACCAGACAGTCTGATAAAATCAACTCTTCATCTTTAGTCATTTCCCTCCATGCTTCAAGTTACATAAAGCTTACTAGACTTATGATCAACTTGGAATTCACACCCAGGAAAATCTTTCAGAAAGATTAATTTGGTAGAGTAAATTGAGCCAGAACATATGCATTCCAATTGCCCCATATACAGTCAGTCAGTCAGTCAATTCACTTGCTCAGTCGTGTCTGACTCTGCGACCCCATGAATGGCAGCATGCCAGGCCTCCCTGTCCATCACAAACTCCCGGAGTTTACTCAAACTCATGCCCATCGAGTCGGTGATGCCATCCAGCCATCTCATCCTCTGTCGTCCCCTTCTCCTCCTGTCCTCAATCCCTTCCAGCATCAGGGTCTTTTCCAATGATTCAACCCTTCTCATGAGGTGGCCAAAGTACTGGAGTTTCAGCTTCAGCACCAGTCCTTCCAATGAACACCCAGGACTGATCTCCTTTAGGATGGACTGGTTGGATCTCCTTGCAGACCAAGGGACTCTCAAGAGTCTTTTCCAACACCACAGTTCAAAAGCATCAATTCTGTGCTCAGCTTTCCTCACAGTCCAACTCTCACACCCATACATGACCACTGGAAAAACCACAGCCTTGACCAGATGGCCCTTTGTTAAGGTAACCCTGATTAAAGAACTGGGATAGCAAAGTACAAAAGCATCACAGTCAGGCAAATCCCAAGCTGGGGGAGCTTCCGTTCTGCAAGATGATTACGTTCTAGAGATCCGTAGCCAACAACGCTGTACTATACCCGTACAAGTGTGGGGCTCCCTGGTGGTTCAGTGGTGAAGAATCTGCCTGCCAATGCAGGAGACACGGGTTCCATCCCTGATCCAGGAAGATCCCGCACGCCACGGAGCAATAGCTCCATGTGCTACAACTACCGACTTTGTGCTCTGGGGCCTATGATCTGCAGCTACTGAGCCCACGCGCCACAAGTACCGACGCCCACGCGCCTGGAGCCTGAGCTCTGCAGCAGGAGAAGCCTCTACAACGAGGGTCTCGTGCACCGCAACTGCGGAGCGGCCCCCCAGCCACGACTAGGAAAAACCCTTTGCAGCAACGAAAGCCCAGCAGAGTCAAAAATCAATATGTAATAATACATTTTAAAAATAAATAAATGGAAGGTCACATCAGCTATAAAAATAAAGAAATGTGTTACCGGGGTAGAGCTCATGTTAAATGTTCTTATCCCTCCAAAAAGAGTTATTAAAGTGTAAATTAATAAGTAAACAAATAAAAAAGAAAAGGAACCTGGCAGCATAAGCTGAGGAAAGAAGAGACAATTATCAAAAAGGTGAGTGTTTCTTTATTTTCCTAAAACATATGGCATTAGATTCACCTGGGAAGCTGGTTAAAAATGTCAATTACTGAATTCCGCCCCAGGCTGCCCTGCATCACAGGTGTCTCTGAAGTGGGACTAGGGAATCAATACTCCTAGAATAAGATGATCCTTATTCACACTAAAACTGGAAAACCATTTGTGTAGATCCTTCAGATCATCATCAGGAATACTTATTATACACTAGCATGTGCCTGGAAACTGATTCATTCTCCTTTCTAGCCAAAAAAGTCCTATCCCCTCTGATGAAGTAATTACTTGCATTACCTGCTATGTCTCTTTAAAATGAATAGACATTAAAAAAATTCAGGAGAGTAGCAACATTATCTGAATAAACTCCCTGCCCTGTGTACTTCTTTTTGCCATGAGTCATTCCTGATTTTTCTGATAAAAGAAAGTGCTTCCCCTACCCCAAAAACATATGAGAGACACAGGATGTCCTTCATACGGTGTTAGCATATTCAAACTCCCATGTAGATTATTTTATGAAATGTACCTCCTGCCAAATTAGTGAAAAATCATAAAGACAAAATATTCAAGAGACTCAGATGTGTTATATCTTTATAAGAGATTGTTATAAAAGTCTCAAAAGTCTCTACTGAGGTGTATTATAAACCTGTATATACCTTGTTAGCCAAAATTCTGAAAGAAATATTCGAAAGAGTAAGCACAAGACAGCTCATAGTCCCAGGACATATCATCATGTGTGACTATTGTCAGAATCCATCACGTGTAGTCATTTGCACAGAAGGCAAACCAGAGCTTCTCTTTGTTTAACAAATGGCTTTTCAGTATGTCTAGTTAAACTTTATAATATACAGTGCATCTAGTTCAGTAACTTACACATACTCAATGTTCAAGAAAAGGTTTCCAAATTAGCCACTTGATCATTTTTAAAAATCAGAGATGGAAATAAATGTTTCAAATTGCCTTCAAATCCTTTGGAAATATTTATGAGGTTGATAATTTAACAACTGCAAGTAAATATTAGGGCTTCCCTGATGGCTCAGTGGTAAAGAATTAACCTGTCAATGCAGGAGTCATGGGTTCGATTCCTCAGTTGGGAAGATCCCCTGGAGAAGAATATGGCAACCCATTCCAGTATTCTTGCCTGGGAAATCCCATGGAAGCAGAGCCTGGCAGACTACAGTCCATGTGGTTGCAAAAGAATCGGACACAACGCACGCAGCCACTTAATAACAACAATTATCTATTTAGGTCAAAAAGTACTCTCAAGACTGTTATTTTCCTGTTCACTTCATCTGAGACACTACAAAACTGACATATAATTAAGCTATGTTTCTTTTCTATTTTAGTCTGTTTTCACTTTTCCCTAATTAACATTAGAAATGTCCCTTAATACTAACTGGGAATGAGTTTCCATATTAAAATCTGAATAATTTAAGTAACTCATTTAAAGGTGAAAGGGAGAAATAGACACACGGATACACAATGCATACTTATATTTATAAATATCAATGAGATAAACAAAAGCTATTACGACTAATACATATATTGAAAAATGTAAATTTAAGCATTCTCAATGTGTGACTTGAAGGTCAATGGGGAAAACAATAAATTCTTATCTATTTTTTACTTGTAGATTTAATCTATGTCCTCTTCGACCATAGTAAGATTTACTTCAATAATTTTTTAAAATAAAGACTATAAAGAACATTTGGTGACTGAACACAAAGGTGACCTGGATACCTGGCTTGTCCCTGCTCATCACGGAAGCAGAAACAGGAAGCAGGAACGTTGCTGCCCAGAACCAAAGCTTCCAAGAGTCAGCGAGCCTCATGGCGCCTCTGAACCATGGGGGCTAGTAGCCACAGATCTGCAACAGAACAAACCGTCTGAATTGAGCTAGTGTATGCAGTTCCTTCCATTATTATCCCCAGAAAATCTTCAGCACCAAGGAGAACACAATAGATTTTTACATATATATAATTATGTAATTGGATATCTGATTATATATAATTTGCTGTTGCTGTTCAGTTGCTCAGTCATGTACAAATCTTTGAGACCCCATGGACTGCAGCACATCAGGCTTCCCTGTCCATCACCATCTCCTGGAACTTGTTCAAACTCATGTCCATTGAGTTGTTGATGCCATCCAACCATCTCATCCTCCGTCGTCCCCTTCTCCTCCCACCTTCAATCTTTCCCCAGCATCAGGGTCTTTTCTAATGAGTCAGCTCTTTGCATCAAGTGGCCAAAGGACTGGAGCTTCAGCTTCAGCATCAGTCCAGTCCTTCCAATGAATATTCAGGGTTGATTTCCTTTAAGATTGACTGGTTTGATATCTCTGCAGTCCAAGGGACTCTCAAGAGTCTTCTCCAACACCACAGTTCAAAAGTATCAATTCCTCAGTGCTCAGCCTTCTTTAAGGTCCAGCTCTCACATCCATACGTGATACTGAAAAAGCCAGAGCTTTGACTACATAGACCTTTGTTGGCAAAGTAATGTCTCTGCTTTTTAATATGCTGTCTACGTTTGTCATAGCTTTTCTTATAATTAGACACTATATATTAATGTAGACTTTAGTATGCATGAAAAAGCTCTGAAAATATTTTCAGATTAGTTCCTATTTATTAATGTCCATACAGCCTCTTATTTCTCTTCTTTGAAATCTTTTTAAAACCACTCCACATACAGTGATTTGCATATATATCTTTATGGGGTTGGTGGGGAGTGTGGCAAGGGGGCTTCCCTGGCAGCTCAGATGGTAAAGAATCTGACTGCAGTGCAGGAGACCTGGGTTTGATCCCTCAGTCAGAAAGATCCCCTGGAGAAGGAAATGGCTACCCACGCCAATATTCTTGCCTGGAGAATTCCATGGACAGAGGAACCTGGTAAATGCACATATTGAAATTTACCATCATAACCATTTTTAAGAGTATAGTTCAATGGCATTAAGCACTTCACACTTCATACTTACCACCACCATCCATAACTTTTCATCTTGCAAAACTGAAACTCTGTATCTATTAAACAATAACTCATCATTTCTCCCACCCCCAGCCCCTGGCAACCACCATTCTGTTTTCTGTTTCTACGAATTTGACTGCCCTAAGTCACATATATGGGGAATCATGTTGTATTTATCTTTTTGTGACTTTATTTCACTTGGTATAATGTCCTCAAATTTCAATTATGTTGTGGCATGTGTCAGTATTTTCTTCCTTTTTAAGGCTGAATAACATTCCACTCTATGTACATACCACATTTTGTTTATTCATTCCTACATTGAGAGACACTGGGTGCTCCCATCTTTTAGCTATTGTTAATAAAGCTGCTATGAACATGAATGTGCAAAAATCTGTTCAAGTCCCTGCTTTCAATTCTTTTGGGTACATACTCAGAAAAGGTCATATGATAATTCGACTTGTAATTTTCTGAGGAACTGTCATACTGTTTCCCTTAGCAGCTGCAACGTTTTACATTTCCACCAAACGTGAACCATGGTTCTAATTTCTCCAATCCTTGTCAACATTATTAGTTTCTGGTTTTTTGCTTTGTTTCATTTTTTTGCCTTTAAAAAAAAAAATAGCAATCATCCTAATGGGTGTAAGATGGTATCTCATTGTGGTTTTCATTTTCCTGAGGATTAGTGATTTGAACATCTTTTACCTGCTATTGACTTCCCTGGTGACTCAGAGGGTAAGGCGTCTGCCTGCAAGGCAGGAGACCTTGGTTCGATCCCTGGGTTGGGAAGATCCCGTGGAGAAGGAAATGGCAACCCACTCCAACTCTTTTGCCTGGAGAATCCCATAAACGGAGGAGTCTGGTGGGCTACAGCCCACGGGGTCGCAAAGAGTCAGACACGACAGCGATTTCACTTTCTTTACGTTTCTTTCTATCTGCTATTTGTATATCTTCTTTGGCTAAATGTCTATCTAAATCCTTTGCCCAGTTTTAATCCAGTTTTTTTTGTTTTTGTTGCATTGTAGAAATTCTTCGTATATTTTGAAAATTAATCCCTCATCAGACATGCATGTTTGCTCAGTCACTTCAATCATGTTCGACTCTCTGTGACCCCATGGATTGTAACCCACCAGGCTCCTCTGTCCATGGGATTCTCCAGGAAAGAATACTGGAATGAGTTGCCGTTTCCTTCTCCTTACTTTGCTTACAAAGGTCCATATAGGCAAAGCTGTGGTTTTTCTAGTAGTCATGTACGGATGTGAGAGCTGGACAATAAAAAAAAAGGCTGAGCACCGAAGAACTGATGCCTTCGAACTGCAGTGCTTCCCAGCACTGCAGACTCTTGACAGCAAGAAGATCAAACCAGTCCATCCTAAAGGGAATCAACCCTGAATATTCATCGGAAGGACTGATGCTGAAGCTGAAGCTCCTGTTCTTGGGTCACTTGATGGGAAGAGCCAACTCACTGGAAAAGACTCTGATGCTGGGAAAGATTGAAGGCGGGAGGAGAAGGGTATGACAGAGGATGAGATGGTTGGATGGCATCACTGACTCAATGGACATGAGTTTAAGCAAACTCTGGGAGACAGTGAAGGACGGGAAGCCTGGCCTGCTTCAGTCCAAGGGGTCTCAAAGAGTCAGACACGACTGAGTGACTGAACAACAACAAATACATGGAAACAGACTGCAAGTGAAGATATAATGGCCCTCTCAGTATATTTAATTGCAGTGTTATTAGCACAGCTATTGTAAGAGTTTTAAATATACAAATCATAGTACACCATTTTTGCCATAATTCAAAGTTTATTCAAGTCAAACAGAAAAGAATGCATGGCACCAAAGGCTAGATGTTGTCAATACACACTCTTTAGGGAAAAAAAAAAAAAATAATAATGCTACCATCTTTGATATTCTGCCTGTGCCAAATACCTAGATCAGCGTTTTAAAATTAATTCAAGATTTAGATATTTCTGCATGAATAGCTAGAAGCAGTAATTTCAATATGAAAACCACATGTGTGGTTCTAAAAATCAAACAGCTGGTTTTATGCTTATTTCTTTTGAACTCCCTCATCCATCTACAGTCATAATCCTCATATAACTTTACACACTTATCCCAGCTATTATTTCAAGTCAGTTGGTAACTGTTAAAACAGTTCTATTTCAAATAAATGAGCTCACAAATATTGATCTCAATTTCAGAGATATGCTTGATTGTTTGCATTTTTAACTGAAGTGATTTTTATGAGTTAATAAATTAGCAGTGCAGTACAGTGTTTAAAACTTCATGCCCAGGCTCTGCCTGCTTACGAACATTATGTAATTTCATCAAGATTTCATTTATTCATCTGAAAACTGAGAATAATTCTACAACTATATGACTTAATACCTGGAAAAAGTATATCACAGGGTACTGAACACTGTCAGTGTTCAAAAAAGTTTCTGCTATTATAATTATTTACACCACATATTCATAAATAACAATTAGCAAAAATTTACGATTATGTTTATCTATTCAGCCTGAGACTGATAGCAATAACTGAAGAATGGAGAAGTGCCAAAGTATCCTGAAAATCTATGTTCATTGAAGCTTTGGTCCCTGTTTCAGCAACGAAGAAGCAGAGAGTTATATAGGCACAAGCATATGAGTTCAATCTTGAGGTTTCCCAAGATATTCGAGCCACTTGGAGGATAATAGTACTTAATTTCAATCTCACTTATTCAAAACGTTTGAAGAATCGACATTATATTTAGTTGGGTAAATGTTCTAGTTACTAAAGAATTGCCATTCCACCACTCTATTGAAAGTTTCTGACCAAGTTCAGCAAAAACTTGAAAGAAGAATCCTTTTCTTCCGGTGTCTAACTCAACCCTCCGTGACCTTTTCAACAGCTGACCCCTCCCTCCTTCTTGAAACCCTCCCTTCTCATCAGCCTCCCTCCCTCACCTTTGCTGGTATTTCCTTCTAAATCCCCTTCTCAGATCTTTTTTTCTACCTGATTTCTTAATGGTGGTATCTGTGGGCCTTCCTCTCCTCTCTGTCTATAATGTCTCCTTAGGTCATCTTACCGATTCTCTCTGCTTTAAGTAGTATCTGTCAGATAATGAGTCTAAAATTCACGGCTCCAGTCTAGCCTTCTCTGAACTTTGGACTGTGCATCCAGCCACCCACTCAGTAGTCCCTCTCAGACATCACACAGGCATCTGTGTATATCTCAACACCAAATGCAAGGCTTGCTTCTTGACCATGCTCTTCCTTATCTCTGTAATTCACCCTCATCAAGATGCTCCAACGAGAATCCTAAGCATTCTTCTGCCTTCCCTACTGCCATCTCCTGCATCCCCATCCAACAAGTGGCATCAATGCTACTCCAAACACCGCTGAGAGCCACCCACTGCTCTCTACGCCTCTGTCGCTTGCCTGGCTCAGACTGCCCTGGCGTGGACTCCTCTGCAGCCTCCTCACTGTTCCCCTCCACTACAGGCTCCTGACCAGGTTTGCTCTCTACAGAGCACTGGAGAGCATTCCTTAAAATCAAAGCTGTATCACGTCCCTGCCCATCTCAAGCCCTTTCATGGCTTCCCATCAAATTTGGAGGGCTTCCCTGGTGGATCAAGAGTAAAGAATCTGTTCGCAATGCAGGAGATGCAGCAGGAGCCGTGGGGTTGATCCCTGGATGCGGAAGATCCCCTGGAGAAGGGATAGCAAGCCACTCTAGTATTCTTGCCTGAAGCATTCCATGGACAGCTCAAGGGGTCTCAAAAGAGTCAGACATGACTTAGCAACTAAATAATAGCGGCCAAACTTGGAATATAATCCAGAAGACTTTCTATGGCCAGAAAGAAGCCCCGAGTAAGCATCTCTCCAGCTGATGTCCTGTACCTCAAATTCCTTGACTTTTTCTAACCTCAGGGCCTTTCCTCATGCAGGAATGTGCTGGGTCCTGTTCATCCTGCATCTTTCAGTTTAAATATTGCTATGCAGAAGAGCCCCTTCCTGACCAATATATGCCCTGGCCCTGCTGTATTCTAGCTCAGACTCTTCTGTCTGTACCCAAGTTTATTGCCCTCACTCAACTCTAAACTCCTTGAGGGCAGGGACTACGTGTCTTGTCCATCACTGTATCTTGGTGCTGAGCATAGTACCTGGAAAAACAGGGACTCAATAGATATTCTTTGAGTTCAAAAGTATTGGAAACTGCCAACTTGCAAATCTTGAGACACAGTGAATTACACTTAACATTTGAATCTCTAGTAACAATAACTGAATATTTTATAATTATTAAGGCATTTCAGAATCTTACACTATTTCAATGGTTATTATACTATGCATCATTCCTTTTTGTATGTTTTTAATGTGTTTGCTATTGGGGGTTTCTGTTGTTCCAGTCCTGATTAGAGATGTACTCCACTCAGCCAGGAAGATTTGAAGAAACTTTTTATCAAGGTCTCAAAATGAATCGTTGTACACTTAGACACACACACACACACACCTTTCCTAGATCTTAACCCTCTGCTGCAGGCAATTCCAAGGTCGACTCCAATACAGCTCTCAAGGGCACAACCTCCTCTGGGGTTTTCCTGGCCCTGTCCCCCAGCTCCTCCCCACTGTCCCCAGATGCCTGCTGGGGACGGTCCTCGGGATGCTCCTTGCTGTCCTCCACCCACCTGTGGGGGCTTTCCTGGATCTTTCACTTCTGGGCTTCGTCACCATCCGAAAGTCTCCTTCCTCATTAAAGCTTGCCTATTTTCTCCGCTGTCCCCTCAGACCCCAGCCTGCTGACTATCAAGATACTTTTACAAATGCATCCTGGCCAATGTTATCACGGTATAATGTGTTACTCTTCCCATGTAAGGTTTAAATTTTAATCTTCAATGTAATGCTTTACTGATCAAGTGACTCTCCCGAATCACTTTTTTTCAAACTTGTACAAAGACAGCTTTTGATGCATTTTAAGAAAGATATGGAGATTACTGGTCACACACGTGGTCTTGTTTTCTGAAGCAGAATTTCTTTTATATATGGTATTTTATTTAATACTCATGGTAAGTTGAGAGCCAGGCATGCTGGCTCTTAACATTAGCAGGGTGTAAAGCAAGAAATCTATATTCCATATGTCTAAATGTTTAAAAGTAAAAGATAAAGCTAATAAAACTGATGAGAAATGTGTGTTTTCTCCTTTCCTCTTAGCACATGTTTCATGAAGACTAAAAGTGAAGGCCACGTTTAGAACTGAACAGAGCAGGCTGCAAGGGATGCACTGGCCTCTGGCCTGGACCAAAGCTCCTCCTGCATTGTTCCCCATTCCTGCCTCCACGCCATTTACTTCATGACAAATAGATGGGGAAAATGTGGAAACAGGGTCAGATTTCCTTGTCTTGGGCTCCAAAATCACTGCGGACAGTGACTGCAGCCACAAAAGTAAAAGACGCTTACTCCTTGGGAGAAAAGCTATGACAAAACTAGACAGTGTATTAAAAAGCAGAGACATCACTTTGCTGACAAAGGTCTGTATAGTCAAAGCTATGCTTTCTCCAGTAGTCATGTATGGATGCTGAGGGTTGGACTATAAAAAGAGGTTGAGCCTGGAGAAGACTTTTGAGAGCCCCTTGGACTGCAAGGAGATCAAACCAATCAATCTTACAGGAAATCAATACTAAATATTCACTGCAAGGACTGGTGATGAAGTTGAAGCTCCAATACTTTGGCCACCTGATGCAAAGAGCTGACTCACTGGAAGAGACCCTGGTGCTGGGAAAGATTGAGGGCAAGAGGGGACAATAGAGGATGAGATGGTTCAATGTCATCACTGACTCAATGGACATGAGTTTGAGCAAGCTCTGGGAGAGACTGAAGGACAAGAAAGCTGGGCGTGCTGCACTCCACGGGGTCACAAAGAGTTAGTGACTAAACATGACTTAGCGATTAAACAACACCCTGGCTCCATCTGCACCATGAGGGGTTTCACTCACATGTGTGAGAACTTGCCAGAAAGCTGAGTTTTGTTTACAGCACCTGCGAATGCCTCTCCTTGACTGCCCCTTTGGCCTAGGAGTGTTCACAACAGTGGCTTAGTCTGTCTCCGGGAAGGGGGACCCAAGGAGGAGGTTGCCGGATTCTGCAAGATGACTGAAGGCCAGGGGATGCCGGGATCTTGGGTGCCTAGAGTCTGGTCTAAAAGCTCTGGCTTTGGGTAAGGGCAGAGTCCCTGATCTCTATGGACTCTTTCCCCTGAGAGTTGATGCACAGACAGAGCAAGGCCATGTCAGAGCCTTCTAAAATGTAGGGCCCAGAGAAGGAATTTTCTTGCCTGGCACAGACACGAAACTTTAAATGTCATAGAGAAGCTCCCTGGAGTTCAAGCCTAGGTCTGCTTAACTGGAAACCCTCTGCTGATACAGCATGATGGTTACTACCAGGATGTGAGGCAGACCTATCACACCCCTATATGCTTCCTTCTGAGGTTTTAGCTCATCTCCATCAAGATTCTAGCCAGAGCCTTCACCATTTCTTCCCAGCACTGCAGAGTACCAGCGTCACCACTGTACGTGTGCCCAACATAGGGCATCCTGGGCAGACACCACTTCTGGAGGCCAGGAACCCTCTCACATCATCCAGACAGCCCTGCCTGCAGTGGATTTCTCACTGCCCTAACAGCCAAGAGACAATGGCTGCCTGAAGGCTGGCCTGTGACCTCCACCGACATCCCTTGCTCTCACTATCCTTTGCCAACCAGAATATTTGCAGAGACTGGTTGGGTTTAGGGAACTTTAAAAAGCCACTGTCCTTTAAACTTCCTTAATCCAGGTCTTGAAATTCCAGAAAGCAACTATCGAAACCAAGAATATTTGAACTAGGACATAGATTTTTTTTTAAATTCCTTTTTAAAAAAGTAATCCATATTTGTGTACAGAGAGCACAAAAAAGACAGGAGGAACAATGGGAAATCTTAATCTTTCATCCCATCAACAGGATGAGGTCCTACTATGTGCCTGTGGGGATAGAGCAGTGAGCCAAACAGTCCCTGGGTCACTCTGGTCAGGGAGATTGCAAGTAAACAAACTCTTCAGTCATCTTTGAGAAACAGACAGTAGGAAGCAAAGGAACACAGAATATGTAGACAAAATGACAGAATGGAACCTTGCTGGATAAGATGGTCAAGGACCGCATCAAAGGAAACCAAAGCAAATCTTCCTACAATGGAACATGAAAATTTTACTGTTGTTGTCATTGTTCAGTTGCTGAGGCGTGTCTGACTCTTTGTGACCCCATGGACTGCAGCACAGAAGAATCTCCTGTCCTTCACCATCTCCCAGAGTTTCCTCAAACTCATGTCCATCGAGTCAGTGATGCCATCCAACCATCTCATCCTCTGCTGCCCCCTTCTCCTTTTGCCTTTAGTCTTTCCCGGCATCAGGGTCTTTTCCAATGAGTCAGCCCTTCACACATGGTGGCCAAAGTATTGGAGCTTCAACATTAGTCCTTCCAGTGAACATTCAGGGTTGTTTTCCTTCAAGGTTGATTGATTTGTTCTTCTTGCAGCTCAAGGGACTCTCAAGAGTCTTCCATAGCACCACAATTCCAATTTTACTGTTTTGCCATCTAACAGTTAACAATGCTTGTTTTACATCTCTGAAATTTGGCTTTAGCTAAAGGTTTAAAGCATTAGATCTAACACCAAAATAGAAAATAATACATCAAAGACAAGTGAAAGAAAAAAAAACAGAGGAGAAAATAGAAAGGGAACACTGATTCATTTTACATAGGCTGCTAAATGAGCAACACAATATTTTGACATAAAAAAAGCAGGCTTGGGACTTGCCTGGCAGTCCACTGGTTAGGGAACTTCTTACAGGAGGCTTGGGTTCAATCTGTGCCTTCTGCCCATATTTGTGGAGCAGCCAAAAAAAAAAAAGAAAAGAAACCATGGCTGGATTTGTGAAATGACTGAGAGAACCCCTGTTTTCAGAGCATTCATTACAAAAAGAAATGCCATGTGAGTGGGAAGTGGGTTGATTTTTAAATCAGACCTCCTTGACTGTCCTCCAATGTGCCTATACATAACTCCACCAAGGAAATCTGGCCATACTGTTATGAAGAGACACATCTTGTAAATAAGCAAAAGCAACAGGTGTTACACATTTGTTCTTTACCAATCTTTAGACTCTATCTTTAGTGAAGCTATAGTAGAGTCTATAACCTATTGTAGAAAATTGGCTGGAAAGTCATGTCTATACAGTTAAAATTCCAAGTCCACAATAGCACACACACATACACACAAAAAATCCTCAAGAGCTTAGGACTCATTCTAGCTTATTTCATAATTTTGCCATCGACTGTAGTCATGAAATTGAAGTAAGTTTCCAGAGTGTAGTCATGAAATTGAAGTGAGTTTGTAGAGTGTAGTCATGAAGTTGAAATAAGTTTGCAGAGGTCTTTTGCAATTCTGGCAACCTTTCTGCCCTTCTTACATTTGACGGAAACCTCTTGACATTGTTAATTACAAGCATCATCTTTAACCTAGGAATTCAAGTAAGAAATTTCAAAATCATCTTGAATTCATTCTTCATCCCTCATATCAAATCTCTATCAAAGTCTATAAAGTCTACTTTCGAGACATTTTTTGAATGCATACCAACTTCCCCATCCTCCCAACAGCTGCTTTAGTTCACATCCTCACCATTTTGATTCTGGAAAAGTGTGATAGGCTTCAGTAATCTCCTCTCTTCCAGTCCTTTTCCCCGAAGCTCCATCACCCTACTGCCCAAGACTTCTATTTCTAAAGCAAAGACCTGGCTTTTGTGCTCTGCCATCTGAGAGTCTCCTAGTGCTTTCCACGCCTACTCCTCAGGGAGGCAGGTGCTCAGGGCTGTGTTACAGCTGGGCTTCAGCTCATCCGACCAGGCTCATGTCCTGCTACTTCCTTCCAACACACTCTATTCCATCAAACTATTTCCAGTTCCCAAAATGTTCCGGGCTTCCGGACATGCTGGAACGTTCTTCCAAGTCTTTCTCCACCTACTCTGCCCTCCACATGTATTTCACGCTCTACGTCCTCTCTGAAGTCTGCAAGTCCCATCCTGGAGCTCATTACCTTGCGATCCACCAGCACTCGGGACCCAGCCACAATTCAGCTTGGGCTACACTCCTTTGTGGTAACTTGTGGGCATTCTGTCTCCTCTCTGTACTGAATACCTTGAAGAAAATAGATTGCATCTGATATCTGCATTTTGTTTCAACTTGGCATTTAATAGATCCTCATTTGATCAATTTGTAGGATGAATATAGTCTAAGGCAATACATGTGGGCTAAAACTAAACAAATGAAAGGTTGAAATCAAGTAATAAATATATCCATATAGAGATTTAACAATTACAGCAATATATGGATAAAGTGAACAGTTACAGAGAAGTAAAGAAAAAATTACTAAAAAGAAGGCTTAGTGAACATAATTTCAGTTATAAACCAGTGAGATTTTATAATCTCAGTGAGACAAAAAAAATACTTTAAACTTGTCTTCCTTAACTGAAAACATACTCCCTGGTTCTTAATATTTATATTTCCTAAAGCTGATCAACTCTATCACATTTTTTCAAAGTTCTGTGATTTCTCCTGTCACTTCAAAACTAGTGCCAACTTCCCAGGGGATCTCCAGGCCTAAGTTACACTTCAGCAGGTTTAAGCAACTCTCTCCACCCTCAACAACTGTTTCTTTTATTGACTCACTTCTCTGAATGACGGTTGTCGCCATCAACTTTCTAGATACTATTCTCAATTTGACCGTCTTAACCAATCTGGATTTTGTCAGGTTTTAATTCTCTAGCTCTGCTTGAAACAGGTATTTATATATCAGTGACCCAATGTCACTTCAAATTTTAAATAAATATATTAATGTTTGGGGGGACTTTCCAGGTGACACAGTGGTGAAGGATCCACTTGTCAATGCAGGAGATGCAAGAAATGCGGGTTGGATCCCTGGTTGGGGAAGATCCCCTGGAGCAGGAAATGGGAACCCACTCCAGTATTCTTGTCAGGAGAGTTCCACGGACACAAGAGCCTGGGGGACTACAATCCATAGGGTCGCCAAGAATCAGACATGACTAGCAACTGAGCACATGATGGTTTTGCCTAATCTATCAACTTTTCTTGATGTTTCCATTTGGAAGCCTCTACCAACTTTCTGATCAACTACTCTCGCATTTCAAGATCATCTTTGACTTCTCCCAGAGAGAGATCAGAGAAGCTTTGGGCCTCCCAAGGCTTGCGTGGATAAGGCAGGCCTGGTGTTCCCCTCTGCTCTTTTTTTTAGTATCACTGTTGCATCTGCCATCTTTGTATCACTTCCAAACGCAGTGTGCGGCTTCCTCACCTGGCTATCTCACTCACGCCCTGCAGAGTCACTCCCCGTGGGCCCCTGGCCTCTCAGCCCTCCTCCTGGGTCTCCCCTGGGCAGGGGCTCTCTGCTCTCATCTCAGGTTTCACTCCAGCTTGGATTCTCCCATTTTACCAGGCAGATGACGCCGGCCCCGCCTCTACGCCTCCACGCATGCCTTTCCTTCTGACTGGAATGTCCTCTGCTCTGTTCTGCTAAGCCTCCTTATTCTCCTCCGCTTTAACATATACTCCTCAACGTGGCCCACTCCGAATATTTTTTTTCCAGCATCCTCTTCAAAAGTTCTATATTAGCATCTTGCTAGCTCTATTTAGTTTCTACTCCTGCTAATTTTTCATTCTTCGCTTGAATTTGTACTTATGATCCCAACGGGCCATACAACCATGGTTTCGATCTCCTTATCTTCTCCTGCTTTTAAGACGTCCATTCTGTGTACCCCTCAGGCCTTTCTGTCTGCTGGGGAAATAAATGAACTAAAATTGCAGCAGGAAAAATTTAACTGAAGGACCTGAAAGTAGATGGGAATTTTCCATTTCTGAAGACTACCAGGGGCTTCCATCTGTCTTAGGTGGTTTGCTTCGATGATGGTGATTCAGGCACAGAGATATTGTCCCAACTGTAAGAGTCATCACACTGGGTTTTCTGTCCCCTTTGGCTCTTTTTCTGACCTTTTCTCACCAGGTTCAGGCTCTCTCCCGGCTCCATGGTCCACCTTCTCCCTCCTTTCTCAGGAGACCCCGCTTAGATTCCTGGCCACTTTTCACAGAAGCACCTACCTGTTAACTTTCTCCATTTTCTATCCCCCCAGGGAGAGAATGAACTTTCCACCCCTGAGGATCACTGTCCTCTTTCCCACTCAGAAGAGAGATATTCCTGAGGAAGAGGCTTTTAGGGATGTTTCGCAGCATCTGAGGACCTAAACATCTCCCTTCCGGCTCTGCGTGCACCTATCAAAGATCTCTACTTAGGTCCAACCGTTTTCTCCCTACGGACCAGAAGGAGATGCTGAAAGACTCACTCAGTTAAGAGGTTATTTAAATCCCTTAAAGAACGACAGCTGCGCTCGTTTGGGGCAGAATAAGCAATTTTGGTCGGTCCCTGTTGTTTTTTGTAAGGATGGGTGGGAAGGGGGCTGATGAAGAGGGTCTATCTACATTATTGGGCAGATTTAAAATCCTTTCCCGCGTACGAACCACCCTCCCATCTGGTTGCTCCGCAGCCTTCTCCTTCAGGCCAAAGAGGGAACCAGGTAGTCTTGGGATGGGGGTGGCGGGGGAAGGTGGGTGTGAGCGGGGATGGAGGCACCGCAATGTTTTCCTTTAATCTCCCAGTTCCCAGCCTCAGAGGACTCGCCGGTGCAATCCCGGGATGGCGCCCTTAACACTCCAGGCATCTGCAGGATGCGGGGTCTCCCGCAGCCCGCTGTCCCCTGCGGCTGGGTTCCGGAACCCGGCTCCTCGCATCCTCCGGCGGTCCGCGTCTCGGTGCCTCCGGGGCTGCCGCATCCCGGGCCCGTCCCCCCGCCGGTCGGCCCACCGACTCGCCCTAGCCGTAAACCTCTCGGGGCAGCTTTCGCTTCCAAGCCGCGCGCTCCGGATGAGCTGGGCTGCCCGCGGCCGCGGCCGGCTGGGTTCCGAGCCAACAAACTTCTCTCCGACTCCGCAGCGCGCGGGCGGCCGGCCGGAGCCGCGCGCTGCGGGACCATCGAGGCGCCGGGCCGGCGCTCCGGGACGAGCGGGCCAGGGAGCCCAGCCCCGGGACCCCCCGGCCGCGCCGCAGCCCTGAGAGCCGCGCTCGGAGAAGCAGCCGCAGGGCAGGACCAGTAACCGCGCGGGGAGCCGGCGCCGCAGCCCCGCGCCCCGCAGTGTACGCCCCTTCACTGTCTCCTCGCTTTCCGGGCGGGGGACGTCTCTAGACAGAGATCAAAAAAATAAGCTCTAACGGCACGGGTTTCTTTTGAGTGGATTTGTTTTCTGCGTTTCACCCCGGAGATTTTTTTTTTTTTTTTTTTCCTTCTGTATTCGGTGTCCTGACTGCATCAGCAGGGCTCTCAGCTCGGCTCCACAGACACACAGATCCGGCAGAAGCACCTAGAACTAAAGTATAAAGCCCGCAGCCTGCAGGGCGGGCACACACGAACACGACCCACCGGCATCTACGCCGCGCGCTCGGGCGGCCCCGTCGTGCCCACACGGCGGCCTCCCGGGCTACAGCTACCTACGGGAAGGCGAAATGGCAGGTGTGCGCTCCGCACGCACCGAGCGGGGCCCCGCGTCCAGATTTTCCGGGGAAACGGGCGCAGGCCGGCGGAGACGCAGAACCGCGAGCGAGGCCGGGGAGCGTGCGCGCGGGGGAGCGGGCGGGCGCGGGGTCGCGGCGCCGCGCACTTACCTTGGCCGCGTGCGGGGCTCGCCGGCCGGCGGGCGGGCGGGCGCGCGGCTGAGCACCGCGGCACGGAGCGCCCTGCGAGT
Source organism: Dama dama (assembly GCF_033118175.1). Lineage (NCBI taxonomy): Eukaryota > Metazoa > Chordata > Mammalia > Artiodactyla > Cervidae > Dama > Dama dama. The sequence continues at coordinate 9,434,681 of NC_083708.1, read as the reverse complement.
GGGGCCGGGGCGCGCGCCGCTGCCCTTATTAGTCTCTCCCCGGGTGACCCTCCCACTCGGCGAGGACGAGGACTCCGCAAGACGGGACTCCGCCAACTCGGGCCCGGGTTTGCCTTAATTACAGCTACGTCGCCCCAGAGCCTTGCAGGTTTCCGCTTTATCCGCTGTTTCCCATCACGTAGAGACGGCTGGTTGCAAAGGCTTCGAGTTTCTCACTTTGTGATGGTGAAGTGTGTGGTATGCGGCGGACATTCGAAGGTAGATAACTGGCTTTTTAACACGTGGGCTGTGAAGGGACATCATTTCTGTTTCATTTTGTGCTGTTATATCAGTTTAGATAAAGTTAATCAATGTTCCGATCATGCTTGGATGTACAGAGTTGTGTGGTTTTGTCTCAGACTCCACAGAAGTATTTTGTGATTTTAAATATTGTATCTTTCTATGGATCGGCGCTACAAGTCCTGGACTCTTTGGGGCCCCTTATAACACGTGATGGTGACATTTTTTAGCATGTTCTGTGTCCGGGCATGTATGTAGAGTATATATATATTGTAGGTATACATATGTATTGTATACACATATATGTGTGTTTGAAAGAAAAGTTAAACCACTATAGAATTCAGAAAAGTCAGGCACTAGAAAACAGATAAATTGGTTTAATGTTCAGTATTGCCATAGTTGACAAAATAAATTGTAGTATTGATCCATAATCGTGAAAATCCTTAAAGTTAAAAGTTATTTTAAAACCACAGCAATAGGCTTTGTAAATGTCTGGGTTCACAGGGCAGGAAATAAAATCAGGCTGTGGAAAAAAATTAAATGTTAAAAACAATTTTAGAAGATAGCTTTTTTTGCATTTCATTGAAGTGCAACTATGAATAGTCAACTAGTAGTTTTTAAACCTGTCTCTCATCCTGATCAAAACCCATGCTGCAAGTTTTAGTCTGGCATCCCTAATGATGCAAAGCATGTTTATATGTCAGACCTTGAAAGCTCCTGATGTTTTGCTTTCCTGTGATTTTCATCACTGGCTTCTGGCTCACTGTGGAAAGAGGCCAAGGAAGGAGGCTGTTGCATGAGTCACACTACTCAGATGGCCATCTGAAAACGCAGGATTCCCAGACCTGCCTCAGACTTGTGGTGACCTGTCTGTAAGTTTTTAAATAGTATTACCCTTTTTTGACTTTTTTTTCCCTCTCAAAGCAATTGTCCTTTACCTTTTAATTGAAATAAAAGCATCCAGGTTTTATTTCTCCCATGGACTATTAACTTTACATTTACATTTAATTAGCACTATTTTTAAAATAAGGCTTTAAGACTACTTAACAGGAAGCTTGAAATTTTGCCTCTAATTTGTTCTTTAATACAAGTAAATCATCCTCATGTTAGCATTATTTTCATAAATATTTTAATAATTTTATATATAACCTTTAAGAGGTTTTAAAACTAGCTAAACTTACATTTTTGTTTCTATCTTGAATTTCTCATTTTCCTACGCAAAGTATTGAACTGAGTTTGGAAGAAAGTGAAAAATAAATACAATTAAAAATGATTATCTGTTGCTTTCTTTGTCGCTAGATATGCCAGCATCCCCAGGTCAATAAATCCTCCTGGGTTATTTTTTCAGGCAAGTATTTGACTCTGAGCTGCATTTTGTGATCACAAACTATCATATCCCTAGGTCTACGTCCTTTATCCAATTCTTTTCACTGAATTTTAAAGTGACTTCAAGTCAAAAGATCCCTTAACCAGGCACCTTTTATTTATCTAACCCCAATATAGTTATAAACAATCGGTTTTCCCACTTGCTTCTGAAGTGGTAAAGGAACATCTGAAAATAATAGGAACTGCTGGTAAAGGAACATTTGAAAATAATAGGAGAATCTGATAGCACTTTGCATTCCGGCAAACAGCTTGCGGGGATTCTAACACCCAGTTTAGCTGTATGCATGTGTGACAAAAATTTTTTAAAGATTTCAAAAACAAACTGTTTTCAACAGTTATGGCCCATGGGAGACACTTTTAACCAGTATTTTTATGCCTTAAGAGGGCTAAATTCATTTGAAATGCATTTTTTTAAAAGTTCCATATTTTTAATTCCCCGCCTACATAAATTAAACAATTTAAATTAACACTGAACTACATTTTGATGATTGCCCCGTAATAAATGTAAAGATTGTGTGTTTTCTAAGCCTTGCTTATCAATCACTTCTATTTTCTCATGGCTATTTCTTTTTCCTTTTCTTCGTTTCTGTTTACTTCTATACTCCCAGCCATGTTGCTTTGCTTTTTCCCTTTTGTAATTTCTTTCACTTTCCTCCCCTTTCATGGGTTCCATTTTCCAAGAAGAATTTCAGAATTGCCCCCAGCTAACTTCTTAGTTACCACACCATAAGCATGCTCATTTTCTGTTGAATGGAGTGCCCCAACCATACATGACTCCCCTACCGACCCCATGGAATTCTTCAATGCATCCGTAGAGGACGGACAGACGTCACTGTCAGCTGTAATTACCAACTCTGACTTGTCACCGAGAGTCTGTCCTTCCCTTTCTATTCCTTTTAAAGCCAGTACTATGTATGATATTCATATCATACAAATAAGGGTGAAAAGAAAATAGTTGGATTAGTTCAACATTTTTAGTAATCAGCAAAAGATAGGGCATTTAAAATTTTTTCATTGCTATTTTTATCATTGTTTCAGAAAATGTCCTCATAGAGAAAATAATATTCCACTGGTGGTTGCTATGTTTGCTTCCGTTCCTGGAAGATGTTTAGCTCCTGACATTGACTCAACTTAGAAATGAGAGGAAGAGGTGATCACAGGTCTGACTTTCACTTGGTTTATTAGACCCTCTTCCTAGGGATCGGTGACGCTGAAAGGAAATATGTTAAAAGACAAATGCCTGACTGTGGAAAATGTTTATTAATATACACCCGACTCCCAAAATTAATTTTTTTTAAAGAGAGAGAGAAAGAGATCCTGATAAAAAATAGGCAAAAAATAAAATTATGACAAGACAACTCACAGAGGAAATACAAATGGTCAGTGAACACATGAAAAATTATTCAACTAAATTACTATGCAAAAGAAATGCACATCGATAAAGGAGTGATTTTTGCTCCCCTCGTTTTGACAGGATTAATATTCTCAACACCAAAAGAAGGGACACAATATAGTTGCCCTTTCAAAAGGGCAAATTAGCCACGTGTATTAAATGCTTTAAAAAATGCACATCGACTCTGCCTCACAAACTCCTCTGAAACAGTAGCTGTGGTTACCTCTCAGTTAGGACTATGGGAGATTCTGATTTCTTCCTTTTGCTTATCTGTAATTTTCTACAGTGAACCTGTATTACTGTTGTAATAAAAAATACAACAAACATGAACAAAATGGTGTTTTATGTATCGCCGACAAATTAACAAAGCAATGGGGTTAAGAGAACTGAAAAATTTTCTTATACTTAGCCTAATGATTTGACTAGGAAGCAAATATTAATTAAACCGCTTATTCATTCAACATGTATTTTTGAACCCCTCTTAAGCTAAGCACTGTAGGATATACAAAGATAGGTTGGGCATGAGCCCCACCTCCTGGGATTGAACATTGGGTAAGAAAGGGAAAATGTATATGTACATAATGACAATATGAAATAAAAATACAGCATGTAATAAGCAACGTAGATGTAAAATACCCACTCCAGTGTTTTTGCCTGGAGAATCCCAGGGACGGCAGAGCCTGGTGGGCTGCCGTCTATGGGGTCACACAGAGTCGGACACGACTGACGCGTCTTAGCAGCAGTAGCAGATCTAAAATATGGGGGAGTTTAAAGGAAGGGGAAACTATATTCACATGTGGAAGCATCAGAGTCAAAAGATTTCAGTGAACAAAATACAGTTGACTCTTGAACAACGGGCTTTTTAATTGCATGGGTCTACTTACACATGGATTCTTTTCACCGAATACATACTGCAGTACTACAGAACCCCATAGTTGGTTGAATTTGTGGTCACAGAACCAGAGATTTGGAGGATTGATTGCAGAGTTAAATGCAGATTCTCTACAGAATGGAGGTTCAGTGCCCCTAACCCACCCCCCCACACCCACATACGTGGGTCAACTGTACATCCATTTTTTTGTCCTTCACAATAAATATACTCATGAGTCATCCCAGCATCCTAGTGCTGGAAGGGGCGCTGTCAGTAAATAATTGTATGTGAAAGGATGAGTTAACTGTTTCTGTAATAAAGATTTGTAGAAAGAACCAACAAGGAACAAGCTCATTTCTCTCCTTTTCAGATGAAGGACGTGAATTGCCTTGTTTCCTACTGAACTCGCACTGAAATTCAAGGCCTTCGACAGTGTAACCTCCATCTTCTTACCTCAGTTCCCTTAAATGCACACGATGCCCCAACCAGATCAATGACCTGTGACCAGAGAAGGAATAGCCAATGCTTTCTCCCTCTCTCTAGTTGCTGCAGCCTACCGAAACGCCAGGTGGCTGTTGGAATCCTGCTTATTTGAGGTTGTTCTATAATATAGTTCCTTCCCTAACCTCTTCCCACCAAACAGACCCTCCCCTGACCCTATACAGCAGAGTATAATTTGCACTTTTTAAGACACCCTGGCTTCCTAGGTGGCGCAGTGGTGAAGAATCTGCCTGCCAATTCAGGAGACTCAAGAGATGTGGGATGGATCCCTGGGTTGGAAAGATCTCCTGGAGGAGGAAATGGCAACCCACTCTGGTATTCTTGCCTGAGAAATCCCATGAACAGAGGAACCTGGTGGGCTACAGGCTCGCAGAGAGTCGGACACAACTGAGCAACTGAACACAAACACACACACACAGTCACACTCTACTTGACACTTCATTTCACGAACTTTTCTGTATTTGGTCCTGTCTTGATTGTAAATTCCTTGAGAGCTGGAACTGTGTCTTCTTTTTACTAATACATACAGCATTTAATACAATAAATATTTTTCCTTAGTATAATCTTCAAGTATTTGTTGAAATGGGGTGTGTGGAGGTTAAAGTAACTGAGGGCTTACAATTTTCTAATGACTTCATATAGGCTGACTCTCAAAGTTAGTGTGGGAAAATGGTGGGTTCATTTGGTACTTATGTCTGAGAGAATTAAATTAGCACATTGACAAGATAATTGTAGGAGGGACTTCCCAGCTGGTACAGTGGTTGGGAGTCTGCCTGCCGCTGCAGGGAACACAGGTTTGATCCCTGGTCCAGGAAGATTCCACATGCCTTGAAGGAACTACTGAGCCTGTGGTCTAGAGCCCGCAAGCTGCAACTGCTCAAGCCTGTGCACCTGGAGCCCGTGCTTCGCAGCAAGAGAAGCCAGTGCAATAAGAAGCCCATGACTGCAATAGAGAGTATCCTCCACAGGCTGCAACTAGTGAAAGCCCAGGTACAGCAGCAAAGACCCAGCACAACTAAAAAATAAATACTTTTTTTTAATGGATGTCTTAAAAAATAGCAATAATTACAGAATAACTTGTTTTCATGTGTAAAGACTCCCAGCACAGAGACTCTGAGGACAGCAACATATCAACACAACAGGTTCTTATTAGTTGAAAATGTCTTCATCCTACGTCCTCTTCACTCCTTTTCTACACCTCAGGGAAGTTTTCATTATTGAAAATGAGAACACTCATTATTATTCTTAAAACATGCAAAATGACCTCTAATTAAACTTTATTCTAACTCCTGAATATTTTAAAATAGCCAGTCCTATATACAACATCTGAAAAGAAATCAAAGTTGGTACATCATAAAATTATTAGTTAGCTAGAACATTATGTCAAGTTAATGTCTATAAAATTGTGATTATTTTCACTGTAACCTCTTTCTAGAACATTTATTTTCAACTCAATTTATTTAGCTCATTTTATGACTTGCGTGGAATCACTTTAAAAAATCACCACATGCTAGGAAGTGATTCACATATTTTATTTTTTAAAAATCCTTTGAAAATCCTGTTGCCCAGTTTTTACAGCTTAGGACTAAGACTCTGAACCAAGCCCTGACAGAGCCAGGATTTGTACCCAAGTCTGTCTCAATCCACAGCCCAAGCTCTCAGCCCCTCTGCTTTGGCAACTTTTTTCTGAAAATGCCTGTTTAGTTCAGATCAGTTCAGTTGCTCAGTCATGTCTGACTCTTTGTGACCCCATGGACTGCAGCACGCCAGGCCTCCCTGTCCATCACCAACTCCTGGAGTCCACCCAAGTCCATGTCCATTGACTTGGTAATGCCATCCAACCATCTCATCCTCTGTCGTCCCCTTCTCCTTCTGCCTTCAATCTTTCCCAGTATCAGAGTCTTTTCCAATGAGTCAGTTCTTTGCATCAGGTGGCCAAAGTATTGGAGTTTCAGCTCCAACATCAGTCCTTCCAATGAACATGCAGGACTGATTTTCTTTAGGATGGACTGGTTGGATCTCCTTGCAGTAAGGGACTCTCAAGAGTCTTCTCCAACACCACAGTTCAAAAGCATCAATTCTTCAGCGCTCAGCTTTTTTTAGAGTCCAACTCTCACATCCCTACAGGACTGCTGGAAAAACCATAGCCTTGACTAGATGGACCTTTGTCAGCAAAGTAATGTCTCTGCTTTTTAATATGCTGTCTAGGCTGGTCATAACTTTCCTTCCAAGGAGCAAGTGTCTTTTAATTTCACGGTTGCAGTGACCATCTGCGGTGATTTTGGAGCCTAAAAAACTACAGTGTCTCACTGTCTCCATTGTTTCCCTGTCTACCTGCCATGAAGTGATGGGACCAGATGCCATGATTTTTGTTTTCCAAACTATTTATAAAACTGTTTAAACAGCTACCTAACAGATGACTAAGAGGGAATGCAAGACCAAGAAGGGGCCTCAAAGGTGCATGGTGACAACATAATCCCCTTACAAGATGACATGAAGTAAACCTACACATCTCTGTTTTAAGACTGGAATCAATCGCAATTAAGATAAAACCATGAACTAAATCAGTTAGTCCTAAAATTATTTTATGCATTCAGATGCTGTGTTGCAACATGCTTTAGTCTCTTTCAAGTTGACTTTAAAAAGAAATTCCAAGATAGTGAACAAGGCAAAGTACTAGTGAACTAAGGCAAGATAAGGTAAATTTGACTAGACTCTGTTCTCTATCAAAGGTGACAGATTTACCTACTTTTCTGATACTCAAGAACATTCTTGCTGTCAAATTATTTTACCATAAACCCATTTTTATCCATATTAAATATAAACTTCTATGTTTATAAAGTCCCTTTCAAGTAATTATGAGAAGTCATAAACATAGCTAGTGAAGGAAATAATGATAGTTCATAAATCTATACTTATTTTTAAGCACTTCAGGTGTTAAACTCTACAGAATATTTTTTTCTTTTCCTGTACAGAACCATTCTTTATTTTTATAAAGTCTTCACAATAAATTTTAGTGTTTTGATAGCTGTATTAAAACCTACTGTCTTTTATCTAAAGACTCGCTTGTATGGGCTGCCAGACAGATGCGCTTTTTCTAATCTCATCCCTAGCTGAGGTCACGGCTCAGCTGGTTCTGCATTTTAACCCCAACCCTGGAGATGTTGGTTTACCAGGAGGTAGGTGCCATCTGAAGTTGAGGAAGGGTCTGTTTTCTCCATCAACGTCAGTCTGCTGTCAGCGGTTTCTGTTAAAATGACAGTCACACAGTAGCTGACACAAATGGTATTATCCGGCAGATCTGAGGAAGCTTCTCAGGTAGTTGGTGTTTCGACTGGCACAAGTCATCTCTCCTCTACATGCCTTCTCATTCTCCAACAAGCTAGCTGATCCAGGAGGTCACAGGAATTCAGGACCAAGTGGAAACTATAAGGCCTCTTGAGCTTAAGCCCAGAATTGGCCTTGGTCGCTTCAGCCACATTCTATCTGCCAAAATGAGTCAGGGTCAAGGTTCCATCCCTTGATGGGAGTAGCTTCAGAGTCACATTGCCAGGAGCACCAACATAAGAGGGTAAAGCCCTGGAGCCACTGGTGATCTCTCATAGCTAGGAGGACGCACAACGAGCGTCTTCACTCAGCGCACAGTGATGCATCCCTCATCCTCCCGTGGGTCCCTGTTGCCCCTAGAAATGCCCCTAACCAGCTGCCTGTGTGGCTCTGCAGGAGGCCCTGTCCAACCAGGGGCCAACCCAGCCCCTCTCCCTTGGGATCATCTTCAGAAAGTCTGACTACACCTCCAGGGAGACAGACCAAGCCCTGCAATAGAGTGAGGAGGGCAGTTTGTCAGCCCTTCGCTCCCTCTCTTCCAGAAGAAACCCTCTTTCTTCTGTAGCTCCCACAGTTTTGCTGGTGACAGTCTGTCAAGCCAAGTGAGCCTTTTTCAAACTGAGAAGGACTCAGGAAGCCAAGGGAGAGCAGCCTTTCTCCTTTTGTACCTGGCCTTGGGAATTTGGCATATTTTAAAAACTTCTGCTCTCTCTATAAAAATATGGAGGTGATGTGATAAAAAAAAAAAAAAAAAGAAAACTTACTGTGGGGGAGTGCAAAGGACAACTCTAGGTGCAATAATCTTTGGAAGCATCCCTAAAGGGTGATGTTAGAGCTGAGACGTAGATGCCAACTCTGCAAAGATCAGAGGCAGGAGCAGCTGGTGCAGAGGCTCTGGGCAGGCTGAGCTGAGGTTGGTTCATGAACTTTAAAAGGTCTCCTTGCCTAGGAAGTGAAAAGTCGCTCAGTTGTGTCCAACTCTTTGTGACCCCATGAACTACATAGTCCATGGAATTCTCCAGGCCAGAATACTGGAGTGGATAGCCTTTCCCTTCTCCAGGGGGTCTTCCCAACCCAGGGACTGAACTTGAGTCCTGCATCTTCTGCATGGGCAGGCAGATTCTTTCCCACCAGTGTCACCTGGTCATTGGTCTCTGGCTTACCATGGAATATGGGAGTGTAGCAAGGTGAGAGTGAACATGAGGAGACCAGTTCTCAAGCTGTTGTATCCAAAGAAGGATGGTGGCTGTGATGATGGGGGTAGTTTTAGAAGGAAAGAATCAACAATTCAAGGCACATTTTAGAGGTGAGCCTAAGAGACTTTAAACAATAGCTTGGGCCAACCATGTTTTGATGTTCATTTTAGTCAATACAAATTAAATACAAAGTTGCTTTGTTTTCAAAAGCTCATTCTTTAAGGAAAAGGGGGGAAGGGAGCACTTCCTGGTTAAATGACAGATGAGCCCTGTGTGTCGCAGTTTGTGATTGAGCGCCAGAGACATGAGTCCTCCTAAGTGAGCCCCCATCACGGCAGAGGGGAGAGGGGGTCAGGAGAGGGAAGGCATGACCCAGAATCATGTGGTCGTCTCTAAGCTCCAACAGATGGGAGCAGCAGATTCTGCCCTTAAAACCAGATTTCTCCCATGGAAGGTACAATGTTCATAGCCATTTTGTTCCTTGAACCTGGATGGGAGTTGCTATCGACCTGGATAATTCCTGTCCAACCTCTTTGGATAAACTGAGGGAATAAGAGGAGAAGGAGGAGGGTGTGCTAGAGAGAAAGAGAACCCCAGAAACAGACTGCTTTCATTTCATGGACCCTAATTATTGTCACACAGCAGAGACGCTTGTAGATATAAAGAGTGAAAGAGAAAATTAAACACTGTATTTTATGTGTTTTATGGGCTTGGTGAAATAAATCAAACTTAAAAAATTGTGTTGAGCTAGTGTTTAGGTTTCCTAACACAAGACTTGGCAAAACATTATTTTAATAATCCAGCGATTTAAGCCTTGAGCCTCTCTTTTTAAGCTATGTAAACGCCCACGTACACTCACACAGCAACCTGATAAAGCAAAGAAGTTGGGTATGTGGCTGGCTGAGCCCAGGCCACGGCTCAGCGTAGCAGCCTCAGTTATGTTAGAAGGACGTGATCCCTACCATGGCACGCTGTGGTCAGTGGGGAAAAAATAGTAGGACTCGATTTCCTGATATTTCCTCCTTTGTTTAATAATCCTTCAGTATTTTGGAGGCTGTGGGTTTATTTTGGGAAAAGAGAAGGAAAAAATAACCCTGGTTTAAAAACCTGGTATTCATGTAAATTTTTTTTTTTTTTTAAATATTGAAGTCACATTCAGTTCATATGAGCAGGATCTCATTTAAGGTAAAATTATTCACATTTTAAAATCATTTATATACACACATGAATCCACAATTTTGAAATTATTTACAAACAGCAAGAGGTACTCTTTAAGTGATCAAAAGTAAATCAGTTCTTAGGCCTTTCTGTGCCTTTCCTCTTAATGAATCCCCTCAAGAGTGTGGGCTACAAAGGGGCTGTGATTAGATACTGCCAGAGACAAGGAATCTTTTCACTTGACGCAGATGGGTTTGAATAAGAGGACCAGATCATTTCTTTCCAAGCAGGCACGCTTTCAAGAGTGAAAGGAGGTTCTGTGACTATTATAACAGGACCATGGGTATAAATGCCTGTGAGACAGCCACAGATTTGCTGTGTGCTCAATAAACAAAACAAAATATCGACAGACGGACAGGCCTTTACATACAGATCCTTCATATTTAGGGTTGATTTCTAAGAATCAGGCTGGGACCCGAGTAAGTGTGGCCCAGTGAAGGCCCCTGATCACTGCTCCAGCACTGGAAGCTTTCCTAAGAGCCGTGTTAATTGGCCAGCTTATCTCCAGGACCTGAGCTGTGTATCCTCCCATTCCAAAATAACTCTTGGGAAGCTTGCAGAAGTTAATGTGCTTCTCTAAGCGCCTTTCACCAGAGAGTGACTTCTGTTGTGTTCTAAGCAAAATGAGTCTTCAAAATAGATAGCTGGTGGGAATCTACCATACAGCAAGGGAACTCAGCTCTGCACTCTCTGATGACCTAGACGGGTGGGATGGGGGTAGGTGGGAGGAAGGTCCAAGAGGGAGGGGATATAGGTCTACACTGCTGCACTCCATTATATAGCAGAGGCTAACACAGCATTAAAAAGCAACCATACCCCAATTAAAAAAATAAAAAAATCAGTCTCCTATCGTACTGTGTTTGTGTTGTCCCATTTCCTCATGGTTTTATATTGACACCCATATAAATGAATTAATTAGTATCACAGGTACTTTTTTTTATAAATAAAATAAAAAACTTCAATTCTATATTATGTCACCTCATGCTGTGTAAGCACAATGGATTTCTAAAATGAGTATACATGTGTGTGTGTGTGCGCGTGCAAGCTCCAAAGAACGTTGAAAGCATTACAGAGGCTTAGGAGTCCTCATTAAGTTAGAATGTGAACTATAAAAAATGGGTGCATGACCTAGAGAGATCAGGTGCTATGCAGCACTTCAGGAGAACACACGCTCAAACCGACTTCCTATAAAAGTGGTGTTTGTAAATTGCAGCTGGCTTTGGTTAACACTTTGATAATTTACAAGGTTGGAGCATTTGGCTTCGTGGTTTAGTTGAAGATGAAAGAGAAAATAGAATCTCTCTTCATGAAGAATCAAGAGGTTCTAAAGACCAAAAGCTTTATATACAGTAGGATAATACATAACATGTATGTGTATGGATTCATGCACACATATATATTCTAATAAATATGTGGTTTAATACAATAAATATTTATTGAGTTCCTCCCACTGTTTTTACTTCTTGGGAAACAACCACTAAGAGGGCAGGTAAGATGAACTGTGATGGGAAAGTTAATTGAGATGGAGACAGCTCCAAATATTTCCATCAATACTCCTGGTTTAACAACTGCAGATTCTTCTAGGTGAGATGAACACATAACAGTTTTTCATGTGCCAATGCTATGTTCTAACTGGAAAATGGAATTTAATTTCTGTGAATTATTATCTCCCAATGGCTTAGAAAAATTGAAAACCTTCTGAAAATGCTTCCTTACTGTGTATTCAACATTCGTCGATTCAACAAATATTTACAGAGTGCTACCATGTCCTAGGCACTGTTGAGACACAAAAATGGACAAAATGGTTTTTCTTCTTTCATACAACTTCTATCCCTAAGGAAGTGATGGATAGCTACTTCAGAAAGTTATTACTAATGAATGGAAAGTCAAATGGTGACACATGTGATGGAGGAAAATAAAGCGAGGAAGGAGTTACATTTTCAAGAGAGGGGTCAGAGGGCTCACTGGAAAGGTAACATTTGAACAGAAACCTGAAAGAAGGCCTGGAGTGAATTGTGGAGACACTGTGGTAAACTGGAGATATTGAGGCAGAAGGAAAAGTTCGTGCCAAAGTCTTGAGTTTGGAACATATTTAATGTATTCAAGGAAACCACAAATGCCAGAGGTCCTGATGATGGGAAGTAGGGTGAGAGAACAGGGCTGAGAGTTGGACCGCCTTTAATTGCTGGGTATGGTCATGTGGGAAAGATACACTGGCAATAAAAAGTCACTCATCTGAAGGAGAGTGGATAATTTAGAAGAGACTGCTCGACTCTTTTTTAGTTTGTTTATCCTATTAAATTCTTTCTGGGCTTTTCCTTTCTCATCCTTGCGATAAAAATATGTCAGCTTCAGGCTATGGCTGTAAAATGAGATTTCTGAAATAACTTTGCTTTCCTGAGGGTTTTTTTTGGGGCAAATACAACATCCACTCCCTAAACTGTCATTCAAAAAATAATTTATGAAAAATAAAGCAAGAACATTTATCCCAATTCTGGAAATCACATGTTAAGTTACTAGACAAATAAAAGATGTTCTGGCCTGTCTTCTGTATGTGTAACTGTGTGTATGTAATATGTACAATTGCATTTTAAAAATCTGTTCCTAGTACATGAAGAACTTAGCCCCATCTCAAATTGCATAAAATCTTTAAACACTCATTACTCATTGGCAGGTGGGTTATGAACTGGTGGGGAAGATACGGAGTACTTTCTCACAGTGTTAGTAAAAGTACCAAAGAGGAAAAAAGTAAATCCTCCAGAAGCAAGGAATAATTCTGTCTTATATATGTTAATATATATCTTGATCTGTCTATCTATATGTATATAATTAGGTTCATAAATTTTTAATTTCATATAAAAAGACATTTTACTGTCCTCATGCTTTTTATGTCCTTATGATGCTTAGGCATCATAGCATAATGGTTAAAAGCTTTGGGGTTAGACATATCTGAGTTTGGATTCCAACTTTGCAAAGTTCAGGTCGGAAACCTAACCTCATTCTAAATGCTTGCCTTATGGAGAAGCTGTACGTATATGGAACATTCAGAACAGTATCTAGCATCAGTTGAGCATAGGGATTCTCACGTCTTAACTCCTCCCTCTTCTTTCAGTTCTCATGTCAGTCAAGCACCATTTTTCACCCTTCAAGAGAAAGGCTGAGTTTTATCCTGTTATCATATATATTTTTATTTTATTGAAGTATAGTTGACTTACAATGTTGTGTTAATTTCTGCTGTACAGCAAAGTGACTCAGTTACACATGTATATATTCTTTTTCATATTCTTTTCTATTATGGTTTAATCACCGGATAGTGAATCACAGGATAGTGAATACGATTCCTTTCACATTCTTACTGCTAGTCATTTAACACTCAAATCAAGCATCATCTTAGGAAAAGACAATGAGTCAGCAGAAGTCATCAAGCAGTAAGTGGACCAAAATGACCGACATTTGAGCATAAGACAGATGTTTGTTTTTTTCCTATTTAGCCTCTTTCTTTGGTAATATCTTATGGTTCCCCTCCCAGGAGCCAGCTCTTCCCCGTAGACAGTTAGCATGACCTTGTGGAGTTGACAGCAGCTCTCTGGTCTAGGAGTGAGTGTGTGAACTCACTGGGCACGGTGAGTGTAGTCCTCGTCCTTGCTGCAAGGATGTGTTCATGGTCCAAGTCACCCCACAACACCTGGAGCCGGGGTCTCATTAGCACTCTTGAGAAGGGGATTCTAACAGTGAGCCTAGAGCTTCCAGAGCTTCCCTAGGTTGATGACTTGTTTGAAAATTATAACCAACTCATAACAAATGAGAGCTGGGAAGTGAATAAGAGATCTCTTGAGCATCTGAATTTAACATTTCCCAAAGCAGAACCTAACCTTCCAGTTTTTCATGTTTTAGTCAATGAATCCCCTTTTTCGTTTTAGTCAATTTGAGTTTACATTTACTTTGCTCGTAAACAAACAAAAACTGTTAAATAATGTAGACTATAATGCTCCAACTTTACCCCACACTATTTCCAAAGATTTTATCTGCCTCTCTTATAGTTTATTTACATTCTTTCCAGAGGACTAAATTTATACTTATGAGGAAATACCTTATATGCATTGATCCATGTAAGAAAAATAGAGTCCCTGTTTACTATCTTTCAAGAAATACTCTTGTAATTTCGTGAAAATAGTGCCTTGCAAATTGTGCATGTATAACTATTACAAACAAAAAGCAAGCAACAACAACTTCACCAGAAATTACAAATTAACCCCTGCCAGTCATGTCATTTCAAGTGCCAAAAGGCAATATTTTTGCTACTACAAATGTAAATGAAAATCTAGGGATAGAAATTACAACATTAACGGGAATAATTTACTACAATATTTTAAATATGGTGGTAAAATGTAAGTTACATTTAAAATGTGACAGATGACTTAAAAGTCCTATTTCAAGTAATATTTGCTTGCAAATTATTTTAAATATTATTCTAGAGCATTTTTATATATTCCTAGAAGATTATGGGCCAGCTTATTAACTTTTAACAGAAGCAACAGCATTTAACCATTATTTAAAAAATGACCTTTGTCTAGATTAGAGTTTTTATAAATTCTGTAAAAGTCAAGATTTTCATTTTCAATAAGCCATCATAAAGACACATGGGACATCAAGATTATAGATGTAACTACCAGCAAAATGTTAGGGTTCAGAAATAATTATACCTATCTTAAAAATAGACCATGTTTTCTACCTTTGGGGATTGTTTTTTTGGGGCAAGTGGGGTAGGGATATAGTATATCATTACCAATTTTTTTCACATTCACCATGTAATTGTAAAAGGTACATAATATATTAAACCATGTCCCCCCTGTTTTGAAAATTAGATATGCTTGACCTTATAAAGTCTGCTTTGTACAAAACAGTTCTGAGTAGTCTCATTAGGAACAAAAAGAAAAATTTTCATAACTCTTTATTGCTACTTATATTTTCAAAAGATAACAAAATAAGTCAAAATGTTAATAAAATAGAGACTAGTATTCTATCATCAAAATTTAAATATGAGAAACCTAGTAGCATTATAAAAATAAACCAAGTTTGAGACTCAGCTTTTTATTATTTCAAGAAATATTTGAGGCATGAGGCAGGGTGCTCAGGGCTGGTGCACTGGGATGACCCTGAGAGATGGGATGGGGAGGGAGGTGGGAGGGGGGGATTCAGGATGGGGAACACATGTACACCCATGGCTGATTCACGTGAATGTATGGCAAAAACGACTACAGTATTGTAAAGTAATTAGCCTCAATTAAAATAATAAATAAATAAATAAAATTAGGAGAAAAAAAGTTTGGACTAAACATTGAATGTCAGAATTCATTAAGAAACATACTGCTTTCTTTTTACTACATGCATTTCAATCAGGAAAGTGTGATCAACAATAAATAGCTTCATATCTTTCTTTAATAAAAACTAACTGTCAAACATGGAATTTTCTTTTCATGAATAATTGATATAAACCACTCTGTGATTTACAAATTATAATCTATTGATGCAGCAAAATTACTACTACCTCAAATTTTAAGCTTTAAAAGAAAAATTTAGAAAATATAATAAAATATAGCATTTTGTTTTTATTGGACTTTTTTGTGTGTTTTAAACACTATCTTGAAACTTTTAAGAAAAGAAATCTACCTGAGTGGTTTATATCCAAGCCAAAATGTTAAATGGAACAGTTCAAGCAATGTTTGTTTCTTTGGCTGCACTCAGCAGAAATGTAAATTGAAAATATTATCTATTTGTCTAACATGTTAACAGAATTTTGTCTACAGAAATTTTCCTGATGTAACCTAATCTTTTAATTACAGGACTCTCTCTGTCAATGTATTAAGAGCAGGGAGCTGAAGATCCTCACCAATACAACTACCCCCTTCCATATTCACATTCTTCATGTGATGTTTAATTTCTTTTGCAATGTTATCACATCATTTATTTATTTATTTCAAATTTAATTTTTATTTTATTTTGAGGTATGGTTAATTTACAAGGTTGTCCTAGTTTCAGACATACAACAAAGTGATTCAGTTATACGTATACATAAATTCACTCTTTTTCAAATTCTTGTTCCAGATAGATGTGTTGTGATGCACACAGTCATAGGCTTTAGCATAGTCAATGAAGCAGAAGTAGATGCTTTTCTGGACTTTCCTTGATTTTTCCCTCATCCAGCGGATGTTGGCAGTTTGAGATCTGGTTCCTCTGCCTTTTCTAAATCCAGCTTCTGCCTCTGGAAGCTCTTGGTTCACGTATGTCGAAGACTCGCCTGAAAGATTTTGAGCGTGACCTTGCTAGCACGTGTGCTCAGTGTGTGACTCACAAAGAGTCAGACTGTGGCCTGACGGGCTCCTCTGTCCATGGGACTTTCCAGGCAAGAATACTGGAAATGAGTACAATTTATGGTAGTCTGAACATGCTTTAGCCTTGCCCTTCTTTGGGATTGGAATGAAAACTGACCTTTTCCAGTCCTGCAGCCACTGCTGAGTTTTTCAAATTTCCTGACATATTGAATGCAACACTTTAATAGCATCACCTTATAGGAATTTAAATAACTCAGCTGGAATTCCATCACCTCTACCAGCTTTGTTCATAGTAATGCTTCCTAATACCCACTCGACTTCACACTCCAGGATATCTAGCTCTAGGTGAGTGCCCACACCTTCGTGGTTATCCTGGTTATTAGAACTTTTTTGTATAGTTCTGTATATTCATGACACCTCTTCTTAATCTCTTCTGCTTCTGTTAGGTCCTTACCATTTCTGTCCTTTATTATGACCATCTTTGCATGAAATGTTACCTTGGTATCTCCAATTTTAGTGAAGAGATCTCTAGTCTTTCCCCTTCTATTGTTTTCCTCTATTTCTTTGCTCTGTTCACTAAAGAAGGCTTTCTTATCTCTCCTTGCTGTTCTCTGGAACTCTGCAATCAGTTGGATATACCTTTCCCTTTCTCCTTTGTTTTTTTTCCTTTTCTCAACTATTTTTAAAGACTCCTCACACCACCATTTTGCCTTCTTTCATTTACTTTTCTTTGGGATGGTTTTGGTCACTACCTCCAGGACAGTGTTATGAACCTCTGCCCATACTTCTTCAGGCACTCAGTCTACCAGCTCTAATCCCTTGAATCTATTCATCACCTTCACTGTATAAGGAATTTGATTTAGGTTATCTTAGAGGATCTAGTTGTTTTCTTTACTTCCTCAATTTAAGCCTGAATTTTGCAATAAGGAACTCAAGATCTGAGACACAATCAACTCCATGTCTTGTTTTTGCTGACTGTATAGAGCTTCTCAATCTTCAGCTGAAAAGAATGTAATCAATTTGATTTTGTTATTGACCATCTGGTGATGTCCATGTGTAGTCATCTCTGGTGTTGTTTGAAGAGGGTGTTTGCTATGACCAGTGCATTTTCTTGGCAAAACTCTGTTAACATTTGCCCTGCTTCATTGGGTACTCCAAGACCAAACTTGCCTATTACTCCAGATATCTCTTGACTTCTGACTTTTGCATTCCAGTCCCCTATAGTGAAAATGACATCTTTTTTGGGTGTTAGTTCTAGAAGGTCTTGTAGGTCTTCATAGAATGGTTTAACTTCAGCTTCTTCAGCATTAGTAGTTGGGGCATAGACTTGGATTACTGTGATATTGAATGGTTTGCCTTGGAAACGAACCAAGATTATTCTGTCATTTCTGAGATTGCACCCAAGTACTGCATTTCAGACTCTTTTGTTGACTATGAGGGTTACTCCATTTCTTCTAAGGGATTCTTGCCCATAGTATAATAGTCATTCGAATTAAACTAGCCCATTCCCACTCATTTTAGTTCATTGACTTAAAATGTCGATGTTCACTCTTGCCATCTCCTGTTTGACCATGTCCAATTTACCTTGATTTAAGGACTTAACATTCCAGGTTCTTATGCAATATTGTTCTTTATAGCATCAGACTTTACTTTCACCACCAGACACATCCACACCTGGGCGTAATTTTCACTTTGGCCCAGCCCCTTCATTTTTTTTAAGAGCTATTTCCCTGCTTTTCCCGAGTAGCATATTGAACACCTGTGGGGCTCATCTTCCAGTGTCATATCTTTTTGCCTTTTCATACAGTTCATAGGATTCTTATGGCAAGAATACTGAAAAGATCCCTTCTCCAGTGGACCATGTTTTGTCAGAATTCTCCACCATGATCCATCTGTCTTGGGTGGTACTGCACTGCATGGCTCATAGCTTCATTGAGTTACACAATGCTGTGATCCACATGATCATTTTGGTTAGCTTTCTGTGATTGTGCTTTTCATTCTGGAGGCTATGGGATTTTAGTTATTCTTATTCTGTCTGCCCTCTGATGGATAAGGATAAGAGGCTTGTGCAAGAGCTTCCTGATGGGAGGGACTGGCTATGGGGAAAACTGGTTCAAAATTGGGAAAAGAGTATGTCAGAGCTGTGTATTCTCACCCTGCTTACTTAATTTATATGCACGGTACATCATGCAAAATGCCAGACTGGATGAGTCACAACCTGGAATCAACATTACTGGGTAAAATATCAATAACCTCAGATATGCAGATGACACCAGTCTAATGGCAGAAAGTGAAGAGGAACTAAAAGAGCCTCTTGATGAAGGTGAAAGAGGAGAGTGAAAAAGCTGACTTAAAACACAACATTGAAAACATGAAGATCATGACATACATTCCCATCACATCATGGGAAATAAATGGGGGAAAAGTGGAAACAGTGGCATATTTTAAATTCTTGATCTCCAAAATCACTGTGGACACTGACTGTAGCCATGAAAAAACTCTTACTCCTCAGAAGAAAAACTTTGACAAATGTAGACAGCATATTCAAAAGCAGACATATCACTTTGTTGACAGAAAGTCCTTTTTTCAAAGTTATGATTTTTCCAGTAACCATGTATGGAAGTGAGAATTGGACCATAGAGAAGGCGAATCACCAAAGAATTGATTATTTCAAACTGTGGTGCTAGAGAAGACTCTTGAGAGCCCCTTGTACAGCAAGAAGATGAAACCAATTGATCCTAAAGGAAATCAACCCTCAATACTCATTGGAAGGACTGATGCTGAAGCTCCAATACTTTGGCCACGTGGTGCAAAGAGCCAACTCACTGGAAAAGACCCTGATTCTGGGGAAAGATTGAGGACAGGAGGGGAAGGATAGAGGATGAGAGGGTTGGATGGCATCACTGACTCAATGGACATGAGTTTAAGCAAATACTGGGAGATAGTGAAGGACAGGGAAGCCTGGCGTGCTGCAGTCCATGGGGTTGCAAAGAGTTGGACACGACTTAACAACTGAACAACAACAGTATTTTTTTTTTTTTTTTTACAGAATATTGAGTAGATTTCCCTGTGCTATAGGTACGTCCTTGTTGCATATCTATTTAATGCATAGTAGTGTGTACATTTCAACCCCAAACTACTAACTTATCCCTTCTCCCCACATTTACCCTTTAGTAACCATCAGGTTGTTTTCAAAGTCTGTGAGTCTTTTCTGCTTTATAAACAAGTCCATTTGTATCATCTTTTTAGATTCTACATATAGGTTATATCATCAGATATTTAACTTTCTCTGTCTGACTTACTTCAATTAGTATGATAATCTCTAGGTTCATCCATGCTGCTGAAAATGATACTATTTCATTGTTTTTTATGGCTGAGTATTATTTGATTGTATATATGTACCACATCTTTATCCATTCATCTATTGATGGACATTTAGGTTGCTTCCATGTCTTAGCTATTGTACACATTGCCACAATGAATACTGGGGTACATGTGTCCTATTGCACCTTGTTTTTCTCCAGATATATGCCCAAGACTGGGATTGCTGGATCAGATGCTAGCCCTATTTTTAGTTTTTAAAGGAACCTCCATACTCTTCTCCATGATGGATGTAGCAATTTATATTCCCATCAACAGTGTAGAAAGGTTCCCTTTTATACACATCCTCTCCAGCATTTATTATTTGTAGATTTTTTTTATTATGGTCATTCTAACCAGTGTGAGGTAATATCTCATTATGGTTTTGATTTGCATTTTGCTAATAATTAGCAATGTTAAACATATTTTCATGTGTTTATTGGCCATCTATATATCTTCTTTGGAGATATGTCAAAGATCTTCTGCCCACTTTTCAAATGAGTTGTTTCTGTTTTCAATATTAAGCTACATGAGCAGTTTGTATATTTTGGATATTAATCCTTTGTCAGTCGCTTGGTTTGCAAATATTTTCTCCCATTCTGTGTGTTGTCTTTTCATTTTATTTATAGTTTACTTTGCTGTGCAAAAGATCCTAAGTTTAATTAGGTCCCATTGGTTTATTTTTGTTTTTATTTCCATTACTCTAGGAGATGGGTCCAAAAAGATATTGCTGCAATTTATGTCTGAGAGTGTTCTGCCTATGTTTTCTCTAGAGTGTTAGAGTATCCAGTCTTAAATTTAGATCTTTAATCCATTTTTAATTTATTTTTGTGTATGGTGTTACAGAATGTTCTAATCTCATTCTTTCCATGTAGCTGTCCAATTTTCTCAGTGCCATGTATTGAAGAGAGTGTCTTTTCTCCATTGTATATTCTTGGCTCCTTTGTCATAGATTATTGGACTATAGGTGGATGGGTTTATCTTTAGGTTTCTATACTGTTCTATTGATCTATATTTCCATTTTTGTACCAGTACGATGCTTTTCTATTTACTGTGGCTTTGTAGTTTAGTTTGAAGTCAGGGAGCCTGTTTCCTCAAGATCAACTTTTCTTTCTCAAGACTGAGTTTGCAATTCAGGGTCTTTTGTGTCTCTATACAAATTAAAAAAATTTTTTTTGTTCTAGTTCTGTAAAGAACGCCACTGGCAATTTGATAGGGAGTGCATTGAATCTGTTGATTGCTCTGGAGAGTATTATCATTTTGACAGTATTGATTCTTCCAATCTAAGAACATGGTATATCTTTCCATCTTTTTTGTAATATTATTTTTCTTTCATCTCCATCTTACAGTTTTCAGAGTACAGGTCTTTTACATCTTTAGGTAAGTAGGTTTAATCCTAGGTGTTTTATTGTTTTTATTGCAATGGTAAATGGGATTGTTTTCCAAAATTTTTAATTTTTTTTCTTCTGATCTTTCACAGTTATTGTATAGAAATGCAACAGATTTCTGTGCATTTATTTTGTATTCTGAAACCTTACCAAATTCATCAATGAGCTCTAGTAGTTTTCAGGTAGCATCTTCAGGGTTTTCTATGAATAGTATTATGTCATCCACAAACAGTGACATTTTTACTTATTCTTATCAAATTTACATGCCTTATTTCTTTTTCTTTTTTATTTCTGTGGATTCCAAGACTGTGCTGAATAAAAATGATGAGAGTGGTCATCCTTGTCTTGTTCCTGATCTTAGAGGAAATGCTTTCAGTTTTTCACAGTTGACTACGGTGTTAGCTGTGAATTTGTCACATATGGCCTTATGTTGAGGTAGATTCTCTCTATGCCCACTTCCTGGAGAGTTTTTATCATAAATTAGTGTTGAATTTGGTCAAAATGTTTTCGTGCATTTGTTGAGGTGATCATATGGTTTTTAACTTCAATCCGTTAATGTGGTGTAGCACACTGACTGATTTGCAGATATTGAAAAATTCTTGCATCCCTGGGATAAATCCCATTTGATCATGGTATATGATCAATTTAGTAGTGTGTTGTTGGACTTGGTTTTCTAATATTTTCTTGAGGATTTTTATATCTATGTTCATTAGTGATATTGGCCTGTAATGTCTTTTTGCTGTGTCTTTGTCTGGCTTAGGTGTCAAGGTGGTGGTGGCTTCATAGGATGAGTTTGGGAGTGTTCCTTCCTCTGCAGTTTTTTGGTGTAGGTTCAGAAGGATAGTTGGAGAAGGAAATGGCACCTCACTCCAGTACTCTTGCCTGGAGAATCCCAGGGATGGCAGAGCCTAGTGGGCTGCTGTCTGTGGGGTTGCACAGGGTTGTACATGACTGAAGCGACTTAGAAGCTGCAGCAGCAGCAGCAGCAGCAGAATAGGTTTTAACTCTTTTCTAAATGTTCGATAGAATTCACCTGTGAAACCCTCTGGTACAGGACTTTTGTTTGTTGGAAGCTTGTTAATTACAGTTTCAATTTCAGTATGTGTGATTTGTCTGTTCATATTTTCTATTTCTTCCTGGTTCTTAGAAGATAGTCACTTTCTAAGAATTTGTCCATTTCTTCTAGGTTGTCAATCATATTGGCATATAGTTTCTTCTTTTTCATTTCTAATTTCATTGGTATGAGCTCTTTCTCCTTTACTAACCGTGGGTTTTGTTTGTTATTTCTCTAGTTGCTTTTTGTATAAGGTTAGATTGTTTATTTGATATTTCTCTTATTTTTTGAGGTAATATTGTATTGTTATAAACTTCCCTCTGAGAATAGCTTTGCTGCATCCCAAAGGTTTTTGGATCATTGTGTTTTCATTTTCATTTGTCTATAGATTTTTTTTTCTTTTTTATTTCCTCAGTTATCCATTCGTTGGGTGGTAGCATATTTTTTAGCCTCCACATGTTTGTGTTTTTTATAGATTTTCCCCCTATATTTCTAATTTCACTTGATTTCTAATTTCATAGTGTTGTCAAAAGATGCTCGATATGATTTTAATTTTCTTAAATTTACTGAGATTTGCTTTGTGGCAAAGCTTGTAATCTATCCTGAAGAATGTTGCATATGCACTTGAGAAGAATGTGTATTCTGCTGCTTTCAGATGGAACGTTCTATAGCAGTGTTAGTTGCTCAGTCATGCCGACTCTTTGTGATCCCATGAACTGTAGCCCACCATACTCTCTGTCCATGGGATTTTCCAGGCAAGAACACTGGAGTGTGTTGCCATTCTCTTCTCCAGAGGACCTTCCTGACCCCAGGATCGAACCTTGGCATCCTGCATTGCAGGCAGACTCTTCACCATCTGAGCTACAAGTGTCAATTAGGGTGTCATCCAGGGCCTGTCTTCCCTTATTGATTCTCTATCTGGATAGTCTGTCCATTAATGTAAGTGTGGTGTTAAAGGCTCCCACTATTGCTTTGCTATTTCTTTTTTATTGCTCTTATCATTTGTCTTATATATTGAGGTTGCCCCTATTTTGGGTGTATACATATTTATAATTATCATTGTTATATCTTTCCTTGGATCGATCCCTTGATCATTATGTAATGTCTTTCTTTGTCTCCTATAACAGTCTTTATTTTAAGGTCTATTTTGTCTGATATAAGTATTACTCCTTCAACTTTCTTTTGATTTTCATTTGCATTGAGTATCTTTTCCCATCACTTCTCTTTCAGTCTGTATGTGTCCCTATGTCTGAGGTGAGACTCGTGCAGACAGCATATATATAGGTCTTGTTTTTTTATTCATTCAGTCAGTCTGTGTCTTTTGGTTGTAGCATTTAACCCATTTACATTTAAAGTAATTATAAATATGTATGTTCTTATTGACATTTTGATAATTATTTAGGATATGTTTTTATAGGTCCTTTTTTCTTCCCTTCCTCTTGTTCTCTTGTGATTTGATAACTACCTTTAGAGTAGTGTTGGATTGCTTTTTCATTGTGTATGTGCGTATATCTATTTTGTAAATAGATTTTTGACTTGCAGTTACCATGAAGCTTTGGTTTAGCAGTCTACATTTATATATAAGATTGTTTTAAATTGCTAGTCTTTTAATTTCAAATGCATTTCCAGTGTTCTGCACTTATACCCTCTTTTTCTCACCTTTACTATGTGTGTGCATTTACTACTGACCTTTCCCATTTTTAATTTTCTTGTTTCTAGTTGTGGCCTTCTCTTTTCTGCCTAGAGAAGTTCCTTTAGCATTTATTATAAAACAGGTTTGGTGATGATGAGTTCTTTTAACATTTGCTTGTCTCTAAAGCTTTTGACTTTTCCACCAAAGCTAAATGAGAGCCATTCTGGGTAGATCATTATTCTTTCTCTTTATTCTCTTCTGCAGCAGTTATTTCTACCAATCTCTCTTCCAGCTCACTTATCCATTTTTCTGCTTCATTTGTTCTGCTAATGATTCTAGTGTATTTTTCACTTTAGTTATTGTATTGTTCATCTCTGTTTGTTCTTTAAATCTTCTAGTTCTTTGATAAACAATGTTTGCTTCATCTCGGTCTGTGTCTCCATTCTTTTTCCAAGTTCTTGGGTCATCTTTATGATCATTACTCTGAACTTTGTCAGGCAGATTGCCTATCTCCACCTCACTTAGTCGTTCTGCGGTTTTACCTTATTTCTTCATTCAGAGCATGTTTCTCTGTCATCTCACTTTGTCTAACTTTCTGTGAGGTCACTGTTTCTCAGGCTGCAGATTTGTAGTTTCTCTGGCTTCTGGTATCTGCCATCTGGTAGATGAGGTTGTTCCAGGAGCTTATGCAGGCTTCCTGCTGGGAGGGACTGGTGCCTGCCCACTTGTATGCGGGAATGGTTCTCATCCCTCTGATAGGCAGGGCCATGTCAAGGGTGTGTTTAGAGGCAGCAGCACACTCAAGATGACTTTACACAGCATGTGTGCTAATAAGTGGGGCTGTGTTCCCCCCCCCGCTCATGGTGGTTTAGCCTGAGGTGTTCCAGCACTAGAGCCTACAGGCTATTAGGTGGGGCAATATGTGAAAATTAGGTGTGACAATGAGGACACTCAGGAGAGCTCATGCAGATATTTCCACCACCAGTGTCCTTGCTTCCACAGTAAGCCAAAACTCACCCCCATCTTCTCAGGAGACTTTCCAAGACCTGCAAGTATGTCTGGCCCAGACTCCTATGGAACCACTGCTTTGCCCCATGGCCCAATGCATGTGAAACCCTGTGTGTGCCATCCAAGAGTGGAGTCTTTGTTTTCCCAACTATTGTGGAGCTCTTGTGATGAAACCCACTAGTCTTCAAAGCCAAATTCTCTGGGGGTTCCTCTCCCCATGCCAGCAACCCCAGATTGGGGAGCCTGATGTGGAACACAGAACTCTCACTCATGTGGGAGTTATATTATATTACACTTGTATTATATTTGTAATATAATTGTAATATAATTAGTGGATTGCCCACACAGGGGATATGAAATATGATTATATTACCAATGCATCCCTCCTACCAGCTCACTGTGACTTCTTAGTATGTATGTAGAATAACATTTTTAGTAGGTTCATCTTTTTTTGTCGACTGTTATTCAGTATAGATAAAGCTATGATTTTCCTATTCAGTATAGACAAAGTACAGATGTGAGAGTAGGACCATAAAGAAGGCTGAGCACTGAAGAATTCATGCTTTCAAATTGTGGTGCTGAAGAAGACTCTTGAGAGTCTCTTGGACAGCAAGGAGATCAAACAAGTCAATCTTAAAGGAAATCAACCCTCAATATTCATTGGAAGGACTGATGCTAAAGCTGAAGTTCCAACACTTTGGCCACCTGATGCAAAGAGTGACTCATTGGAAAAGACCCTGATGTTGGGAAAGATTGAAGGCAGGAGGAGAAGGGGACGACAGAGGATGAGATGGCTGAATGGCATCACTGACTCAATGGACATGATTTTGAGAAAACTCCAAGAGTTAGTGAAGGACAGGGAAGCCTGGCGTGCTGCAGTCCATGGAGTCACAAAGAAATCAAACACTACTTAGTGACTGAACAACAGCATTCACAGTTGTGATTTTGGTGTTTTCAGGAGAGGAAGTGAGCTCAAGTCCTTCTTCTCTACCATCTTATCTCCTTTCCAGATTGTCTTAATTTCATAATTCAATATCAGCTTTCAAGTTGAACTGACTGCAGATGCATGATACAGACTAGAGACAGAACTTCCCTGTTAATGTCCAGATCTGTGAGCCTCAGAGGCACCAAGTTTGGCCTTGCCAACCACCTCTGAGCAGCCGTCCACCACTTATTTCTCAGTTGGCTAGTTCCACCTTCAGCTCTATCCCATCCTTCTTAGTTTATTGCACATGAACTAATTTGAGAACAAAAATAATTTATTTACTTTGTGTTCCCAATATTTTGTATTCTCAAGTTTATTTTATTATTTGCCAAAGGAATGAATAAGTACATAGAAAGGTAAACAAAAAATGTAGAGTCCCAGTTTCCACTCTTGCCTCTGTCACTTACACGGCACCAACATTGGATAAAGCATCTCAGCTCCCTGGGTCTCAGTTTCCTAAATGGTAAAGTGATAGGGAGTTGAACTAGATAATAGCTGAGCTTTTCCTGACCTAAAGGTCTATGAATCCCCAAGAGAGCTACAGTCTGAACATTTTTTGGGCAAACAATCTTAAATGCATATCCTATTCTAATATCTCATAGCTGTATGAGGATAAAACTTCCTGAACTTAGTATCTTTTCTATCCTGTTTAAAATCCATCAGTATCCTCTGTATCTGTATTCCATATCTATCTGATGCCAATAATAAATAAATTTAATATGATTTTGAGCTCTGGGAATGGGCTTCCCAGGTGTCTCAGTGGTAGAGAATCTGCCTGCAAGGCAAAAACACGTGGGTTCAATCCTTGGGTCAGGAAGAACCCCTTGATAAGGAAATGGTAAGCCACTCTAGTATTCTTGCCTGGAAAATTTCATGGACAGAGGAATCTGGCAGACTACAGTCCATGGCGTCACAAAGAGTCAGACATGACTTAGTGACTAACCAACAAAAACGAGCTCTAGGAAGGCAGATCTCATTCAGGTTTTTGTATCTTCCCTGGTGATTGCAGATGGGCTTCTCTGGTTGCACTAGTGGTAAAGAACTCAACTGCCAGTGCAGGAGACATAAGAGACTCGGGTTCGATCCCTGGGTCGGGACGACCCCTGGAGGAGGAAACGGCAACCCACTCCAGTATTCTTGCCTGAAGAATCCCATGGACAGAGGAGCCTGGCAGGCTACAGTCCATGAGGTCCCTAAGAGCTAGAATGAAGTGACTTAGCATGAATGCACAGTGATTGTAGGTGATATGGATTCAATACCTGTTTCTAAGTTATTAAAGAATGATCAACTTTAATCTTTTTTCTTGCTTATGTTATAATTTTTTAACCTCTAAAATTTTTCTTTTACATTGATATTGCTAATTCCAACTATTCAAGGATCCTACACGCTGAATCCATATCTCTATCAGTAATATAATACATGTAACTCCATGGCTGATTCATGTCAATGTATGACAAAACCCCCTGAAATGTTGTGAAGTAATTAGCCTCCAACTAATAAAAAAAAAAAAAATTTAACATTTAAATGCAGATAAATACTGACTCGTGAGCCTTGAAAATAATCATTATCTACTTGCCTAAATCAAATATAACAACATAGGATGAATAATTCTATTTTGGTACCTAATTCTTGCTTTAGCATAACTAAGCCTACACACATCTGCTACTCACAGATGAAAATATAGAAAATGATTATAAATGAGTGAGGAAATCAAGAAAAAAAAAACAATCTGAGAAGAGATTCAAGTGAGAGAATTAAGACAACATTGTCAATTTTCTTTTAAGATTGAAAGACATAAAAAGACACCTGTAGTAAAGAAAGAGACATACTACAGAAAAAAATTGACTCTCTGAGAAAGAATATGAAAAATATTTCTCAGGCCCAACCTTAGAAATCTAAGCAAATATTTTTATTGGAAATAATTGCCTAATCTCAATTTTTTCCATTTTTTTTTCATTTATCAAAGAAATCAGAAGATGTGAAAATATTTTGGGTTAACTAGTAGCCAGTGATTCTGAAATATCTTTAAACACTGGTTCTTAATTAAAATGGGAGGGGAAAAAAAAAGTATGAGGATGTCCTGTTAATGGAGCTACTGACTAATTGAGAAAAAAGTGGTGAGAAGACTAACAGAAATAGGAGCATTCAGGGTATGTGGAGGAGGAGTTCAAAGTATATGACCTCAAAGTCAGGGGTGTGCAAGGATAAGAATGCTTTCAACACATTTAGAAACTGAGGTTGGAGATGGGTTGGTTCTGTGAATAGCAGGATGAAATGTAAGTAATTCAGAGCTTGGCTGGTGCAAAAGAGAGAGAGAGAGAAAATGACAGATTGAATGTGGCAGCCTGCTTATATTATGGAAATAGAACAAACAAACAGAAGAAACAGGAAAGAATTCATCCTAGTGAAAATCGGTAGAAACACAATAGAGAGTTTTAGAGCATGGTGTCACCAAAATGACCTTGTGGAAAGATCTTAGGTCTCATGCAAATTCAGAGGGCCTGGTTTTGAAATCTCAGCCCCAAGCTGAAATAGTTGAGTGACCATGTGCATGCATAAGTGCTAAGTCAGCAGGCAACTTATTTATTGTTGAGGATCATTCAGTGATATACACTTCAGCTTGCATTGATTCGGTTCTGAGTCAGGCACAACCAAGACAGGGAGGAATATGGTATGAGTGAGGTCCGACTTTGCCCTTAGCTTCTAGTGTGGTGGTTTAGTTGCTAAGTCATGTCAGACTCTTCCGACCCTGTGGACTGTAGCCTGCCAGGCTCCTCTGTCCATGGAATTTCCCACGCAAAAATACTGGAGTGGGTTGCTAGGTTCTAGAGGAATAGACAAATGTGACAAGGGTTTTCTGGTTCAGAACAGAAAGATATGTTGACTAACACACTGTGAGTCTTCAAAAAAGAAATGATTAATTATTGCTTTGGAGAGCATTAGGAAAAAATGATTTAAACTGCCTTAAACTAAGCATAAGCAAAGGCTGAGAAGGGACAAAGCGCACAGTTCTTCCACGGGCTCGTGAGCAGACTGACTTCAACTGGACTGTGGGCCGTGGTGCAGATGAGTCTGGAAAGTTGTCAGAGGTCGGGCCTTGCAAGAACTGTCATGTTTTATTCTTTTGGCAACTGATTGCAACTACAAATTTTTTGCAACATGTGTAATCTGATCTAACCATTAATCTCAAAAATATTTTTCAAAATTGGCGATTTCAACAGCTAAATGTGTGTCTCTAGCTATTTCAAAGGCCATTTGTTAATTGTTAGGCCATTTGAAAATTGAATGGTAATAGAGCACATTGTTTAAGGACAAACACCAGGATTAGACATTTGGGTTCACATCTCACATCTGTCACTTACTAGCTGTAGTAATTGGGTGTGTTACAGAATCCTTCTGTGCCTCAGTTTCTTCACCTATGAAATACATGTGCATGGCAAACATTCCACACCCATAGGCTACATGAAAGAAGAGACAGTGACCATCACAACAATTATGAAAGCGAAAAAGAATAGTGAGGATCACGTGCAAGTGAAAAAACTCACTACGAATCCAGTAAAGTTGAAGGATTTAAAATCAACATAGAAGTTGTGTTTCTATACACCAACAATGAAATATAAAAAGAATTGTTTTTTAAATCTTATTCACAAAAGCTTCAAAAACAATAAAATACTTAGGGACAAGTTTAACTAAGGAACTGAAAGATTTGTACAATGAAAACCAAAAGACAGAACAGCATCGAAACATGTATATTATCTATGGTGAAACAGATCACCAGCCCAGGTTGGGTGCATGAGACAAGTGCTCGGGCCTGGTGCACTGGGAAGACCCAGAGGGATCGGGTAGAGAGGGAGGTGGGAGAGGGGATCAGGATGGGGAATACATGTAAATCCATGGCTGATTCATGTCAATGTATGACAAAAACCACTACAATATTGTAAAGTAATTAGCCTCCAACTAATAAGAATAAATGAAAAAAAAAAAGAAAGGAAACCAACATGGAACAGAAAATAGTTTGAATGGAAAAACATTAAAAGTATTACATATCAAAACTTAAGAATACAGATGAGCGATACTTAGAGCTAACAGATAAAGTGACAGTTGAAACTAATGTCCCATCAGTCACTCAGTTCTCTTCCCTGAAAGACATTAAGGTTCCCAATCTCTTCTGGATCCTTCCATAGATATTCAAAGCCATATGCAAGCACATACACGTAGGCTTAGGAAGGTGCCATAACAATATGTTTAGTATGCTAGCATTGGTATAGAAAATTTATAAGCCATATATACAAGTTTCAACTGATAATATATATTGAAGATTTCACTTAAAAAAAAATGACTGCTTGGTATTTATTGTGAAACTTTAGAAACACTCCAGTAAAATCAGGAACAAGACAAGAATGTTCACTTCCAACCAACTCTTCAGTATTTTACTGGAGCTCCTTGCTAAGGCAATGACTAGAAAGATAAATAAGCAGTATACAAATTGGAAGGAAAAAGACAAAAGTCTTTATTTGCAAGTAGAAAAATCATTTGTAAAGAAATCCTAAGGAAAACCCCAAGAAAATCCACTGTCAAATTATTAGAATGAATAAATGAGTTTAACAAGGCTAAAAAAAAAAAAAAAAAAAAGAAAGAAATAAAACCAAAAGACATTAGTGAAAGAAATAAAAGAAGACATACACAAATGGAAAGATATCCCATGTTTATGAATTGGAAGAAGTAATATTGTTAAAATGTTCATCTACCCAAAGCCATTTCTAGATTTAGTGCAATTCCTATCAAAATCCACATGGTATTTTTCACAGAAATAGAGAAAATCCTAAAATGTATATGGAGCCACAGAAGACTTTGATTAGCCAAAGTAATTTTGAGAAAGAAGAATAAAGTCAGAGGCGTCACATTTCCTGATTTCAAAGTACAGTGTTAGAGCAATTAAGGCAGTACAATACTGGCATAAAAATAGACATATAGATCATGGAACAGAATAAAAGGCCTAGAAATAATAAATAGTAAAGAAAAAAAGAATAAATAATATATAAATTTATTTATTATAAATAAATAGATTTACTTTATTAATAAATAATAAATAAAGGCCCATACCTATATGGTCAACAAATTCTTGACAAGTAAGCCAAGGACACTCAGTGAGGAAAAGATGTTCTTTCTAACAAGTGGTGTTGGGAAAACTGGTTAACCACATACATAAAAATGAAATTGGACCTCTGTCTTGTATCATTCACAAAAATTAACTTGAAATTGACTAAAAAGTTAAGACCTGATACTGCAAAACTTCTAGAAGAAAATATAAAGTTCTTTGATATTGGTCCTGGCAATAATTTTTTAGATATGGCACCAAAAACACAAGCAACAGAAGCAGAAATCAATAAGTTGGGCTACATCAAACTGAAAAGCTATAGCAAAAGAAATAACAAAATTAAAAGGTAACCAGTAGAATGGGAGGAAATATTTGCAAACCATATACCCAATTAGTTTAGTCACTCAGTCGTGTCTGACTCTTTGCTACCCCATGGACTGCAGCATGCCAGGCCTCCCTGTCCATCACCAACTCCTGAAACTTGTTCAAACTCATGTCCATCAAGTTGGTGATGCCATCCAGCCATCTCATCTTCTGTCGTCCCCTTCTCCTCCTGCCTTCAATCTTTCCCAGCATAAAGGTCTTTTCCAAGGAGTCAGTTCTTCGCATCAGGGGCCAAGTTTCAGCTTCAGCATCGGTCCTCCCAATGAATATTCAGGATTGATTTCCTTTAAGATTGACTTTTTGGACCTCCTTGCAGTTCAAGGGACTCTCAAGAGTCTTCTCCAACACCACAGTTCAAAAGCATCAGTTCTTTGGCACTCAGCTTTCTTTATAGCCCAACTCTCACGTCCATATATGACTACTGGAAAAACCATAGCTTTGACTAGATGGACCTCTGTCGGCAAAGTAATGTAAATATATAAATATATATATTTATAAAAATATAAAATAAATATAAAATATAAATATAATATAAAATATAAAAAATATATAAAGTAAGTATATATAATTTGGATATATATATATATTTTTTTTTGATCAAGGGCAAACAGGTAAATAAATAGCCCTCTTTGCATGTATGAAAGCAGTGATTCTTGAAGTATGTTCCCCAAGGCAGCAGTGATAATATCATCTGGGCCTCATTAGAGATGCATATTCTCTTGTCCCACCTCAGACTCACTGAGTCAAACACTGGGTGTGGGTCCCACACTAGGTGGTTTAACAAACTCCTTGGATGACTCTGATACACACTAGCATTTGAAAACCACTGAGAGCTAAGGTTTTGCTCTAACTGGTAAGCAGTCTCTAGAAGTACTCAGAGAGAGAATCCCTGCCCCTTCACTGCAAAAGTTTATGTGACCCAGCATAATTGGTGTAGGCAGAACTTAATGATTTGAGAACCAATTGAGAATCCACCTTTGTCCTGGTTAGGAGACACCTTGCAATCTGGAGGTTATGTCAACTATATTTACATATATCACCTTCCCTGGGAGATAGGGCAATTTTTTTTAAATGTGAATATACTTTTGATCATGTATGTTCTTTTTAAGGTCTCAGCTAAGTTACTTAGCGGCCAAAGGGAGCTTTTGATTTGTGCTGGGGATGAGAAAATGTTAATGCAAAATAAATCCATAATGAAGATAAACAAAAAGAAATATTAAATGACCTTGATAGGGAAAAAACTAAAAAAGTCAGCAAAATAAACCAACTTTAGAAAACTCTCCTGCCTTTTAAAGCTTAAGACACATGGAATTTATTAGCTAGAAGATACTGAAGCAAATAGTCTTATGAGAGTGAAAAAATTGTAATACAGCTATATAGCTAGGAATAGAAATAGCAGTTACGGTTACAAGGACTGTAGATAAAGTTACAAGAACTGTAAATCCTTATCCTTTAGGGTATACTCCTCAGATTAGGAAGAAAATCTACTTATGATTTATACGTATAAATAGTCCTAGATTTCTAAGGGTCTTTTCTTTTTACTCCTTATATCTGGTTTGTCCAACCTTCCTACAGCATTTGGAGGATAAATTCTATGGTGGAAATACACCATACAAGCATGATACATAGTCAGTGTCTCACTAACAACTAAATCCTATTAAATGCCTATTGTCAAGATACAGCCCTAAGTATTTTAGGGCAAATAGCATCAGGAGGTGGAAGAAAATGTGGTCTGCTATGATTTTGGACTGGAGGGTTTCACCAGCATGGTGAGATTTGGTGGATTCTGTGACATGTTCCTAAATGATAGCCAACCAACATCTGTGTCGGCAGGTTATATATAGGCAGCATAGCAGTATTTCAAGAATACAGTGAGAAAGAGGGACACTTTCTCTGAAGAAAGTGAAAGTTGCTCAGTCATGTCCAACTCTTTGCGACCCCATAGACTATATAGTCCATGGAGTTCTCCAAGCCAGAATACTGGAGTGGGTGGCCTTCCCCTTCTCCAGGGGATCTTCCCAACCCGGGGATGGAACCCAGGTCTCCTGCATTGCAGGAGGATTCTCTACCAGCTGAGCCACAGGGAGGCCTACTTTCTCTGAGGTCATTTATTAAGAGCCGTGAAGCTCCATCAACAAGGAACTGCAGAGACAAGGATCTGGAAAGAATGAGCAGTAAAATTTTAATTTTTAAAAGTTACTTCAGCCTTTCTTATCTACTTTGGTTGTTTATATTGACAAGATTCACTGGGTAATCACCCAGTTACCCAGGCAGCTTTGAGTTATAAATGCACAGAAGCTGTTCACCCAGGGCAAAGAAAAGTGAGTTTTCCACTGGGGGACCCACCTAGGAACTGAGAATGGAGATAATCAGAGTTAAATATCTTAAAAAACTTGATGTAGAAGTACTGTCAAAAGTTGTCATGACACATCAGTGGAGATGATGCCAAAAACATTTAACACAAAGAGAAAAATGAATCTCTTGGTAAAATTTTGTGGAATCTGAATGGAAAAATTTTTTTTGAGTTTCACTATAAGCCTCTCGAATTTCCAAGTAGGCCATTTATAAAGCCAGTCTTGATGAGAAGGTGATAATTCAAAAACAAAGCCAGGGGCAGAATAAACTGATAATAATATGAAGTAGACCTATGATCTACAACTAGGTTATGTTTCCTGACCTTAACCTTTTGATCTTGATTTCTTAACCACTCAGAGGAAATTCCAAATATGAAGGTGACAAAAGAAGGGAAATCTCATGACAACACATTTTCTGACTCTGCCGAACCATATACATGCACACTTACCTGGCTGGAATGTGCTTCACCAATGAAACAGAAGCACATTTCCTTCCTGACTCTGATTTCTTACAAACAGCCATGATATATTTTATTCTCTTAAATCCTAACACCTCTGTGAGGTGTCAAAGTGGTCATCAAACCCACTGTTTTCTACACAGACAGTCAGCAGAGAAGAGCTCAGCACACGTTTGCAGCCAGGCCCTGCCACTTAGTGACTGCAGGAATTTGAGAAGCCACTTACCCTCTCTGTGCCTCAGTTTATTGATCTGTGAAATGGGAGTAAAGATAGTACCTCCCTCAAAGGGTTGTTGTGAGGTTCAAGTTAGTTAATACGTGTAAAGTACTTTGAGTCCTACCTGGCATAAAAGGTGCTCAGAAATATGAGCTCTTTGTACTCAATTTAGAGTCAGGGATAATTTTGAATACCAGTTCCATGGGACCTACTGGCCATGTACCTTGGGAAAAGTCCAGTCATTCATTTGATTCTTGGTTTCCTCATGAGTTATTTGGAGGTTAAAAAAATAAAATCTCACAGAAGGATGATTGCTTTACAGAATTTTGACTGAAAAAAAAAAATTCTCACAGAGGTGTCCTGAAGATTTTTGGGGGATAAAATGCGTCATCTGTAAGACTAAAAACTGATCAGGATAGTTGAGGAGTTTTGGTGTCAGAAATCAAATGTCCACACACGATGCTGAGTGACCTAGACAGCCTGCTCGCCCACTGTGACTCTGTGAGTACAGTCCACATGGGCCCAGTAACACACGAATGTAAAACCAGTCCAAATCCATCAAGTTAACAAAGCTGCACCTCCCACAGACAATCAAAATATTAAACATTTCATTTCTTACACAATAACCGTAGCTTTTCATTTCAGTATGAGCATCATTCCCACTTGTGTGATAAGATGATAATCAAACGTTGAGAAAAGCTCGTGGAATACTACAAAATGTCAACTGTAAAATTAAATTTAGTGAGTCAAATTTGACAAGTAAGAAAGGGAAGCTGCTTGGAAGTAAAGTTCGTCCTGATAATTAGCCATGAGAAAGGTCTCACTGGGTATAACTGAGGTGATATTAAGTTTAGCTGCTAAACTTCTGAATAATCAGAAAGTGAAGACTATTAATAAATCACTGGAGGAAGTAAAGACTTTCAACTATGCAACATAAACAACAAAAGTCTACACTTAGATAATAAACACTTTCTTCAAGTCTCCAAATACATGGCAATCTTGACATGCCATGCAGACATGACTGAAAGGTTGAAGAAAGAAGGAAAACACAGCTTGACATCTGGAAAGGGGCAATAATTTTGAGGGTCCCGTTACAAATATGGGTTTCTTCTAAGCCAGGCAGGTAGTGAAAGTCTTATCCCAAGGCCAGTGACATTTCTCCCACCTGGAAAGTGACTTCCCCAGGACCGTGTTCAGAGAAATGCATCCATGGTTGGGTGTGGTGGTACCTGGAGGGGCCTGTCCTACAGTCCGCTTGGCCAAGGGCTCTGACCACCTGCAGTACCTATCTTGGATGTCGCCATCAGTAAACACGTGTGTAATGGATAAACCTTTATATACGCTTTACCCAGTAATTTAAAGAACATATAGGAAGAATTCACGTCTTCTATTTCTTACACCTTTTATAGTGCATAACCAGTCAGTCCTGAAGGAAATCAACCCTGAATATTCATTGGAAGGACTGATGCTGAAGCTGAAGCTCCAGTCTTTGGCCACCTGATGCAAAGAACTGACTCACTGGAAAAGACCCTGATGGTGGGAAAGATTGAAGGCAGGAGGAGAAGGGGATAACAGGGGATGAGGTGGTTGGATGGCATCATCAACTCAATGGATGTGAGTTTGAACAAACTCTGGGAGATGGTGAAGAACAGGGATGCCTGGTGTGCTACAGTCCATGGGGTCGCAAAGAGTGGGACACAACTGAGTGACTGAACAACAACAATAGTGTATATGGCATAATAAACACAATTGTAAAAAATTGTTAAAATTTGACTGAAGACCAACAAGGGCCTACTGTATAGCACAGGGAACTATACTCATTACTGATGATATATATAATATATTACTGATATATATTATCTATAAGGAAAAGGAATCTGAATAAGAATATATGTTGTGCATGTGTGTGTAACTGACTCACTGTGCTATACACTTGAAATTAACACAACATTGTAAATGAATTCCAATACTTTGGCCACCTGATGTGATGAACTGACTCATTTGAAAAGACCCTGAGGCTGGAAAAGGTTGAGGGCAGGAGGAGAAGGGGACGACAGAGGATGAGATGGTTGGATGGCATCACTAACTCCATGAACATGAGTTTGAGTAAGCTCCAGGAGTTGGCAATGGACAGGGAGGCCTGGCGTGCTGCAGTCCATGGGGTTGCAAAGAGTTGGACATGACTGAGTGACTGAACTGAACTGAACTCAACTATACTTCAATAAAAAAGAAAAAGATTAATGAAGAGTTCTATTTGTATGCTTAAGAAATTTGGCTGATTCATGTCAATGTATGGCAAAAACCACTACAATATTGTAAAGTAATTCAGTTCAGTTCAGTTCAGTTCAGTCCCCTAGTTGTGTCCGACTCTTTGTGACCCCATGAACCGCAGCATGCCAGGCCTCCCTATCCATCACCAGCTCAGACTCATGCCTATCAAGTCGGTGATGCCATCCAGCCATCTCATCCTCTGTCGTCCCCTTCTCCTCCTGCCCCCAATCCCTCCCAGCATCACAGTCTTTTCCAATGAGTCAACTCTTTGCATGAGGTGGCCAAAGTAAAGTAATTAGCCTCCAAGTAATAAAAATAAATGAAAAAAAAAAGAAATTACTTTATGGTCATAAAAGATTCCTGATCGCTCATTGACTGGTAAAACTGTGAAATGGATAGTTTATGAAGCAGTTATAATAAATAAGGCAAACAGCAAAGACATATGAGTTGATCATTTTCATGTGCTTTAGTTTTATCTTAAAACAGAAATTAATTTTTAAGGGACTTGTATTCTTACCTGGCCTTACCACTGACTGACAATCTGAACTTTGAGATTTCACTGTCTATTCATAGCCCAATAGACTTGACTATTATATTGAATTACCCAATAGTTAGGATTGTACAGTGTACAGTATTGACCTGGAATTATGGCATACTCACTACAGACCAATGCTAAGAAAGGGACAATGATCAGTCTTCTTGATGCCTTATTTACAGTGGTAAAAAAATCCCATTGATAATCCTTTATATGCCATTTACTGACCTTGGGGAGTTGTTCACCCGAGTGCCAGATTTCTGAGAGATCACTCATTCATATCTCCTTTGACTACTTCAAAAAATAAGTAAGGAAACACACGTCAAGTGCTCAGCTTTTGCCTGGCGCACAGAAGACTCTTCTCTGTGAGCTATTCCTAGTCCTTTCCTCCTGCTCTTCCTCCACTGCTTCTACAACGGATCCTCAGGACGGAGACAGGAGACCATGACATTATTCAGAGAAATCAGCCAAAACCACCATGATGATGCAGGAACAGCAACATCCAGGTCTCATCTGGGCTTGTCTAACTTCTTCCCATAAACGAATTCAGTACTTGCCAGGGAAGTGGCTAGTCTTGAGAGGACAAAGACAAGAACACGAATTCTAGCCAAGAGTTTGGCTAGCTGTGCAATGTGAAATTTTCCCTGAAATATTACTGCAGGGCTTAATTTCTTTATCAATACTAATACATCTGATAATTTTACAGATGTTAAGACTCAGAAGTGGGGCAAAGAATAACTAAGGCAATAACTGGGAGTAACGTATGCCTCTAATTCCCTAAGTAAGACTGAGTATAAAGTAAAGTAAAGTTGCTCAGTCATGTCCGACTCTTTGCGACCCGATGGACTGTAACCCACCAGGCTCCTCTGTCCATGGGATTTTCCAGGCAAGAGTACTGGAGTGAGTTGCCATTTCCTTCTCCAGGGGATCTTCCCGACCAGGGATCGAACCCGGGTCTCCAGCATTGCAGACAGACGCTTTACCGTCTGAGCCACCAGAGGGAACTATACTCAATATTTTGTATAGCCTATAAAGGGAAAGAATCTGAAAAAGAAGATATATATGCATAACTGAATCACTTTGCTGAATTCCTGAAACTAACACACCATAAATCAACAACACTTCGATTAAAAAAATTAAAGTTTAAAAAATCCCAGAAGAAGAAAAAGAGAGAGTCAAATCTGAAACTCATCCTTAAACTCTTGATTCCAATAACAGTAAACCTCTGGAAATTGATCTGAAGCACTGATAATTGTAGAGCGCCATCTAGTATTGGCTACTAGAACTGCAACTGAGTTTTCAGATTCCCTAAGGCTGTGTGCATATTAAAAAGCAGAGACATTACTTTGCAAACAAAGGTTCGTCTAGCCAAGGCTTTGGTTTTTCCAGTGGTCAATGTATGGATGTGAGAACTGGATTGTGAAGAAAGCTGAGCGCGGAAGAAATGATGCTTTTGAACTGTGGTGTTGGAGAAGACTCTTGAGAGTCCCTTGGACTGCAAGGAGATCTAACCAGCCCATCCTAAAGGAATTCAGTCCTGGGTGTTCACTGAAGGACTGATGCTGAGGCTGAAACTCCAGTACTTTGGCCACCTCATGCGAAGAGTGGACTCATTGGAAAAGACCCTGATGCTGCGAGGGATTGGGGCCAGGAGGAGAAGGGGACGACAGAGGATGAGATGGCTGGATGTCATCACCGACTCGATGGGCATGAGTTTGAGTAGACTCCAGGAGCTGGTGATGGACAGGGAGGCCTGGCGTGCTGCGGTTCATGGGGTCGCAAAGAGTCAGACACGACTGAGCGACTGAACTGAACTGACTGAACTGAAGGCTGTGTGAAATAAATTCTCTGGTGAGTTGTTGCTGTTCAGTGGCTCAGTCATGCCTGACTGCGACCCCGTGAACTGCACAATGGCCGGCTTCCCTGTCCTTCACTACTCCTGAGTTTGCTCAGCCTCATGTCCACTGAGCCCCCTCTCCTTTTGCCCTCAGTCTTTCCCAACATCAGGGTCTTTTCCAGTGAGTAGGCTCTTCACATCAGGTGGCCAAAGTATTGGAGTTTCAGCTCCAGCATCAGTCCTTCCAATGAATATTCAGGGTTGATTTTCTTTAGGATTGGCTAATTTCATCTCCTTGCTGTACAAGGGACTCTCAACAGTCTTCTCTCTGGGGGGTGGGGACAGAGAAACTTACATTTTAGTGTTTCAAATTTTTTAATTATTAAAATTCTAAATGACACCCTTTGAGTCCCTATTGCCTCAGAAGAATAAGCATGTCTTGCAGTAGCTCTTCGTTGATGTAGTAAAAAATCAATGATTTCTAACAAAAAACTAAATGATCTATAGGTAAATATGAGATACAAAACAGATGATAATATCAAAGTTGACATATGTTTTAGACAATGCCAGTGCTTCCAGTATGAACGGCTTTTTTCCCAGAGCTAATGAATCAGCTGCTTTAATTTACAGTAGTGTAGTTTATAATGAACTCAAGCGTATTTTAGAAAAAAATCAAGTTTTTAATAAAATCAACATTTTATTAAAAGAAAAAGATTCCACTAAACGGTTTTGATTTCAAAAATTTGTTTTAATCTTGAATGGAAAATTAAGTTGAGCCTCTCTAAAAATATTTTAAAACAGAGAATGCTGTGTCTTCATTTTTCTGTGGCTTAGAGATTACATTATTCATTTCAGCTAATAATATATACTACCCTTTAAGGTCAACATAAATACTCCTCCAGTTAGGTTTATTGTGCATATGTAAATAGTTGGAAATAATTTAAAGAAATGCAATGACATTTTTATAAAGAAGGACTTTTTTTAAAGAAGGAGAATGCAGATTGATTTAGTGAAGATGAATTCCATTTATAAAGATATGCCCTTTGTGTTGACAACTCACCATAATATCCATGCTGTATTTCTACATAAGCTTTAAAACTATTCATTAGCTACAATGAGGATAATCATTTGCAGTCTGACAAAAATCTTTCAAAAACAAAGACTGACATAAGAAAAATGTAGCAATCAGTGCTTCAAAATCATAATATTTTCCATTCATATAGCATTGTGGTATCTTAAAGCAATGTTTAATAAATCACTCCTCAAAGAAAAAGGATTGATTTTCTGACAAAACAATTTATTTTACATAAGAGACCACTTTAAACTTTATCTTTTCTATTCTTCAGTTATTCTATCTGTAATTAGTAAAACTCTAGACATCAGTTTTATTATTGTAGTTAAAAGCGTGTTTCTTTCGCCAGGAAAGTATATAGCTATCTGACACTAGAGTTTGGTGGATATTGGGAGAAATGAAGCCCCAGTATCCAAGCTATGCAATTTTGAAGCTTCTCAGAAGCTGAAACTGGTTCTGATGAGAGGTAAGTAGCTTCTACAGCATCAGTGATTTGGTTTCACACCTCCTGAGCCAACTGTGCTTCGCTCTAAAGAGAATACAATACTTGGTCAGTTTTTCTTAAATAATCTTTAACTAAGTGCCAACCCTTCAAGATCATATCAAATTTTTAGTTTCCATGGGAAAAAATATTTCCAATTTTCTCCCAAACATTGTCTGGGGTTCCAAAGCAAGTATTACTGAGACAGTTTGGGGTAAAATAAATTATACTTATCAGATGAGCAGGAAGTAAATTCAAGGGGAAAAGTAAGAAGAAAATGGCCAAATCACTGGCTTTCTTAATAAGACAAACACTCTAGTTTATTAAGGGACAAAATGTGGAGTCATCAAGTTTGTCAAAATAAAATCGGGATGTTTTGGACCTCTGAATGAAGTTTGCAGATAGTTACATTTTTATTTTCAAATTAGCTTTTGATACTCGGCACAAATATTTGAAATGTCAGGACTAAAAGTATTTTTAACCACTTATTAATGCTACCACAGACATATAGCTTACTTTGTAAAGAATTAACCAAGTTTTGAAGATAACATTTAATTTGCAAATATTTTTTTCTCCAAAATAGAATTGCTCTCATCTTATGCTTTTCTGCAGTTCAGGAACTGTCATTGAACATCTAGCTGCCTAAAAATTATTAATTAAAAATTTTATTCATATAGATAGAAATTTCAAAAATAATACATGAACTGTAGTATATCTGTGTAATGAGTGCTCCAAAAGGGTATGTTTCTCAGAATCTGCAGAAATATAATTTTTTTTAAAAGTCTTCTTTAAGAAATTTGTAAAAAAAATTCTCATCTTTATGGAAGGACTACAGCAGTTGGTAATAAGACAATAATGATCCGTCAATTGAACCAAATGCACAAAGGCACAGATTTTGGTTAGTTTCCTAAGACTGTTTCTCTTGAACCATGATGCGTAAGCTTATATCATCTGATCAGAAAGAATCCTGAACCAAGGTTTATGTTTTGGGAACTTCTTCCTTTTGCTTTGTATTTTGTAGGGGATCATGTCCCTGATTATTGCTGTAAGGAGTCTTTCTCTAATCCAAAATTTCTCCTGGGATAGCAATAGTCTGTTAGTAAGATTGTCAATTAACTGCTAATGATATCATGAAACTAAGGGTGTTCCATAATAAATGTGTGAATTTTATAATGATATCACCAATGAAGTCTTTAATTATATGGAGTCTTGTCATTTAGTGTTGATTTGATATCAAAAGGTGACCAGAGAGTGAGAAGAGGAAGAGGTGAAATTGGGAAGAAAGGAATAGCTAACATAGACTTGTATGCGATGCAGTGGCCAGCCTGAGCAACAGGACAGAGCCGACAGAATGGGTAAAGCGCTGGCTCGGCAGGATGCGGCTCACCCCTCACACCTCTTGAGAAAGACAACAACCCTGCAGCTGTGGTATTAGTTTCCCTTGGCTCTATTTTTTCCTCTTTACCTAGAATTGTTGTTGGTTAGTCACTCAGTTGTGTGTGACTCTCTTGCAACACTATGGACTGCAGCCTGCCAGGCTCCTCTGCTCATGGGAGTTCCAGGCAAAAATATTGCAGCAGGTTGCCATTTTCTTCTCAGGGGATCTTCCCAACCCAGGGATTGAGCCTGCATTTCCTGCACCGCAGGTGGATTCTTTGCTGCTGAGACACTGGGAAAGAATAGAGCTGTGGTATTTGGTCAGACATTTTCCCTATGATATTTGTCATGAAAATCAGTTCAATCAAGCATAAAAGATAATCCAAAAGCACTGAGGTTAGTGGACAAAGTCAAATCTATCAAGTGAAATATAATACTTTGTTGATTTATATTCCTCTTGCAACTATTGGAATGCTCAGTGGTTCCAGAATTTAGGCTGACCTAACAATGGCAAAGAGATCAAGCCAATTCCCACATTGTCTCTATGGTATTTTTGATCCATTCTTCTATCATTTAAAACTAGAGACCACAGTTTCTCATTTTGTTCTGTTATAAATGTATACAACAGATAACGCTTCCCATTAATTCCTGAATCAGATATGTCATTCAAAAATTAATGTGTGCACAAATGTATACTTTTGAAGAATGTAGCCCAATTAGTTTCTTTTATCTGCCACAGTACAAGCTGAAGATAGTGTCCTGTACATTTTTATTCTCTTTGGCCATCCAACACATGAATTCCTTTTCCATGTTTGGGGAATTCCCACGATAGGAGGCTAAAGCCTCTTCCCACTGTGAAAGCTGAAAATACGAGCTAGTCCCTCCCAGCTAAGTGCCCAATGAGGGTATTTTTACCAGACTATTTTTGTGGTGTGATTTAGTCATTGTTCCTTGTTGTAAAACCTTGAGAAAGCTGGGTGAGTTACCCAGTATCTGTTTAACAAGGGACTTTTCTGCTTCCATCAAGCCGAGTTAGTTTCCTTTCCTGAATGATTGATAGAATGAA
Source organism: Dama dama (assembly GCF_033118175.1). Lineage (NCBI taxonomy): Eukaryota > Metazoa > Chordata > Mammalia > Artiodactyla > Cervidae > Dama > Dama dama. The sequence goes on along the minus strand of NC_083708.1, from coordinate 9,391,600 downwards.
TGAGGAGGCATGTTTGCAGAACATAATCTAGGAGGGGGGAGTTGAGAGCAGTGAAAATCTAGCTTAGATTAATTGATGGAATTTCAGGAACTCAGAGCATCAAATTATTTACTAGGTTATTGTGATGAAATACCCACTAAAGACAAGGCTTTGGGAAATTAAGTGGTCAATCTCCTGGGGTGGAATGAAGGGCTTAAAGAATTAAAGGACTGTGGGAAGGGACAGTTATTTCTAACGGCACCATAAAGTTTTTACATAAAGAGAATGACAAGGTCAAAGCAGATAGCCAAGGATAACTCTGCTCCACATTTATGGAGCCAGTTTATGCATTTGTCTGACTTTGTCCCCTGGACATGTATTTCTCTCAAGGAAATTCACAGTGGGGTGTGGGATAAAGCATTAATATTCACGTAAGTCAACTCCTTTCACAAAGCCTTTAACTTGAATTTTGCATTATTTTCTTCTTATATTGAAAAGTTAAATGATACCTTTAAATGCTCATTCAGTCAAACGTAGGTGAGGAAGTAAGGGTGCATGTAAACTTTATGGTGTTTATATATCCAGGCCCAGACAAGTGAATTAAGTCATTTGCTAGGCAGGTTTCAGTCCCTGAAAATGCAGGAAGGGACAGAGCAGTTAGGACCAAGGAGTGAGTAGGAAGCTGAATTTGAGTATTCAGAATTTGAACACTGGAGGAAGCCAACCTAACCACCAAGACAAGCCCCAGTAAGAGGAATAAGAGTTCAGAATTGGCACCTGCAAGACTCCAGCCAGCAAGACACCAGGCAATTTAACTTCAGACGCAGGGTTAAGTAGCAAGGAGTCTGATTATTCATATTTGTCCAATTCAAAAGTGAGCAGAATCCCCACCTCTTGACATTCCCTAGGACTTAGCAGTAATTAGCTGTGTTCAAGCTGATGTCTCAAGAGACTGTATTATTTAAGAAAACAAGAGAACTAAAATAATTAAGGGCTAATATACAAGAAAAGAAGACTGGGACCCAGCCGGGTAATCTAGACTTGTACAGAAGCTGAGCAGGGAATATAAAGATGTAATATTACCATGGACAGTTGACAGCACAGTCACAGAATAGCACAAGAGTTATGGCAGGACAGTCAGATTCTTGATACAGAAAACAAGGCTATTTTCAGAGTCCCAAATGACAAAATTCACTGCCTCAGAGGTAAAAACGGATCCTTCAGGATACAGATCAATACTGATTTTTAAAATTGGGTAGTATTGAGATGACTGCAGAAAAGAAAAAACATGCTTCGAAAAACTACCTCAGAGATAAAGCTTGGAGAGTTCGTCGTCATATTTTAGAGAAGAGAAGAAACAAAGATGAGTAAATATAGTCTCAATTAAAAAAAAATAGGTAAGTCAGTTAAATTTTTTAAAGTAGATTTTAAAACACAAGTATCAGGAGAATGGAAAGACAGGCCACATACTGGGAGAGAAATATTTGTAAAAGACACATCTCATAAAGAATTGTTATTCAAAATATACGAAGAGCTCTTAAAGCTCAACAACAAGAAAAAGAAAACTCAATTTAAAATGGCCAAAGTCCTCAACAGATATCTCACCAAAGAAGATATACAGAAGACAAATAAACATATGGAAATATGCTTCACCTCATATGTCATCAAGGAAATGAAAATTCAAACAACCATGCATACCACTACACATAGATTAGAATAAGTTCAGTTCAGTCGCTCAGTCATGTCCAAATCTTTGTGACCCCATGGACTGCAGCACACCAGGCCTCCCTGTCCATCACCAGCTCCTGGAGTTTACTCAAACTCATGTCCGTTGAGTCGGTGATGCCATCCTCTGTCATCTCATCCTCTGTCATCCCCTTCTCCTCCTGCATCCAATCTTTAGAATACACTAAATCTCAGAATACTAAAAACACCAAATACTGACAAGGACGTTGGGCAACAGAAACTCTTATTTGTTGCTGGTAGGAATGCAAATGCTACAATCACTTAGGAAGACATTTTGGCAATGTCTTACAAAACTTAAAGATATACTCTTACCATATACTACCCAGCAATTGTGCCCCCTTGGTATTTGCCCAAAGCAGTTGAAAATTTTGTCCACACAAAAACCTGCTTTACCAAACAAGATGTCCCTCAGAAGATGAATGGATAAACTGTGGTACATCAAGATAATGGAATAATATCAGCTCAAAGGAAATGAGCATCAAGTCATGAACAGACATGGAGGAACCTTAAATACATATGACTAAGTGGCAGAAACCAATCTCAAAAAGCTAAAGGCTGTATGATTCCAATTATCTGATATTTTGGAAAAGACAAAACTATAGAGATAGTAAAAAGATCATGGATTAGGGAGTTGGGGGAGAGATGAATAGACAAACACAGAGGACTTTTAGGGCAGTGGAAATTCTCTACATGATACCGTAGTAAATGTGTGCATGTCATTGCAGCTTTGTCCAAATCTATAGGAAATAAAACACCAAGTTTTTTCCTGAACTCTAATGTGAACTGTGGACTTTGAGTGATAATAATGTATCAATATAGGTTCTTCACTCTAAAATTGTAAAAATGTATCACCTGATGGTAGATGTTGATAATGGGAGAGGCTATACATGTTGGGAAGGACAGTTTATGAGAAATCTCTGTACTTTCCCCTCAATTTTGCTGTGAACTGCTCAAAAAACAAGTTGTAATAAGAAAGATATTTAAAGTAAATCTTGGAAGAAAATTGAGGTAGACCTTGCCTCCAGGGGAAAAAATGTTCATTAGATAGAGAAATTGTGAACTTTGGGTAAGTTGTGTAGTAAATACTAAATGAGTTAGTGAGTCAGTTAGATAAGATATGCCAAGATAATACATTTTCTTTAAAAAAAAAATAGTGTATCTAGGCTGGCGGCAGATAGATTTAAAACCAAACGTATAGTGCACGTGGAATTGAGCCAAAGTGTTTGATTCCATCCTTTCTTGATAGGCCCTTAAGAAAAAATAATGACATGATAATTGACATAAAAGTGTAGATATTAGCAGCATAACTTGTTTGGAAAGAGGTTACATATTGAATATGAAATTGAAACTTTTTTTCTGATTATAAAGTGTCCTTAAATAATAAGGATACTAATTTTTAAAAATTGTAATGGAAATATAACTTAGATCAGGTGGCTTAAGATGGAGTTAATGCTCTGAATTTTAAAGTATATGTAATCATCAAAACAGCTTCATATTTTTCTGTGTCATCATTTTTACTTATTCATCATAGTTAGTTCTGTCAATAGGCTTTGATGGGGGAGATCAAATACAGTTGAGATTTTTATCTTGCCTTGGCTTGCATTTCATGGCGCCCTGTGTTCTTGTTAGATGTGACATAACGGATAACACTTTTTCCAACATCCTGAAATTCCTCCTCTGAAAACAGGACCACCTGGCGACATCTGCTTCCTCTTTTTACGGGTTCTGATAAGAATGAACTTTGATGGCACCATCTCTGTTTCTGCGGATGGTTTGTGACCCAGCTGCTCCTCTTGCTTTGATGTCTGGGCATTCATCTTGAGAAGTACATCTGGGATGCAGAACTTTTGGTGCATGGGGCTTTCCTAAATTTTTGTTACTCTTGCTTTCCAGTCTCCAAAAAGGTGGACCTGCCCCAGGGAACTGTCCTGGGCTCTCATTTTTCCTACTGGTCAACCCTCTGCTTTGATGATTTTGTCTAATCTCATGTCTCCCACCATCTCCTCTGTGAGAGTGAATCTCATCTCCCTTTTCTAGCCCTGACGTCTTCTAATCTCCAAATTTACAGTTTGAATTGCCTGGTCAGCTTTACAGAACATCCAATTTAACACTCCCCAAAATTATTCTTTACTCCTGTGCTCTCACTTCTCAGAAATAAAAAAGAAAGAAATTTTGCTTTCACAGTTAAAAAAAAGCAATGTTAGAAGTACCATCACTAATACTATATTCCCATTCATTAATCATGAAAGCTCAGGTATTTTTTCTTTACTTCCTTATTCCTATGTTGCTTACAATAATACTTTTTACTTTAAAAATTATGTGTGTATATATGTGTGTGTGTGTATTAAAAATTATGTGTGTATATATGTGTATGTGTGTATATATATGCGTATATACACATATATGTATATATATGTATATATATATATGTTCATTCTAAAGCTACTCTGTAGTTCAGGCCCATTTTGCTTAGATTGTTACAATACTTTTCCACTGGGTTCTCACCTAGAAGGCATGGTACATATTGTTACAACACAGATTCTTAAATCATAGGAATAATCATGTCGCTTTCCTACTGATAACTCTGAATGTCTTCTCAGTTTACAAATTCTGTATAAAATCTTGTCTGACATCTTGACAGCCCCTTTTGGCCTACTGTTTAAAAAAATTTTTTTTAGTTTTTTATACAAGTTTTAAAAGTTACTTTCCATTTACAGTTTTTATAAAATATTTGCCATATTCCCCAGGTACAATATATCCCTGTAGCTTATGTGACACTGACTAGTCTGTACCTCTTATTCCCCTGTCCCTATTTTACCCCTAACCCATTCCCGCTGGGAAACACTAGTTTGTTCTCTATATCTGTAAGCCTGTTTCTTTTTTATTACATTCACTTGTTTTTGTAGGTTTTTTTAGATTCCACATATAAGTGAGATCATACCATATTTGTATTTCTCTGTCTGACTTATTTCGCTTAGCATAATATCCTCCAAGTCTATCCATGTTGCTGCAAATAGCAAAATTCCATGATTTTTTATGGCTGCAGAATATCCCATTGTGGATACACCATGTTTTCTTTCTCCATTCCTCTCAGTGGACACTTAGCTTGCTCCCATGTCTTGGCTATTGTAAATAGTACTACAGTGAACACTGGGGTGCGTGTCTTTTCAAATTAATGCTTTGTTTTTGGGGGACCCCCTCCTCTTGCTTCTTGACCTCATCCTCCACCATTCAGTCCAAAGATCAACAAGGGTGTCCCTGCAGTACCTGTGCCCAACCAAATCCCTGGATGTTTTGTCAAAATTTGTATTTCTATTTACTGAACCTAAATCTCCAGGATTACAGGCTTGGCGTCTTCGGGTATAAAAATCTTATTATATATTCTAAAGTTTTAGAACTGCTGTCCAAAATTCAGACTGAATGGACTGTTTGCATTGACAGTGCATCTGCGTCTCCTCCCCTCTGTCCGCGCTCCTCCCCTTTCTGAATGCCCTCTTCCTTCCAAACTGCACCTGCTAAGTCTTACCCATTCTTTGAGAAGCTCACACATCGCATGCCAGGCTCAGGGTAGGGGAGCCGGTCGGTGGATACACTTACTGCTGCCGCTGCTGCTAAGTCACTTCAGTCGTGTCCGACCCTGTGCGACCCCATGGACTGCAACCCACCAGGCCCTGCCATCCCTGGGATTCTCCAGGCAAGAACACTGGAGTGGGTTGCCATTTCCTTCTCCAGGATACATTTACTAGAGGTCAACAAATACATGACTTTCTTTCTTGGCAATTTCCTCAACTTCTCTAAGTCTTCTTCAAAGGCAAGAAGAAAATGTTGAAGAAAATGGCCCAGAAAGTAATGCTAACCATCTAAATGATGATTCTTATTTTTATACTTCTATTGATGCTTGTTGCAATCTAATACTATTTGTATACTTGTCTTTTCACTTTTATTCTGTAAGGGTCTTAAGAATAAAACCTAGATTTGTTCCTATCTATGCCCTGCGTTGCTTTGCAATATCCTTCCACATAGGTGACATTCAAAAAGTAACAAATTCATTGCATTGCATTTCAAGGAGGTAAACAGATATTTAAACTTTTGCTTTGCTTTTGTATCCTGGACTTTCCTGCCTTGACTGTAATAATTTAGGCATATACACTTGATTTATATTAAAAAATGAACCTGAAATTATTTAGTATTTATTAAATATTACAGTGTTAATGGCCTTCATTGTTGTATTAACACAAAACACTGTGAAATGTGAGACATGGAAATCAATATTCCATTAGAAGAAATGACATTTTAAGTTCTCTTCAGAAGTGTTTTGATAGTTCAGTGTGTTTATGATTCTAGTGGTCCCTTAATATGCATAATGATCAACAGTAATGCAATGTTAGAAAAGAAAAAGCTTTATTTGAAAGAAATTTACACATATAAGTTAATTACATTGAGTTCTGAAGTGCAAAGATGCCAAAAGAAATTCATATTTATATTAAAGTATTTTGAGAAATGTGTCTGAAATTTAGCCTGCAGACACAAAGCTATCAAGGGATTTGACTATTTCTGGAAAGATGCAGATATATTCTCTGATAATGAGTAGAGCTTTCCACTGGAGTAATTCAGGAAACAATTAAATAAACTGCAGCAGAAAGAATGACGGGCAGATGTGAGGAGGAACTTGAGAGCATTCTGAAGTGTAATTTATAAAGTCTGAGCCACAAAATTGGAAAAAGAAAGCATATAGGTTCTTCACAGAAGATGGAAAAATTGTTGTCTTTTCAACATGGTTTATGAAAAGGGATCACAAACACACACCACCCAAACCGTGTGTGCTGACAACACTGGGCTTGTCCGGGGGAAAGGTGGTGATGAAGAAGTGGAGGGCCCAGAACACGGAGCTCCTTGTCGCAGGACTGGTGTCAGCATGGCCTGAAGACACCAGGCCTACCAGTCCAGAGGAGACTCCTCTCTGCTGGTGTACACAGCCGTAGTGCAGGGGGCAGGGGACCTTTCCATGAGAAAGAGTGGAGGCCCCTGTCTGAGCGGGTGGCCTTGGTGTAGAACAAGGTCACCTTGGAACCCAGGCATTGGCATCACCTGCACTAACTCTCCTTGCTGGCTGATGAGTCACTCAAGGAGAAGGTGACCAGCCTCCAGGACGAGTCAGGGTGGCTCCTCCTCAGCCACTGCCCTGGCTCTTGGGTGTCGTTATGTCTGCACCCCCCTTAGCTCCCAAAGGCGCTGGGTGTGGTGTTTGCACAGTGGCCTTGGGAGTGTGGGTTCTTCAGCACAGCCTGTAGGACAGGTGTCACTGCAGAGTCTGTGCCAGACCTCAGTGCCACCCAAATAGAGCCACCATGCTCCTCTCATGGGTGAGAGCCAGACAATGGACAAAATTAATTAAAGAAGCCACCTGATTACTGAACAGCAAGCAGATTGGAGAAGACAGATGAAATGGAAGAGTGGCTGGGGCAGTGGGGCAAGTTTTCTGTTTTCTTTTCCTCTCTTCCTTCCTTTCTTTCCTTCTTTCTTTTGCCCTTTCTTTCTTTCCTCTCTTACCTCTTGGCTTTGGATCTAGGATTGGGCAGAATCAAGTGGAAGCCAAACCAAAAACTTTAAGAGAAACTGGCCTTCCACCCACAGGGCCAGCAAACTGGTGAGCCACAGAGGATGGGGGAAATCTCTATTTATTTCCCCCTCTCTTCTTTACCTCCAGCCCTCCTGAGACCACCCTTGTTGCAGAACTGAATTGCTGTTACTAAGGAATCTGTGACAATGAAGAACTTCTTGTCAGTGTGCAGTTCACACCTGTGGTGACTGCGGGCACCCACATCCTGAGAATCTGGATAAAGGATCTGGGAGAAGGGCAGGAAGGGTGCCTGTTGTACAAAGGGAAAGAATAGAAGGTGGACATCTTGGTTATTTTTTTGTCTCTGTTCTCTTGAAACCTCGCGCCAAGGCTACACACAGATTGCACAACAGCATGGGGGACTACAACTCTGAGAGAATCCAAATTTTTTGGCCAGAAAAACCAGGTATCCCTGTGAGCCAGAGAACAAGGGACAAATTCCAAAGAGCAGAGAGCTGATGTCATTTGCAGGCTCTCTCCCAAACTGAGCATGACAGAACACAGCCAGAGCAGCAAGAGCTTGGAGAGCTCAATTAGAAGCTAAGCCACCACTCACGTCCCAGGCTAGCCTCTGAGTGACTCAGACATGGGGCCAGAGCTTTGCAACTGAACCAACATCTCATTCGGGTTGGTTCACAAACTTGGGAGCTTCCTGGTGACATCTGAAACTGACCCCTGTACACAGAGGGCAAAGAGAGACCAAAGGAAACAGGCAGAGCAACCCAGATGGGGAGGTAGTAGGTGTACTGAGCAAAGAAACTTACTTCCAAGGCTTCTCCTGGACACCACAAGACCAGTAGACTGCACCTGCCTGCCAGCCCCATAGAAGTTTATATAGAGACCTTAATTTATACCATACAAGGAGTCTCAACACCGCATTTCTATCCCAAGACTGCATCCTTAAACTGACTTCTAATATGGAATGGTGAGTGGAACACACTCTCTAAGGACCTGGGAGAGGTGAGGAGCCTCTGATTACCTGGGTCCAACTGAAGAGTCAACCACGGATCACACCTTCTCAATGTCCTCCAGTGATAACACAGAAGATGAGCCAAAACTGATCACCTGTGAAAACAACAAACAAAATCAACATTCTTCAGAGATTTGTAACAGGATCCAGAGTTTCACACACAATATTCAAAATGTTCATGATAAAGTGCAACATTACTTGACATACCAAAAATATGATGCCTTTCAAGGGAAAGTCCTGGTGCCCTAAGTGGTATTCACTCAGTCATATCTGACTCTGTGACCCATGGACTGTAGCCTGTCAGGCTCCTCTGTCCATGGAATTCTCCAGGTAAAAATATTGGAGTGAGTTGCCATTTCATTCTCCAGGGAATCTTCCTGACCCGTGGATCAAACCCAGGTCTTTCACATTGCAGGCAGATTCTTTACCCTCTGAGCCACAAGGGAAAAGACAGTTGACAGATGGAAACTCCAAGATGCTCTAAATGTTGGAATTATCATGCAAAACTTTGCAGTAGCATTTATAGCCCCCTTCACTGAGGTAAAGCTGAACACATCTTGAGATGAATGGAAAGCTAGAAGCTCCAGAAGACACAATTTTGTGCATGTTTCCTATGTGTTTAGAAAGACACATATTTTGTGTTTGTTGTTCATCATGTTCTGTCTGTGTCCATGTGGTTAACTGTGTTTGCTATATTCTTGAAAATTCTATAGCCTCATTAATTTTTTTGCTTGCATTTTATAACAATTGCTTAGAGATCTGATGATTTAGATACTGTTTATAGCTTCTTGTGAATCTACCAATTCTTATAAATTTTAAATTCTATTAAGTAGGTACTCATTTAATTGGCTCAGATGGTAAAGATTATGTCTGCAATGAAGGAGATGTGGGTTCAATCCCTGGGTCGGGAAGATCCCCTAAAGAAGGGAATGGCAACCCACTAGTAGTCTTGCCTGGAGAATCCCATGGACAGAGAAGCCTGACAAACTACAGTCCATAGGTTTGTGAAGGACTGGACATAACTGAGCAACTAAGCACACTCACACACACACACACACACACACATTTAATATTTGATACCGTGTTTATAAAGTAAACATTTGTCATTATGAAGTTAGTCTCCTTTCCTTAACAAATAATTTAGAATTAGTCTTTTATGTTGATATACAATATCAATTATACCAAATATATTATATATAAGTACATATTTTGCATATTAAATATTTAACCTATCTCTCATTTAAAATGTGTCTGCTGATGGACTTTTTTCTTCATTTTTCACTTTAAACCTATCTGTAACTTTAGTTTTTATATATGTCTGTTGTAAAGAGTATTTAACTAGAATTTTAAAAATTCAATCTGGGAATTCCCTGGTGGTTAGGATGCAGCACTTTAATTGCTGTGGTCCTAGGATCAATCCCTGGTCAGAGAAGTAAAAATTTGCAAATCACACAGCATGCAAAAAAAAATCCAGCCTGACAATATTTATCTTTCACTGAAGCATTGGCTGATGTACAAAAAATAGTTGGGCTTTAGTCTTCCATCTAATTTTCTGCTTTTTATTTTTGCTTTCTGTTCTGTTTCTTTTCAATTATTTTTAGTATTTCTTTCTTACTGCTAGTTTGAAAATCGTATACTGTTTTTTCCTTTTCAAGATTCTACTAGAAATTAGAATTATGTATCACTTCTGTAAGTGTTACATGAATGTTTCTAATTCCCTTCACAAATAATACCAAGATTTACAACACTTTAATTACATTTATCTGATAGTTGACATTTCCTCTAACATAACTGGTAATGTCTCTTACAGTTCAGGTTGTTGTTTGCATTACTTCAATAGACACTGTATTTTTAAAACTATCTTATAATTATGAAATATATCAGACATAGGTGAGTATGTGTAATGCCTGAGAGCATTTTAAAGAGTGATAACAAAATGAGCACTTAAACATCACTGAGACAATGAAACAGAGCTTTAATAATCTGTTGAAGCTTCCTGTATGCTATCCACTCACAGCACTTTTGTTTTTCCACAACAAAGGAAACCATTATTTTCACATTTACCAATCCTCAGTTTTCTTGGTAGCTTTACTATGTTTGTAACTTTGGAAAATATATTATTGCATAATTTTATTCATTTTAAACTATTATATTAAGAGAATTAAACTGTATGTATTTTCTGATAACTTGCTTTTTTGCTCAAGATTAATTTCTGTGATCTTATCAAAGTGATGAGTAACTGTAGTTTATTTTCATGACCATGTGTATTATTTCATTGAGTAAATGCTCTACTATTTATCTATTAGAGGGAAGAAACAAATGGGTTGTTTCCATCATTTTTGTTATTGTTAAATAGTGCTGCTACAACATTCTGATATATGCCTCCTGGTGAACACACGCAGGGGTTTCTCTTAGGTATAAACTAAAAGTTAAAATACTAGGTTGTATGATATGTATGGGTTTAACTTTACATAGAGCTTCCCAGGTGCTGCTAGTGGTAAAGAACCTGCCTGCCAATGCAGGAGACATAAGAGACATGGGTTCAATCCCTGGGTTGGGATCCCTTAGAGGAGGGCATGGCAACCCACTCTAGCATTCTTGCCTGGAAAATCCCATGGATAGAGGAGCCTGGCAGTCTACAGTCCATGAGGTCCCAAAGAGTAGGACATGACTGAAGTGACTTTATAGGCATGCAACATTACATAACAATAGCATTATTTTCCAAAATGGTCATGTTTCCCAAGATACCTCTAGAATAGTTGCCTCACATTCTTGTCACACTGAATTTTTCAGCCTTTAAAATGTTTTCCCATTGGGTAGTGTAAATTGTTTCTCAATTATTGGTTAATTTGTATTTGCTTCATTACTAAAGATTCAGAGCATCCTTTCATATGTTATTGGCTATATATACTATGAGGGTCTTTATATATTAAGGTCAAAAATAGGCAAGATTAATCTGTGGTGACAGAGGCCAGATTAATAATTACCATAGTGGTTTGGAAATGAATGGTTGTCCTTTGGCAGAGGATGTAGAAAGCTTTTTGAGGTAACATATATGTTCTACAGCCTAATCTGGGTGATGGTTATAAGGAGTAGTCAAGTAAAATATCATCAACATAAGAATTTAAAATCTGGGCACTGTATTATAGATGATAGATAACAATAAAAATGAAAAATTCTCCAATGAAAGGGGAAATGTACATATAATTACAGAATTTCTAAAACAACAATAAAAATACTATGTAAAATAATCATTAAGGTATAATCAAAACAGCAATTTGAGGCAAAAATTATAATCTTCAAACATATTATAGAAAAGTAAAAATATAAAAGCTGAAATTAATGAAGTGGAAAAATAAAACAAATAAATCAAAATATTGGTTCAAAAATCAACAAAATAAACAAATACCAAGAACACAAAATAAAAATAACCAGGAGACATTAACCAGTGAAAGAAAGGCTATTTTTTTTTTTAAATTGGACTACTGTACACTAAACTTTGGCAAACAACTTTTTTTCACAGTAGTAAAAGATGTATATCAGTTTTCATAATCAATAGCCAGACAAAACACAAAAGATAATTACAATTGCAAGCCATAATGGGAACATGATTAATTTAGCAATTTAAGTAATTAAATACAATTTGATGTGGTAGAATGCTGTGGTAAATAGAAGTCTATACAAACACATGTAAAAGACAGACTACGTCTTTTGGTTGGTTCATTTAATCCATTTATATTTAAGGTAACATGTATGATCCTATTTTCTTGATTGTTTTGGGTTTATTTTTTGTAGGTCTTTTCCTTCACTTGGGTTTCCTGCCTAGAGAAATTCCTTTAGCATTTGTTGTAAAGCTGGTTTGGTGCTGCTGAATTCTTTCAACTTTTGCTTGTCTGAAAAGCTTTTGATTTCTCCACCAAATCTGAAGGAGAGTCTTGCTGGGTAAAGAATTCTTGGTTGCAGGTTCTTCCCTTTCATCACTTTGAGTATATAGTGCCATTCCCTTCTGGCTTGTAGAGTTTCTGTTAAGTCAGCTGAGATCGTCTGATGGGAGTTTCCTTGTATGTTATTTGTCATTTTCCCCTTGCTGTCTTTGATATTTCACCTTTGTCGTTAATTTGTGTCAGTGTGATTATGTGTCAGTCTGATTCTGTGTCTCTGTGCACTCCTCCTTGGGTTTATGCTGCCTGGAACATAGCTCTGTGCTTCCTGCACTTGTTTGACTATTTCCTTTCCTGTGTTCAGGAAGATTTCAGCTATTATCTCTTTAAATAATGTTTCAGGTCCTTTCTCTCTTCTCCCTTTGGGACCCCAATAATGCAAATGTTGGTGCATTTAATGTTGTTGTGGAGGTCTCTTAGGCTGTCTTCATTTCCGTTATTCTTTTTTCTACATTCCGTTCTGTGGCAGTGGTTTCCACTATTCTTTCCTCTGGGTCATTTACCCCTTCTTCTGCTTCAGGTTTTCTGCTATTGATTCCTTCCAGTGTATTAGCCATCTCTGTCTGTTCGTTCTTCAGTTCTCCTAGGTCTTTGGCAAACATTTCTTGTATCTTCTGCATTGTTTTCCCGAGATCATGGAGTGTCTTCATTATCATTATCCTGAATTCTTTTTCTGAAAGGTTGCCCATCTCTGCTTCATTTAGCTGTTTTGGTTCAGTCTCCTGTGGGCTCACCACTATTTCCCCCTGGTTCCTGGTGCATGCAAGATTGTGTTCGTGCCCTCTAAGATTGGAGTCTCTGTTTCCCCCAGTCCTGTGGAAGTCCCATAATCAAGTCCTGCTGGCCTTCAAGGCCAGATTCCCTGGGGATTCCCAGTTCGTTTGTCCGGTCCCCAGGCTGGAAGGCCTGATGGGGGTTCAGAACCTTCAGAACAGTGAGAGAACTTCTTTGGTATTATTGTTCTCCAGTTTGTGGGTCATCCACTCAGTGGGTGTGGGATTTGATTTTATCATGATTGCACCCTTCCTACCATCTCTCTGTGACTTCTTCTTTGCCTTTTGAAGTAAGGTATCACTTTTTCCTGTGTTCCAGCATCCTTCTGTCGATAGTTGTTCAACAGCTAGTTGCAATTTTGGTGCTCTCACAGAAGGAGATGAGCACATGTCCTTCTATTCCACCATCTTGAACCAGAAGCCAAATAATTTTTGAAGTATGAATTACTTAATTTTATTTAATTTTCTAGGAAATGAAAATGACTAGCATTGAAAGTAGTTTATACGGAAAATTTTAACATGCTATTTTCCATGGCTTAGAAAAGTTGTGTTAGGAGTCTCTACTAGCTAGACATACATGTACCTTGAAATCAAGTTTTTGTAAAAAAAAAAAAAAAAAAAAAAAACTGCCACAAAAATTATAGTTTTTTTTTCACAAAGAAATTTTATAAAATCTTTGAAATTAATAATTGAGGGAAACCTATACTATTTTAAGACTTATAAAATATAGAGGAAACTTTCAAATTATTTATATGAAACAGGTATAAAATTAACAAGTAGCCTTAAAATACACACACAGTAATCAGTTAGAATATATAAGGTAAGAGAAAACTCAAATTTCAATCAAGATAAAAAGGATAAAAATACTTAGAAGTAAACTCAACAACCAATATGCAAAACTCTATATAAGAAAATTTAAACATTCCTAGAATATTGAGTAGATTTGAAACTTAAACACACAGAAGCATCATATGTCTATATAATTACCAACACGTTTTGTTTTCTGAAGTCAATTTTAAGTTCTCAATTTTAAAGTTTATGCAGAAAGTTAAATATGCAGGAATATCTAGAATAATCCTGCAGAAGGAAGGTAGTGGGGCTGAATCCATTTGCTAGAACTGCTGTAACAAAGTAGCACAAACTGGGTGGCTCACAAAATAGAAATGCACTGTCTCAGTTCTGGAGGCTAGAAGTCCAAACTCAGGGTGTCAGCTGGATGAGTTCTTTCTGAGGCTGCAAGGAAGGATTTGTTGCAGGCCTCTCTCCTTGTGTTATAGACGGCCATCTTCTCCTGTGTCTCTTCTCACTGTCTTTCCTCTTTGTATGCCTCTGTGGCCAAATTTCTTGTTTCTATAAAGACATCAGTTATATTGGGTTGGTACTCAGCTAAAGACTTTGTTTCAACTTGAGGCCTCTGTAAAGTCCCTATATCCCTATAAGGTCACACTCTGAGGCCCTGGAGATTAGGGCTACAACATACAAATTTGGGGAAGACAAAATTCAGCATGTAACAAGTGGGAACTACCATTGTTGCCACCATTGCATGTTACACACATTACATGCATGATGCTGATTAGAATAGTGTGACCTATATGACAGAATAGTGAAGTACAGAAATTAGACCCAGGTACATAAAAAATGTAGTATGTGATAAAAGGTGACATCTCGTCACAAAAGGAACAAGGATTTTTAATAATTGATATTGGATAACTGATAGCTGTCTGGAAAAAGATAAAACTGAACTTATATCTCACATCACATATTGCAATAAACTATAAAGCGATCTGAGATATAAATGAAAAAGCCAAATCTGTACAAATACTAGAGGAAAATGTGGGGGAATTCTTTCATAACTACAGTGTGGTGATACCCTTATAATTCTGACTTAAAAAAAAAAGAACTAATTAATTCAACTATATAGCATTTCGTAAAATTTACTTGGCAAAAAAAGCACAATAAGCAAGGTCAAATAGAACAGATTTGAGACAAGAAAAGGTAAGCCTGTGGGCTTTGCTAGTGGCTCAGCTGGTAAAGAATCTGCCTTCAGTGTGGGTGGCCTGGGATCCATCCCTGGGTCGGGAAGATCCCCTGGAAGAGGGCATGGCAACCCACTCCAGTATTCTGGCCTGGAGAGCCCCACGGAGAGAAGAGCCTGGGGGACGACAGTCCATGGGGTCGCAGAGAGTCGGACATGACTGAGCGACCAAGCACAGCACAAGGAAGAAAATTACACCTTCTACAGTTTGGCCAGTGTCTTAAAAATCAGGTCACTGCATTGTACACTGAAAATTAATATGTTATGTGCAAATTATATCTCAATTTTAAAAATCGGTGGAGGGGAAAAAGACAAAAACCAAGAGGAAATGGGTACCAAGCAAAACAAAACCCAAGTAGATCTCAGAGAAATTAAAATGGCTTTAAACATATGAAAAGAAGGTTCAACCTCACTCATAGTAAGAGAAGTGCCAGTGAAAATTGTATTGATATATTTCTTACTTAGATTTGTAAGCATTCAAAAAAGCTTGAACACATTCTGTTGAGAAAGCACTCATTCATTGCTAATGGGTGATACATTCCCTGTGGAGAGAAACTTATTATTTAAGGAAAACTGAATATGGATTTTTTTACCCCCAAATTCCTGTTTGGGGAATTAACTGCAAAATTAACTCCTACAAAATTATACCAGAGTATGCCAAGGTTATTCACCATAGCATTTTTTGTGAATGAATCAATAGTAAGTAACTCAATAGATTAAGGGGCAGATTCTGAGAGAAAATTATGAATTCAGGTTCAAATATGCAACCTTGAGATGGAGATACTCCAGACAGAATACCCACAGTATATTTCTAGAACATCATATAAACTCTTGAGGAGATTGGTGGCAGTTGCCACAGAGCGTGGTGCCCTGCACTGAATTTTGGAGTATGACAAATACAGTTGCTATTGTACTTCTGCCCTCCAAATCTCATGCAAGCTATCTTATGTGGCTGACACTAGCTGAAACTCTGAAAGTTATGGGATACTAGGAGACATAATTCCTGCCTAACAAAGACAACACCATATAAGACCACAAACAACAAACTGAGCCTCTGAAGGTTTTAGTTTTATATGCAAGAGCCCCCTGCAAGTGGGCTGTATGCTATTTGATTCTAAAACCGGTGTTGTTTCTGCTGTGTTATATTCAAATTTTTACCTAGGACCGCTATACATGGGAGGGGGGGAGCCCTGAAAATGGAGACACTTCTTTGTGTACATTCATGCATACACATGGGGGAAAGCACACATTGCTTCTCTGTGTAGATAGGCAGCAAAATAGATGAAATGCAGTTGGAAATGCTACCAGTAAAAATGCTGGAAAGCCAGTGGCTT
Source organism: Dama dama (assembly GCF_033118175.1). Taxonomy (NCBI): domain Eukaryota; kingdom Metazoa; phylum Chordata; class Mammalia; order Artiodactyla; family Cervidae; genus Dama; species Dama dama. Next base: position 9,375,202 of record NC_083708.1, on the reverse strand, counting down.
GTTACTCACACAGGACAGACACCTGTGCCATCTCTTCTTTTTGTTTCTGGAAAATGAAAGTGTTAGTTGCTCAGCTGTGTCTGACTCTTTGTGACCCCATGGACTGTAGCCATGGAATTCTCCAGGCAAGAGTACTGGAGTGGGTTGCCATTCTCTTCTCCAGGGAATCTTCCCAATCCAGGGATCAAACGCAGGTCTCCCG